>NC_138029.1:108741089-109341089 GCF_964106645.2 Podarcis pityusensis
AGAGGCCATCGAGAGAGAGAGACTCAAAATCCATAGGAAAACTCAAGAGCTGACCTGTCTGAAGGTGTTGACAACGGGACGACATTTTAAAACAAGTAAAAAGGAAAGAACACTGTATAGAATATAATAGGAAGATACTAGAATCCTGTTAAGAAGTGGATGGAGAGTAGGAGCCAGGTGGGGGAATTTTAGAAGAATTGTATCCTATGTATTATTTCCCTGATGATAATCCTCCAATTCAAGTGTTGGACAAAAGTTCCTTTGGAAGACGGAGAAAGGTTTCCTATTTCACGATACCTGGCTTTACTTATTCTATAGTGGCTATAATTATGGAGATGAACTTCCAACGGAAAAGCATTTAAAAAAAATCAAATCACACTGTGTGGGTTTTCTGGTGCCTGGTCAAATGTGAGTTCCGATTGAACCTTCTCCCACATTTGAGGCACATGAAAGGTTTCTCCCCTGTGTGAATCCGCTGGTGCTTCTTAAGGCATGAACTCTGACTGAAACATTTCCCACATTCGGGGCACTTGTAGGGCTTCTCTCCCGTGTGAATCCTCTGGTGCTGGATCAAATCTGAGATCCCACGGTAGCTCTTCCCACACTCGGAACACAGATAAGGTTTTTCGCCGGTGTGGATTCTCTTATGCACGACGAGGTGGGAGCTCTGAGTAAAGCACTCCCCGCATTCTCGGCAAATGTAAGGTTTCTCCGCTGTGTGTATTCTTAGGTGTCTGATGAGATGGGAGCTGACCAGAAAGCCTTTCAAGCAGACAGGACAGCCAAAAGGCTTCTCTCCTGTGTGGATTCTCTGGTGAGCGACAAGATTGGAGCTCACGCTGAAGCTCTTCCCGCAGTCAGGACACACATACGGCTTCTCTCCAGTGTGTATTCTCTGATGTGCAATAAGGGTTGAGCTTTGGGAGAAACTCTTCCCACACTCGGGGCATGTGTAAGGTTTCTCTCCTGCATGGATCCGCTGGTGCTTAACCAGGGCTGAGCTGTCGCTGAAGCGTTTCAAGCATTCCCGGCAGACGTAAGGTTTCTCCCCAGTGTGGGTTCTCCGGTGTCTGATAAGGGGAGAGCACCGTTTGAAGATTTTCCCGCAATCGGGGCACTTGTAGATTTTTCCTACCTTCGCGACTGCAGCTTTGCCAGGTTGTACGCCTGTTCCTTCTACTGGCACAGCTTTGCTCCTTCTCTTCTTTGGGACATAGACTTTCTGGCTCTCAGGAACAGGCTCGCTATAACATGGCTCATCATCCCCAGGAATCTGGAAAACATTTATTTCATATTCCTCGATTAGGGCCTCACCATCTTCTGTCTGCTCATAACCTTCTGCCCGTTCATAACCTTCGTAACATTCTGCCTGTTCATAACCTTCTGCCTGTTCATAAGCTTCATAACATTCTGCCTGCTCATAATTTTCTGTCTGTTCGTAACCTTCATAACATTCTGCCTGCTCATAACCTTCCGGATCTTCAAAACCTTCTGCCTGCTCATAACCTTCTGGATCTTCATAATCTTCCGTCTCTTCATAAGCTTCTGTCTCTTCATAACCTTCCTCTGGAAGAATCTCCTCTTTTACGAAATAGTCATCATCCACTTCCTCCACGTGGATCGCCTCTTTCACCCAATACTCCTCTTCCTCCTGGGACTCCTCCTCCTCTTTCAGCCAGTTCTTTTCCTCCTGGGGGATCTCTTCTTTCACTAGATTACCATTCTCTGCTTTCTCCTGGGGGACAGTGACTTCTTTCACCAGCTTTCCTCCCTCCTCCTCCTCCTCCTCTTCTTCCTGGGAGATCGCCTCCTTTTTCAGCTGCGGCTTCTCCTCGCTCATCATTGCTAAACTGCCGGAACAAAGAGATATGCATCAGTTTGGAACATCAGCAAAAAGAAGTTATGAAATCAGCGGCACATCTGGAGGATAAGCAAGGCAGGTTGTTTGCAAGGAGGTGCTGCTCAGATTAAATAAGAGGAGCCAGTGAGGGACTATTCAGTGGTCTCGCATGAAGCTTTATTTTACGAGTGAAGTGTATCTGAAAAGCTACCTCGCAGTCTAGTGAGGTGGCTTTCTCTGTGGCAGCCCCTAAACTGAGGAACTCCCTTCATAATCTGATGCGTCTAACCTTTCTGGTGTACTGTATAGCTTTGGCTGTATGCTGAACATACAGCTCTCTATCTCGGCTGCTGACAGTTAAGGCATTTTGGTTTTGGGACTCACTTATTTTGCTGACTCTATGCTGTCCTGTTTTGGCTGGAACAATTTTACTTGTTTCTGTAATGACTGTGTACTATGCTCTTGTTAAAAAAAAAAAAAAAAAGGTAAAGGACCCCTGGACGGTTAAGTCCAGTCAAAGACTTTTAGAAGACATCTGAAGGCAGCCCTGTTTAGGGAAGCTTTTAATGTTTGATGTATCATTGTATTTTAATATTCTTTTGGAAGCCGCCCAGAGTGGCTGGGGAAACCCAGCCAGATGGGCGGGGTATAAATAATAAATTATTATTATTATTATTATTAAAGGCGACTCTGGGGTTGCACGCTCATCTCGCTTTCAGGCTGAGGGAGCCAGCGTTTGTCTACAGACAGCTTTCCAGGTCATGCAGCCAGCATGACTAAACCGCTTCTGGCGTAACGAGATACCGTGACGGAAGCCGGAGCGCGTGGAAATGCTGTTTACCTTCCCACCGCAGCGATACCTATTTATCTACTTGCACTGGCATGCTTTTGAACTAGGTTGGCAGGAGCTGGGACTGAGCAATGGGACCTCACCCTGTCGCGCAGATTCAAACCACCGACCTTCTGATCGGCAGGCCCAAGAGGCTCAGTGGTTTAGACCACAGTGCCACCCACATCCCTTGTAACCCACATCAGGACTTTATGGTGATAGGTAAGAAATGTTAACATAATAAACAAATCTCGACTTTCATTTAGCCTTCCCTGCAAAACAACCAATAATTGTTAGCATTAGCACAGAACTTCAGAGGGTTCAAGGCCTTTCACATCCATTATCTCCATCATCTGTACCACAGCCCTGTAAAGTAGGCAAGAAGTATTATTACCTTTACGTTGCAACTGGAGAAGACAGATAACGATTTTCTGAAAGTCACTTAGTAAGCTTGTAACTGGGGACTTTCTGAGTCACATCTTATACTCTTAACCACTTTGTAACACCACCCTTAGCAGCTGCAAAAAAAGAAAAAGAAAAAGATGTGTTAGAGAAACTAGAATGGAGACGATAACACTGTTTAATGGGCAATGGGTTGTGTTTCTTCTTTTCTTTTTTTAAAAAATATCAATTTAAAGTTTATTGGCATAAACACATACAGAATACAATGAAAATAATGGATATGGCAAATAAAAATAGATGTAAAAGTAGAAAAATAAAACACAGATACAGATGAGGGGTAAAAACCCCCCAAGAAACTACCAAAAATGCAGTGCCACATTCAATTGTTGCATATGAGAAGAAAAAGGTGGGTCAATTCAGTTCTCAGTAAAACCTCTCCACAGAACAGGGGATTTAGTGGGCTGTTCAGTTGAATTTCTGAATACAAGTTTAACCAGTGTTTCCTCCCTTATGTCAGTGAGGAAAAGGAAAGCAGAATCACCATCTATAAGAGAACTGTAACACCTAGCAGAGATTTACAGTGGTGCCTCGCAAGACGAAATTAATCCGTTCAGCGAGTGTCTTCGTCTAGCGGTTTTTTCGTCTTGCGAAGCAACCCTATTAGCGGCTTAGCGGATTAGCGCTATTAGCGGTTTAGCGGCTATTAAAGGCTTATCGGCTTAGCGGATTAGCTGCTAAAAGGCTATTAAAGGCTTAGCGGCTTAGAAAAAAAGGGGGGGGGAGCGAAAAAAAATCTCAAGACTCGCAAGACATTTTCGTCTTGCGAAGCAAGCCCATAGGGAAATTCGTCCTGCGAAGCAACTCAAAAACGGAAAACCCTTTCGTCTAGCGGGTTTTCCGTCTTGCGAGGCATTCGTCTTGCGGGGCACCACTGTAATTCATTCTGCAGTCTTGCTAACTTTATGGCTACAGCATCCAGCCTACTTTCTGTATATTATAATTATTTCTATTGTATTGGTTGCATTTATAACCTGCTTTTCGTCCATGGAGCAAGGTGTTGTACGTGGCTCTCTCCCTCTCCCATGTTATCCTCAAAACAACCCTGTGAGGTAGGCTAGGGTGGGAAACAGCGATTAGCCCAAGGTCACACTTTGTGTAGCATCTTGTGGCTGAAAAGTTCTGGAGATCTCAGAGGTTTCCCACACTTTTGTGATATTTCAGTTGGCCATAATAAAGATGTTGCCCAACCGTGAATCTAGGGGTTACCACATAGCTGTTAACAGCCGGCTGGAACTTTAGAGGTAAATTACACCCCCTGTTCTTTAGCTCCAGTTATTCAGCCCAGGGAAAAAGCTGAGGTACATAGGTTTGAAGGGCATATATTTATTTCAGAAAATGTATATACCACTTGATTTTTTTTGGGGGGGGGGGAAACCCATAACCTCCTAACAGTTTACAGTAAAAAGAATTAAACAATGAAATTATCAATACAAAACAGTAAGGAACAATTATTTAAAATATTTTAGAAATAATGAAAATTAACAATAAGCCAAAAACCAGATTAAAGCACACATCAACGTTCTATGTGTTAGGATAGGCTTTGCTAAACAAAATTATTTTTAAGAGGCGCCAAACAAAAGAGTACAGTGAAGGCACCTGCGTAATGTCAATAGGCAGGGAGTTCCGAAGTGTGGCTGCTGCTATACTACAAGACCAATTTCTTACAAATGCAGGACGAGTATCGTGTGACACCTGTAACCAAGGTCAGTTCTGCAGATCGAAGTGGAATGCCTGCAGGATTGCGGGGGGCGGGGGGGGGGGAGGCAGAATCAGGGAGACACTGAATGCTAGTATCAGAAGGTGCAGGCAGCCCCCATTTTGGTGGAGTGGTCACCTAGAAGAACCAGGCCTCTTGGGACTCATTGGGAGCAAGGAACCTTGAAAACCAGGCGAACCCAGTTGTAGCTGGGTCTGGCCGATAAGCCTACATAAGCTCCCAGCTGAAGACTATTAATAAAGGT
The DNA here is from genome assembly GCF_964106645.2 of Podarcis pityusensis. Classification (NCBI taxonomy): domain Eukaryota; kingdom Metazoa; phylum Chordata; class Lepidosauria; order Squamata; family Lacertidae; genus Podarcis; species Podarcis pityusensis. Next base: position 108,746,182 of record NC_138029.1, read on the forward strand.
AAAGGGACCCCTGACCATTAGGTCCAGTTGTGGCCGACTCTGGGGTTGTGGCGCTCATCTCGCTTTACTGGCCGAGGGAGCCGGCGTACAGCTTCCGGGTCATGTGGCCAGCATGACTAAGCCACTTCTGGCAAACCAGAGCAGCGCACGGAAACGCCGTTTACCTTCCCCCCGGAGCAGTACCTATTTATTTACTTGCACTTTGACGTGCTTTCGAACTGCTAGGTTGGCAGGAGCAGGGACTGAGCAACGGGAGCTCACCCCGTCGTGGGGATTTGAACCGCCGACATTTTTAACGGCAAGCCCTGGGCTCTGTGGTTTAACCCACAGCGCCACCCGCGTCCTACAAGACTTACGCCACAGCCTTGTTCCTGCTTCCTGCGCGGACTGACCTTATGCTCCTAAGCCTTTGCTTTTGCTAACTTGTCTATCTTTGGACTTGCTCTGCTGTGTTCCACCTTGGCTTTGTTTCATGACCTTGCTATTGGATCATGCCCCATGTTGTGACTGTCTCACAGTGCCTGGTCTTGGCTTCTCTTCAGCAACCCTGCATCTCTGGATTGCCTCAATATCTGACTGCTCTCACGACCCTCTGGAGTTTGACCAGCCCCAGTCCTGGAGTCCAGCTTCCCCATCTCACCTGTGGCTTGGCGACCAAACCAGGACCAAGCCAAGATGTGAAGTCACCCAGTGTGATCTCCACCCACTCTGTGCTAGCCCATCACTACACTTTGGGAGGCGAGGAACTGGTGGCCCTTCAGGGGTTGTGGGGCAACAGCTGACATCAGCCCTGGTCATGCTCCCTAGGGCCGATGAGGGTCCAATGACATCTAGTCAGGGGAGAGAGGATGTGTGTTGGATATCAAGGGGCGGTTGGTTTCTCACCTGTGCTGTCCCACGTCCAGTCCAAGGAATCTTCAGAAGGGAGTTGGTGCAATGGGCATTATGCGGATGTTTATTTCCTTGTGCTGAACAGAATGAAAGATTATGAGTTATGGGGGTGTGGAGTGTGGAGTGTGTGCGTACAAACTCAGCAGTGCTTGGTTGTTATTTTGTTAATGGTCTTAATGTTGTTTTGCAGATTGTAAATGCTGTTTCACTAATCCTCTAACGTCTGCTTTGATTGTGATGTTTAGCTTCTTTGTAGTTGTTGCTGAAATTTAGTTGTTGCTAAAATTGCAATTGTTTCACTGATGATTTGCTAATTATCCTATAGGATTGGTGCTCTATTTGTGATGCTCTGTTATGTGCTATCATGTTATTTATTGTTTGTAAGCCGCTTTGGGAGTCATTTGAATGAAAAGAGGCCTAGAAATGTAATAAATCAAATCAAATCTGGAAGGCCACAGGTTCCCCTACGTCAAGATAGGTTATGCTTCTTTTCAGATGAAGAGAGTCACCTTCAGAAGGTCATCCATCCGAATATTGCATATTGGGCCTGCAAGGACCCTGACTAGCGGTGCTGGTGGCAGCTGTGTTGTCTAAGACCTAGGAATGTGCTAATCCTAACAGTAGTATGATAAGAGACTGCTCAATATGTGTCCAATGAAGAAGCTGTGTAGCAGGATGAGACCCTTCTTCAAATCTAGTCTCAGCCATTATTATTATTATTATTATTATTATTATTATTATTATTCAGGGAACCAGGTAGACAGCCTTCATGGTAGTGGTGCCTGCCCTCACATCAAATGTCAAGGAGATAAATAGCTACATAACGTTTAGAAGACATCTGAACACAGCCCTGTATAGGAAAGTTTCTAACGTTTGATTTTTTTATTATGTTTTTATATCTTTTGGAAGCCACCTAGAGTTGCTGGTGTAGCAGACGGGCGGGGTACAGATAATAAAAGTATTATTAAATTATTATTATTAACTTGTTGGCACATTTTTATGAAAAATTACATGAAAACATTGGCATTAACTATTGAGTAAACTTGCTTAGAATTGGGCTGCCTAGGGGCTTTAGGCAAGACACTACTTATCAGCCTCCCACCCAACGCAGTGAGGCTATACAACTACTAGACTACCTTCCAGAATTGCTGAGTATAATCATGTCTATGAAATGTTTTGAATGCTAAAAAAAGAGAGAGCACTATATAAATGTTAAGCATTGTTATTTAGAAGGCTTGGAGAATATATTATTCAGGAATATAGCCTTCATAAAAAGAACCCTGCTCGATCAGACCAAAGGCTTATCTAGTCCTAAATTGCATTATCACGGTGAACATCCAGACGCCTCCTACTTGTGAGCTCCACCAACTGGTTTTCAGAGGCAATATATCAATAATGATAAATTGCCTAAATTGCCATACATTTGTCCGATCCTCTTTTAAAGGTGTCCAAACTGGGGGTGGGGTGGGGAGGTCATTTCTCCCTCTTTTGGTAGTGAATCCAATCGCTCGTGTCAGTAGGACGGATTCAATTGTTCAGGAATGTCATGTCATTCAGCTCCACGATGACCTCAGCAAAGACATCTCTTCCGAAATGACCATGTGTCAAAATCTCCTCCACAGAGTGGAAAAGTACCAATTAGAGAGGTATGTGCTAAAGCTGTCCCCCTAATTTGCTATATTACCACCTGGGGGGGGGCTATTCAAGCAAGTGTGTATTGGATCCAGAGATATGTATATTGGATCCAGAGATATGTATTTTATCCAGGCATAATAATAAGTGCCCAGAGGCACTTGGCTTACCAGGTAGATCCTCAGAAAAACTGCTTGACAGGCTCACTTTCCCCCTTTCTGAGCTCCCTTCTCACTTACAGCAAGCAGGAATCCCAAACGCTTTTTACTTGGAAGTAGGATCTATCGGTTTTGATGGGCCTTGATTCCAAGTAAATTCCTTCAGAGAGGCAGTCCCCGGAGCTAACTGGAGAGCGCTTAATCATTCCTACTGTGGCCACATTTTTAAAAATAAAAAACCCACAGTTGTTCTCTGCATAGGCTTAAAGGTCTCCTTCTCCACCTCCCCCCTCCGCCCCATTTTTAAGGGCTGAGCCTTGACCCAGAAAGCAAGTCCTTCTGCCTCGAAATCAAAACCCACTAGGTTCGTCCGGGTCTGAAAAGAGATGCAGAGGAATCTAGCTCAATAATCCCCGATGCAAATCAAGCCTGATCAGCCTGGCTGAACTCCAAAATTATCATTATTTTAAACCTCATCTACAGCCCCCGCTCCTCCCCGCACGCGATTTCCTTCCTCCTCCGCAGCGTTACTGCGATCCCTGCATTGCAGGGGGGCTGGACTAGATGGCCTCTGGGGGATCCCCCTCCCGGGATTCTCAATTACTGCCTGCAACCTCCGGTGGCTCAGGGGTTAATAATGGCTGCAGCGTGCGTCGCCCCCTCCCCACCCCTCGGACCCCCCACCCCCCAAAAAACACCCCCCCCCCAGGCCCAGATCTCCAGGGACGCGCGGCTGCAGCAACTTCGGAAGGCTGAAGCCGCCCGGCGAGCAAAAACGAATTACCTCCGCGGAGGAGAGGGAAAGATCCAGGGACGGAGCGCAGCCTCGGATCCTTTTGTTCTTGCTCCTTTCTCCCTCCCCCCTCACTTCCCACCCCGGATCTGCTGGCCACGCACACCCACCCGCCTCCTCCGGCTAAGCCAGCCCCTTCCTGTGCCGTCGCCTTTCCAGGCCGGCCTGCAACGCTCTCCCGGCACCGGGCTGGATGCTCGGCATAGGCCGGCGGGGGGAAGATCGGGTCAAGATCCGGGCGGAGATGGCCACGGGCTGGGCAAGAGGGTCTTCTGGGTGGGGGGGACCCAAAGGCCGCCTCCCTGCTAGATGAACCACCAGCCAGACGCCCAGGGTGGCTGGGACAACCCTATTATTATTATTATTATTATTATTATTTATTAATCAGTGCTTTTTTCTTAAAAAATGTTTAGGGGTACCCTCATTTTCTTACACATATTGAAATACTGCCCCTCAATGAAGCCAAACTTAGATTCACAAAATGTTTAGGGGTATGCATCCCCCCGCGTCCCCCCAGAAAAGGCACTGATCATCATGATGATGATGATTAGGATCTGGAAATATCTCCCCTTAAAAAGGGGGGGGAGGGGAAAACTGGGTAAATCCAGTCTGGTCTGCCTACTTGGATGTACAGTTTTTATTAAGTGTTTTTCATAATGCCATAAGATATAGAAAACTATGTTTTCAGATTTGAAAACATGGACACAATTAAGATAAATAGGTTTTGATGGATGTAATAATGGCATAGCTGTCAACCTTTCCTTTTTTTGTGGGAAATTCCCTTATTCCAGCGCTGTTTCGAGCTGCTTCCTGCTGCTATCCCGGATTGTTAGATATCCCGTAGACTGTCCCCGGGACAGGTGAGGCTGCTGATCCCTTATTTTCAAATCTGAAAGTTGACAGCTATGAATAATGGGATACTGAATGGTTTAGTTTATATAAAATGTGCAGAAATATATGTTATGCAAAAGGAACCATGGGATGGGAGGAAGGGAAGTTGTTGATATTTTAAGGTTGTTTAAATGAATATTGTAAAATGTGAAACAGAAAAATTAATAAAAGTTATAGAAAAAGAAAGAAAACGAACGTAAATAAAAAACAAAAAGAAAGAAAGAAAAAAGAGAGAGAGAAAGGAAGGAAGGAGAGAAGGAAGGAAAAGAGACAATAAAGAAAGGTAAAAGGGACTTCCGATTTTCCATCTGTTGCTTACATTACACACACACACACACACACACACACACAGAAGATGAATGTTATCATGGACTAATTGTCGTAAAATATTCAGTGAACCGCCCTGAGATATTACGATGAAGGGCAGTATATAAATTTAATTAATAATAATAATTTTGAAAAATAATCATGGCTGCTAGCCACGGTGTCTGTGCCCTGCCCTCCGCAGTTAAGAGACAGCAGTACTTCTAAATACAAGTTGCTGGAAGCCACAGGAGGAGCAAGGGCTTTTATGCTCACATTCTGCTCCTTGGTTTCCCACAGGCAACAAACTGTCCCGCCATTTTGAGAACATAGGGGGTTGGGCTAGATGACCCTCGTGGTCCCTTCCAACTCTTATGATTCAGTGAGGGCGCTGGACTGGATCCATCTGACCCAACAGGCTCCTCTTCTTACATATGGAACTGGTTGTTTTTTTAATTTAATTGTGTGTATGGGTTGTTTTTTTTACATGTGGAATTCTCTTTACGTATTGTGAAATTGCTTGGAAATATTTTATGGGAAGCCATTCAGTTTTGTTTTTTTAAGTTCATGATGGACCCAGTTACACCAAATAAAGGCATTCCACCACCCTTTCTTCAGTTTGAAAACTTGGTCCCTAAATCAAGACGTTATTTTACTGCCCACGTGAATTTTGGTCTAATGGGCCAATGTGGCTGTTTATAATTTTTCTGAGGTAAGTTAATACCCATGTACGATTGCCAGCTGGTTGTGTACCATCTATACATGTCAACTGCACTTTCCTTACACTTAACTATGTAGAGGCGAAGTGGGTAATATCCTGGAAACTGCCGCTACTTAGGGGTCTATAACTGACACATTATTTTTTACCTTTAACATATTGTTACAACTGTTCTTTTATAGTACAGAGCAACAGGGGCAGAAGGAATCATGAGGGAAGGAATGACTGGCTTCGCAATTTTTTACATAGCACACAGATATATTTGTGATGCATCGCCATGTTGAATATTACGAAACCGTTACCGCGATGCGGACTTCAAACTGTTTTTTGATGATGTATCCATGTATTTCCCAGCCCTAATGTGCGTGTATGCAAAAACCACTATGCAGGGGAAACCGTGAAGCCACCCAATGCCTCTACAGTGGTACCTTGGGTTAAGTACTTAATTCGTTCCAGAGGTCCGTTCTTAACCTGAAACTGTTCTTAACCTGAAGCACTACTTTAGCCTATGGGGCCTCCCGCTGCTGCTGCGCCACCGGAGCACGATTTCTGTTCTCATCCTGAAGCAAAGTTCTTAACCTGAGGTAATATTTATGGGTTAGCGGAGTCTGTAACCCAAAGCGTATGTAACCTGAGGTACCACTGTACATAGCTTCATATTTATTTCTGACCTCATGATATATCGGAATATCATGTTGAAAACAGATTATCGACCAGCCCTCATGAAGAGCCTGCTGAAACAGACCAATGGTCAATGGCCCATTTGGTCCAGTAGCCTGTTCTCACTGGGGCCAACCAGATGCTAATGGGAAGCCAGTCCCTCCAGTGTAGGAGGCAATATGCCTCAGAATACCACTTCCTGGATATCATGAGCAAACAAAGGCTGCTGTGCTCAAATCCTGCATTCGGGCTTCCCAGAGGCATCTGGTTGGCCCCAGTGATGCTGGACGCTGGCCTAGATGGGCCTTTGGGCTCTTCTGCTAGCCAGTGTGGCATAATAGTTAAAGAGTGTTGGACTAGGATGTGGGAGAACAGGGTTCGAATCCCCACTCAGCCATGAAGGGTGACCTTGGGTCAGTAACCATCTCTTAGCCCAGGCTTCCTCACCCTGGCCCCCCCGATGTTTTTGGCCTGCAACTCCCATGATCCCTAGCTAGCAGGACCAGTGTTCAGGGATGATGGGAATTGTAGTCTCAAAACATCTGGAGGGCCGAGGAAGCCTGTCTTAGCCTAACCCTACCTCACAATTGTGGCTGTTGTGAGGATGAAATGAGAAGAACCATGTATATCACCTTGAGATCCTTGGAAGATAAATGTGGTACAGTGGTACCTTGGTTCTTGAACGTAATCCGTTCTGGAAGTCCGTTTGACTTCCGAAATGTTCGAAAACCAAGGCACGACTTCGGATTGGCGCAGGCGCCCCGGAAACAATAGCCGGCAGCCACATCGGATGTTCGGATTCCGAAAAACGTTCAAAAACTGGAACGCTTACTTCTCGGTTTTCAGCATTTGGGAGCCGAAATGTACCAAGGCGTTTGAGAACAAAGGTTCCACTGTATATAAATCTAATAAATTATTATTAGTAGTAGTATTCACAACTTCCTAATTCATTTTATCTTGAGCTTCTGAGCGCGAGGCTGCCTTTTGTGTTGCTACAGAACTATGCCAGCAGCGTTGGAAGGATCTGAGATGCGTAGCAATAAACTGGGCTTCATGCAATATGCAATTTGTCCTTCGGGAATCTGGTCTCTCCAGAGGACAGAAGGGAAAGGAAGTCTCACTTGCTCCAGCGTTGGATGTCCCAGAAAACAAACGTTCTCTCAATTAATTCAGCTCCGTACAAAGATACTTTATTAGCACAAAGCATTTTGCCAGAGCGTATCAGACTGTAAGAAGAGGTTGGGGGAGAAAGTGAGAAGAGGGACAAAACCTCATGTTTGTAGCAGAAATCTCCATCCTCCTCCATCTATATTGTCCATTGCCATCCATCACTTGCATAAGATGAAGGTTGCATCATCTTAAATGTCTCCAGTTACAATGACATCATCTCTGTGTGTCTCTTGACCGATGCTTAAGTGCCTGTTGGGGGCTTATGGAAGAGTAAAGGATTGTTTCAGAAAGCAGAGACCTAGGTGCAACAGGAATGCACCAGACCATTCAGTAAGACATTGTATGTCTTTTTGGGTGGAGTGGCTGTGTGGTTTCTCTTTGAATCATTGTAGCCAACATGAGGCCCTGCAGATGTTTTGGAGTATAGCTCCCATTCCCAGCTAACATAGCCAATAATAAGGGGTTATGGGAGTTGAAGTACAAAATGTCTGCAAGGCTCTGTGTTGAGTACCCTTAATTGGGACATCGCCCTCCCCTTTTTTTTTAGTAACAGCATTTGCCCTGACAAAGGGCATAAAAGGTAAGATCAGGTGAGGAACAGGGGAAGAAACTGTAAATGTTGGGCTTAAAAAAGAAATGGAGAGGATTCATGTGATTTCACACATGCAAAACACTGCCTTCTCAATTAAGAACTTCCTCCCTGCAGCCTCAGCTACTGAACTGCAACTTGAAGATCCACTACCCTTAAACCCAAGGTGTTTGGATACTGAAAAATGACCCTTTGCAACAAGAGCAAATATCTGCAAAACACAATTTTAGGCAGAGTGGATATGTATATGCCAAACAGAATTTCCAGATAGCTGTATATGTTCGTGCCAATTTTAAGTGTACCTCGGGTTAAGTACTTAATTCATTCTGGAGGTCTGTTCTTAACCTGAAACTGTTCTTAACCTGAAGCGCCACTTTAGCTAATGGGGCCTCCCGCTGCCGCCACGCCACGGGAGCACAATTTCTGTTCTCATCCTGAAGCAAAGTTCTTAACCCGAGGTACTATTTCTGGGTTAGCGGAGTCTGTAACCTGAAGTGTATGTAACCTGAAGCATATGTAACCTGAGGTACCACTGTAGTTAGAAAGATAAAAACACAAAGGTGGTTCTGGGTATATTCAGGGACTGTGGCAGATTCTCTGGTTGCCAGTATGCTGAGAGCTGCCATAAGAGGGTTTGATTCCGTTGGAGGCGGGATCCAGTAGCTGAGCTCAGCAAATGCAGCTCTTGCACTGTAGGATATAGAATAGCTTATTCCTATAGATCTTTGACTTCCATAGCTGACAGTGAGTCACACCTCAGATGCATGATCTGAACTGGGTCAAGGTTTTTGGAGAGTCTTAAACTTTGGGGCTTACAAAAAAGTACTAAGTTTGAGTGCCTCACACTGACGATTGGAATCTGAGTTCTACTCCCATCCCCTGGCCTTATAAAACATGGTTTGAGCTCAGACTGAAACCTCTGAGCCTTCAGAGTCAAGTCTTTATAGGACTTCCCTCCTTTGTAAGTTTTCTATGTGCCGGTTGAACACCCATGATGCAGACCTCTTGCGGATGTGCTATTTCAGAATGAATGTGGGGGAAATCACATGTCTGAATTGCCCTGCACATTGGGGGAAAAAACCTTGCACATTAATTGTTTGGCACATAAGGTAAGAGGACAGGGCAAAGCCTCTCTTCCTATAATACTAGCTGCCCACAAGATTTTTTTATTTTTACATTTTTTTTAAGTTGTGCACTCAGTCACACAAATTTCCCACCCTTCATCTGAAGTGGTACAATTGTGTAAGACCATTGGTAAAGGTAAAGGGACCCCTGACCATTAGGTCCAGTCGTGGCCGACTGGGGTTGCGGCGCTCATCTCGCTTTATTGGCCGAGGGAGCCGGTCATGTGGCCAGCATGACTAAGCCGCTTCTGGCGAACCACCATTTACCTTTCCGCTGGAGCGGTACCTATTTATCTACTTGCACTTTGACGTGCTTTCAAACTGCTAGGTTGCCAGGAGCAGGGACCGAGCAACGGGCGCTCACCCCGTCACGGGGATTCGAACTGCCGACCTTCTGAAGTGGTACAATTGTGTATGGTCATACCTTGAGGTTATTTTCCTGCAGTAATGACCTGACTTTTACTCTTTAAGAAAATGTGGATCACTAACCAGAGGTTTTTCTACTGCCAGTGCTTGCATATTTATTATGCTTTTTCTTCTGTGTGGATTCTCTGATGTTTAAGGAGACTGGTTGAATTACAGAAGCTCTTGCCACACTCTGAGCACTTGCATTTCCCCTCTCCCATATGGGTTTTCTCGTGGGCAGTAATGTTCGATCGCTGACTGAACCTTTTCCCGCAGTCTAGGCACTCATACGGCTTCTCCCCCGTGTGTGTTCTCTCGTGTATTATAAAGCTTTCCCTCCGATTGAAGCTTTTCCCACAGTCTGAACATTTGTATGGCTTTTCTCCTGTGTGGATCCTTGCATGCTCTTTCAGGAGGGAACGGTAGTTGAAGCTTTTCCCACAGATGGAGCAGGCAAACGGCTTCTCTCCCGTGTGGGTTCTCTGGTGTTCAATAAGGTGGGATCTCCGGCTGAAGTGCTTCCCACATTCTGAGCATGTGTGGGGCTTCTCGCCTGTGTGGATTCTCTGGTGTCTAGTAAGGTGCGATCTCCGACTGAAACGCTGCCCACACTCCAGGCAGTTATATGGTTTCTCTCCTGTGTGGATCCTCTCATGGACCAAATGAGCGGAGGCATGGTTGAAGATTTTCCCGCAATACGAGCATCTGTATGACTTTTTCCCGGCCTGGACATTCAAGTTTTTAAGAGGGTCGGTACTCTGGCTGCAGCTTTTCCCTGCGACTGTCTTTTTTTGAGGACTTGCCTCAAGCCCCTTGTGTAAAGTGCTCTCATTTAAACTTTTTGCCCCTTCGGAATGAAAGGCCTTTTCCGCTGCCTGTTCCAGGAGCCTTCCCTGGCGTTTCTCTGGGGCCTGCTGGCTTCCTGATGTCTCTTCAGTCTCTAGAAACTGGAGGACTTCCCTTCCAGTGACCAGCTGGTTTTCGGGCACCTCTCCCATCTCAGGAAATAAGAAGACGCTCCCTTTAGCCCTTTCCAGCGACATCCTGCGGTACTCCACTTGCCCCGGCCTTTCCAGCCGGAGATTCTCCTCCTCACTTTCACTCGCTTGGCCATTGCCTGCTGGAATAAAGAGACAACCACAGAGTGAATTTCTGGGGAGGCTGTGGCGATCACACAGGGCCCCCGGACGTTTGACGGTCTATTGATCCCTGTGCCACCACTGTGATTGCTTTCTTCACTGCCACCAACCCGTTTCTCCTCACGGGTGCACACGGAGTCCAGACAGTTGTTAACATTAACAAATAATCAAGTTTATTTTATAGGCATGAATAATCATGCCTATGATTATTTGTTTATTTTATAACAAATAATCAAGTTTATTTTATAGGCATTATGGTTTCAGTTAATTTTTCTTGTCAGTTTCTTAATCTTAGTTTCTTAACTGTCCTATACGTTCCTAACAACTTTAAACTGATTATCCCAACTATCTATCTGACTCCACCTAACAGTTCCTCTCACTCTCTCACAACACAACTCGACCAACCCACAGACTTATATCCTCCTTCTTCCTTCTCCAACTCCCAACTCTCAACTGACTTCCAAAAAACACCCACTCTAACTCTAACTCCTCCAATCAGTTTCCACTGGCCAATCACATCACACTCATTTAACCCTTTCCTTATGACCCACCTAGGAGGCAAACACCACAGAGGGGTTGTAGTACTGTGGCATGGAAAAATTGTTTGCAAGCAGAAGGCCCCACGTTTGATCCCCAACGATGCCAGATGAAAATGATCTGTGGGAGCAGAGCTGGGGGGCCAAGGGTGAGCCCCTGCCACTAGGCTAGACAAAATTGGGACTAGATTGGGATGGAGAAACTAAGCGTAGCCTTCCGGCCCCAGTGGGTTCTGCCTTACCTTCCCACTCTGCCGCCACCCTGAGCTTTGTAACATGATCCAGGCATGCCACAAAAAAAAAACCCTTACCCAACAAGCTGGTTATCCTTTCATCGTCCTGCATGGCCACCACGTACAGCTGCATCTTCAAGGGGTCTACCTTAGAGAAATTAACAGCCACTTTTTCAAAGGGCCCCGGCACCTGAATCAAAGGGAGGGACATCAGGTCATAGCAACAGGTTTGGAGAGGCAAATGCCCCAGCTCCAAAATCAATTTCTGTTACCTTCCCCAACCCTCACCTGCCTGGTCCAGCTGACTGCCTCGTTGGGATCAGCATGACAGGAAATAGACTGGATTCCTACCCCAACCTATTTAGTTGTCCGGGAGAGGAGAGAAACATAACCCTCAGATGAGCACTCATAAATTGCCCCCTGCCATGCTGTCTGCCCTTCTACAGCTGCAGTCACTTCCATGAAGAAGAAGAAGAAGAAGAAGAAGAAGAAGAAGAAGAAGAAGAAGAAGAAGAAGAGTTTGGATTTGATATCCCGCTTTATCACTACCCGAAGGAGTCTCAGAGCGGCTAACATTCTCCTTTCCCTTCCTCCCCCACAACAATCACTCTGTGAGGTGAGTGGGGCTGAGAGACTTCAAAGAAGTGTGACTAGCCCAAGGTCACCCAGCAGCTGCATGTGGAGGAGCGGAGACATGAACCCGGTTCACCAGATTACAAGTCTACCGCTCTTAACCACTACACCACACATGGAGGAACCTATAGCACTCCTGATGTTGTTAATGGACTACAGCTCCCTTCACCCCTGACCTTTGGCTATGCCAGCTGGGGCTGATGGGAGTTGGAGTCCAGCAATATCTGGAGGGCCACAGGGTGTAGCCTCCTCTCCAGAACTCTCACCTGCTGATCCCACCTCTCGTGGTCTTGCAGCTTCCAAGAGAAAATCTCTGCCAGGGTCACCGCCTGAGCACAGGTCTCCGGTCCGTGCTTCCTGACCCAGATCTGCATTTCCTGCGGCAATATGGCCAGGAACTGCTCCAAGACCAGCAGCTCCAGGATCTGCTCCTTCGTGCATTTCTGGGGCTGCAGCCATCGGAAGCAAAGGTCTTGGAGCTGGCTGCAAACTTCTCGGGGTCCCTCGGCCTCCAGGTAGCAGAACTGCCTGAACCGCCGGCGCCATAACTCCAAACTGGTGGCGTCCTCGTCCGCCACTTGCCCAAGGGAGCCCAGGGTCTTACAGACTTGAGTGGCTTCTACACTGAGGTCTAGCAGATTCTGGGTCTTCCGCTCTTCTCGAGGCCACTGGATGGCATCAGCTATTCTCCTGAAGGAAGTCTGAAAAGATTTGGTGTGGTCCCATCGGGTAGGCACCAGCAGCTTCCTCCGGGACTTGGCTGTCTTCTGGAAATCCTGATGTTGGGTGTCCTGGGGCCGCTGGAGTTTTTTGTCAGTTGTCTGGCTGGCCTGTTGCAGACCTGCTTCATCAGGTACCTGCTGAGCCTCCTGCGCAGCCTCCTCACCTGCAGTCCTTTTAGTACCTAGTGGTGCGGTCTCATCCAGTATCCGCTTAGCATCTTGTGGACCTTCCTCAATTTGGACCTCCTCAGTGCTCCCATAAACCCGATAAACAGGAAAATGTCCTCCTCCTCCTTCTAATGTCTCCTCTGTTTGGGGTCCTGCTGGGTCCTGCTCTTCCATCGGGTTTCCCCTCCGCACTCCTGGAGCTGCAAACAAAATGTGCTTTTCAATAACTGCACACCAGGCCAAAATGGCCGCCAACCAGGATCTGGAGAGAAATGTGAACTCTGCTCCCAAGATGTCAGCAAAGCCGCTGCCAAAATGGCAAGCCAAGTACAGTGGTACCTCGGGTTAAGTACTTAATTCGTTCCAGAGGTCCATACTTAACCTGAAACTGTTCTTAACCTGAAGCACCACTTTAGCTAATAGGGCCTCCTGCTGCTGCCGCGCCGCCGGAGCATGATTTCTGTTCTCATCCTAAAGCAAAGTTCTTAACCTGAAGCACTATTTCTGGGTTAGCGGAGTCTGTAACCTGAAGCGTATGTAACCTGAGGTACCACTGTACTAGGGAAGGCGAGGTAACCTGACTGCACTCACATATAAAAGTACTGCAGATAGTTTTAGTCATCTCAAGAAGGACATAATGTAGGAATATAGGAAGCTGCCCTATAATTAGTCAGACTGCTGGACTATCTAGCTCAGTATTGTCTACACAAAAATGGCTGACTTGTGGCACTCCAAAGGTTGTTAGGCTTCAACTCGAACCCCCCTTGAACACTGGCCTTGCTTGCTGGGGGTGATGGGAGTTGGAGTCCAATAAGGTCTGGAGGACCACAAGTTAGCCGTTCCTGTCTACACTGTCTGGCAACAGCTCTCCAATATCTTCTTCCTTGGAGGTTTTGAGGATAAGTTTGGAAAAGGATCAACGGCAGGACACTCTGAGCAGGAGGCTGGGCTAGGTAATCTGTTAGGCACCCTCCCGTTCCAATACAATTATCTGATGAGAAACATTAATGGAGAGCACGGCAAATGGGGATATTGGCTAAATGGAATGACAGAGGTCAAGGAAAAAGGAACCAAAGGTATTGCATGGGGGAAACAACTGGTGTGATGGACAGATGGTGGCATGAAAGGAATGAGATGAGCAGAGAGAAGAAAACAAGGTACGTATGGTATGAGTGCAAGATGCAGACAAGGGGAGCTCAAGAGTCCAGCATCCAAGTGCTCCAACAGGGCATCATCTGCCCTGAGCATGAAAAGCCTATTTCATTCCAGGGTTTCTCTGAAACAGGGTTTGCCAAACTTCGGTTGCCAGCTGCTTTTGGACTACAGCTCCCATCATCCCTAGCTAGCAGGACCAGTGGTCAGGGATGATGGGATTGTAGTCCAAATCCAACCTGAGACCCACGTTTGGGAAACCCCGATCTAAATCAAGGATGGGGGAATCTGTGGCCCTCCAAATGTGGTTGGATTCCAACTCCCACCAGCCTCAGCCAGCATGACCAATGGTCAGGGATGACAGAAGTTGTAGTCCCTACAATACTTGGATGGCCGCAGATTCCCCATCCCTGTTCTCAGGTCTACACTTCCATTCTAATTCAGGGTTTGGGTTTTCAGCATCGGACATGCCTTCCTCAATAAACAGACAAACAAATAAATAAAACAACATTCTTCCTTTAAGGACTTGTAACAGGAACACACTACCTCGAACCCAGATGTCAATGACATTTGGCTATATTATTAGACACTCTCACTTTGTTTCTAACGCCGCTGCATTTTGAGCTTAACTGGACCCAGATAAAAATAGCTCTGCCACAGTTTTGAACTGCCAGTCAATAACAGAGAAGCCTTCGCTAAGCGCTAAAACCCACAGATTGTGCATCTAAAGACCCAGAGTCAACCTCTCATTAAAAAGATCTTGAGCACCAGGGCTGGGAGCCTCCAAACGCTGCTGGCACTCAGAGGTTTTGCAGCATCGGGTCCCTGGGCTGATTCGGATCAGGCCAGCTCCTTTACAGACTAAATTGGCTCAAAACCCTGCATTTCTACATCCTGACTGCGGAGAAGCCTGTAGCTCCTCAGTGTGGCAGAGCACGCACTTTACACAGGGAGGATCCCAAGACTCAGATCCTGGCATCTCCAGCTTGAAGCACCTTAGGCTGCGGGTGATGGTTGTGACCAGAGAGAGCTGCTAACTAGCCCGGTGTAGAAACCGCTAGCCGGGATGGTACAGTCGCCTTCTTTGAATGACAGGGCATTATGGATCAGGTAACCTGAATGAGATATGCACCTGAGATTCATTTCCTCCCCTCTGTTTATTACCTTGTTCTGACCCGGATCTGGAGAGGGGATCCGGACAAGGGACGATGTGGGGGATCAGCAACACAGGCTCTGATCTGGAGTGGGGCTTTGGGAAACCTTCCAGCGACCCTTTTGCAGTCTCTGGTCTCCTCCTTTCTCTTTGCCTCCAGGGCTTCTCCTTCTTGCATGAGCCGACAGATCCCCAAATCCACCGTTCTGCACCCTTTGCAATCCGCAGCGGTTGTATTTATTGTTTATTTGTATGTTATCCCCCCCAAAAAAGGTAATTTCTAGCCGGAAGAGAGGGTTGGGGAACGGGAAGGAAGTAGGACAGGAAGGTGGCCTTCGCTATTTCCTTCCTCCTTAATTTTTTGTTTTTTCCTGGAGCCTTCTAGGAATCTGATCGCTGGTGGTTTTAACCCATAGATTCCTTTGCAGGATCGAGAAGCCAGGAGCGGGGATCGTGTCTCAATTTTGCAGGCCGCCAGAGTTGGGACGTCCTGAGATGAGACGCGCTTAGGAGTGGCCCCTGCCTTGCTTTTGAGCGTCCAACCCCGTCATTGCATTGCATAGAAGGAAAATGCTGATTATATTATGGATGTTTTAGCTGAGATTTCTGCATTGCAGAGGGTTGGACTAGATGACCCTTGGACCCATTCCAACTCTACGATTCTGTGAGGATGACGATTGGATCTGCGCTGCTTTTATTAAATCCTCATGTTTGCAAACAGTTCACTCTAAATGCACCTCGCCTCTGGCTCTGGCCAGCAACAAAAATCACAGAACTTAGCATGTCCTGGAGTCGCAGTACAAATTTAAAAAAACAAAACGGATCTGATGTTTTGGGTTCTTGTAGCTTTTATATGGCTGTAGTGTACAAACTATACTTTTATTCAAAGCACATTATCTTGTGGTAATGATGCCCATAACCTGTGTGAAAAGCAAATATTTTGTCTGCCTCAGACCTTCTGACATCCGTGTCATTCATCATCATCATCATCATCATCATCATTTTTAATTTGTATACTGCCTTTCTATCTTACAATACTCAAGGCGGTTTACGAGCTGAAGAAACAAAAAATGTACATCTTATAACAATCTAATGCAATACAAAAATGTGATAATAAAACATAACTTTAAAATAGGCAACCTCCGTCAAAAAAATAACATTCAACAATCATTAGAATAGTATAAAATAATATCAACATATAAAAGTTAAACAGAAATCCACTCAACAGTTACGATAATATCTAAACTATAATCAATAAAACAACGGCAAGCCACAGAACATAAAACAATACAATACACATTGAGAAGCAGAGGGTAGAACAAGGCAGGTGGAAGGAGGCCTTGCCTGATGGAGTCTCTCCCCTCACAGTTCTTCCTTCAGGCACAGCTTCCTTATGAGGAGGAATGGATGGTCAGATCGTCTTATGGGGGGGGGGGGGAGTGGTAGGCAAATCAGGTCTTGATATTGTTGTGTTACTGCCATCTTTGGCAGTGTGTGTTGTAATACACTGTACACCCCATCGAGATTCTGTGAATTCTGCAGTCCCTATATGCTATGCATAATCAATTTGCATCTACTTCCATAATTTATTCTGGGAGAGGCAAAGGGTCTTTCACAGGGCTTTGACAACTGGAAAGGAATCCCTGCTCTGGCCAACTTCCAGCTTCTAGGATCTTTGGAGAACAAAACAAATGGTTGCATCCGGCTGTAGAAATCTTCTTCAGTCATTCCAAAATCACAGGATGAAAAAGGACAGTCGTGACCAGAGACTTCAGGGTGGTACATGCCCCCCCCCCCCATTTTATTCTCACAACAGCCTTGCAAAGTAGATTAGGCTGAGTGAGCAGCTCAGGGTCACTTCGTGACTATTGGGGAAGGTGGTGATTTGAATCTGAATCTTCCTGGCCCTAGTCTGATACTCTTAACCATCACACCACCATAAATGTCCCCTGCCACTCAATACAGTACAGTGGTACCTTAGGTTAAGTACTTAATTTGTTCCGGAGGTCCGTTCTTAACCTGAAACTGTTCTTAACCTGAAGCACCACTTTAGCTAATGGGGCCTCCTGCTGCCGCCGCGCCGCCGGAGCACGATTTCTGTTCTCATCCTGAAGCAAAGTTCTTAACCCGAGGTACTATTTCTGGGTTAGCGGAGTCTGTAACCTGAAGCGCATGTAACCTGAAGTGTATGTAACCCGAGGTACCACTGTAGATTTCAATTAAAGATTCAAACCATAGATGTTTATGAAAGATAAGCACATTTGCATGTGCTTATCTTATATTGACGAAGCATGGAGGGCAAAACTCATAGGAGCCAACTCCTAGGGGCTAAGGTCCCTTCAGTATCCCATGGAATATTTGAGGGGACCGTTCGCCCCTCCCATTCAAATGGCGGGGTGTGTGATGCATCATGTAATCGATTATGCAGGGTGGTGCTTACCTGCCCCCCCTATTTTATTTAAGTTGGTACCCCTGGCAGAACTGGACTTTCTTTAGCGTAGGACAACATACCAGATACGGTCTGTTTGGAGTTCCTTGGTGTAAATTTGTTCATGTTTCAGAGCAGTATTTGAAAGATCCTTGCTGTTTTGCTCTGGCAAAAATCAGTTACAACGTGGAAGAGCTGCTTCAGAGATTTGATGCAGCAGCCACATTCGTCTTACGCCGCAATCTCCGGAGTAAACCATTAAACCGTGAAAGGCAGATGCATTTCCCGAAACTATGGAATTGCTGGACTACAGGGTGGGGGGGAAATGAATGATTTAAAAATATATATATTTTAAAATCAGATTTTTTTTTAAATTTAAATAAGATTTTAAAAATAAAATGCTTTTGGAGGAAAAATCTTTCCAAAGATAGTTTTTGATTTAAGTTACATTATAGTCCAAAGGCTATTCATCAGGAAATAAGGATTTGTTTTAAGTTTTTCATGTGTGCTAAAACTCAGTCTAAGTTTTTTTAAAAAAACAACAACAACAAAGTTTAACCACATCAGTTAACAAACATGGATACATATGCTATAATGTTATTGTTTTAGTTAAATAAATTGTTTAAATTGTTATTAAGGAACCAATTATATTTTCCTTCCAATAAAGTACAGCAGAAAAGTTGTCCAAATATAAACAGTTAACTTATTAAACCTTACAATAATTTCATAATTATCTATGTATTTCTAATAGTATAACCAAATCAGTAATTTTTGATATAACTGTAAAAACTACTCTGAAAATTTATTATTCCAAAAATGAAACCTTCCTCTGGTTGTAAATATTAAGATTATACCAGAAAGAATGAATCTTTCTGTAAAAAAAATGATTTAAATCAAGTCTTACTAACTAGTGATTTAAATCAAGTCTTACTGACTAGTGATTTAAATTGTGATTTAAACCAAATCCACCCTGCTGGACTCCAACTTTGATCATCCCTGACCAGCTGGGACTGAAGGAAGTTGGAGTCTGATGACATCTGGAGGGCTATAAGCAGGCATTTGTGGCACGGGCTGGGTAGCTGAACTTAGACCCCATCTGCAATGTCATACCATTTTAAACAGTCATGGCTTCCCCCAGAGAATCCTGGGAACTGTAGTTTGTTAAGGGTGCTGAGAGTTACCTGGAGACCCCCTCACAGAGCTACAGTTCTCAGTGGTTTAACAGTAAATTTTCATTCCTTGGGAAGCCTAAGAACTGCTCTGTTCACACTGTATATTTATTATTGCAGGGATTATTGCGATCACCCTGCTAACTCAGTGGCTGTATAAACTGCAAAATGTCTACTCCACATTGAGCAACCCAGTGACAATAGTAGTTCGGCAACCATCACTGCTAGTTAAGAAAGTACAGAATTACTAACAAAAGCATCCTTTTATTGTCATTCGACAGGCACCAAAGTCAGGACTTTCCCCATTTACTCCCCCACCCGAAAATGTTTTCTGAGATCTTTGTCCTCTCTAATTCCAGCAAACTGGTTGGAGGCATAAAATCAAGGAAGCCATTTTTACTGAAGAGTCTTTTTCTCTTCCAGTTACTAGACCAGCCAAGGGCTGCAAAGCTATGCTTCAGATCCAAAGAGCCCTACCAGATGTTCAGGGTCAGCTGCGCATCCTAATTCCCTGAAATGACAACTGGGGACGGTCAAAGGTGGAACAGCACTTTCTGTCAGAAGCCTTAAGGATAACTTATCCTTTGTGGGAATGCGTAAGAGAGTCGCCAGGATCATGTATGGTGTTTGAACATTTCCCCCACATGTCACCAGAGCAGAGAGAGGTCATTCTCAATAGTGGATTCTCTTCTGATTAGAAAGACAAAATGATTTGGGAGGAAAGCCTTTCTTGAAGTCACCAGGGGATCCAAGGATCCAGCCTGTCATGATTCCTTGATATATACTGAGCAAAAGGCTGGCTGAGGCAGATCCCACACAAAAGGACTCTGTTCAGCTGGAGGTTCTGGTTGGTGATGAAATGCAAGTTTGCAGGTGTTTATTTACTCTACCTGAGCGCCTAATCGTATCTCAAACTCAGTGAGGAACAAGCGACTGGGCACACTTGGGAAGGCTTCATGCATTTCCACAGGATGTGTTCCAAAGTCAGGACAAGGCAAGAAAAGACTGTCAAGTTCCTCAAAGGCAGCCAGACCCCCAGACTGTGGGAATGTTCAGGGAGGCAGGAGAGGATATGTTGTTTAATTATATCCTTCCCAACTTGTGTTAACAAGTTCTATAATTTAGCAGAGTAACATTCCCTTTTTCCCTTTTCTTCTTGGGAGAAAAGCAATGGTAAACCTAGACAGCATCTTAAAAAGCAAAGACATCACCTTGTCAACAAAGGTCCGTATAGTTAAAGCAATGGTTTTCCCTGTAGTGATGAATGGAAGTGAGAGCTGGACCATAAAGAAGGCTGATCGCCGAAGAATTGATGCTTTTGAATTCTGGTGCTGGAGGAGACACTTGAGAGTCCCATGGACTGCAAGAAGATCAAACCTATCCATTCTGAAGGAAATCAGCCCTGAGTGCTCACTGGAAGGACAGATCCTGAAGCTGAGGCTCCAATACTTTGGCCACCTCATGAGAAGAGAAGACTTCCTGGAAAAGACCCTGATGTTAGGAAAGATGGAGGGCACAAGGAGAAGGGGACGACCGAGGACGAGATGGTTGGACAGTGTTCTCGAGGCTACCAGCATGAGTTTGACCAAACTGCGGGAGGCAGTGGAAGACAGGAGGGCCTGGCGTGCTCTGGTCCATGGGGTCACGAAGAGTCAGACACGACTAAACGACAACAACATTCCCTTTTTAAACTTGTACTGTACAGCGGATAACGTTTGCCAGGCTTGTATAAGCCTCTAAAATAAGTTTCCTGGTAATTTCCCCTTTATTCCCTCTTAAAAAGATTAGACACGACACAGTCTTGTATAAAAGTATAAAATAGTTTACTCACATTCTGTTCACAGATGGATCCCAGAAGGCAGACTTAAGTTACAAAATATATACACCTGGAATCTATCCCATAAGGAGATAGCTCCTTTGTCCTCTCTTGGCTGGAAGCCAAGAGAGAATCTCAGACTAAGAAGATGTTGCTGTTAGCTATTCCACTTGGCACCTTTAATTCTTTTATGATCTGTTGTCCGAGCATGAAAAGCTCGCGGCTCCTTTCTGTCTTTATGATCCGACGTTGGCTGTTAGGCTGACGACTGTGATTGACGAACAGAAACAGACTTAGGAGTACTTTGCTTTCTTTTGGATCTGCAGTCCTTTGTAAAATGTCCTTGTTTATTGCAGAACCAACAACTCTTGGCAGCTTTAAATGCAGTTGTATCACCACAAGTTTGCATATGGCATTGCTCATTATTTCTGGAAATAGGAGTGCTTATCATGCAAGCCTCCCTTCTGTTCAACTCGCCCATTAAACTTGCCGTTACCCCTTCCACAGTTAATTGTGCTGGTGGAACGGCAGATATCTGGCTAGCTACACCATCAAAGTCTTCATTAAGGGAACAAAGAATGATAAATACATACTGAATATCAGGTATCTCCATGTCCCTTCGAATCAATTCGCCACGTATCGCCTCCAGACGTCTCAAGTGTGCTGCCAAATCACCACCAGGCTGCAACTTCGTCTGGTACAGCTGCTTGAAAAACGTCAATGGAGACGCTGACTTTTCTCTAATATGTACTGCTGCAAAACTGTCCCACATTTCTTTGGTTTTCTTATTCCTTATGTAGACTACTTGCTGGTCGCTGACAGCCAAATTAATTATCGCCCTGGCTTTAAAACCAGGTCACGTTATTTGCTCTGGCCTTTAAAGAAATACACATCTTGTGGAACAATAATGAACCTTCAAATTTAAAGAGACCATTCAACAGTTGCTTCTTCAACGAATGGAGTCAGAAAGAGAGATGGCTGCCTCCCCTGTGCTATTTTGTTACCTGCAAAGGTGAGGTCATGCCCACCACTGGTCACATGTAGAGGAAGTTTGTCCCAGCCCAGGTGGAAACAGGAAGTTCTGACTGGCTGGTACAGACACCCCCTCTTTATGTCCACTCTAGGAATGTTGTATTTGACTGCTCTGTGTTTCACATCCCACACAGAGAGGCACCAGTCACTAGGTAGAGATGGGAAGTTCTATTTGATCTGAAGGATCCTTGTGGGGCCACCGAGGAGGCTCTCTCCATGGTGGAGCTTTCGATGCGTGATGACGTTGGAGCTCTGGCTGAACGTTTTCCCACAGTCAGGGCACATGTAGGGCTTTTCACCCGTGTGGATTCTCCGGTGTTTAGTGAGGGACGAGTTGACGTTGAAGCTCTTCCCGCAGTCGGCGCAGACGTAAGGCTTCTCTCCCGTGTGGACTCTGAGGTGCGTCGTCAAGTGGGCCCGTTGGCTGTAGCTCCTCCCGCAGTCCGGGCACTGGTAAGGCTTCTCTCCCGTGTGGATTCTCTGGTGTCTGGCAAGGTTGGAGATGACAGTGAAGCTTTTCCCACAGTCCCCGCAGATGTAAGGGGTCTCCCCCGTGTGGGTGCGCTGGTGAGTGATAAGGTAGGAGCTGGTGGTGAAACTCTTCCCACAGTCGCCACACTTGAAGCGTTTCTCTCGGCGGTACGGGCTCTGCTGGTGCCTGGCCAGGCGAGGCCTTTCGGGGAAACTCTTCCCCCAGTCGGCGCCATCGTAGGGTTTCTCCACTGTGTGGATTCTCTGGTGAGCGATGAGCTTGGAGCTGATGGGGAAGCTTTTGCCGCACTCTGGGCAGACGTAGGGCTTCTCGCCCGTGTGGAGCCTCTGGTGCGTGATGAGGTTTGAGCTGCCGCTGAAGCGCTTCCCGCAGTAGCGGCACTCGTAAGGCTTCTCGCCCGTGTGGATTCTCCGGTGTTTGATGAGGTCGGAGCTGACGTTGAAGCTTTTCCCACACTCCAGGCACCGGTAAGGCCTCTCCCCTGTGTGGAGGCGAAGGTGAGTGACCAGGTGAGACCTCTGGCTGCAGCAGCGCCCGCAGTCGGGGCACTGGTACGGCTTGTCTCCCGTGTGGCTCCTCTGGTGGCGCAGAAGGTTCGACACCACGTTGAAGCTTTTCCCGCATTCGTTGCACGCGTATGGCTTCTCCCCGGTGTGGATGCGCCGGTGAGTGATGAGGGCCGAGCTGTGGCCAAATTCTTTCCCGCAGTCGGGGCATTTGTAGGGCTTCCCCCCAACGTGGGTCCTCTGGTGGCGGATGAGGTTCGAGAGGAGGCCAAAGCCTCTCCCACAGTCGGCACAGCGGTGGAGCTTCATGCTCCCGTGAAGTCTCTGGCGGCTAATGAGGTTGGGGGGCCGGGCCTTAAGGATCTTCCCACACTCCTTGTGATGGTTGCTGAGCCCCTGGTGGGTTGCACAGTCCCGAGTGCCCCCAAGAACCTCCATATAGGGAGGAGGGCAAGCCCAGCTCTCTCTGAGGAAGCTTTCATCTCGCTTCTCGCGGGACTCCCACTTCTTAGCACCAGAGGACCCCCTCCTTCTACAGGCTCCAGACAAGGCCATGCGAGACCTCACAGTCTCTGGGTACTCTTCCTTGTTTTCACTCTCTGAAAAGAAACCCACATGAATGTGTCATTCACAGATTCCGGAGGATCCTCCGGAAAAAATAATCTCTCAAAGGACCTGTTGATGGCATTTTACCATTGTACTGTCGAGCGTGTATTAACTTATGGTCTCTGTGTGTGGTTTGGGAGCTGCACGGTCAGGGAAAAAACAATGTTGTCCAAGGTTGTAAAGACTGCGGAGAGAATAATTGGGTGCACTCTCCCTACCTTGGATCAAATCTATGCTTCCAGGTGCCATAAGAAAGCTGCAGAGATAGTGCAGGATAGTGTGCTCCCCGGAAATGATCTCTTTCAGCTTTTGCCTTCTGGAAGAAGGTACAGGGTTATAAAGACTAGGACTAGCTGCCTGAGAAACAGTTTCTATTCAAATGTGATTTTGGTTTTAAACGCAGTGTAAGATAGTCTCTATGGGAGTATATTGTATTTAATTATGGGGTATCAGAGTTTTTAGGAGGCTAACCAGGCTGGGGTAGCTGGGATAGCAGGCTTGTTGGTTTCTGAATGTCTGATGTAGATTTTCAATTTCGTTGTTCTCTATGGGACAATGACAATAAAGATTATCATATCATATTGTAAAGCACAAAATGGCTCCCATTACCACAGCGGCCGGAATGGCATGGACTCCAAAGGCCTGATTCTAGAAGTCAGACATGGCAAACCCATGTCCCTCCAGATCTTGCTGGACTCTACAGCTCCCGTCAGCCCCAGCGTGCATGTCTAATCATCAGGAATGATGGGAGTTGTAGTCCAACAGCATCTTGCACAGATGGAGCAGGTAACTTAGCGCTGCGTTAGATGCAAGGCCTTGTTTTGGATGCCTGCTACAAACTCTCTTGTTTTGGCAAGCCCACCCAAACGTGCAGTTTTCACAGAATCACTTGATTCTTACTCCTATTTGGGTAGTTTTATTATGTGTGCTGTTATTTAAGTCTGTTTTATCTTTTTAAAAATGAATATTTTATACTATTCTATTCGAACGGCATATAAATATTGCAAAATAAGCAAAACAAAACAAAGCCCAAAAGCCTCCAGGAACCCATTGCTTGCTCCATGAGCTCCTGACCTGGGCAAGATGGGATTGGGCAAGGAGAGCTCACAAGGACTGCCTGAGATTCCCAGCTGTGGTCTCCATCCGAACCATCGCTATCTCTTGGGCTCCTGGCTTCCTCTGAGTACTGGAGATAAAGACCCCAGGCCGTTTCTTCTCCTTCTGGTTGGGCATCCCCAGCAGAACTTGGAGATCCTGTTTTAGATAGACAGAATCTCCTGTCAGGTAAATACCAGAATTCTTTTCTGAGAGGCTGCACGTGAATTCAGCTAAGTCCTTGCATGTGCAGAACAACTTCCTCAAGGAATATATATACCTGACACCTTTTCTCTGCCAGAGCTCCTGTTAAATCCTTCCTGTTTGCCCAGGGATGGAGAACCTGTAGTCCTCCGGTTATGAGTAGACTCCAGTTCCCATCAGCCCCAGCCAGAGTGAGTGGATGTCCACCTCCCATCTTCAACCACGAAACCACAGACACGTCGCGGACCACCAGAGTGAAACTCACAGATCTCTGGTAGCCTGCGGACCACAGTTTGAGAACCCTTGTCCTAAAGTAAAACTTTCTCTTCCAGTCATTGTGTGCATGTTTCAAAAGGCTGACACACAACGACAACAAAGCCAAACCCCGAAGTTTAAAAATAGCAACTGAAAATGATATTACCTAGCGTGCATTTCTTTATCTCCAAGAAAGGATGTCCAATCTCTGGTGTCCCTTAGATTTGCATCTGACTGCCACATGGGACAAAGTGCAGGCAATCTGTCCTGAGCGCTTGAGCTACTTCAGAGGACCGTCATGGCCGGGAGAAACCCAGAACTAAAGAGTCTGAGGAAGGTCCTAGTGCAGCGAAGCCAAGGGTGATGCAGTGGCTCACAGAAAGACAGAAGTAACTGGGGCTTTTTACCTGGGGATGCTGCACAGTCCTCTTCTTCCCCCATTGGAGTATCATTTGTGGGGGATGCTTGGTCAGGGTGAGACAGGTGCACTGTTTTCTCCCCTTCTTCGTCTTCCTCCTCAGGTGTGCCCAGCTCCTAAAACAACAAGGCTCCTAAGCTCACTGCCTGCTGTATTAACAACAGTCACACTAGGATGGCTGCAGGGTGTAGCCTTCCTGTGCCCAGGCCTCTGTCTGTTCCACACTAACACAAATCCTAAACTCCTGTGCCATGAAAAGATGTTAAAAATATAATAATAATAATTTATTATTTATACCCCGCCCATCCGGCTGGGTTTCCCCAGCCACTCTGGGTGGCTTCCAACAGATTAAGAACAGAATAAAACATCAAACATTAAAAACTTCCCAACACAGGGCTGCCTTCAGATGTCTTCTAAAAGTCAGATAGTTGTTTATTTCCTTGACATCTGATGGGAGGGCGTTCCACAGGGCAGGCACCACCACTGAGAAGGCCCTCTGCCTGATTCCCTGTAACCTCACATCCCACAGCGAGGGAACTGCCAGAAGGTCCTCGGAGCTGGACCTCAGTGTCCGGGCTGAACGATGGGGGTGGAGACGCTCCTTCAGGTATACTGGGGACGAGGCCGTTTAGAGCAGGCACCCCCAAACTCGGCCCTTCAGTTGTTTTGGGACTACAATTCCCATCATCCCTGACTACTGGTCCTGTTAGCTAGGGATGGTGGGAGTTGTAGTCCTAAAACAGCTGGAGGGCCGAGTTTGGGCTTTAAAGGTCAACGCCAACACTTTTAATTGTGCTCGGAAATGTACTGGGAGCCAATGTAGGTCTTTCAGGACTGGTGTTATATGGTCTTGGTGGCCACTCCCAGTCACCAGTCTAGCTGCTGCATTCTGGATTAGTTGTAGTTTCCGGGTCACCTTCAAAGGTAGCCCCATGTAGAGCGCATTGCAGTAGTCCAAGCGGGAGATAACCAGAGCATGCACCACTCCGGCAAGACAGTCTGGGGGCAGGTAGGGTCTCAGTCTGTGTACCAGGTGGAGCTGGTAGACAGCTGCCCTGGATACAGAATTGACCTGTGCCTCCATGGACAGCTGTGAGTCCAAAATGACTCCCAGGCTGTGCACCTGGTCCTTCAGGGGCACAGTTAGCCCATTCAGGACCAGGGAGTCCTCCATACCTGCCCATACCCTGTCCCCCCAAAACAGTACTTCTGTCTTGTCAGGATTCAACCTTAATCTGTTAGCTGCCATCCATCCTCCAACCACCCCCAGACACTCACAGAGGACCTTCACTGGTTCTGTTTTAAAAGAGATGTAGAGCTGGGTATCATCTGCATATGGCAACATGTCTAAGACCACAACCCTATACTTCAGAAGTGGGGGAACTTTGGTCCTCAATACGTTGCTGGACTCTCATCAACTCTGACCATGCTGGTTGGGGCTGATGGGATTTAAAGGGCCAAAGGCTTCCCACCCCCCGTCTACATATTTTCTGAATGAATGAGAAGCACACGAAACTACTACTGCATTCAAACCAACCAACCAACCCAACTAGATTGTGCCCCAGAGGACTGATCAACGTTTCCCTTCATGGTACTCAAATCCCAACTCCTGAGATGCCCACCTTTCTTGCTCCAAGGGCACGATGGCTCAGAAACCTTCTTGAAATTGCCTCTACTAAAATAAATTATTTGAAGATCTCCCCCCCTACCTGAGTTGGTTCTGCTGTAGCCATTCCTTCTTTCAGCAGAATGCACTGGGTTGGGGCAGAAGATGGCAGACTGTGATGTAAAAGAAAAAAGAAAAACAGCAAAAGGGTTCATTTTAAGAAGGGATATTCCCAGGTTCAAGTCCCTGGCATTTCCAGTTTGAAAAGGACCAGGAAGCAGGTGATGGGGGGGGGGGTAGAGGCCTCTGCTGGAGACCTGCTGCCAGACAGAGTGGGCATCACTGCGCCAGCTGCTAGATGAACAAATATTTAGGCAACTTCCCAAGCTCCTTTCCAGCAAGATACCTGAGTGTTTTATAAAGGCCTGTTTCAGGGATGGGGAACCTTAGATCTTGGGGTGCAGTGGGGAATTCTGGACCCCCTCAAGACTCTCCGGAGGCCATACCTGCCCCTTCTGGCAGGCTCTGCTTTGTAACCTCCTTGAGAGTCTTTGCCCGGCTGGAGTGTGTAATCTTCAAATACAAATATCTGCATTAGGCTGATTGTTAGGGTTAAGAAACTGCAGATCGAATAAAAATAATATTTTATTTATATCCCGCCCTCCCCAGCCGAAGTCGGGCTCAGAGCAGCTAACAATAAAAGTAACACAGCATTTTAAAAGCAATATTCTTAAATCAATTCAAAATCAAATTAATAAATAGCAACCACTGGGCCAGAGTTCTACGAGGGTCACCAAAGGAAGGGGTCAGACTGTGCCTTGACCAAGGGCATTGAGTCTCACTGGGGAAAATATGGGGAACACCACGCAGGTGAACACAGCCTGGTCACACAATCCCAGCCTCGCCTACCTCACAAGGTTGTCGCGAGCATAAAGCAGGGTCGCCTTTACATAGGCCGCCTTCCGTCCCTTTTGAGGAACACGTGGGAAAGGACTACACAAGTGCGCAGGAAACAAAACAAAACAACTCTCTCGTATGGCTCTCAGATCATTTACCCATTGTCAGCTGATCTGACATTCCCCAGCAACGTAGCAGGAGGAAAAGGGGACGGAGACCCCGTCCTGCCCCACGCCACAGTTACCTAGAGTGCCCGGCTGTTCCGGAGTTAATCGCTGGCTCCCCTCTTGGGGGCTGAGTCCAGGGAGTAGGTGGGCACACAGTCTCCACTTCGGTCGGGCGCGCAGGAGTGGGCGGAGACCCGAAAGGTTTCTCTCCCTCTGCAGGCGCCAATCAGCAACTGGGCGCCCCAGGCGAAGGGGGCTTTCCCTGGCCAATAATAAAGTCAAAGAAAAAGTCGATTTCCGATCGCAGCGCCCCATGCGACCCCTCGCCGCCCTCCTTCTTCCCCAGCTACTTCCAGCCCCTTCCTGTGCCGGCAGAAAAGCAAACCCCGCTACAACAGTCGCTGCAGCGAGGAAAGAGAGAAAAAGTAGGCAGGCAGGAAGGGGGATCAAAACAAAACAAAACGGCAACCTCTGCGCGGGGTCTGGGGGAGCTGCAAGGCATGTTATATATATAAAACAGACGTCAAATTACCATGCGGGAGGGTGGCGCCACCCGTTTTCTATACACGCAACTGCACGGGGAAAGAAGGCAGGGTTGCGAACTGAGCCGCGTGGAAAACGCCACAGCCGGGCGCTCCTCTCCTGCAAAGGCGGGGATTCCCCCCAAAATGCAGCTAAGGCTTGTAGAGTAAGGTCGCTACAGCAGCAGGCAATGCAAGGGTAAGGGCACGTGACTTTGTAACGTGGGAATGAGCGCCTTAGTCCTTGGGTGAGGTCTGATCACCCCTTGTCAGAACACAGGGGGGCTTCCGAAGTAAAGCAAGCCAGCAACCCCAAATCACACCGTTGTTGCAATGTTCCTCAAATTACGCAGAGCCTGGACATCTGTAAATGGGACTGGGAGAGTCGAAGGCATCTTCTTATTTTCCTAAAGTTGCTCCTCCGGCGGCCTTTCCCAATAATCACCATCCTTTAATATCTTTAAAATGTTTTACTACAAGCGTTCCTCTGAAGTTTTGTTTCAAGTGAAGAGCTTTGCTGTTGAGAACCACCGAGATACACAATTAAAAAACAGGACTGTAACATTAAAGTGTGAAAAGCCTCTTTTTTTAAAATCTTGAAAATATTCCTTCCTCTGCCCTTATGAGTAAGACTACAGTATGGGCAAATTTCTCCCCAGAACTTGATACAAATTTCTTTTGTGTGCCTTCAGGGTGGAGCAAGACTGGGGACAGTATTTGAATAATCAGTTTGTTGCTCCTATTCCAAGGCACTAAAATCATAGAATCTTAGAGCTGGAAGGGATCCACGGGTCATCTAGTCCAACCCCCCCCCCCCAATGCAGGAATCTCAGCTAAAGCATCCATGACAGGTGGCTATCCAACCTCTGCTTAAAATCACCTTGACTTCTATGAATCCTGATGTGGTTACATCACAGATAGGGAACCTGTGGCCATTCTGCAAATTGCCCAGTGAATATTTAGCAAATTATGCTCAGAAGCCGCTCATAGGAGCAGTTTTAAAAAGTTATCAATACTTAAAGCACAAGAAAAGCAAGCACATTCCCTAAATACTGTATATTCCTTCCAGTAGCACTTTAGAGACCAACTAAGTTTGTTATTGGTATGAGCTTTCGTGTGCATGCACACTTGGTATCTGAAGAAGTGTGCATGCACACGAAAACTCATACCAATAACAAACTTAGTTGGTCTCTAAGGTGCTACTGGAAGGAATTTTTTTATTTTGTTTCAACTACGGCAGACCAACACGGCTACCTCCCTAAATATAGTATTTTATATCCGCATTAGCAAGCTAAACAAAGCATTCATACTTAAAAATATATACAGTGGTACCTTGAGTTAAGAACTTAATTCGTTCCGGAGGTTCGTTCTTAACCTGAAATTGTTCTTAACCTGAAGTACCACTTTAGCTAATGGGGCCTCCTGCTGCCAGCGCATGATTTCTGTTCTCATCCTGAAGCAAAGTTCTTACCCCGAGGTACTATTTCTGGGTTAGCAGAGTCTGTAACCTGAAGCGTCTGTAACCCGAGGTACCACTGTATCCCTAAATGTATGGAACCTTATGGCTGAGAAAGCTGTTGAAACCAGGTCTCCTATGCTCAAGTCGAACAATATCGCTGGCTTTACAGAGCCATGAGCTGTGGTGCTTGGAACGCTCACCGCCAAACATGTTCAGATAGTTGATCTTGGTGGTGGCCTGTCTAAGTAATACATTGGAATGTAGGTAGGAAACATTATTGGTTCCTCAACCAATTGTGTAACAGAAAATCCACACGCTTAGGTATGTATGACACATCTGTCTTTCTGAATCAGAGGCTGCCTACCAGGAGGGTGGGTAGCTTTTGGCCTCAGAGCTCCCCCTCAGGCTGAAAAAGGTTCCCCATCCCTGGGCTAGACTAGGCTGTGTATTGTTCATTCCAATTTTTTGTAAGTTGCTCTTCATCTTTATCAGGGCAGATTTTTTGTTTAAAAAAGCACTTCTTCACACAGTGCATAGTTAAAACCATGGAACTGGTTCCTGCAGAAGGCAGCGGTGGCCACCAAGTTTTGCAAGAGGCTTGGACAGATTTATGACTTATCAGTGGCTGCTAGCTATGATGTCCCTGTGAACTGCTTCCACAGCTGGAGCCAGAAGCCACAAGAGAGAAGAGGAATCGCACTCAGGTCCTGCTTGCAATTGGTCAGTCGCTTTATGTAACCCAGGGCAACATCCTTACTACAACAGAAACGGAGAGGTGACAAAATTATAAAATCGGGAAGGGTAACCACTTCCCCACCCCTTTCAAATTAAGTCCTTTCTCCAGTGGGTGGAAGATCATTCTCACGGATAGCTCAGTCCGTAGAGCATGAGACTCTTAATCTCAGGTCCTGGGTTCCCACGTTGGACGAAAACACAGGAGCCAACTCCTTGAGGCCGAGGTCCTTTTGGTTCCCCCCAATAAAATATTTGAGGGGGTCGCCCCCCACCCCAGTTGATACGGCATTGCCGTTCAAATGGTGTTTGCGTGCCATGTCTTGTGATGCGGGCCTACCTGTGCCTCCCCAATCATTTTCCCCAGTTGGCACCCCTGGGCGAACGATTCCTGCATTGCATGGGGGTTTTGGACCCTCGTGGTCCCTTTCCAACTCTGCAATTCTCCGATTTCCCTCC
Organism: Podarcis pityusensis; assembly: GCF_964106645.2. Lineage (NCBI taxonomy): Eukaryota > Metazoa > Chordata > Lepidosauria > Squamata > Lacertidae > Podarcis > Podarcis pityusensis. The sequence goes on from NC_138029.1 coordinate 108,777,115, forward strand.
AGCGGTAAGGATTCCCCAGAACGCACCGAAACCGCTCGTCTTCTAGAACGCGCCCAAAGATCTAGAACGCCGACGGAGATTCTTTTTCAACTCTCCGGGGGGGGGGGGGAGAGACACCTTTTTCCTTTGCGGGAAAACTCGCACGGGCAGGTCGAGAAGAAACATTTTAAGGTCACCGCGGAGGAAACTCGGATGAGAGCAGCAACCAGTCCAGAAGACATAAATATAGATATATTCCAGATAGGATCGATCGATTTATTTATTAAAGAGAGCAAGCTCTTCTTCATCCACCCCATCTTTCATCCACACACCCCAACCCCCCCCCCTCGCTGCAAGAGCCACTCGCGATCCCGATCTGGGGGTCCTTGCCCAGCAGAGGGCTCCCCTTCCTGCTGCCAGCCGCCCGAGCTGTGCCCTTCTCTGCCGCCGCCGCCGCTCGGCAGCCCCGCACCGAGAGAGGCGGAGTTTCCTGAGTCAGCCGCCGCTGCACATCCGGATTAAGCTGAAGCGGCGGCTGCTGCTGCTGCTGCTTCTCCTCCTCCTTTACCCCCCCACCCCACAACACGCAGCAGGGACGACCCCCCCCCCCGGCCGATCTGCAAACTTGCCGGAGCCGCGCTCCAGGTGACCAAAGGCGAGGATCCCCGCGGAGAGGTGAGGGAGGGGCTGCGCGCGGGATCGAGGCCTGGAGGGATTGCCGACTAATTGGCCCTGATCCCTCCTCCCCCCCGCTCATTTTTTTGTTTCATGGTGGGGGGTGGGAGGGAAGGGATGGCGAAGCAAAGCCCTTCTGCCGGTTGAGGGGGTGGGGAGCCCTTTAAAGGGGAGGAGGGGGGAGCGATTAAGCCTCGGCCCATTTTGCTGCAGGGGGTGGGTGGGACTGGGAACAAGGGCGAGCGCCAAATTGGCCGCCGGGGGGGGGAGGGAGAGAAAAGGAGACTTTATTATTTTTTCCACCTCCTTAGAAGATCAATGGCCAAATCGAATTGGGCTCCTGCGTCCTCCTGCAGTGGAATCGGAGCAAGCAGTTTCCCATCTGTCCCTATAGATTTCGGGGGTTAAGGCCCGGATTTAGTTTTCTGGGTAGCCTCGTAAGCGTGTTGCAGCACGCACAAAAGTTTTAATTTGCAAGCAATCCGGGTTTTCTTTTTTCTTTTTCGTGGTAGCCGAGCGCGTTCAGTTCATCCCCATGCAGAAACTCCTAGCCCTTTCTTGTGGGTTACTTTAATATGGGGGCGGGGGGTAAATAAAACAGCGTCCCTGCCCGCTTTTGTACCAGAAGTTACGCCCACCTTTGTCATGTTAAGTATTCTTGCTTGGAATCTAGTCTTCGCAATGCTACTGCTTCCAATAATTATTAGTAATTCTTACAAGATTTTTGAAAAAGAGATTTCTTACATGGCCTTGGGAGTTAAGCTCTCAGGGGCCCTTAGGGTATGAGCACAGCAATTTGAAATCTCAGAAATTAACCAGTATCACATACTGCTGTATTTATGCTTATTGCAATATTATATTTGCACTTGTATGTGTTTTTAAAAGTTGCTGAGAGTGATCCCTGAGATGCTGCAGGATAGCTCAGTTCCAACAATAAAGTTCTTCTTATTCTATGTTCTGAAGTGGCCAAGTTTGCCTTCTGCTAAAGCGTTAACAGAAGAAATGGGCAAAGTATGAAAACATGCAAACTTTATTTTAAAAAACCCATTATTGGAAAAAGCCTTATTAGAAGATGAATTGGAAGAACAGGAATGGTATTAGCATGGAGGCAAATTTCCAGTTATTCTAGTCCAGGATTTCCCAAACTTGGGTCTGCAGTTGTTGTTGGACTATAATTCCCATCATCCCTAACCACTGTTCCTGCTAGCTACGGATGATAGGAGTTGTAGTCCACAACAGTTGGAGAGCCAGGTTTAGATGAGCAAGGGCACTAACCCCCTGGATGTTTTTGGGCTTCCAGCTCCTATCTGCCCTAGCCAACCTAGGCCAGGGTTGATGGGAGTTGTAGTTCAGCAACATATGGTGCACGACCAGTTAGCTACTCCTGCTCAACAGTCTAGTATGTTGTGTCAAAATCCACAAAAATGTGCTTGATTATGCCCCAAGATTTCCTGGATGAGAGCCTGTTTTATCAAATGATGCCTCCGATGTAGTGATTTCTGGTTCATAAAAGCTCATGCCTCGCTAAAGCAAACAAATTATGAACAAAGAACTTGCAGCACCTTGGACGATATTATTATAAATAAGGCTTGCACAGATTTCTCCATTTTTAATCTGCTTTTGAACCCTTGCAGTGTAGGACATAGCACCGTTTGGACTTTATGCCTTGAGTTGCCCTAAATATCTCGAGCTGGACTTCTGAACTGCATAAGGCCTCATTTGCCAACCTGGCGCCCTCCAGCTGTCTTAGACCACATCTCTCATCAGCTCCAGCCAACTGGGAGTTGTAGTTCAAAACTCCTGAAGGGAGCCAGTTTGGAGGCAGGGTGGAATCTCTTTAACATGAGGCATCACAGTTTCTGGTTTCCCACCCCCTTTTTTAATTTGTGTTTTTATTTTATTAAAAAAAAAAGCATTCCCTCCCAATCTTGGGAGAGCTAAACTGCAACTGGTCTCACACACCCTGTTTGTAGACACTTTACCTGACTAACCAATAGCAGATTGCACAAGAAATTAGCAATCCAAATAAGTATTGCCGCTGTGCAAATAAACATGCTCCGGATTGGGTAATAGTTTGTGTGTGGCTCTCCAGCCCTTTATCTGTTCTTATTTTTTCCTCTGCCTTTTGATATCCCACCCTTTTGTATATATCAAATTAAAATCAGCAAGAGGTCAGCTTTCAAATGTGCTGGGAGAGTTATTATACCCACAGGGAGTTAGAATCCGTCAGCGATATTCATCAGCGAGGTGCTGTTGATGATAAATATTCCTCGTTTCTTCCAAGGGGCTGAGGGTGGAGTTTATGGTCTCTTTTCCCCTTCCACCTCTTCATACCAACCCTAGCCGAGGAGAGTGAGCTCATACTTTGGGTTCCAAGCTGGGGTTCAAGCCTAAATCACGCGCTCTCCAGTTGCTGTGACTGGCCAGGTGCACTGAATGCTAAGCTTGGGTGTGGGAGCTGTGGGTTCAAATCTCTGCTCAGCTGGGAAGCTCCCTGATTGGTTTGGGACGTAGCCAATCACAGCCTGCGTAAGCAGCGGAAGGGAACCTTCTAGACTGGCAGTAGGGAACCTGCGGTCTTCTATATCTATCGTTGGGACTCCCAGCAGCCCCTGTCAGGGTGGCCAAGGGTCCAGGGATGATGGGAATTGTAGTCCCCATCAGCACCTGACGCACCACAGATTCCCACACACCCCTGTATTAAGAGCAGGCATAGGCAAACTCCGGCCCGCCAGATGTTTTGAGACTACAATTCCCATCATCCCTGACCACTGGTCCTGTTAGCTAGGGATGATGGGAATTGTAGTTCCAAAACATCTGGAGGGCCAGAGTTTCTCTATGCCTGATTGAGAGGATCAAACCATCCGCTTCCGGGTCTGCAAAACAACAGGGTCCTGTCATGCAGCTAGAAGATTCCAATATATGGCAGGTTTTTTGGGTGGTGGTCCTGAGGGGATGGAGAATGGCAAACTGCACAGACCTTGAATGGGAGAAGGTCCAGAATTTGTGACTCTGAAGGCCCCAATGAGCTTTAAAAATGGAATTTAAAAATTCACATTACCTCTGGAGTTGGAAGGCGAAATAAGCAAGACTTGGGATGGCTTTTATTACTTGAAGAGAGCTGCAGAAATTCCTATGCAAAAGCCTCAGTGCAGAGAATATGAGCAGATTAAAGGTTTAGCCAGACACCGTTTTGGGGAAGAAACTCGGTGGCCCCACCTTTGTGGAATTGGACAGGATTTTCTGAGACCTTTTCCGCTCCCTGTAGAACCACAATCTCCAGGGTTTCTTGTTGGGAGTGGGGGGGCATGGCTGTTGAATTAGTATAAGCCCAGTAGTGTAAACATCCTTAAAGAGCAGTGAAGCCTGTTCTGTATTGAATCTGGCCGCCATGGAAACCAGGAATAGTCCAATGAGATGGATGCCTGCAAAAGGGCTGGAGCTTTGCAAGCGCTTCAACAATGGGGCATGGGCAGTGGGCGGCATTTTAAATGTAGTAGAAATTTTCTCTGGGTATTAAGTGGGGCAGCTTGGTGTTTCCACCCCCTTTCCTGCCCCAATCAGACTCACAAACGGTGCTGCTATGTTGCAATTGCACCGCCCTGAGTTGCCAGGCCAATGCAGCATTCGGATACTTAAGGGTTTTTGTTTCTTAAAAAATAAATAAATAATTGAATGTTTTGCACGCTGCTTTTCCCACGGTGGAGCTGAGTTCCAAAAGCCTCCCAAGAAAACAAGCCATTATAATTTAAAAAATAAAACAAAACAGCATCTCCTAATACAGTGGTACCACGGGTTACATACGCTTCAGGTTACATACGCTTCAGGTTACAGACTCCGCTAACCCAGAAATAGTGCTTCAGGTTAAGAACTTTGCTTCAGGATGAGAACAAAAATCGTGCTCTGGAGGCGCGGCAGCAGCAGGAGGCCCCATTAGCTAAAGTGGTGCTTCAGGTTAAGAACAGTTTCAGGTTAAGTACGGACCTCCGGAACGAATTAAGTACTTAACCTGAGGTACCACTGTACAAGAGAAAGATGCCCTTGTGGAAGCACAGTAAAGGAATCTGAATAGCAAAAACACAAATCCAAGTTGGTCACATTGGGATGTGTGTCGGGAATGCCAATGGAAAGAACGTCCAGTGAACCACCCCAAATGCTTCCTTTACGGGTGAGAGAAAGGAGGAGGTCCTAAAAACAGGCTCTCAGCTTAGGGGGCCAGCAGTCTCTTTTCTCACCCACTGCAGCCAGCTAAGCACCAGGCGAAACGCACACCACCCCACTGTCTGGGGTTATTGGGCAAGATCCACAGGAACAGGACTCTCTCACCCTGGAGAATGAAACTACAGCGGTATCTCGGGTTACAGACGCTTAGGTTATAGACTCCGCTAACCCAGAAATATTACCTCAGGTTAAGAACTTTGCTTCAGGATAAGAACAGAAATTGTGCTCCTGTGGCGTGACGGCAGCAGGAAGCCCCATTAGCTAAAGTGGTGCTTCAGATTAAGAACAGTTTCAGGTTAAGAACGGACCTCCAGAACGAATTAAGTACTTAACCCGAGGTACCACTGTATCCGCTTCTCCCTCTGCTGATGCCCCCCCCACAGTATTTCGCTTCAGGCTGAGGGAGCCGACTTCTGTCCACAGTTTCGAACATAGCACCCATGCCCCCACCGTCCTTAGAAAACCACTTAATCCTGATTTGATTTGGAGGTGTTCGGTGTGAAGAAACAATTGCAAAAACTCCCCCCCCCCCAATCTGAATGTTAAATCAGAATCTGTCAAGGTGTATCTTCCTGGCATAAGTTGGGTACAGTGGCTGGTGGAGGTTTCCTTCCCTTTGGACGTTTAGGGAAGTTTGAAAATATCAAAGCCCCTATAAATTGCAATGTGAGACGGGGCCTTTTCTGCAGTGGCACCCTCAGCTGTGAAATGGCCTTTCAGAAGGAAAGGCAGCTAGAGCCACATCCCTCAGCGCTGTATAGGCAGGCGGTGAAAACAGCCTTCTTCAGCATGGCTTTTCGATGGTTTGCTTTGCTCCTTTGAAGCCTCGAGGCTTTGATTTTTGTTAAAAGTGTGCGTTTTCCAGTTTAGTTTTTGCTACTTTATGCAAACCTCATTGAGGTTGGAAACTGCTATAAGAAAGCTTAATAAATAAATAAATTGGGTTGTAGCCCATGCTAGCCCTACTCAGAGTAGATCCACTGAACCATCAACTTGCATTAATTAATTCCAATGGGTCTACTCTGAGTAGGACTCAGTTGGATCCCACTTGTGTGGAGGTTGCGGGGGGTGGGAGAGACCCCACGGGCCTATGCTGTGTTAGAGACTGGGGTTTTTTTTTGGCTTCCACTCTTGGAATTCTGGCTGTGGGTGAGTTTGTAGAGCATATTTATACAGATCATAGAATCATAGAATTGTAGAGTTGGAAGGGACCCTGAGGGTCATCCAGTCCAACCCCCTGCGATGCAGGAATCTCAGCGAAAGCATCAATGGCAGATGTGTGTTTATTTTTGTAAAGGTCCTACTTCCAGACATTGCAATTAAGGTGTGCCGGAGTACCCATTTGCCAGATTCCAGCTTTTCCATTTGGTGTAAAAACACCTTAATTTGGTCCTTTCCTGGGCCTCTCAGAATAACAGTTCTATGTACGCATATAACACTTCTTATCATGCCTGTGAAAGAAGGCAGGGAGTATATTTAAAACCCAGCACACCTGCAGAGGTTGCGACACTGTGTACTGAATCTGGCGGAAAGGCCTTTAACCAGGCTGTCTCCTCTTGTCCATTAACCTGCTGTTGGCTGGTGATTTTATGAGCAAAGAAACCTGTTGCTTCTCCTCCTAATGTTCTCTAAGGCATAGCAGGGGGCCGATGGGGGGGGAGACCTGTGGTCCTCTGAATGGATGCCTTTGGACTCCCAAGTCCAGCCCCCAGCCAGCACGGCCAACAGTCTGAGATGATGGGAGATGTTGTTCAATGGTCTCCAGAAGGTCGCAGCTAAGCCACCCCTAAGTAGTAACAGTAAAGGGACCCCTGACCATTAGGTCCAGTCGTGGCCGACTCTGGGGTTGCGGCGCTCATCTCGCTTTATTGGCCGAGGGAGCCAGCGTACAGCTTCCGGGTCATGTGGCCAGCATGACTAAGCCGCTTCTGGAGAATCAGAGCAGCGCACGGAAATGCCGTTTACCTTCCCGCCGGAGTGGTACCTATTTATCTACTTGCACTTTGACGTGCTTTCGAACGGCTAGGTTGGCAGGAGCAGGGACTGAGCAACGGGAGCTCACCCTGTCACGGGGATTTGAACCGCTGGCCTTCTGATCGGCAAGTCCTAGGCTCAGTGGTTTCACCCACAGCGCCACCCGCGTCCCCCCCTCAGTAGTACATTCCAATAGAATCATAGAATCATATAGTTGGAAGAGACCACAAGGGCCATCGAGTCCAACCCCCTGCCAAGCAGGAAACACCATCAGAGCACTCCTGACATATGGCTGTCAAGCCTCTGCTTAAAGACCTCCAAAGAAGGAGACTCCACCACACTCCTTGGCAGCAAATTCCACTGTCGAACAGCTCTTACTGTCAGGAAGTTCTTCCTAATGTTTAGGTGGAATCTTCTTTCTTGTAGTTTGGATCCATTGCTCCGTGTCCGCTTCTCTGGAGCAGCAGAAAACAACCTTTCTCCCTCCTCTATGTGACATCCTTTTATATATTTGAACATGGCTATCATATCACCCCTTAACCTCCTCTTCTCCAGGCTAAACATGCCCAGCTCCCTTAGCCGTTCCTCATAAGGCATCGTTTCCAGGCCTTTGACCATTTTGGTTGCCCTCCTCTGGACACGTTCCAGTTTGTCAGTGTCCTCCTTGAACTGTGGTGCCCAGAACTGGACACAGTACTCCAGGTGAGGTCTGACCAGAGCAGAATACAGTGGCACTATTACTTCCCTTGATCTAGATGCAGCCCAGAATTGCATTGGCTTTTTTAGCTGCCGCGTCACACTGTTGGCTCATGTCAAGTTTGTGGTCAACCAAGACTCCTAGATCCTTTTCACATGTACTGCTCTCAAGCCAGGTGTCCCCCATCTTGTATTTGTGCCTCTCATTTTTTTTTGCCCAAGTGCAATACTTTACATTTCTCCCTGTTAAAATTCATCTTGTTTGTTGAATGTTGAATGGGTTTCATTTGTTGTTGGTAGGTGCTGCTGGATTCCTGAGAACTCATTCTGCCATGGAGCCATGGGTGTATCTGGACCCGCGACAGAGGGCACTATATCGAGATGTCATGCAGGAGAGCTACGAGACACTGATGTCTCTTGGTAAGAATCCCATTTACCTTCCGCTTTGTATCGGTTCTCCTCTTCCATTCATACTTGGTTTTGCTCCTCTTTTTTGTGTGTGCACGCTATATTCACTGATAACATTTTCAGGGAAGTGGTGTTCTTTGTTCTGAAAAAAAGGTGAGGGGGGAAGCAGTGTGAATTTCCCAGAAAGGGAGAAAAAAACCAATGAGAGACCCTCAGACTCCTTATTCTTAGATGAGAATGGCCTGAGAGATTCGGAGACTCATAGCAGAGGCAAGATCTCATATGTGCTGTCAGCTGCCCAGAGTGGCTGGGGAAACCCAGCCAGATGGGTGGGGTGTAAATAAAATTATTATTATTATTATTATTATTAGTATTATTATTATCATCATCATTAGGAAGCAGAAATGTACCAGGTTACAGTTTATAGTCACAGTTGCACGCATTTTAAATTCCCAGGGAGCAAATGAAGAACTTGGCTGGGAAAAAGACACACAGCTTTCCCACCTCAAGGAGCAAATGGGGTACAAGCACAACATTTCAGATAGTGAGGTTCCGACAACAGTTTTCTAGGCACCCAGCTCACCGTTTGACAGGAGCTCCTCTCGTCTTGCCTAGGGAACCTCTTGGTTTTGCATTACGGTGGTACCTCGGGTTACAGACGCTTCAGGTTACAGATTCTGCTAACCCAGAAATAGTACCTCAGGTTAAGAACTTTGCTTCAGGATGAGAACAGAAATGGCGCGGCGGCAGCAGGAGGCCCCATTAGCTAAAGTGGTACCTCAGGTTAAGAACAGTTTCAGGTTAAGAACGGACCTCCAGAACGAATTAAGTTCTTAACCCGAGGTACCACTGTACGTGCAACATTCCTCCCTAGGGAATAACATTCCAAATAGGCAGGTCCGAAACCTGTCAAACAGGCCGCATAAGGCCAGACGTGTGTGCTTAGTCCCTGCCCAAGAACTCTCGCTTGCTTTGACGCAATGTGCTGGACGTGAGGCGTACGAGGGCTTCAGTCAGACCTCTCCCCCCTGGCTGCTCTGCCCGACTTGAACAGGGAGTTCAAAAGCTACTCTGTGCTGGGGGGGGGGTCCAATTCTCCCCCTCATGCAGTTCTTTCGCTTAATTCCCAGAGCTAATTTTGTTGTTGTTTACTCGTGTCCGACTCTTTGTGACCCACTGGACCAGAGCACACCAGGCAATCCTGTCTTCCACTGCCTCCCGCAGTTTGGTCAAACTCATGTTTGTAGCTTCGAGAACACTGTCCAACCATCTCATCCTCTGTCGTCCCCTTCTCCTTGTGCCCTCCATCTTTCCCAACATCAGGGTCTTTTCCAGGGAATCTTCTCTTCTCATGAAGTGGCCAAAGTATTGGAGCCTCAGCTCCAGGATCTGTCCTTCCAGTGAGCACTCAGGGCTGATTTCTTTAAGAATGGAGAGGTTTGATCTTCTTGCAGTCCATGGGACTCCTGAGTGAAAAATGACCTCCGTAATGACCTCAGAAGGATGGACCTTGGCTCCCCGCGCCCCGAGGCTGGCTTCCATACCTCACCTGTGTAATAAACGTAAATCTGCCCTTATTCCCTTATGGGGGACACAAGAGCCCTTATAGAGTCCTTTGCAGGTTCTCCATCGGTAGGAGAGAATAACTGAGGCCAACCAGAGAATATTGAGAAGCAAAGCAGCTAGTAAGCCTGATCTTTATTGAACTGTTGCAACAGGGTGCCCCCTTCACACGCAGGAGAAGGAGGAGGACCCCAAACAAAGGTGTGCCCGCCCTTATATAGACATTTTAAATTGCCCGCCTTGGAGTCCAAGACCACCCTCCGGATACATCACACCTACATCACAGAAAGGGCGGCCTACAACAGAAATCTGAGTGCTTTGTTTACCTCCTGTCTGGCAGATTACCTCCACAGATGGAGAACCTGCAAAGGACTCTATAAGGGCTCTTGTGTCCCCCATAAGGGAATAAAGGCAGATTTACGTTTATTACACCTGTTCCAGAACACCCAAGACAACCCGTGTCAGGTTTGCAATCCCATACAACACTCATGGAAGATGCTCCATGGATGGTGTGGAAGTATGGATAGGGGTGGGGTGGAGTCGCTCAGCGCCTCGGCTTTTATCCCCCTTCTGGGTCTGCTTGTGCAGAAGCAAGTTCCGCTTTTGTGCAGCTCACTTTTTGTAAGGACCAATTGCACCTGCAGGCCAAGCAAGAAGCTGCTGTGAGATCCGTAGGACTCTTTTAAGATGGATGTTGTCTTGTGTGAAATGTACGGTGCTCCAGTTCTAACGTTTGAGAAGACAGAATCCTAGGTATGAAAAGGCCTGCTCATTAAACTTGGAAAACCTGGCTACACATTCTGTATCATCCATAGGTTTAGGAAACAGGTTTCCAGAATATAATATAATATAATATAATATAATATAATATAATATAATATAATATAATATACTATACTATACTATACTATACTATACTATACTATACTATACTATACTATACACTATACTATACACTATACTATACACTATACTATACTATATACTATACTATATACTATACTATACTATACAGTGGTACCTCGGGTTAAGAACTTAATTCTTCTGGAGGTCCATTCTTAACCTGAAACTGTTCTTAACCTGAAGCACCACTTTAGCTAATGGGGCCTCCTACTGCTGCCGTGCCGCTGGAGCACGATTTCTGTTCTCATCCTGAAGCAAAGTTCTTAACCCAAGGTACCACTGTTATTAATATTAATATTATTATTAATAATATAATATTAGCCTTATTAGTGCCCTACCCATCTGACTGGGTTCCCCCAGCCACTCTGGGCGGCTTCCAACACATATAAAAGCATCATCAAACATTAAGCATTAAAAATTTAACTGCACTATCTAAGCCAGCCTTTCTCAAGCTCGGGTCCCCAGATGTTTTTTTGAACTACAACTCCCATCATCCCTGACCACTGGCCATGTTGGCTGGGAATGATGGGAGTTGTGGTCCAGCAACATTCAGGAATGCAAGGTTGAGAAAGACTGATCTAAAGGGTTATAACCCAATAAAAATTGAAGAGGCCTCTCTTTCTGTTCAGCATTAAACAAAGCACTTTTTACTCACTTGGCATAACACAGAACCTCTTCACTGGGCATGTAAACTTGGGAAAAAGTACCCTATACTTTCTGCAACCCTTTAAGGAAGCAGCTTTCTCTGGCCATCAAGGCTTCCATAGCACCTGGAACCAATTTGTCTGCTGCTTCCACAACAGTGCTGAGAAATCAAGCACAGGTTCTTCCTTGAGCTCCTGTTACTATTCTTGCCACTTGACGATCCATCGAGCTTTCTTTTCTAATAAGATACTGGCCATTTAATGCCTTTGTTTCCCAGCTCTTTTTCCCATTTTCTGCCTGTGGATCACCTGCATCCCTGCTGTTATCCACAGAGATCTGGAGACAGTTTGCATTTCCTTTACCTTGGGGGCATGGGGGTCGGAGGGTCCTGCAGGGTAAGAGAAAGGAGCCTGGGATTGTCTTAAAGAGTCCTTTAAGCACCTTAGCTTAAATGTGCCCCAGGAGATGCTCTTTAAAGACCCCACCCACAAAGAGAGTGAGTGCCCTTTCCAGCCAATAAATTGCCCTTCTCCCTCCCTCAGCTGCCTCCCTGAGAGGAGAGAGGCAGGCTGCTTCAATGGAAGCAAGGAACACAGGGGCTGAGATTCCGGTTTTCTTCTTCCCTGTTCTTCCTGGTGAGTATTTATTTTTTGGAATTGGGTATCCTTTTGCCAGGTGTGTTCTTTAGCAGGTTCCTGTTTTGCTGTCATCTCCTCTTTCCTATGCCCACCCTCCTCACTCTTGCCCCTTTTCCCACGCTGCCAGAGTCCCAATTTCCTACAGCCTCGCATGTTTCGTCTTCATAAGAAGCTAAGATGAGCTGTGCTGGATTCCATCTTGTCCAACATCCTGTTCTAACATGGGCCAACCAGATGCTTCCTTTTCTTTTAGTCCCTGGGGGATAGATACCATTTTGGGCCACTTTTGCACTGCACCTTTTGGGAGATGTAGTTTGCAAAGGGTGCTGGGAGCTGTTAAAAGAGACCCCTATTCCCCTCCCAGTGCTATAATTCCCAGAGTGGTTTAGCAGGCAACCCATCCTCCCAGGGAACTCTGGGAATTATTGTTCTGTGAAGAGAGTAGTGCCCCCCCAACAACTCTTGGCACCCCTAGCAAACTACAGTTCCTGGAATCATTGGGGTGGGGGGAGCTACACCTGTTTAAAGCGGTATCATAGTGCTTTAAATATATGGAGCAATTGTGGCTTTAATTACCCTCCCAGGGACTTTTGTGCTATCTCAGAAGCCCTTCTCGGCAGTGGCGCCCGCCCTGTGGAACGCCCTCCCACCAGATGTCAAAGAGAACAACAACTACCAAACTTTGAGAAGACATCTGAAGGCAGCCCTGCTTAGGGAAGCTTTTAATGTTTGATGGATTACTGCATTTTAATATTTGGTTGGAAGCCGCCCAGAGTGGCTGGGGAAGCCCAGCCAGATGGGCGGGGTATAAATAATAAATTATTATTAATTATTATTATTATCTCTTTCACCCCATTTCTTCCTACACCCTAAAGCTCCTTTCTTGGTCACCTTGACCCTACTCAGTCCCCTTCGTTTTTGCTTTTCATGTGCTGCAAGATTCCTGTCTCTTCTGAGTCCCCTGCCCTTATTTTTGTCCAGAGTTCCAGAACTCCTATATGCCAGTCTTTGCATCCCAGACATTTTGTGTGTGGAGTTTGTGTGTCTGTTCCTTGATGCAGATCAGCTGTGGGCTGCTTTTGGCCCTCCAGATGTTGCTCAACTACAACTCCCACTACGCTTGGCCTGAGTCAGGTTTGCTGGGGCTGATGGGAGTTGTAGTTGAGCAACATCTGGAGGGCCAACACTTCCCCCACAACTGATAGTGATGGTTGATGGTGATGATTCTGTTTTTAATGCAGTGGAACGGGGAAAGATGTTCTGCATACATTTTGCAAACCGCTCTCAGGTTTTTTTTAACCATCATATAGACCTGAAATGAGATAATAAAATTACTATTATATGGCACAACTATAGCACTTCCTATGTTGGAGAGCTCTGGACTTAACCACCTTTTCTGTTTTCTTATCACATATGCCCATCCCTTTCTTCCTGTTGTTATTAAAGGACCTGTAATGCAAAAATAAAAAAATACTTTGCCTGCAGCTTTTTAAAATAGACGTTTGGGAAGAAAAGTAATTAAAAGTAGAAGTAACCCTTTGTTACACTCCCCCCACAGTCACCCTGACTTTTTAGTGTTAAGCTTGAGTTTGTATCCTGTTTTAATTTCTTACATTTATATATCACTGTCTCCTCCAAGGAGCTTGGAAGTGGCCTATGTTGTTCTCTTTCTTCTTGTTTTCTCCTCACAACTACCCTGTGAGATAGGTTAGGGAGGGGAGGGAGAGAGAGATTGGCCAACGGTTACGCCATGGAGCTTCATGGCTGAATGGGGTTCTGAACCCTGTTCTCCCAAGTCCTTGTCCACGACACCTAACAACCTGCACTCCCCCCCAAGCGGCTTACAAAAAAAGTCAAGATGCTATTAATCCAGCCTTTCTAAACTTTGGGTCCCTGGACATTGTTGGACTACAGCTCCCATCATTCCCAGCCAGCATGGCCATTGGTCAGGGATGATGGGAGTTGTAGTTAAAAACATCTGGGGATCCAAGGTCATGAAATATAAGATAATGCAAAGGCTAAAGACATCTCCACCCCCCCTGCTGTTTTTTAAAATTGTAGCAGTCAGAATTTCATGTGCTTACCTGTAAAATCGGGTAGCAATAAAGGGAACTAATTGCCCATGTAAACTGCTAATGGGTTAGAGTTGATTGATGCTTTACAACTAAGGTGTGACTTGGCTGATTTTACAGTCGCTATGTTAATGCTTGGACTGCATTCCTTTGTGGCAACTTCTGGATAGCTTATTCTCTAAATCTCAGGGTTCAAGGCTCCCATTGGACAAAAGATTCCTGCATTTCAGGAGGCTGGAATAGATGACCCTCGGGGACCCTTCCAACTGTACAGCTATTTTTTTTTAAAAAATAATTATGCTTTTCAGGTTTATACATTTCACTAATTTTACAATCATATTAACATTTCAGAGCTTGACTTCCTTCTCCCTCTTTCTGCGGTTCCTTAAATTTATTTTTAACATATTCTGCCTACCTATCCACACTAACTTAATTTGCTCATTTATGTGGGGTGTAATCCTCAAGATTCCCACAATTTATTCATCTACTTTAAAAACCTACTCTTATTATAAAACAGCAGGTTATAACAATAATCCGGCCAATCATCTTATCTGTTTACAAATTACCTGTAAATATTCAAGAAACCATTTCCGTTCTTTTATATAAAATAGTTATCTTGATTTCTTATTCTTCCAGTATCCAACTGTACAGTTCTACAATTCTACGGAGGGGGTGTTGCTACATTTCATGTGCAATCAATAGGTGTTACTATTATATAAATTCACACATTTTGGCCTTCTTAAGTTGGTTGCCTTGTTTTCCAGCTGCAGACAAGTTGCTGAACAGCAACAACAATGAAGAGGAGGAAGAGGAGGAGGACGATGAAGAGGAGGAGGACGAAGGGCCCGAGGAGCTGCGGCCAGGCACGTCTCAAAGCACCCCCAGGCGAGTCAAGCCCGTGGTGCGCCGCGCACCGCCCAAGCAGCCGCCACCACCGCCGCCACCTCCCCCCAAGATCATTCCGGTGGTGAAGAAGGACAAAGCGACTCAACGAGGGCATGCGCTGAAGAAGAGCCTGGAGAGCCGCTGCTCGGACTGCACGAGGAGCCTGCATGCGCCGCCCCGGGGCCGCCAGCGGAGCGAGGCCAACGCGGCGCGGGAGAAGCCCTTCCAGTGCTCGGACTGCGGCAAGAGCTTCATCTGGAGCTCCCACCTGGAGCGCCACCGCCGGATGCACACGGGCGAGAAGCCCTTCAAGTGCCTCAACTGCGGCGAGGCCTACAGCCAGAACTTCCACCTGCTGCAGCACCGCTGCTCGCAGCTGATCGAGAAGCCCTTCAAGTGCCCCGAGTGCGGGAAGCGCTTTGCCCAGAGCTCGGCCCTGGAGAACCACCGCAAGGGCCACACGGCCGAGAAGCCCCACAAGTGCGCCGACTGCGGCAAGTGCTTCATCTGGGCCTCCCACCTGGAGCGGCACCGGCGGGTCCACACGGGCGAGCGGCCCTTCAAGTGCCCTGAGTGTGGGGAGACCTACAGCCAGAGTGCCCACCTGGCAAAGCACCGGCGCAACCACATGGGCGAGCGGCCCTACAACTGCCCGGCCTGCTGGCGCAGCTACGCGCTCATCTCGGAGCTGGAGGAGCACAAGAAGACCCACCTGGGCTGCGAGGACTGCGGCAAGGTGTACCGCAGCCGCCAGACGCTGATGCGCCACCAGAGGGGCCACCACCGCGAGCGCACGCACCTGTGCGAGGAGTGCGGCAAGGGCTTCGTGTGGGCCTCCCACCTGGAGCGCCACCGCCGCGTCCACACGGGCGAGCGGCCCTTCCCCTGCCCCACCTGCGGGGAGAAGTTTGCCCAGAAGGTGCACCTGCTCCAGCACAACAAGACGCACTCGCACGCGCGGCCCTACAAGTGCGGCGACTGCGACAAGCGCTTTGGCGACAGCTCGGCCTTCCTGGCGCACCAACGGGGCCACGCCATGGAGAAGAACCACAAGTGCCAGTACTGCGGGAAGAGCTTCGCCTGGAGCTCCCACCTGGAGCGGCACCAGCGCATCCACACGGGCGAGAAGCCCTACAAGTGCCCCGACTGCCCGGAGCACTTCAGCCAGACCTCGCAGCTCTTCAAGCACCAGCGCAGCCACCTGGGCAAGAGGCCCTACAAGTGCAGCGAGTGCGGGAGGAGCTTCGGCACCACCCTGGAGGTCATCATCCACCAGCGGACCCACTTCGGGACCAAGCCCTACCGCTGCTCCAACTGTGGGAAGGGGTTCACGCGGCGAGCCAACCTGCTGAAGCACCAGCGGAGCCACGCGAAGGAAAGCCCCTAAAATAAAATTTAAAAAAATGGAAGAGGGGGCGCGAGAGAAGCGGGGAAGGGGGGGGGAGAGACGGGAGACGCGCACCCTCTCCCTCACATTACCAAACGAGTCTAGAAGCCACACAAGGAAGAGGAATCCTTTTTGTACATTCTGCTTAACGGGGGAAAGCTACGGCGCAGCTCTTGCAGTGACCCCGGCGGATCTGCACGGGGTTGAGGAATTATTTCAGGGGTTAGGGTGGGGTGGGGGAAAGATAGCAATGGAAAAGAAACACGCGACCGCAGCATATAAGCGAAGAGATTGTAGACACACACACCTCGATAAGCGGGGCGGGGGGAAAAGAGGTTCTTGGAAAAGAAGGCCTATTGAGGTGAAAACCTAGTAACCATGTCCACTGGGGAGTTTTGATCCTGATTTAGAATCCGTATGGGTGTCTCGCTCACCTTTTTTGTTTTGACACTGTGTACGTATAAATATAACCCATGTTTTGGGAAACGAAAAGCTTTACTTGACTCTTCCTCGCCCTGTATTGTATCCGACTCCCTTCTCCCCGCCCCTCCAGCCCTGTTAGAAGAGCGCTGATGGATCAGATCGGGGGCCAATATAGGATTGTGCGTCCTGTCCTCCTAGCGGCCGTTCAGATGTCTATGGAAAGCCAGCAAGCAGGACCCGGGTGCAGCAATCACTTGTGATTTCCAGCAACTAGAGGGGTTTTTTGTGTTTTTGTTTGCCTCCGACAGTTGAGGGGGGAACATTGCTCTCATGGCTAGTAGCTGCTGCTAGCCTTATCTTCCATGAATTTGTCTAATCCTCTCTTATAGCTGCTTCCCCCATGGGTAACTTTGAACTCTGGATAACAAAGCTTTAACATGCTGAGGACTGACCTCCAGACCTTAGATGCCTAACTGAGAAGGACTCAGACTTCACTAGATGCTAGGAATCCACCTGGGTAGCAGGGAGGGCCATGAAACTTTGGTAAGCCTCTTGAATGTGGAGGAAAAGCTTTATTGACTTATTCAACACAAATAATCTAAACATTTTTGGGGGGGGGTGGGTAGGGGGAGCATGAACTCTGCCTTGAGTAGCGCTCCCACCCAAGTAGCCGGTGCATTGGAACTTAAATGGCCACTGAGGGTCAGATTGCAGCATTTAGCTAGAGAAGCTCAAATTGGTTTTGCTTGGATCTCGGAATCTCTCCTGCTCAGTTTCTGCTTTCCAAAGCTGCTGATGGCACCCTCCAGACCCAGGAATCCCTGGAGGGTCTCGTTTCCTGAGGTCTAAAGGAAAAGCAGAGAGGATTGAGACCCCATTAGAAAGTGGGAGCTGTGCTTATGTGCCGCTATTCAGCTAGATGGTCCCCTTCTTTGAGCTCTTGTCTTTTGGGGTTCTTAATAGTTTGGCCACAAATGTGAAGCACGTGTGCGAAATCTGCTCACTGAGGTATTGGTGAGAAAGCCCATCTCTTCAGTTTAGGGAAGAGGATACAACATAAGTGTGCAACTTACTGAGGGGAAGAAAACCGTAAAACACTCAAGGAGGGTTCAGCTTTGGGCCTGGAAGCATGCTGGGGTAGTGTATTGTTGATGGATAAGATTCAGAATAGGAGTTCAAAGGCTCATGGTCTCTTTATTTTTATTTTTTTGAAGGGGCAGAGGGTAGCTGGCTGTAGGCATCAGCCTGTCTTAAAACATAAAATCCAGATTTCTAGGAGGGTGGATCTTGGGTCCAGAAAGCCCAACAAATAGGCATCTTGGAGTTTTCCTATCCTGGTTTGGCAGTAGGATTGATGTACACACACACATACATGCAATGATAAAGAAGTTGAGCCTTTGGGTGGTGTGATGGATGCATGAGAAACTAAAGAAGCAGAATTTATAATCTGGAAAAGAGGCAGAGGAGGAATGTGGAGCTCTCAGTGGGAGAAAAGGGAAATGTTACCTTGCCATGCAAGGTTAACGCCTCAGAACTTACTACCGTAACACATCATGGCTCCACCTGCACCTTACATTTAAAGCAGCCATTATTATTTTTTTAGTATTCATATTTTCCTGAAAACGTTTCAATTATAAAGAAAGCGATGCAAAGGAAAAATAATAATTAACGCACTGCTTTAAGCAGTTGTGGCTTCCCCTCAAAGACTCCTTGGGGTTGGTAGTTTGTTAAGGGTGCTGAGAGTTGTGAAGAAGACTCTCCTATTCCCCTCCCAGAACTACAATTCCCTAGAGGGGTTTAGCAATCTAACCCTCTTCCCGGGGAACTCTGGGAATAGTAGCTCTCTGAGAAGAGAGGGCTTTCCTAACAACTTCCAGTGCCCTTAACAAACTACCGTTCGTAGGATTCTTTTTGTGGGAGGCCATGACTGTTTAAAGTGGTGTGATACGACCTTAAACATATGTAGTGCAGATGAGGCCCTAGACACGAGTTGGGGAGAACTGAGAGCAAAAAGGCCTTGCCTCTCCGCTGTGGCGAGGACAGGCGAGCTGTTACTACTGACTGAGAGCAGCGCATCTTTGCTCCAGGGAGGGGCGACTGCAGATTTTGGCCACCTGCCATGGGTACTTTGCTTAAGCTTCCTGTGCTGCAGCGGGTTGAGCTAGATGACCCTCAGGGGTCCTTTCTGGCTCTGCAATTCTGTGGCAATCTCTCCTGTCACCTACCTCGGAATCTCGCTCGGGAGGACTGACTGAAAAAGAGCCCCGTTTCCCGCACCCCATTCTTCCTCGGCCCTGTTGTGACGGAGAGGCCTGCAAAGGAACAGAAAGCCTTGCTTGTCACGGGAGGCCTTTGCGCTGCAACAAGAGACACACCCCAAAGAGGCATGGCGCCACAACACCCTCTTAACCATGCAAGTGGGTGGACGGATGAGGCCTGGACTCTGGATTTCCCTCTGCTTCTGCCTCCGGCTTAACCTCTCCCTTGTCTTATGGGTGTCTACTCCCCCCCCCCCTGTTGTTCTGCCCCTTCTTCCAAGCTTTATTTACTTTATTGCATTTGGGGCGGGGGGCAAGGGGAGTCTGTTTGCCTCAATGTACTTCTGTTTATTTTTCTCCCCCCCCCCTTTTTTTGTTCTCATCCAAAGCAAGCGTCTCTTATGTTTTAGGGTCCTGTCCCCTCGACTGACTTATTAAAAGGGGGAGTTTCTAAGCTCTGACTTCTTTGTTGTTGGTTAGGAGTAATAAAGATTGAAAACGTAGCTCACGCAAGTGTGGCGTGTCTGGTGTTTTGTTACAGCCCTGTTGGTTTACAGAAGGCGGCGTTGGCACTCTTCCTTTCGCTGAGCTCAGGGCATTGGTGCAAATGCGAGGCCTGGGATCCACTAGTAAGCACAACGGGTGGTGCTGTGGTCTAAACCACTTGCCGATTGGAAGGTCGGCGGTTTGAATCCCCGCGATGGGGTGAGCTCCCGTTGCTCTGTCCCAGCTCCTGCCAACCTAGCAGTTCGAAAGCACACCAGTGCAAGTAGATAAATAGGTACTGTTGCAGCGGGAAGGTAAACGGTGTTTCCGTGAGCTCTGGCTTCCGTCACTGTGTCCCATTGCACCAGAAGCCGTTTAGTCATTCTGGTCACATGAACCAGAAAGCTGTCTGTGGACAAACGCTGGCTACCTTGGCCTGAAATTGAGATGAGCGCTGCAACCCCATAGTTGCCTTTTGACTGGACTTAACCGTTCAGGGGTCCTTTAACTTTTTTTACCTATACAGTGGTACCTCGGGTTACAGAGGCTTCAGGTTACAGACTCCGCTAACCCAGAAATAGTGCTTCAGCTTAAGAACTTTGCTTCAGGATAAGAACAGAAATCATGCTCCAGTGGCGCGGCGGCAGCAGGAGGCCCCATTAACTAAAGTGGTGCTTCAGGTTAAGAACAGTTTCAGGTTAAGAACGGACCTCCGGAACGAATTAAGTACTTAACCCGAGGTACCACTGTATAATAAAATGTATACCATAAGGTGCCAGGGTGGGTTACTATAATAGGTTATATACAGTTAGGGGGGAAAGACGACCATTCTCATTCCCTCCAGAGTAAGGGAAGCACAACGGCCGGACCAATAAATGGTAAGAAACTGAGTACATCTGAAAATGCAGGTTTGGGCTGAAGACGAGTCCTCGGTTGAAGAGTGTTGACCTTAAGCAGTTGCTCCCAAACTGGTCTGCCAGCTTCATTCTGGTGGTCCTTCGCATATCTGGTTGAAGACCAGCTGCAGCACATCTGTCGCATTAAATACTCATTTTAATTGCCTCTTTTATCTGTTGTATTGTGCGGTCTGAATTCAATGGGGTACAACAGATGAGAAACCCAACTCCTAGGGGCCAAGGTCCCATCATCATGTCCCCCCAGTAAAATATTTGAGGGGGCCGGCCCCTCCAAAGTTGATGGGCATTGCAATTTAAACGGTGTGTACATTGGGTCATATGATCAGTTATGCGAAACGGGGCTTACCTGCCCCCCCCCCCAGTATTTTATTCAAGTTGGCACTCCTGAAAGAAGCAATTAAAAATATAGCACTTCCAATTGCTTAACAGCAAAATGACAGGGTCTCCACCTGTATCAGGCTGCTGAAGTGAAGAAAGCAAGCAAGCTGGGCTTCTCTGTAGTAGAATTTCTTTTCATTCATAGTAACTCTTCCCTTTTCCTGCCTGGCTGTGTCCATTACCGTAACCCAAAGGTCTACATATCAAAGTAAATCAAGACGCTCAGAGTCTGCCCACTCGTAAGGGGTTAATGGAGGGATGGGGGATGTGGTCCTCCAGATGTTGAACTTCCAACTCCTTCCAACCCCAGCCAGCAGGATTGGTGGTCAAGATGGTTGTGTAGGATAGCTACATCTGGAGGGGAACAGGTCTCCCACTTGCAATAAGCACAAAGGGATGCTCATCATCTGCTTTTGGAAAAGGCAGCTGATTGGGGGCAGGAAAGAGGTCTATAAGATCAGATGGGCAGGAACTGTCTGAATGGGTGTTATGCATCACTCACTAGACCTTAAGAAACCTTGGGTGAGTTGCATTTCATGGACTTGCATGGGCGTAAGGGTCAGACCTCTGTAGATTAAATTATTATTATTATTAGATTGAATCTTTAAAATCATAGAATCATAGAGTTGGAAGAGACCACAAGGGCCATCGAGTCCAACCCCCTGCCAAGCAGGAAACACCATCAGAGCACTCCTGACATATGGTTGTCAAGCCTCTGCTTAAAGACCTCCAAAGAAGGAGACTCCACCACACTCCTTGGCAGCAAATTCCACTGTCAAACAGCTCTTACTGTCAGGAAGTTCTTCCTAATGTTTAGGTGGAATCTTCTCTCTTGTAGTTTGGATCCATTGCTCCGTGTCCGCTTCTCTGGAGCAGCAGAAAACAACCTTTCTCCCTCCTCTATGTGACATCCTTTTATATATTTGAACATGGCTATCATATCACCCCTTAACCTCCTCTTCTCCAGGCTAAACATGCCCAGCTCCCTTAGCCGTTCCTCATAAGGCATCGTTTCCAGGCCTTATGGCTGTTCTGTTTCAGCTACCAAGAAGTCTGCAATCAAAATCCTGCAAATCAAGCAACGTTGGCATACAAACACGTTTATTCTGCTTTCAAGGTTCAGAATTAAAACAATTGTTCGTAAGGGGAAGAATCGAAAAAGATGGCTGGAAGGACATGGAACAGAGAAAAAGGGAAGATTCAAACAGGAAGGGAGAGGCAGCTGGTGGAAAGTTATAGCCCAGGCTGTGCTTACAAAAAAGAATAAATATTAAAGTGAGATGTATTTAAAGTTTTGCATGAAGGTCATCCAAACTCTTGCCAAGAACAGCTAGATTCTGTGACCTGTGTAAAGTATGCATGTTAGGCCCATCGCATTAGCTGATTTGGGTTGCGATCCAATGCACGTTTACCTGCGAGTAAGTTCCCATTGATGTAAATGAGGTATACTTTTGAGAAGACACGCTTAAAATTACACATTTGCTGGACAATTCACATTATTTTATTACAGGTTTATCCCACCTCTCCCAGAAACACAAGGTTCTCCCCCACTTTAGCTTCACAATGATCCTGTAAGGTAGGCTGAGAGAAAGCGACTGGCCCAAGGTCAGTGAACTTCATGCCTGAGTGGGGATCTAAACCCTGGTCTCTCAGGCCTAAGTCCGACACGAACCATTACACCACACTGGCACTCTAAAAAAATATATATATTTTTTCAAACGGTGTCCTGATAATAAATCAGCAGGTGGTGGTGGTGGTTGTTTTAAAAAAATCACTTTTAAAAACACAAATCATTGTTGAAACTGCAGGTGACAAGAACAGGTAGCAGAGGCACTTTCCTCCTGAGTGACAGCAAACCTCTTCCTAGTTGATGGCTGCTTTGTGTGAGAGATCTAAAAACAAAGTTTATGTTTATCTTTTCTCTCAGCTAATCATTCCTTTAACTTGCTGCTCCCAATTAAAATCCGGAATAGGGGACCTGTGCTTCTCCAGCTGTTGTTGAACTCCCAACAACTTATTTTTTAAATATTGTGTGTTGTTATTCCTGTAAGTTGCTTCAGGACTCCTTTTGTGTGACGCAGTAAATAATAATAATAATAATAATAATAATAATAATAATAATAATAATTTATTTATACCCCATCCATCTGGCTGGGTTTCCCCAGCCACTCTGGGCAGCTTCCAACAAAACACTAAAATACAATAATCTATTAAACACTAAAAGCTTCCCTAAACAGGGCTGCCTTTAGAAGTCTTCTAAAAGTTTGGTAGTTATTTTTCTCTTTGACATGGAACTGATTTTGAATTGCTGGTTTTGAACTGGCGCCAGTCATCACAGTCAATGGTCAGGAGTGATGGGAGATGGAACACCATTTGGAATGTCACAAGCTTCTTCTTGTTCTACACAATATTCAGTTTCTGCTTTTTGTGGGCAGCAGCAATGGAACGGGGGTTGTACAACCCTCCAGCTTCACCCTCCGACCCCTGGAAAACTTGTCGCTTGCAAAGATGCCCACTTCTGTCTCATCGCCGCACAGCATGAGGACTAGAACGTTGGCTTGCTTTTAAATGAAAGCTGAATTTATGAGGCGGGATTTCTACACCTAAACCAAACTTTTTGCAGCGGTGCTGAATATACACACAGCATCGTTGGAACACCTGAGGCTCTACCCCATGCTTTCACCTATTCCCTGTTCTCAGATTTCCAAATTACGTACCGTATTTTTCGCACCATAGGACGCACCGGCCCATAGGACGCATCAAGTTTTTTTGGGGGGGAAATAAAGGGAAAAAAATTTATTTCCCCCCCAGGCGCTTGTGGGGCCGGCAGCAGGGAGAAGCGCTCTTCTCCCCGCAGTCCGCCTTCAGACCAGGTCCGGGGACAGCGGGAAGACGCGCTGCGCCTCCCAGCTGTCCCCGGAGCTTGCGGGGCAGGCAGCGGGGAGAAGCGCTCTTCTCCCCACCGCCCGCCTTCAGATCAGGTCCGGGGACAGCGGGAAGACGCGCTGCGCCTCCCAGCTGTCCCCGGAGCTTGCGGGGCAGGCAGCGGGGAGAAGCGCTCTTCTCCCCGCCACCCGCCTTGAGATCAGGTCCGGGGACAGCGGGAAGACGCGCTGCGCCTCCCAGCTGTCCCCGGAGCTTGCGGGGCAGGCAGCGGGGAGAAGCGCTCTTCTCCCCGCCACCCGCCTTGAGATCAGGTCCGGGGACAGCGGGAAGACGCGCTGCGCCTCCCAGCTGTCCCCGGAGCTTGCGGGGCAGGCAGCGGGGAGAAGCGCTCTTCTCCCCGCCACCCGCCTTGAGATCAGGTCCGGGGACAGCGGGAAGACGCGCTGTGCCTCCCAGCTGTCCCCGGAGCTTGTGGGGCAGGCAGCGGGGAGAAGCGCTCTTCTCCCCGCCGCCCGCCTTCAGATCAGGTCCGGGCACAGCAGGAAGACGCGCTGCGTCTCCCAGCTGTCCCCGGAGCTTGCGGGGCAGGCAGCGGGGTCTCCCCGCCGTCAGCCTCCAAACCACTTCGGGAGACAGCGGGATGGCGGCGTTCCGCCTCCCTCTGTCCCCCGACCTTGTGGGGCTGGCGCTGGGGCTCTCCTGAAGCCTGGAGAGCGAGAGGGGTCGGTGCGCACCGACCCCTCTCGCTCTCCAGGCTTCAGTGAAAGCCTGCATTCGCCCCATAGGACGCACACACATTTCCCCTTCATTTTTGGAGGGAGAAAAGTGCGTCCTATAGAGCGAAAAATACGGTACTTCTCCGACACCACTAGGGCTGAACAACAACAAAACAAAAATGCTCTTAAAAAAAATAATAGTGCTTCTCAGCATGCAACGTGCAGACACACTGCTCTGGGTAATTTCTTTTAACCACTCACGCAAAACCTTTGTGTGTATATCCATTTGCAGGCATCATTCCACATATAGTGGGACCTCGGATTACAGACGCTTCAGGTTACAGACTCCGCTAACCCAGAAATAGTACCTCGGGTTAAGAACTTTGCTTCAGGATGAGAACAGAAATTGCTCAGCGGCAGCGGGAGGCCCCATTAGCTAAAATGGTACCTCAGGTTAAGAACAGTTTCAGGTTACTGGAGTAAATATAGGAACTATTTGAAAAGTAATTGTGATGAACAGATTACGCTAGTAGGATTGCAAGAAGTTTTGTAAAGTGGATTATTTGAAATACGGCAAGAAAGACTATGAAGAGAATTATTAGTTAAGGATAACTAAATGTAATATAGAAATTAAGAAATGCAGAATAAGTGATAAAGAACGGAAAATCATCAGAGGTGTTGACGGAAGTCTAAAATATTGTATAAGATGAGAAGATATGCTGTATGTTGGAACTGATATGTATGTATGTGTATATATGTGTGTATGTGTGTGTGTGTGTGTGTGTGTGTGTACAGTTTCAGGTTAAGAATGGACCTCCAGAACAAATTGTTCTTAACCCGAGGTACCACTGTATTTCAAAACCGAATCAAACTTTGGGGGAAGCCATGACTGTTTAAAGTGACATCATAGTGCTTTCAAGGTATGGAAAGGTAAGGAGCACATGTCCCTTTGATGGGTCCCTCCCTCAGTGGTACAACCCAGTTAGCAATACAGTGGTACCTTGGTTCTCAAACGCCTTGGTACTCAAACTTCTTGGTTCCCAAACACCGAAAACCCTGAAGTAAGTGTTCCGGTTTTTGAACATTTTTTGGAAGCCAAACGCCCAATGCGGCTGTTGGCTATTGTTTCCAGGGCGCCTGCACCAATCAGAAGCTGTGCCTTGGTTTTCGAACATTCCGGAAGTCAAACGGACTTCCGGAATGAATTAAGTTTGGCACTTTTGTTTTAGCTATTTGTTTTGCTTTTTTGTTTTTGAGGCTTTTTTGGTTAATTTGTTTTTGTGACTATGTGGAACCCAGTTTAGCTTACTGATTATGTGGCTGCGGAAAACAATGGCTATCATCAGTGCAGGTAAGGAATTAAAAAAAATATTTTTTTTTATCATCTGCAATACAGTACAGTTATAATACAGTACATTGATTATTGCTTTCATTTTATGGATCAATGGTCTCGTTAGAGAGTAAAATTCATGTTAAACTGCTGTTTTAGGGGTTCTTTTTAAATGTCTGGAATGGATTAATTAATTTTGCATTTCTATGGGAAAGTGCGCCTTGGTTTTGGAAAGCTTTAGTTTTGGAACGGATTTCCAGAATGGATTAAGTTTGAGAACCAAGGTACCACTGTACTCCTATTTTTTCTTTGCTTGTGTCCTCTTGGATCTTCTTCATTCTAGGGTGCCAGTGGTTTCATTTGTGGAGGGAGAGGATCGTTCTGAAAGTTGGACATGACATGTTTCCAGCCTCTGCCACACTCTGTGACACAGCTGAGTCCAATGAGACCCCCTTGGCAACCAGAACCTGAACGTGCAATATGAACAATTCAGTGGGTCCCACTTCCTTCCTCGTGTCATGCAACTTTGGCTCTCAGCCCAACTTCAGCTCTTTAACTAGGGGTAAGGGACTTTAGCCAAGCCACACCCACCTGCCAATCACCAGGTGTCATATATGACATCACATGCAGGCACATAAAAAGACAGTTGGGTACGGCCACAAACGGCTTCCGAAGCCGCAAAGATCATTTGGTTGGCAGTACCTCAAAGCACAGCACAGGGTCCCTTGCAGAGCTCTGTGTGGTGCTTTGACGTGCCAACAATCAACTGAGTGCTGGGCCTTCAAAGCACAGCATCCCGTGATGTGGGCCCTGCTCACCCGTCGAATTTGGCCCATGGAGGTGTGAGGAGGCAAGGCAGATACGGACCTGTCTTTCAAGCCAGCTACAGTTGTTTTACTGGGTAAGGGGGAAGTGTTTAAGTGTTTCTGTGTGTGAACAGCAGAAGGGGAAGCAAAATGGGAATGAGATTTGCACAGCATTGATCAAGGGGGGTTAGTAGTGGGCATGTGAGCAACTGGCTGAGTCCAGCTTCTGGCAGGGGCTGTCAAACTCTCGGCCTCTTGCCCCAAACCGTTTCCCCCTATGGTCCTCCATGCATCACCAGCAGATTTGGCCACCCACGGGAAAGGGCCAACGGGATCTAGTGGAGACGACCAGACTTCCTGCTGCTCCAGCGGGACCCTCCTTTCGCCGTCCCCTTCCCACCATTCGGGCATGGCCGTTGCCAGAGATGCATCGTCTTGGTTGCTCTGCGGCGGGCATTGGTCTTCGGAGACCGCGTGAGCACGCTGGTGCCGGTTGCGGTGGGAGCTGCGGCCAAAGCACTTCCCGCAGTAGGCGCACGGAAAGGGCTTCTCTCCAGTGTGCGAGAGCCGGTGGCGGTCGAAGTGCGAGCTCCAAGCAAAGCCCTTGCCGCAGACATCGCACTGGTAGGGCTTCTCTCCGCGGTGCAACCGGCGGTGACGTTCAAGCACCGCCGCGCTGCTGAACCCTTTCCCGCATTCGGGGCAGCGGTGAGGCTTGGACTTGGCGTCGTGGAGGCGCCGGTGGGTGGCCAGTGTGGCACCGACGGCAAAGGTCTTGCCGCACTCCCCGCAGCCGTGGGGCCGGGCCCCGGTGTGGATGCGCCGGTGCCTCTCCAAGTGGGAGCCCACCGTGAACCCCCGGCCGCAGTCCCCGCACTCGTAGGGCTTCTCCCCGGTGTGGATACGCCGGTGCCGCTCCAAGTGCGAGCTCCACCCGAAGCTTTTGTTGCAGTCCGGACACTGGTGAGGTTTCCCGCCGGTGTGGCTGAGCTGGTGTTTGGCCAGAGAGGCAGGGTCCCGGAAGCTGCGGGCGCACTCTGGGCAGGAGTGTGGCCTGCTGTTGCTGTGGGCGCGTTGGTGCTTGAGGAGGGCGGAACACCAGCTAAACCGCCGCCCACATTCCGGGCACTGGTAGGGCTTTTCCCCTGTGTGGACGCGCTGGTGTTTGAGCAGATTGGAGCTCTGGCTGAAGCGTTTCCCGCAGACTGTGCACGGATAGGGCCGCGCCTCGGCCTCAGCCTCCTGTTCCTCCGCCGCCTCTGCATCCTCGTGCTCCAGAGGGGTCTGGGTGGCTTTGTGCTTGAAGCGCTGAGGCTGAGTGATGTGGTTGACCCACTTGCCGCAATCCGCGCATTTTGAGGGCGGCGCCTCCTCGGGCAGAGCCGCCCCGGCGTGCGTTCGCCTGTGGCGATCCAGGTGCGAGCTCCAGGCGAACGCCCGCCCGCACTCGGGACACTTGTAGGGCTTCTCGCCGGTGTGGATCCGCCGGTGCCTCTCCAGGTGGGAGCTCCAGGCGAAGCTCTTCCCGCAGTCGGTGCACTCGTGGGGCTTCTCTCCGGCGTGGCTCTTGCGGTGCCGCTCCAGGGCCGCCGGCTCGCTGAAGCACTTCCCGCACTCGGGGCAGCGGTTGGGCTTCTCTCCCCCCGGCGCGTGGGTCCGCTGGTGGGTCAGCAGCGTGGAGCTGACGCTGAAGCTCTTCCCACAGTCGGGGCAGTGGTACGGCCGCTCCCCTGTGTGGGTTCTCTGGTGGATCGTCAGGTCGGAGCGCTGGATGAAGCCCTTCCCGCACTCCTCGCACTCATAGGGCTTCTCTCCCGTGTGGATCTTCTGGTGTTTCACCAAAGCGGACTTGTGGCTGAAGGTTTTGCCACACTGGAGGCAGTTGTTGGGGTTGTGGAGGGCGGCAGGAGGAGGGGGCGGGGATGAAGGCGGAGCGGGCGGCAGGGGGCTCTCAGCCAGGATGCTACTGCTCAGATCAACACCCCTGGGACTCTCGGAGTCTTCTGCTGCCGGCTCCACCTCTTTGGGGTCCTTCTGTGCAGGAAGATTCTCTTCCTCCATGTTGCCACCGATGGCTGGAGAGACAGGAAGAGGAAAAAGGAGGAGCCAGTTACACAAATAGGCCTGAATATAGGTTTGATGCAGTGATCCACAGGGTGGGCGCCACCACCGATAAGGTCCTCTGCTTGGTTCCCTGTAACCTCACTTCTCGGAGTGAGAGAACCACCAGAAGGCCCTCGCAGCTGGACCTTAGTGTATTCAGGAACTATGTTCAACTTCTAATATCACTTCTCCTTTTCTGCCGTGAGCCCCCACCCCTTGACTGCCTGTGCAGCCCACTCTCATGTCCTCTGCCAGCCAGCCAGCTGCTGTCTATGCACTGGACCAAATATATGGAGTCTGGCTCTCTGCCTTTAAGCTCCCTGTGGGATTCATCCCCAGTGCGTGGAAGGCAGGACTGGCAGGGCTTATTCTGAATATCTGCAGCAAAGAATTTTAGGAAAGCCCATGACTCACCTGGAAGGATGACACTCGGGTCCTGCAGGTCAAAGGTTGTCGCCTCATCTCCTTGTTCCAATCGGGACAGCAAGTCAGGCTTGGACAGTGGAAATTCTTCTCAGTTGAAAAGATTGAGGTGGGGGGAAGAGGAGGGAATGCAGCTTTAGTTCAGCTTATAAATCAACCACCGCCACCCATATCTCAACTATTTTTAGGCCAATGTGGGCAGGATCTCCTGCTAAATCTATGGGTGATTTGAAATAGATCAGTAAGCGTTGTTGACTCCCCATGTTTTAACAGCAGCAACAAACCCACCACCCACCCCAATATTTGGCTTCTGAAACTAAGAATGTTTGGGCGAGGAGCAAAGAGACCAATAATTATTTTTTATATATAAAGATTGTGAGCTCAGTGTTGATACTGAAAGCAGAATATCGATCTGAACTGTGGAAACCCTCTCTGTTTACTCAATGGTCAGGGAACTGAACTTTGAACCTGTTTATTCTCATGCCATATTTGTGTGTTCACTATGCAAGCTCAGAATTCCTGAAAGTCTCATCTCTTTTCCTTTTCTTTTAAAAAAAGCCTGGGCTCTCACGGTTGCAAAGAACTGGAAATTCTCCAGTGAATGAGTCTGTGTAACTTGAAAGCTGGCACACAAACAGAAATCATTTCTGTACCAATTTAGCACTTCTTACTTTTAAGCTGACAGCAGCAATTACACCAAGCAACAAAATCATAAACGTTTTGGCACATCTCTTCTCACTCCTGCCGCCACCCCGATATAAATATGAACATTCCCGTATACAAAATGGAGTTCATCTCCCCAGATGGCATGCAGAGAGGGCACCACTCCCTTAGCAACAGACTCTGTGAAGATGTGGGCCAACCCCCTGAACCCCCACCCCTGTAATCTGGGTTTTTGGGGGGAAATCTGAATTTGAAAATAACCTGGGGAATTTTCCTATGCAAATTAGGGTTATCTGCATAAGGCTAATTTCCATCAGAACCATTTTCAGCTTGCATCGGAAAACGTTCCAAAGCCCTAGAGAGTGATCTCGATTAGCATGCACATTTTATTTGTATTTAGTAAACAAAGCTGAGCAGTTTGACAATTGCCTAATATTGCATTTGTAATTAGTTTTCACGATTGAACTTATGAAACAGAAGACTTTCCGCAGAAGGAAAAAACACACGTTTTGGAGGTTTTCTGCTTCACGTCACTGGCTTCCCCCTGTAAAAGTTTATGGGCGGAGGAGAGGAGGAGGCAGCCAACATCAGCCTACCAAGTGCCATCAGCGTCTCGTAGCTCTCCTGCATGACGTCGTGGTACAAGGCCTTCTGCCGGGGATCCAGCAGCACATACTGCTCCATTGCCACCAGCAGCCGCAGCTCAGATAGATCGCAGCCTCTGGAAGAACAAACAGCAGGTCCCATTGGCCAAACTCCAGGCAAAGGAAGAACTGGAGCAGAGCCGGATTTAGGTTTCATGAGGCCCTAAGCTACTGAAGGTAATGGGGCCCTTTATATGCCCAGCTGTCCTTTGTCAACAACAAATTGTCACTGTTTTTTGTGTTGAATATATGCTATATGAGGGACGCGGGTGGCGCTGTGGGTTAAACCACAGAGCCTAGGGCTTGCCGATCAGAAGGTCGGCGGTTCGAATCCCCGCGACGGGGTGAGCTCCCGTTGCTTGGTCCCTGCTCCTGCCCACTTAGCAGTTCGAAAGCACGTCAAAGTGCAAGTAGATAAATAGGTACCGCTCCGGCGGGAAGGTAAAACGGCGTTTCCGTGCGCTGCTCTGGTTCGCCAGAAGCGGCTTAGTCATGCTGGCCACATGACCTGGAAGCTGTACGCTGGCTCCCTCGGCCAATAAAGCGAGATAAGCGCCGCAACCCCAGAGTCGGTCACAACTGGACCTAATGGTCAGGGGTCCCTTTACCTTTACCTTATATGCTATATGGTAATTGATGGACCTAATAGGTATCTAAAGCCATTTGCACATAACAAATAGGAGCTTACACAACACAAAACATTGTTGCTGTATGTAGATTTTATTTCATTTGCTTTTTCTATTTTAGAAATGTACATCCAGTTGTTGTTTTTCCTTTAATTTTTTTGGGGGGCCCCAAGAGAGTGGGGCCCTAAGCTATAGCTTGTTTAGTTTATACGTAAATCCGGCACTGAACTGAAGGTTATGGGCAACAGTAAGCAAATAATGACTTGATTTCACAATATACATTTTAGACTGGATTTTATTGCAAACTGTCTCAGGTGCCTTTGCTGCGAGAGGGTGAGCAATACCTTTGAATGGGTGGGTGTATATATGTATTTGTCTTATTTCATAAAATTTATACATTGCTTCATTGAAAAAAACACACAAAAAACACACCCCAAAACAGAATAAAACGATACAATTTTTGGTAAAAACAACTACTGAAAACATTTCTTAAAGAATTAAAATCTGCCTGTAAACTAAAAACACATATAAAAATCTCACCAATCTGGGTAGCCTTGCCTGAGGGAAAAGTCCTTAGCAGGCGCCGAAAAGAGCACAATGGAAGTACTTGCTTGATATCAAACCAGCAGAGAGTTCCAAAGTATAGGTGCTACCACACTAAAATATCTAATTATTATAAATGCAGGGTGAATATTTCTGTGGCACCTGTAGCAGTGCCCGTTCCACAGATGGAAGCAGCTAAATGGGCATATTTGGGGTCAGGTGAGCTCAGACGTCAACTGCTCCTAATAAGCTATTGAGGGCTTTATACACCAATTAGAACACCTTGAATTGGGCTCAGTAGCAATAAATAGATATACTTCATGCTCATACATCCTCATTCTTTTCTCATGGGGGGATGGAACCCCTTCAGTTCCATGACACAAACAGGTACAAGCTCACCTGCTTCTGTCACCATCCCTTATTACCTTTCCAATTTTCTTCCCCTGTCAGGACTCAGGGATTCGTTTAACTGCCCTGCAGCCAAACATAATATAATATAAATAGGATCTTCTCTATCTCGCCTTCTTGTGACACTAATTTTTTTTTAAAAAATCTTCCTCCCCTAACACACCTGGGAAGTTGTTAAAAGCTCCGGCCGGGAGGAGGAAGCAGTGGCGTAGCGTGGGGGGTGCAGGGGGGCCGGCCGCACCGGGCGCAACTTCTGGGGGTTAGGGTTAAGGGGCGCAAATCCACGGGTTAGGGGGCGCAAATTACTTGCCTTGCCCCGGGTGCTGACAACCCACGCTACGCCACTGGGAGGAAGGAGCAACCTTCTCACGTGGCTGTCAAAAGAACCAACAGAAAACCTCCTGCGCTGAAATAAAACAGATGTAATCCCTAGCGGAAATGCTGCTGTCAAATAAGGATGTGTTTTGGGCTGTGCTTTGAGGGCTATGTTTAAATTTAAAAACGCTGAAGGATATAACTGCAGGGCTTCCCCTAAGCTCCCCCCACCCATTTTCTGGTGTTGCTCGGTTTTTTTTTTGAATCCCACACCCCAACAAAACGCGCTGTGTCGTTTTGCAGCACACGCCAGAACAAGCATCCAAAGAAACCGGTGCTTCTTGCAAGTGGGTTTTTCGCCCCACAAACGCATCGTCGGGTGGGGGGAAGCTGTGGAAAAGAGGGTCCCCCCCCCCCCGAAAACGCAAACATGTCTGCTGTTTTTCAAGTGCCCCCCTTTGCTGCTCTCCCTATTGATCAGATGCAGAGATTGATCTCTGAGGGAAAATCCCCCTCTGCCTTGTGTTTGCTGCGTAAAAACCAGCGCCACCACCGCGCCTCGTTTGGAAAGGGAGGCTTTAAAATGGAGGCTTTAAAACAAGAAAAAGACTCTTTCTCTCCGTCTCTCCCTTGAACACATCTGGTCCGTTTCCCCGATCTCTTCTGGGTTACCTGGAGTCTCCGGCTGCTGAAGGGTTAAGGGCTGCGAGCGGCGCCCGCGGCTGCTGGGCCACGAGGCTGAGCCCGGCAAGCGGCAGTTCTCCCTCCGGTCGGCCACCCGGCCGAACGCCGCGCTTCGCCGGGAGCAGCAGCCGCGGCTGCCTGGTTGCTACGGGGGCACCCGCAGCTGGGGTGACCTAGGAAGCTCAGCCCCCTGATATCCTGGGTGGGAAAGAATAGAGAGCTTGGGAAAGGCAGGGAGCGAGATCCCCTCCCTCAGCTGTAGCCAGAGCCCTCTGGTGGTCGTGCCTGCGACGCCTCTTCCTCGCCTGCTCTCCTTGCGTCAGCCAGATCATTCCCCTCCAAAAAGAGAGTTAAAAGTGGTCTCACAAATACTGTGCTGACTTTTAAAGCCCTAAATCGCTTCGGCCCTTTATACCTGATGGAGCGTCTCCATCCCCACCGTTTAGCCCGGACCCTGAGGTCCATCTCCGAGGGTCTTCTGGCAGTTCCCTCGCTGCAAGAAGTGACGTTACAGGGAACCAGGCAGAGGGCCTTCTCGGTAGTGGCACCTGCCCTGTGGAACGCCCTCCCACCAGATGTCAAGGAGATAAAGAACTACACAAGTTTTGGAAGACATCTGAAGGCAGCCCTGTTTAGGGAAGTTTTTAACGTTTGATGTTTTCATATGTGTTGTAAGCTGCCCAGAGTGGCTGGGGCAACCCAGCCAGATGGGCGGGGTATACATAATAAAATTATTGTTGCTGTTATTGTTGTTATTATTTTTATTATGCAATACCTACATGGTTTGTAACACACACAAAAGATCCATAAAAAAGAAGCGGGCAGTTGCATTCAAATCAAAGCTTTTTCAAACCACATAGTAATTTACAAAAAGACACATCTGCCAAAAGGCACAAAATGCAAAAAGAACCTAGACTTGAGAGCTCTTCCACACAGAGGACATTTTTGCAATTGCCCTAAGAGTGGACTCTCTCATTATGTTGAACAAGACCTGAACGTGTAATGAAGCCTTTGCCACAGTCGAAGCACTGATAGGGTCGCTCGCCTGTGTGGGTTCTATAGTGATAGACGAGTTTCATGCGCTGATTAAATCTTTTCTCGCAATCAGGACACTGGAATGGCTTCTCTCCAGTGTGAAGTCTCTGGTGCTGGGTCAGGGATGATTTCGCTCTGAAGCTCTTGCCGCAATGGGGGCACTGGTAAGGCTTCTCCCCTGTGTGGATCCTCTGGTGACGAACAAGACTTGACCGGGCTTGGAAGCTCTTGCCGCACTCATGGCATTTGTGGGGCCTGTTGGCTGTGTGACCCATCCGATGCCGATCAAGGCTTGATTTGCAAGCGAAACTTCCCCCACAGTCCTTGCAAGCGTACGATCTTTCTCTTGTGGTAGAGGCAACATGTTTAAAGAGGACTGAACTATTGCTTAAGGTGTTTGCAGAGGGATTCAGTTCAGTGAAGATCTCTGAGTGGCCTACAAAGTCAGAGCTGAAGGTGGGCCATTTTTCACATTCAAGCCACATGTAGGACGATTTTCCTCTGGGGTCCCTTTTCTCATACCCTGATGCGCTTGTGTATGTTTCCCCAGGCCAAGTAGAAGTGTAGTCAACCACTTCTTGTTCGGTTTGTAAGTGGATCTGTGGATCGTGGTTTTCTTCCAAATTGCTTCCAAAATGAAATGCGTTTTCCTCTTCCTTCCATGGGTGGCTTCCTTGCTGATCACTTTGCTGTGGCCAGTACCAGCTCACATTATCATCTTCTTCCTTAATAGGCCAGGAAGGAATCTCATTCCCTTCGTCTTTAGGATCATCCTGCCAAAATTCTCTTTCTGAATTTATTTCCACCGTAATGATATCTGGAACAACAACAACAACAAAATAGCATTCTCCCATTGGACATTCTTGCATCGCAGGCAATTGGCTTAGATGATCATCAGGATCCCTTCCCATTCTATAATTCTATGACCCATGAAGCTGAAAGTTGGGAGATTCAGGACAGACAAAAAAAAGTACTTATTCAAACAATGTACAGTTCAGACTATGGAATCTGCTCTCCCCAAGAGGTAGTGAAGGCCACCAAACTGGACAGCTTTAAAAGAGGATGTTATGTACTGAGTTGAATAGGATCCAAAATGCAGCAGTCTGATTGGTCCTGGAACAATAGGATTCAGAATGCAGCAGTCTGATTGGTCCACAGGAGCCACCCAATCCAGCTCCAGGTGGAAGTGAATCCGCAACCTGATTGGCCTACAGGAGAATCCCGGAATTAGCCAATCACGTGGGGTCCATTGTGTAAATAATGTATATAAAGCAGACATTCTGGGGGAACTTCCATTCCTTCTCACCACTATGAGCTGAATAAAGAGCATGAAATCCACTCTCGACTCAGAGTATATTTCAGAGGATTAGCCAAATTTATGGAGGACAGCGCTATTGATGCTAACAATGGCTAGGTTCTGCCTCCACTGTTGGAGGAAATATACCTTCTGAGGGCCAGTTGCCGGGAATCACAAATGGGGAGATTGCTGTTGCAATCGGGTCCTGCGTGCCTCTTTTCTTATGGGCACCTGTTTGGTCACTGCAGGGAAAGAGGATGGAAGACTTTGCCCTTTGAGCATTGTGGCTCTCCAAGTCCTCCAGCAGAATCCTTTCCTCTTCCCTTAAAACTGCAAATTCCAGGGACTGAACCTCAGCCCTCCTGCCCAGCACATGTGCCCCCAACCGATGCACTGTCCCTCTCGCAGTGCATTGAAGACAACATGCGTCAGCGACAAAGGAGCAGAATATGATGCCTCTGAGTCTCTAAAGCCAAGAGATGGCCCTACATAACACAGGGGAAATACTGCTGAGCCAGAGGTGGCTGGTGGGTCGGAAGGCAGGGAGCCCGATCAGTAGGCGGAGCCAAGGAGAGGCGGAGCCAACTCATTCCAGTGGGGTCTCCCCATTCTCCTCCATGCTTAGTTCTACAAGGGAAACTCAGACATAGGCAAGGGAAGCTGGCAGGCACTGCTGCCCTTGTAAGTCCGAAGGCAAACACATGGCGGTGTGTGTGTGTGATGGAGGGCAGGCTGTAATTGGTGGGGCAGTGCCTCCTCCACCCGAATGGACCAGCTCCCAATGATTCAGAGCCCTCCAAGCTCCCTCTGTTGATCCTTTGTGAAGCAGCCAGGACAGCCCTATATTTTATCTGCATCAAAGAGAGTGCCATAGGTGGTATCTTTTATTTTCATTATTTTCCTGACCCTTCACTGTAAGATCCCAGGGTGGGTTCTAACAATATAAAGATAAGGTAAAGGTAAGGGGACCCCTGACCATTAGGTCCAGTCGTGGCCGACTCTGGGGTTGCGGCGCTCATCTCGCTTTATTGGCCGAGGGAGCTGGAGTACAGCTTCCGGGTCATGTGGCCAGCATGACTAAGCCACTTCTGGCGAACCAGAGCAGCGTACGGAAACACCGTTTACCTTCCCGCTGGAGCGGTACCTATTTATCTACTTGCACAGGCATGCTTTTGAATTGTTAGGTTGGCAGGAGCAGGGACCAAGCAACGGGAGCTCACCCCGTTGCAGGGATTCGAACCGCTGACCTTCTGATTGGCAAGCCCTAGTTAAACCACAGAGCCACCCGCGTCTTTTATTTTTGTTATTTTCCTGACCCTTCACTGTAAGATCCCAGGGTGGGTTCCAACAATATAAAGATACAATATTCAAATCCATTAACAGCAACCTGCAAAGCTTACCACTTGCCTTGTTTGCAAAATGTCATTGCTTTGTTTTTAAATTGAGGATCTGTTTGCTGCCCTGGACTCTCTGGGGCAAGGGAGAATTATAAATTCAAAAACTAGGTAAGTAACTAAAATAATTTACCTGGATTGGTAACAGTGCAAGTTGAGACTGGATGTGTGGATTCAGGCTGTTAAGGTCAAAAAGAAAGTGAGTGAGTGACAAGCACCCCTTCCATTCCTCATTTATCTCCTCCCCCAAATCCCTTCCCTCTATTCCCCAAGGTTTGCTCACCTGTATAGATGCTAGGATCCCTGTTTCAGACTTCTTAAGACTGGCAGCTTTTGTTTGTGATGTGTTGCTGTCTGACAGCTGAAGCACTGAAAAAGCAATGGTGATCTGTAAGAGAAATGCTTCACGGACAACTGAATTCTACCTTTTGGCTCAGGAGACCCCAATCCAGGTTGCATAAAGGTAAAAGGTAAAGGGACCCCTGACCATTAGGTCCAGTCGTGGCCGACTCTGGGGTTGCGGCGCTCATCTCGCTTTATTGGCCGAGGGATCCGGTGTACAGCTTCTGGGTCATGTGGCCAGCATGACTAAGCCGCTTCTGGCGAACCAGAGCAGCGCATGGAAACACCATTTACCTTCCCACCGGAGCGGTACCTATTTATCTACTTGCACTTTGATGTGCTTTCGAACTGCTAGGTTGGCAGGAGCAGGGACCGAGCAACGGGAGCTCACCCGTCGCAGGGATTCGAACCGCCGACCTTCTGATTGGCAAGTCCTAGGCTCTGTGGTTTAACCCACAGTGCCACCCGCGTCCCTAATCCAGGTTGCATAGCGGTTAGCAATTTAGGGACATGACAAAGCGAGCGGTTACTCAGCTGATGAGTATGTGTATAAGAGAGAAAGAATAATTGTTTTATGCATGATATGTAATCCACATCTCAACTTTGCTAAAAAGCATGCATCAACAAGTCCTCCTTCACTGGCTCAGTTGTTTGCATCCAGCAACAAAGGGAAGGCAAGAGTTCTTACCCATTGATGATGATCCGCTCTCATCACTCTCCTCCATGACTTTCCAGTAAAGGGTCTTTTGCCTGGGGTTCACTGAAGTCTGCTCACTTTCAGAAAGGGACTCCGATGGCTCCTCAGAATTCACTGGCAGCTGAAAAACGTTCACACCTAAAGATTTGTTTGCTGTATAGTCACAATAGTGCCATAAAGAATCAAAGTTCAGATTCCTGAAAACCAGAGGTTGGTTTTTGTTGTTGTAGTTGGAACACATTTCTGGAGTTTGCGGTTTTGCAGAGAGTTTATGTGAGGCTTATAGCGGCCAGAAGGAAAAAATATTTTCATTTCCCACCAGCTTTAACCAGAGCAAAATTTCTGACCCACATTGTCTAGCCCAGGTGTGGACAACCTTTGACCCTCCATATCAGTGTTTCCCAAACAGGTCTCCGGCTGTTGTTTTTGGACTACAGTTCCCATCATCCCTGACCACTGGTCTGGCTAGCTAGGGATGATGGGAGTTGCAGTCCAAAAACAGCCAAAGACCCAAGTTTGGGAAAAGATGCTCCAGATCATGGGTGTAGCCAAGGAGGGAGGGGGAACTGCCCACCCTAGATCAAGTAAAACAATAGAAATAACTGACCAATCACATCGGTTCTGCCCCCCCTAATGAAAAAGCCACGCTCCAGAACTACAACC
This sequence comes from Podarcis pityusensis, assembly GCF_964106645.2. Classification (NCBI taxonomy): domain Eukaryota; kingdom Metazoa; phylum Chordata; class Lepidosauria; order Squamata; family Lacertidae; genus Podarcis; species Podarcis pityusensis. Next base: position 108,815,198 of record NC_138029.1, read on the forward strand.
TCCATCATCCCTGGCTATTGGCCATGCTTATTGGGGCTGATGGGAGTTGTAGTTCATCAACATCTGGAGGATCAAAGTTTCCTCACATCTGGCCTAGCCCAATACGGGTAGACAGTATTATAGATTTTGAATAACCAGAATTAGTCATTGCACAAATCCTTCAGCATTCCTCACCTCCACGATGACTTCAGCTGGTTCTTGCTGCTGCAGGGCAGCCTCCACCATGCGAGCAATCTCTTTGCTGCTGCTGCTGCCTGGCCCTCTAGTTCTCAGGCAAACTTGCATCTCCTCTGGAAGCAGAGACAAGAATTGTTCCAGGACGATCATGTCCACAATCTGTTCCTTGGTGCGTTCTTGAGGGCGCAGCCATCGATGAGCAGCATCGCTCAGGCGGGACATCGTCCCCAGAGGAGTTTCTCCATGCGGGACAATGCTCTGGCGGAACATCTGCCGATGAGATTCCTGGCTGGCCAGACACAACGCCTTAGTCTCTGCAGGAGTGCCAACTTGGTCCGCCATCTTGGAAGGGGGACGTGACCGAGGAAACTTTCCAGGGAATAGAGAGGCTGGAAGGAATATCTGGCTGCTCAGAGGCCCAGCTAGAGCCATCGTTGTCCCAAGGAAAGTCTTATCCTATGAAATAGAGATTACAGAGTGTCTTGAAGTCCTCCTGAAATCCCAGTGTGTGACACAATATTCACAATCCTAAATTTACCTCAGTTCCCCAGAAACGCTAACTGCTACACATATTTCCATCTTCCATTCTTTGAAGGATGAAGCGGTATATAAACGACCTTAATAAATACATTTTAAAAAGCGAGTGTGTGTAAAAGTCTGTTTTTTATTCCTGTCTTGACCTCAGCCCTTCACCTGAAGGATATTGTTCTCTTATGAAAAGGAGAGGTCAACAGATACATAGCTTTCCAAAGGCAAATGGCTGAACTCCTGGGCTGAACAATTTGCATAACAATTGAAGATACTCACTTTATAATGCATTGTATGAACGGCCATTTAGTTCTCTTTGCTTCTTATTGCCTTAAGGGGATTGCCTCTAAGGAGGGGAGACCACGTCTGGGAGGCAGATAACTGCCATGACTACCTTGTTGTACCAGGAGATGTAAAGGATCACAGCGTTTTACTTTGCATTAAGAGAGATAAAGAATCTTGCGGCACCTACTTCAAAATCAGTATTTAGGCCAGCCAAAATGTCACAAAATAATGGTCAAGTTTTCAGGTTCTCCAGAACTCTGCCTCAGCCTAATAGTTTACTATTAGCAAGGAGGGGGAGGAAAAAAAGTTGGTGGGTAATGAAGCTATGGATTCTGCGTTTTCAAAAATTTCTAAAGTTTATTTGATTTGATTTTTTGCTTTAAATGACAATGGCTTTATCAAGCCCACTTGGTTTTAAATTAGTCTATGGATTTTAGCAGTGCTGGCTCCCAACCATTTGATTTGTATAGCGCTTGGGGAGCTCTTTGATCAAGTGGTTTATAAATCTCCTAAATAGAGTGGCACAGATTTACAGCTTTCCTCTAGCCCTGAGTGCATTATTTCTGACCTGCATAAACAAGCGTAAGCTTTGGAAACAGGGTGAGCGAATTAATTTCTCATCATATAAAGGATCTGGAGCAAACAGAAAGAAATAAATGGCAGGTGTTGTTGTCCCGTCCCCTCCCCCCCCGTCCCATGGTACAAAATCTTTTATCTATATTTGTTCTATTGAGTCTTACCTGGAGCAAGAAGTTCAGAGGAATCCTGAGCAGGGTGTTCACCTGCTGACCTCTCTACTGCAGGAGGCTCTGGGAAAGTCTTCCACCTTCTCACACAATCCCATGAAACTAGCATCCAGGTGTAAGGAAGGACTAATCAACTAGAGGTTCAGCCTCTTAAATAAAACACCTTTCATTCTAGCCTGGTAACACAACCCCCATGCACTGCCCTCTGGTGGGGAGAAACTTAAATGACCCCCTACCTGACTAGGATCACTTCTTCTGTTGAGGAAGTAGGTTAGTCATCTGACTGTGGAGATGGTGGGAGTCTGGGCTCCTTTTGTGCCTTTAACAGTAGCTTGAGCTGAGAAAGAAAAATCAGCAGGGAAGCTTTCCATAGCAGAGTCAAACCCAGCCCCTGAATCAATCTGCAGCTCCTCCTGACCGGAGGAAAGAAGCTGGAACATTAACTATGACAATCTTTCCCCAACTTGGCGCCACCCAGATGTTTCGAACTACAACTCCCAGTGCCCCTGATGGGAGTTGCAGCCCGAAACATGTGGACTGTGTCAGGTGTCATGGTGACACTGAGTGCTGGAGGGGCAAACATTTTGCTTATTTCCCTCTTTCCTCCCCATCCCCTTTATTCAATTTGCATCATGCCAGTTTCTAATTATTATTATTATTATTATTTATTTATACCCTGCCCATCTGGCTGGGTTTCCCCAGCCACTCTGTGCGGCTTCCAGCAAAATATTAAAATACAGTAATCCATCAAACTTTAAAAGCTTCCCTAAAACAGGGCTGCCTTCAGATGTCTTCTATAAGTCTGGTAGTTGTTGTTCTCTTTGACATCTGATGGGAGGGCGTTCCACAGGGCGGGCGCCACTACCGAGAAGGCCCTCTGCCTGGTTCCCTGTAACTTGGCTTCTCACGGTGAGGGAACCGCCAGAAGGCCCTCGGCGCTAGACCTCAGCGTCCGGGCAGAACGATGGGGGTGGAGACGCTCCTTCAGGTATACTGGGCCGAGGCAGTTTAGGGCTTTAAAGGTCAGTACCAACACTTTGAATTGTGCTCGGAAATGTACTGGGAGCCAATGTAGGTCTTTCAAGACCGGTGTTGTGTGGTCTCGGCGGCTGCTCCCAGTCACCAGTCTGGCTACCGCATTTCTATCTCACTTTCCCAAATCTTATATTTCTATCCCGCTTTCCCTCCAAGGAGTTTGAGGCTGCGCACCTGCTTTCCCTTCCCCTATTTTATCTTTTTTTTTTTTAAATGATATTTATTAGAGTTTCCAATAAAAAGAACACATCAGTAAAAAAGAATTAAAAAGAAAAAAAAGAAAAATACACAATTCAAAAATACACAATACATAATACAAAAAAAAACAAAAAACAAAAGACAAAAAAGAAAACAGTTAAAAACAATGCCACCTTTTCATCACCACTTTTAAATTTACTTATTTTCTGGACCTCCTCATACCTCCCTCTTTTGTATTCCAGTTCAATTTGTTTGTCCAGCAATTTCTTTCCCTCTTTTTTAATCCCAATCCTTAATCTTAATATAATGTAACATTAGATTTTTACCTCTTAAAAGCCAATTTTCCATTTCTTTTAACTTTTTTAATCCTAATCCTTAATCTTGATCTATATCCCTTCCCCTATTTTATCTCTGCAACAACCCTGCGAGGTTGGTTAGGTTGAGAAGCAGGGGTTGGCCCCAAGCCACCCAAAGCGAGCTTCACAGTGGATGAGTGTTCATGAATTGGCAGGACGACAGGGAGGAGGAAGGGGTGTAGCCACAATTGGCACACACCAGGGCAAGGTGGAGGAGAGGTGGGTGGGGTGGCTGGAATGTACTCACAGGGCGGCAGAGGATGGCGAAGGGCTGAGAGTCAGTGCCCAGGAACCAGAGACAAAGGGGCCCCTGTCTCCACGAACTCGGCCAGCTCCAAGGCACGGGGAGCGGTGGGCGGGTGCTCTAGGAGGCTGAGGCAGGCAAGGACCCACAGCCCAGCTCCCTAGCTAGCCAGGTGGGGCTTGTTAGCTCTGGGAAGTGTGTGATTCCTCAGTAAGCTTGGAACAGGGGAGGGCCACCTGTTCCTCATCAAGCCCTGATGCTGCAATCAGCTTGCAAAATACAAAAGGGAAGCTGTGCCTGCTTAACCGCCCATGTTGATGGATCTCAGCTTAGATGTTCCAGGAGTGCTACGGAACTGTACTTTTTGGGAATGTAGACACCTCTAGGTACTTGATGCCAGGTATAATTAGGCATTTGAATCCAGGTCTCCTCAGGTCCCCAGGCGGGATCCTCTAATGAATATACACCACAAGCTTTCTAATTGGACTTTAAGGCAATGTTGTTGTTTTTCTGGGGATGCTCAAGGGAACGCAGTGCCAGCACCTCCCCCCCCCCCCAAGGAAAGCTTTAAGGCAGGCATGGCCAAACTTGGCCCTCCAGATGTTTTGGGACTACAATTCCCATCATCCCTGATCACTGGTCCCGCTAGCTAGGGATCATGGGAGTTGTAGGCCAAAAAACACTTGGAGGGCCGAGGTTGAGGAAGCCTGTTTTAAAGCATTATGATGCCATTTTAAACAATTGTGCCTCCCCCCCCCCCCAAGATTCCTGGTAGTTCTCTCGGAAGAGGCATTGAGCATTAGGCCACTCTGAGAAATTTAGCTCTGTGAGGGGAATGAGAGGTTCTCTCTCCTGACAACTTCCAGCACCTTTAGCAAACTACAGCTCATAGCAGCGCTGGGTTTAGGGCGGTGAGGGTGGTTCTCCCTGGCACAGGGTGCCAAGCTGATGGGGCGCAAAATTGAGAAGCTCCATAATTCAGGGATGCCAAATTTTGGTGCCATATTACCAAAGATTACTAAAGTCCACCCCTGCTCCCAGAATGCTTTGCGGAAAACAATGGCTGTTCCAAGTGGTATCATAGTGCTACAAATGTGTGGTGTGAACATGACCTAATTCTGTAGGCCGCTCCCTCTCCTCCTCCTCTTCTTGTTATTCTCCTCAAACTGTGCCTAAACATTATAGGTGCTTTAGAGATTAATAAATATCTGCACATCAAGCTGTTGTTAAGAGGCGCAGCTTTAGTGACTGATGGGAAAGTTGGCAATACTCTATGGACGGCCTTTGCTGTGACACATCCTGCTGTCAGAAGCTCGCTCTGTCTGACCATTGCATTTATAGTGCTGTTCATTCACCCTCTTCATCCCAGGGCAGTCTACGAGATCTCTCATCTGCCTCACCAGCCTTTAGGTGCTGTCGTAGGGTGGCGCTGTGGGTTAAACCACAGAACCTAGGACTTGCCGATCAGAAGGTCGGCGGTTCGAATCCCCGCGACGGGGTGAGCTCCCGTTGTTCGGTCCCTGCTCCTGCCAACCTAGCAGTTCGAAAGCACGTCAAAGTGCAAGTAGATAAATAGGTACTGCTCCGGTGGGAAGGTAAACGGCATTTCTGTGCGCTGCTCTGGTTCGCCAGAAGCGGCTTAGTCATGCTGGCCACATGACCTGGAAGCTGTACACCGGCTCCCTCGGCCAATAAAGCGAGATGAGCGCCGCAACCCCAGAGTCGGCCACGACTGGACTTAACGGTCAGGAGTCCCTTTACCTTTGTTAGTGATTAATTCCCAATATTTGCATTGCTTAACTCCAGATGTCCTCTTGGGAGCCAATTCCTAGGGATCGAGGTCCCATCAGCCCCCCAAATAAAATATTTGAGGAAGACAGTGCTCTCCCCATTGATGGGCATTGCCATTCGAATGGTGTGCATACTGCATCTTGTGATTGATTATGTAAGGTGGGGCTTACCTGCCCCCCCCCAATATTTTATTCACATTGGCACCCCTCGATAGCCTACAGGGCCACTTCTAGCAAACGCTGCCCACCTGCCAATCATGTAAGTTTGATCTGTCCCGTCACCTTTCTAAGGTTAGATTTAAATGTGTGCGTACATCTTATATATTTTGTACACAAGGGGTAACTGAATGCAAAATATGCAAAATAATGATTTGGCCAGCCTACTTTTTACCTCTGGTACCTGAATGTAGCGGGCAAAACTGGCTGCCCTCATCCCCTTTGTTCCCAGACTACTCTCCTGCGCTCCATTCCTAGATAGGCCAAGATGACTTGAATCAACATCAGCAGAGGCACAAGAACCATTTTATTTTATTTTTTTACTGTGGTCACCAAAGGTTTATTGAAAGAAGCAGAGGGTCAAAAGCTTGCAAAGGTTTTTCTAAGGCAGCAGAAAGGAGTGGTAAATTCGTGGGCGGTGAACAGGTTGTCTGGACCAATCGCATCCAAGCCTAGTTTTGGAATGCACGGCGCTTGATCTCTCTCTGAGCCAAGTCTTCAGAAACATCCTTACACATTAGTTAGGGGGCTGATGAAGGGAGGCTGCCTCTCTCTGACCCCTCAGCGATGACCACAAACCTGCAATGATATTGGTCTGCACGGCTTTCCCAATGAGTTTGGCCTCAATAGCTTTAATATCGTTACACTGCTTCACAAGCTGGGCCTTTGTATTTCGGGAGGTGTCCTCCAAGTCGGAAATCCTGAGCTCAGCCTCGTCCGAACACCCAGAGAGACTCCCGAGGGCGCTGTGGATGGCAATAACTGAGTTGTGCAAGCGGGAGACTGCAAACTTTATCTCCACGGCGTCAGCAGCAACTTGCTCTAGCAGAGTCATGAACTGGGCGAGCGTTGGCTCAGCCGCCATTTTGTAGAGAGGGGGAGGGGAGGGAGATACTGGCTCAGGTTTCAGTCTTTTGGAGTTTGGAGGGGAAGGTCCAGTCCCTGAGGCCATTCTGATTGTCGCTGTAGTCTGATGCAATGCTTCCCGAGTCTGGAGATGGTCTTTGAGGGGCTGCCTTAGTCTTCTTCCTGGTTCAAGAAGTCTGCATTGGCTAAGTTTGTAGAGGCCCTTGTCTTTCCAGTCCAAACGTTTCTGAAGTTTTCCAGCTGGCTGGATTCTTTGAGGCACTCCAAGAACAGACTTGGCATGCATGTTTTCCCCATTAAAATACTTTCCTCTTTTGTAAAGTCGCCTTTGTTTCATTAAAGCCAAGAGGTCTCTGGGCTTCTTACCTGAATCGGAACAGCTAGCCTGGCCAGCATTTTTGGTGAACCGCCTATTGGACTTGGGACTTTTATATAGGTCTTCCCTCTGAGCCATTTCCCGGCTAACAATGTGCTTTGAGCACTGATCTTGACCCCCACAACCAGTGCGGCTATTCTGGTTCTCTGGTCCTGGTTCAGCATCTAGCTGAAGCATGTCTTTGGACAGATCTCTCAGACCATTTCCATAGAGAAGACATTTCTCCTGTCCGTCATCATTTCCTGAGATGCTGGCGCGATGGCTCTCCAGAACGTTCTGGTCCTCGCTGATTGAATCTGAAATCCTACACCCACTTCCCTGGGAGTGAGCCCCACTGGTACTTACTTCTGAGTAAACATGTGCAGGTTTGTGCTGTGAGTCTGCCGTCTCGTTCACTTCGGCAGGAATCCGGTTTGAGCAAAGCTGCATAGGCTTGGACTGCAGGTCTTGCTTGGCAGAAATCTGAGAAATCTTGTCCACAGACATTTCCAGTGCCACATAGTCAGGATCTTCCCTGCTGTGAATTTTCTGACTGCTGCCAAGTCTTAGTGATTCCTCCAGTTCTGCAGAATCAGTACATGGCCTAGAGTCAAGATGAAGTGGGTCCCTCAAGCTGTTTCTAAGAAGAGTAGATCTCTCTTGGCTTGCCTGTTGCCCCAGCAAACTGCTCTGGTCCTCTTTGATTAAGTTTCCCTGAAGATTCTGGAGGATTTTCTTCTCAGATAATTCATGTGACTCCCCAGATTGAGTCATAGGCTCAGAACGTTCCTTGCTGGGACTTTCCTGAGTATTGATAAATGCTGATAAGGATTCGCCCCAGTCCTCACAATCGGCACATGTCTCCATCTCTAGGTGAACCATGTCACTGTCTAGTTTTTGCAAACTCTTGCAACAGAGAACATCCTTTTCTCTTTCTCTTCCTGAGTTGGTTTTTTGCTGCCTCTCCAGACAGCTCTGCCTTAGCATGTCTTGTTCAGGACTCTGCAAAATAGCCTCCTTGGATTTTCCCATCGCCACCGATTCGCACGCTTCCAGCCAAGGATCCTCCCATCTGCTTTTGCTATCGGTCCCGTCACCTGCTGAAGCAAGGAAAAGCAATCACACTGTGTCCTAAAAATTCATTAAGAATACATTGGCTGCACCAGTCCCTCTCTACTGCAATTAAAAGAAGTCACAAAATTGAATAATCAGCTCACGGTGCAATCCTATGCCTATCTAGTCCGGCGGAAGGCTTGGTGAGTTCAGTTTATTTATTTGTAAAAATATGCATATACTGCTAACTTGTATCGAAGCCATCTAGGCAGTGTACAGCAAATGTTAAAATAACGGTAAATGCAAGGAAAGTACAGAAGCAGAAAATGTCATGAGTTCAACTTAAAAAGACTGTTGATGAAAGAAAGTATTCAAAGGGCATCTAAAAATGGGAAGCTAGATGACCACATAAAATAGTTAATAAAAGATGTACAAGGGGATGATTATTTCAAGAGAAATCTGGGTATAACTGATGCATGCCTAAACTGTATGCTGCAGTGATGTAAAAGTGGAAAGAGTTGGTAACTGCACCAGGATTCTCTAGGAACACTTACTCATCCAGGCCACGTTATCGTAATTCTCCTGCATGACATTCCAGTGAAGGGTTTTCTCTTTGTGGCCCAGCAGAGCCCATTCTTCCTCCGTGAAACGCACAGATACATCTTCAAAGGTTACCAGGCCCTGAAACAAACAAGAAGGATATTCCATTAATGTCACAGCATTAAGACTTCTGTTGACTGTGTTGGGCAAAGCCTTAAAAGGTTTTGGGAGAAAGGGACATAGCTTAGGGGCAGACCAGAGAATTTGCATGCACAAAAGCGGCAGCGCACGTACATTGCACACACATAGCTCAGTTGGTTAGAGCATGGTGCTGATCATAACGCCAAGGTTGCAGGTTCGATCCCCGTATGGGACAGCTGAATATTCCTGCATTGCAGAGGGTTGGACTAGATGATCCTCATAGTCCCGTCCAACTCTACGATTCTATGATTCTATCTCCAGCTGAAGGATCTTGGGTGAGGGCCTTTCTTTCAGCCTTGGTATCCAAGACATTTGAGATTCAGGGCCAGTCAGAGATGACTATACTAGAGGAGATGGACCAGAGGCCTGGCAATTTCTTAAGTCCAATAACTTGCATTTAGACACCACACCAGGTTTATTATTATTATTATTTAAAATCATTTGCTAAAAAGGTACTATGGTTACCCAATTTCTCCCCCTGGCTCTGATAGCATAGCATTCTGGGCATGTTTTTGTGCAAACCCCTTTTTCCTCAGTCTAGCCCCAGGCCATTTCTGGTTATCCCATTCTATGCCACTCCATATCACAGCACTTGGCATTTCCCACTTAACTGTATGGAATGAAAGTGAAGGGAAGATCAGCAGGAAGCTTCCCATTTATTTGGTCATGGGAACACAGGCTTAACCTCACCTCACACCAACGCGATTAAATGCACACCCTGTCACAGGCACAAACAAGATATAATCAGAGAAGAGACCAAATCAGACTGGTTACTCAACCAGATTATGAGCAATAATATGCCATCTGTGCCTTGTATCCCTGCCTTATATCAACAACAGAGAGAGAGAGAGAGAGAGAGCAGCAAACATTTTGCTTCCAGCAATGCTCTCCTGCAGTTTAGAGCTGCGTGACAAGCAGGAAGAAAGCTTTTCCATCATGGCACCTGCAAGCCAGGAATAGCTTCAATTGCACCTCACGCAGCCTTTAATAATAATAATAATATTTTATTATTCTGGGCGGTTTCCAACTAAACACTAAAATACAATAACCTGTTAAACATTAAAAGCTTCCCTAAACAGGGCTGCCTTCAGATGTCTTCTAAAAGTTTGGTAGTTATTTTTCTCTTTGACATCTGGTGGGAGGGCGTTCCACAGGGTGGGTGCCACTACTAAGAAGGCCCTCTGCCTGGTTCCCTGTAACTTGGCTTCTCGCAGCGAGGGAACCGCCAGAAGGCCCTTGGCGCTGGACCTCAGTGTCCGGGCAGAATGATGGGGATGGAGACACTCCTTCAGGTATACTGGACCGAGGCCATTTAGGGCTTTAAAGGTCAACACCAACACTTTGAATTGTGCTCGGAAACGTACTGGGAGCCAGTGTAGGTCTTTCAAGACCGGTGTTATATGGTCTCGGCAGCCGCCCCCAGTCACCAGTCTAGCTGCTGCATTCTGGATTAGTTGTAGTTTCCGGGTCACCTTCAAAGGTAGCCCCACATAGAGTGTATTGCAGTAGTCCAAGCGAGAGATAGCCAGAGCATGTACCACTCTGGCGAGACAGTCTGCGGGCAGGTAGGGTCTCAGCCTGCGTACTAGATGGAGCTGATAAACAGCTGCCCTGGACACAGAATTGACCTGTGCCTCCATGGACAGCTGTGAGTCCAGAATGACTCCCAGGCTGCGCACCTGGTCCTTCAGGGGCACAGTTACCCCATTCAGGACCAGGGAGTCCTCCACACCTGCCCGCCTTTTAAAAGAAGAAAAGCCAGCGAAAACAAAACAAAAACACTGGTTATGAATGATATGTGTGTCATATCCAGGTTACCAGAATCCTTTCCCAACAGGCTCCAAGGAAACCTTTCCCCACAGTGCAGGCCCCAACAAACCCTGTGACCCACCACCATGACCTTTTGCTGAATGCATTGCAGCGGATATTCTCTAGCCGTCAGAAAAGGATTAACACCGGACGTCAGTTTCTGGCCAGGGAGATGGAACTCACTGCATCTCTATAGCACAGAGGTGGGGAACCTAAAGGGCCACATCCCTTCACAGACAATCACTCAGGGGCCACATGCCAATGGCGAGGCAAGGGTGGGTGAGGCAGCAGACATGGCTCTAGCCGCAGCACAGTCAAACGCCATCATAGTTTGAGGACACATTCCAGCCAGGCAAAAGCACTTGAGGGGGGACATGGAGCAGGTCTGGTGAGAGTTGTGGTCTGGGGAAAGCCAGAGGGCCAGTTAAGAGAGGGTTAGAGGGCTCCATTTTCCCCCTGAGCTACAGCAGGTCTGCAACAACAGAAGCAGAAAAGGCAACATCAAACGGTACCAGTTTTTCTGGGTCTGCATTAGAATCGGATACACAACAGCATTCCATTCTTAAGAGTGGCATAGTGGTTAGAGCATTGGACTAAGAGCCAGGAGGCCAGGGTTCAAATCCCCACCCAGCCACGGAGCTCACTGGGTGACCTTGGGGCAGTCGCTCACTCTCAGCCCAACCTACTCTACAGGGTCGTTGTGAAGATAACATTGGGAGGTGGAGAACCACCTAGGCCACTTCCAGCTCCTTGGAGGAAAAGTGGGCAACACATGTAAACATATCAATAAAAGGAAGAAAAAAAACCACATCCCAGCACCTGAACAGTGTTAGCTGGCTCCTCTTCCCTCAAATAGCTCTCGACCAGCTGAAGTGCCTCCTTGCTGCTGCCTGGATCCCTGGCTCTCACACACGCCTGCAAGTTCCCCGGAAGCACGTTCAGGAACTGTTCCAGGATGACCATATCCACAATCTGGTCCTTGCTGTGTTGCTGAGGACACAGCCACTGCTCAGCTGCCTCGCTCAGCCAGGACAGAATCTCCTGGGGGGCTTCTGCAGGCGGGACAGGGCCCAAGCGGAACCTCTGGCGAGCAGCTTCCTGAATGGACCGGGTTGCGAACAAACGGGGTGCATTTGTGCCGTTGCCCAGAACAGGGGCATCCTTGGATCTTGCGTTCTCAAATGCACTTGAGCGCTCTGGCAAGTCCAGAGAAGCTGGCGAAGACGGATCTACAGGAACTGTCTCAGCGACAGCAGAAGATCCCTGCTGCAAGTCCGACACGACTTGGCGGGCTGCGTTCAGACGTGCCCTCAAGAGCTGGATGGTGAGCTTTGGATCGTTCTGGATGCGTGGCTTGCGGGAAGCGGGCACCCCTGGCGACGCCTGGCAGCCTGGCACGGACCCTTTGCGGACGGGCTCTTGGCTAGAGGAAGGCCTTTCCTTCGTGCCACACATCTCGGCATCCGTGCCGGCTGTCTTGGCAGGAGGAGGGTGATCGTGTGGCAAGGAGTGGACCAGCTTGCCGTGGCGCGTGTGGGCCTTCCCCGGGCAACGGGACTTGTGGTAGTCGGCGCATTTCCAGACCATCTTGCTCTTGCTCTCCCGCTCCTTCCGATACAGGTACCCTTCGTGAAGCAGCTGATCCCTGCCTTTCCGACTCTTGACGTATTTCAGAGGCATTTTCATGGGGGGAGGAGGAGGAGGAGGAAAATCAATAAATCAAATGAAAGAGATGGATGGTTTCGGAAGAGTGGAGCGGGGGAAAAACAACAACAACAACAACCAGTAAGGGAGGAAAACGAAAATCCCTGCAACAAAGCCAAGGGACGCCGGAGATCGGCCGAACAGCTGCCGGGAAACGCCAAGGTTCTCCTTCTGGTCCGGCTCAGGGTCTGCGGGTGGCGCGCGCGTGTCAAGCTGCGCCCGTTCCCTCCGCCTCCGCTTCAACGCGATCGGGAAAGCTGTGCAAGGAAGGGAAATATGTGAGGTTTCCTCGCTCCGCTGTCCCAGCCCTTTTTCCTCCCCTTCCCCTGTATCCGGCGTTAATTGTTAAGTCGCAGCAGCCCTTGGGGTGCGGGTTGCACAGAGGCAGGAGGAGCCCGGAGCCATCAGGCTGACAAGTTCTCACTCCGGTCGGGTAAGGTGGAGCACGCGACGAGAAGGAAAGCGGCGTTCGGGTTGGACGGGGATGCGGATTAAGCCCCGCCCCGCTTTCGCTCGTCAGCAGGTGGAGGAGGAGACAGCGTCGGATCGGCTTCGACCGCGCAGGAAGGAAAAGCTTTGCAAAGAGAAAGCCGCTTTCGCCTCGGAGCCCCCTAGTGGAGAAAGGCGGGTATAGGATGGCAGACCTCAAACGTGCTGATTTCAGCTGGAGTGATCGCTCACAACAAACTTATCTGGGCTGGATCCACTAGTGATCATGTGTGCCCTCTGTGCGCTTCCCACTGAGGATCGAGAACTCGCTTCTAATAATAATAATAATAATAATAATTTTGTGGGAAGCCGCCCAGAGTGCCTGGGGAAACCCAGCCAGATGGGCGGGGTATGTATGTATGTAAAAAGGTAAAGGCACCCCTGACCATTAGGTCCAGTTGTGACCGGGTCTGGGGTTGCGGCGCTCATCTCGCTTTACCGGCCAAGGAGCCAGCGTACAGCTTCCGGGTCGTGTGGCCAGCATGACTAAGCCGCTTCTGGCGAACCAGAGCAGCACACGGAAACACTGTTTACCTTCCCGCTGGAGCAGTACCTATTTATCTACTTGCACTTTGACGTGCTTTCGAACTGCTAGGTTGGCAGGAGCAGGGACCGAACAATGGGAGCAACGGGATTCGAACCACCGACCTTCTGATCAGCAAGCCCAAGAGGCTCAGTGGTTTAGACCACAGTGCCACCCGCGTCCTGTCATGTATGTATGTATAAATATACCCCCCTATCTGTCTGGGTTTCCCCAGTCACTCTGGGCCGCTTCCAACAAAATATTATACATCAAGTCATTAAAAAGTACCCCCCCCAAAGAAATCCAAAAGAACAGAGTCAACGTTAGTTTATTTAGCAAATATCTGTCAAAATTATTTCCTTTCCCCTTTTTCTTTTATACAATTCTTATGGGCAGGAAAAAACCAAATACATTTTACAACCTTCTAACAAGATTTAAATATTTTGCAACGTGCCGGCTGCAGAGAGGAGATCAAACCAGCAGCAAGCACCTAGTTATATGGCACTATAGAATGTTATCTGAAAATAAAACCAGTTTTGTTTTTGAAGGAGAAAAGTTTAAACTCATGTCTGTTTTAGAATGAAACACTTTTTCGATAAACTTCAGAGAACTGCTGTGGGTTAAAACATTTCATTAATGTGATGAAGATGAGCTTTGGAATGCAGCCTCGCAGAATCAGAGTTGGAAGGGACCCTTAGGGTCACCTAGTCCAACCCCCTGCAATGTAGGAATCTCAACTAACGTATGCATGACAAATGGCCATCCAACCTCTGCTTAAAAGCCTCCAATGAAGAGAATCCACAACCGCCTCTCATACTCTGTTGCTACAGAAATGACACTTCTCCCCAATGCCTTTTGCTTTCAGGCTGTGCTGCAGCTTCCTCAGTAAAAGCAATAATCAGTACCTCTTCAGCTTTCTGTAGATCACAGAAGTAGCCTGGAGTGCAATCTGGTTTCCTCTAGAAAGCCCTCAAACCAAAGATGAATAGAACATCCTTCCTCGTTCTTTGTGCCCAGCATGTAGTGGTGGTATACAGTGGTACCTCGGGTTAAGCACTTAATTCGTTCCGGACGTCTGTTCTTAACCTGAAGCACCACTTTAGCTAATGGGGCCTCCTGCTGCTGCCTCGCCGCCACAGCACAATTTCTGTTCTCATCCTGAAGCAAAGTTCTTAACCCGAGCTAATATTTCTGAGTTAGCAAAGTCTGTAACCTGAAGCATCTGTAACCTGAGGTATCACTGTACTGCCTTTGAACATGGAAGTTCTATTTAGCTCTCATGGCTAATAGCGAAAGACATATCCTCTGTGAACTTTAGTGCTGTCTAAGCTGAGACTGGGCTGAAGCTGTTATCTCTGCAACTCTAAGGACTAGATTAGGGGTCGGCAACCTGCGGCCCATGGGGGTCTTTTTACCGGCCCACGAGCCGCGCTGCCCGCTTGGCGAGTCCCTGTGTACTGTGCTAAACCGGCGCAGCATGGTGCGGGGACTAACTTCACGGTGCCGGAAATCGCGTCTGCGCAGACGCAATGAAGCCCACAGAGGGGGCTCTGCGGCAGTGAGCCGGCCCAGGCAAGGTAAGCCTTGCCAACCCCTGGACTAGATACCCTTTCACTTTCTTTAGATCCATGTCAATCATGCTTAAAATTCACTTGAAACTCAGTATTAGTCATGACTAATTTTGTCTTTTCAAACTGGGATTATGATGACTGGGATGACAATCCATCACACTCTTAATTAAGAGGCGTTAATAGCAAGGATACACATGCCTCGTCACTTAACTGAAGTCATTTGAAGGCAGTCATGTATTGGGAAGTTTTTAATGTCTGACATCTTATTATGTTTTTATATGTGCTGGAAGCTGCCAGAGTGGCTGGGGAAACCCAGCCAGATGGGCGGGGGTATAATAGTAGTAATAATAAAATAACAAGAATAATAAGAATAATAATAGTTGTTGTTGTCAAGGGCTGATGTTTGATTTCAATTTGGTCGATACAAGAGACGTATAGACTTCAAATTTCAAACAAATTCACTTACTGACTGCATTCTTCAACCAGGGATTTGGAGGAGGCCTATATGGGAGTTACCCCACTTTAGCTAGGGAGGAAGTGGCTGGCTCAGGACCACCCAATGACACTCACTGCTGAGAAATAATCTAAACCCAGTGTGAGGAATTCAGGGGGGAAAAGAATCAGGACTGTTTCATATGTTGCAATTCTAAACGAGTGTTGAAAAACTACAGAAACCCAACTTAGTAAGAACCTCAACTTTATATCAAAAGGTAATGCAGTTTTACTATTCCTTGTGGATGAAATACCTAGTTTCTGTGCAATATCTGAAGAAGACAAACTCACGGAGGCTGTCAACGGCTACTAGTCATAATGGCTTTATGCTCCCCTCTAGGGCTGGAGGTGCCATGCTTGGGAATACCAGTTGCTGCAAAGAACGGCAGGATGCCCTCAAGTCACCGGTGTGAAGTGGGCTTCACAACCGTGTCTGTCCATCGTGAGAAAAAGACACTGGACTGAACTTCAGGGCTGTTACTGTGTCTCAAAGAGCCGCTGTCAGAGGAAAGGATTTCCATTTCTATATAGTTCCTTTCTGCTTCCCTTGATGAGCAGAAACAGAATAAAAATTTCAAAATAAAAGCATTTGCGCAATTTATATGGGTCATGAAACTGAGGCTTTAGTGTCACAAGTAGGACTAATTCTAATCCAGGATTTAGACATGGGATGGTGCAATGAGATATTATTGGTGGGGTAGCTGAGAATCCTTTGTAGGAGACCCTGTCCCTCAGTTATTTAAAAATGTCTTACTCTTCATTGTGAATGCCATTCCAGGGTGGGTAACGCTTGCACAAGTTTCCAGAGTTCACTCTGTGCGCGACTGTTAAAATGGTTAAGTCTGTAGGGAAGACAAACTCTTGGATTAAACTCTCTCTTCACTTCGGCAGAGATGCGCTTGGCATTTTCTTTCAGTCCTCTGTTTCCCAACAACATGGGAATTACTGTGCTCCTTTGCAGAACACTCCAATAAGCTGTGGCGGGGAAAAACCCCAAAGATAATGTGCTTTGCAGATTCTGCAGGCTGGACTACTGTTCCCCCAAAATAGGAGAGTTAAAATATACTTGTTTTTTTGTGAATGGATGCCCAAAGAACCAACTCGAGTGCGGAGAAGCAATAGCCTCCTTTGAGCGAGGACAGGTAATTCTGGCATCTCCATGTAGTAAAAGGTAAAGGGACCCCTGACCATTAGGTCCAGTTGTGACCGACTCTGGGATTGCGGTGCTCATCTCGCTTTATTGGCCTAGGGAGCCAGTGTACAGCTTCCGGGTCATATGGCCAGCATGACTAAGCCGCTTCTGGCAAACCAGAGCAGCGCACGGAAACGCCGTTCACCTTCACGCCGGAGTGGTACCTATTTATCTACTTGCACTTTGACGTGCTTTCGAACTGCTAGGTTGGCAGGAGCAGGGACCGAGCAATGGGAGCTCACCCCGTCGCAGGGATTCGAACCGCCCACCTTCTGATCGGCAAGTCCTAGGCTCTGTGGTTTAACCCACAGTGCCAGGTATAGCTAAAAGATCCCTATCACAGCTGCTTCACAGGGAGAAGAATTCCTTGTCCTCAGATGAGGCATGCTCACAGCCTTATAAGGCTTTTTAAAAATTCGAAAATTTCCAAAGAGTGGGAGCAAAGTTGCCTTAGGGTCATTGCCTTGTGAAATGGCTCATCAGAACCTGCTCACACATAATAAAGTTTGGAGTATGCAGTCTGTTTCTGCTGCTGGCTTTCATCCCAGACGGAAGGGCAGGAATATCCAAAAGAAGCAGGAATGTAGGTTCGAGCCTACCCTAAACAAGGTACACCAGGAATGAAGAGTCTTGATCTGCTGAGTACCTTGTGCCAACTCCTTATTCTCCTTGGACTATTGCCTAAATTACAGGAAGGCGGCTCCAGATAGAATCATAGAATTGTAGCGTCGGAAGGGACCACAAGCGTCATCTCGTCCAACCCCCTGCAATGCAGGAATCTTTTGCCCAGCTTGAGACTCTACCCCACGATGCTGAGCCTTGTGCTCTACCTACTGAGATGATAAGGTACAAAACTGCAGGCTCAAGCTGGATGGCTGAAAAGTCTAACTGGCTGCGGGAAGCCCAGGAGTGAAAGCTAAGTTTCTCAATGGCCCACATAACAACATAAAATCTGTGCAAGCTAGGCAGGAACGGGAAATGTATTAAATAACAATGTGCAAGCACAGGAAAAAATGCAGGGTGTTGGATTGGCTGCAGGATTTAGTTTCCTGAGAATTAAAAAACCCCCGATCCCCACCCAAAAACCTCTCTTTATGCAGCCGTAAGAACTAGAAATGTGCTTCTCTCCACTCCCCTTTAAGGATTGAGTCTCTGGGAAATGCCTGGTGAATCTCCAAAGCCAAGGTAAACAATTTCCAGTGGCCACGGGTTGGGAGTGAAGTGCTCTGCCCAGGTCTTTGCCATCTCTCCATAACATGTCAGTCCACCTCCAAGGCTAGTGAAACATGTAAAATTAGCAAAGATTTGCATATACAGGTTCCAGAGTGTATCTCCAGTTCTGATCACAGTTCTGTAGCGGAGGCTACGCCTTGCATATTCCAGGTCCTTGGCTTCCAGCTCCATGCGAGACAGTGGCATCCTTTAAGCTTCCCAAAGGAAAAGGATTTAAGAACAACAACAGGGCATGGCATGTCTTCCATCGTCATTAATCCATACCAGCTAAATCCAGAGCTGTTATCCATGTGAGGTGAGAGTTGGAAGTGGTATGTTTACGCCTCCTCTACCAGCTGCCCGGGCCTCCTTAGTCCCTCCCATACTTGGGGTCTGGGATCGAATCACCACCAACTTAAGCCTTTCAAGGCCTTCCTGATACTGTACTCCTCATCATCCTGCCACTAGGCAAGGCTGAGCCTTGGGCCGTTTGTGTTGCAGATACCGAGTCCGAAAGCAGCTGCGCTGAAGGGATGCAGCTGGCAAGACATTGCTTCCTGGGGGTCAGGGCTTTCCAGACCCCTTTCTGGGGTCTCCATCTTGCATCCTTCTGCGACTGCGAACCAAACGCCGGAGTCCATTTCTGTCGCCGACAGGATTTGCCAGGAATCCTCTCCGCCATTTTGCTTCTCGATTGGCCCGGCCCAATTACTCGATAGTGACTGCGATGATGAGGGCGGACTCCTCCGCCCTCCTTGGTGGGTTGCCGGGCTGGCTCTGCACGGGGTTTTCCAACGGCTCCAGAGCAAGCGGGTGGGTCAGAGCCGGGGGTTCCTGCACAGGCTGCGGAGGCCCGGCAGCCACCTCGGGGTGACTCTTGCTCTTGTGCGCGGTGACGTTGTCCTTCTTCTCAAACTTCTTGCCGCAGAGGTCGCAGGAGAACTGGTAGAAGGAGTCCGCGTCGTGCTTCTTCATGTGCCAGTTGAGGGAGGCCTTCTGGCGGCAGGTGAACCCACAGATCTCACACCTGCATCAAATATAAAAGAAAAGGGGTGGTGATGCTCATCTGCATGAGGGGCTTCAGGGAACTCATGACTGGACAGCTCCATCCCCGTATACTAGGGGATATGTGTTTTTTGGACCCACCATATTCCTATGTCTTGTTTTAGCAGTTTTTAATATTGAATTTTAATTTGCTGCAGCCTACCTTGTGAGCTAGGGACGTGGGTGGCGCTGTGGGTTAAACCACAGAGCCTAGGACTTGCCGATCAGAAGGTCAGCGGTTCGAATCCCCGCGATGGGGTGAGCTCCCGTTGCTCGGTCCCTGCTCCTGCCAACCTAGCAGTTCAAAAGCACGTCAGCGTGCAAGTAGATAAATAGGTACTGCTCTGGCGGGAAGGTAAACGGCGTTTCCGTGCGCTGCTCTGGTTCGCCAGAAGCGGCTTAGTCATGCTGGCCACATGACCCGGAAGCTGTACGCCGGCTCCCTCGGCCAATAAAGTGAGATGAGTGCCACAACCCCAGAGTCGGCCGCGACTGGACCTAATGGTCAGGGGTCCCTTTACCTTTACCTTACCTTGGGAGCTGCTGGTGAATTTATCGTCTTCCAAAGCAACTACAGTGGACGCTCTGTCCAATGCGAACGTGATCCATGCGGGAGGCAGGTTTGCAACCCGCAGCGCTGCGTCTGCGCACGCTGCGATTCGGCACTTCTGCACATGCGCAAAGTGCGATTTAGCGCTTCTGCGCATACACGAGCGTAACCCATTCTGGTACTTCCGGGTTCAGCGCGGTGCGCAACCCGAAAAGTGTCTGTAACCCGAGGTATGACTGTACTCTATTCTGAACTTAAAAATGGAAAGCGTAATGCTGGTGGTCAAGAAAAGAAGTTTAAAGACTGCCTCAAGGCAATTTTTTAAAAAAAGTAGTATAAACACCAACAACTGGGAAACACTTGCCTGCGAGCGCTCCACTTGGAGAACAGCCTTTACCAAAGGTGTCATGGGCTTTGAAGACACTTGAACTCAGGACGCAAGGAAGAAACGTGCTAGGAGGAAGGCACGCTTGGCAAACCCTCACCGTGATCAACTCCCGCCCGGAAACCCAGGTCCCCACTGTGGAAGGACATGTGGATCCAGAATTGGCCTCCACAGTCACTTACGGACACATTGTTAAAACCGTGCTTATGGAAGACAATCTTACTTGGCTACGAGTGATCGCCAAAGAAGAAAACGCATTACTAATTGTTCTTATTATCAGTAGTACAATACAACAGTCCTTACTGTAAGGGTTTTTCTCCAGTGTGGATTCGCCGGTGGATGATCAAATTGCTGCTAGTTCGGAAGGAGCGGGCGCAGAACTCACAGATGTAGTCCCTTTTATCTGCAGGGAAGAAAAAAGTAGGTCACTGGCTATTTTGGGCCCAAGGTAACAAGCTTATATTGCAGCGAGTGTCTAATAGTTTTCCAAATATTAATCTTTTAACTACTACAGTGTACACATACAAAATCCTGTTACACATATTGGCAGGCATCCTAAGGCCCCCCCCCCCCCAATTCATGTAATGGAGGAGGTGATTTCTGCCAACTTTCCCCTTCATCTGTTGGGCACCATATCCCACATCAATCCCAAGGATGCCCCAAACCCCAAGAACAGATTTGGGGGGGGGGTTGGGGGGGGGAGCACAGGAGGAACACAAAGGCAGGATAGCATTGTTTTGTGAATGTGAACACAGTTCCGTTAATGGAAGGAGAGTTAGGATCCAAATAACAAAAATGCTCTCTCTCACACACACCAAATCCTAAATCAAAGCAGTTCAATGGAGAACAAACCTCTGAAAATGTTTCAAGTATCTTTCAAGATACATCTATATCTAGCAAGACAACAAAAGCAGATTTTGCAAACCTCTATGGTTATCAATGAGGGACACAGGTGGTGCTGTGGGTTAAACCACAGAGCCTAGGACTTGCTGATCAGAAGGTCGGCGGTTCGAATCCCTGCGACGGGGTGAGCTCCCGTTGCTCGGTCCCTGCTCCTGCCAACCTAGCAGTTTGAAAGCCCATCAAAGTGCAAGTAGATAAATAGGTACCGCTCTGGCGGGAAGGTAAACGGCGTTTCCGTGCGCTGCTCTGGTTCGCCAGAAGCGGCTTAGTCATGCTGGCCACATGACCTGGAAGCTGTATGCCGGCTTCCTCGGCCAATAAAGCGAGATGAGCGCCGCAACCCCAGAGTCGGCCACGACTGGACCTAATGGTCAGGGGTCCCTTTACCTTTTACCTATGATTATCAAAGGACTTACAGTTCGAATCTGGAAGGATAAACTATTTTTTATATCTCTATCTATCTATAATTTCACACCATCTTTCTTTTGAGTGAATAATTGTGCACTGGGCAATGTTTTCTGATCTTGCATGCCATGCTGCCATGTTTCTGCGAGTCTCACACTGCCAATCTTAAATCCTCTTGAAAAGTCTGAAGACTAACTCAATACCCTGAAATGAAAACCAACCTCAAATAATAGCTGTGGGGCCTGCCCAAATATATACCTCTAGACACCATAGTATGTTCTTCTACATAATTTGCTCCCTTCTGGGAGCAGGAACTTGAACCCGTTCAGGACCAATCTATGGCTAGCTGCTCTCCACATCATCTCGTGGATGGAATAAGGGGGCAGGAAAGGGTTCGCCAAAGGCAAGTTAAAAGCACTTAAAGAGCTGGGCTGGTAGGGATCCTAACCAGGTGGGATCCTACAAGAATCCTCACCGCTGTGCAGTTTCTCGTGCTCCTTAAGGTGCTTCTTGAAGTTGAAGGACTTGCCGCAGCTGGGGTCAGAGCAGGTGAACGTTTTTTGGTGAACATGCTGATATTTCTTGTGGTGCTGAGGGGGCAGAAAAAGAGGTTAAAGTGGAACAAAAACTCTGCC
The DNA here is from genome assembly GCF_964106645.2 of Podarcis pityusensis. NCBI lineage: Eukaryota > Metazoa > Chordata > Lepidosauria > Squamata > Lacertidae > Podarcis > Podarcis pityusensis. The sequence goes on from NC_138029.1 coordinate 108,836,703, forward strand.
TACTGCAACAAAACTGCTTTACAAAAACAGAGCAAAGCAATCTTCCTGAATAGATAAAATACATCACATAATGGCATGACAAATTGCAGTCTCAGAAATGTGCCCGTCCGCTGCCTCTTTACATGGCTTTGATGAAGCAAGGTGGGATTCTGCTGTGGTAGGTATGCTGCCCCAGGGAGCTTTGCATGCCCACCACCTCCAGCATCTAATGTCCCTACGAGGAGGGCATGAAGGACCATGCCCAATGAATGATCCTCCACAGTTCTTTCTGCCCATCAGATATGTAAATTGCTGGGGCATGAAATCCTTGAAGGGGTGGGGCTCCCATGGAAATTTTCTGCAGTTAACTAGGGACAGGGGACGTGGGTGGCGCTGTGGGTTAAAGCACAGAACCTAGGGCTTGACGATCAGAAGGTTGGCGGTTTGAATCCCCGCGACGGGGTGAGCTCCCGTTGCTCGGTCCCTGCTCCTGCCAACCTAGCAGTTCGAAAGCACGTCAAAGTGCAAGTAGATAAATAGGTACCACTCTGGTGGGAAGGTAAATGGCATTTCCGTGCGCTGCTCTGGTTTGCCAGAAGCAGCTTAGTCATGCTGGACACATGACCCGGAAGCTGTACGCCGGCTCCCTCGGCCAATAAAGCGAGATGAGCGCCACAACCCCAGAGTTGGCCACGACTGGACCCAATGTTCAGGTGTCCCTTTACCTTTTAACTAGGGACAGAGTGTGTTGAAGCAAAAGTCAGGTGTTCCAGAAATTCTGCAAATGCCATCTCAACCGTCAAGATAACCCTACAATTATTTGGTGCAAGAATGAGCACCTAGATGTTGATATTCACTTGTTTTGAGATGTGGTACCTGGCTTGCTTTGATGCTATGCTTATCTGCGGGCCCTGGGATACTGGACTCTCAGCCTAGAGAGGGGAGCTATCTGTAAGCCTCGGACGATTGCCGCCTATATGCCCTCACAGGTCAGGTGCAGAGATGGGAGGTTCTGGCCAAGCCAACATACGTTTAACGTATTAGCACTTTGCAGACAAGCCCTGGCGACCTCTCACTGTGGTGGTGTCTGTCCCAAGACTGTAAAGGCAGTGAGGTTCTGCACACTGTGTTGTAAGTTGATACCTTTCTTTAATAAAACGCTAAGACTGGTCATTCTGGTGTTTTTGACATCCTCCTTTGGCCTCCCTGCCTCAAACCACTTGCTCAGGCTCTCCTTTGGGTTTGTAGTTCAGAACATAAGAGTTTGTGTGGACAATATGCTGGTCCTCAACTAAAGGGTGGCGCTGTGGTCTAAACCACTGAGTCTCTTGGGCTTGCTGATCAGAAGGTTGGTGGTTTGAATCCACCCAACGGGGGTGAGCTCCCATTGCTTTGTCCCTGCTCCTGCCAACCCAGCAGTTCGAAAGCACCCCAGTGCAAGTAGATAAATAGGTACCACTGCGGCGGGAAGGGAAATGGCATTTCTCTGCGCTCTGGTTTCCGTCATGGCGTTCCGTTGCACCAGAAGCGGTTTAGTCCTGCTGGCCACATGACCCAGAAAGCTGTCTGTGGACAAACGCCGGCTCCCTCGGCCTGAAAGCGAGATGAGCACTCGAACCCCATAGTCGCCTTTGACGGGACTTAACTGTCCAGGGGTCCTTTATATATTTTTTAAAACTTTTGGTCCTCAACTAGTGGGCCAGTAGGCTGCACTAAACCTTTCTCTGATCACCTATCAATATGGCGGCCTTTCCTGCTGCTATGCGAGTGGTCATACAGTATGTTCCCCACCAAACCGGATTTCCTAAAATTACAGAATTTTAGAGCTGCAAGGGACCGTGGAGGTAATCTAATACAACCCCTTGCTCTGTGCAGGAATCTGCAAATGTATCTCCAACAGGCTTTTGTTTAACTGCCTCCTACGAAGGAGACCTTATCACCTCCCGAGGCAGTCAAATAGTCCTGGCTGACCAATTCACGTTTCCTCAGGATTCGACCATTTCCAAGTGCTCCATGTCCCCTCTCTGCCCTTGTGCATGGGGAAGTGCTTCCTGCCACTGATCCGTCACTTACATTCAAATATTGGCGGTTGGAGAAGATCTTCCCGCAGCCATCATAGTCGCAGAGGAGGATCTCTCGCTTGGCTGCCTTCCTGCGAAGAAAGGCAGAGGAAACTCAGGTTCAATCCCTGACATCTCCAGGTTCCCCGTTCTTAAACCCTGAAGAGCTGCTGCCAGCCGGTGTAGACAGTACTGAGATAGATGGACAAATGATCTGATTCGGCACAAGGCAGCTTCCTATGTTCTTATGTCAAGCATCAAGCACTGGATTACTCAAAAACGATATGGTCAGATGTCATATACTTGGCCAAATATTTTTATAGGGTCAACTTTCTCAGAACAGCATCACTATATTTAAGCAGCTGCTATACTTAGGCTGTTTTTTTAAGGAGAACAATGGGTGAGATTTAGTAGGTGCAATGGAATTCCCCTTCCTCCCTTCTAGAGCTCCTGCCTCTCTTTCTACTCTGGAAGGTTCCCCGACACCTACTGAAAAACAAAAAGCAGTATTTAAAGGTGTTTGTGCTAAGCTGACAGCCGGCCCATTCTTCAAGCATCACCAGATTCATGGAATATTTGACCATGGACAAATAATAGGGATTCAATGTTGTTGTTTAGTCGTTTAGTCATGTCCGACTCTTCGTGACCCCATGGACCAGAGCATGCCAGGCACTCCTGTCTTCCACTGCCTCCCGCAGTTTGGTCAGACTCATGCTGGTAGCTTTGAGAACACTGTCCAACGATCTCATCCTCTGTCGTCCCCTTCTCCTTGTGCCCTCCATCTTTCCCAACATCAGGGTCTTTTTCAGGGAGTCTTCTCTTCTCATGAGGTGGCCAAAGTATTGGAGCCTCAGCTTCAGGATCTGTCCTTCCAGTGAGCACTCAGGGCTGATTTCCCTAAGAATGGAGAGGTTTGATCTTCTTGCAGTCCATGGGACTCTCAAGAGTCTCCTCCAGCACCATAATTCAAAAGCATCAATTCTTCGGCGATCAGCCTTCTTTATAGTCCAGCTCTCACTTCCATACATCACTACCGGGAAAACCATGGCTTTAACTATACGGACCTTTGTTGGTAAGATGCTGTCTAGGTTTGCCATCGCCTTTCTCCCAAGGAGCAGGCGTCTTTTAATTTCGTGACTGCTGTCACCATCTGCAGTGATCATGGAGCCCAAGAAAGTAAAATCTCTCACTGCCTCCATTTCTTCCCCTTCTATTTGCCAGGAGGTGATGGGCCCAGTGGCCATGATCTTTGTTTTTTTGATGTTGAGCTTCAGACCATATTTTGCGCTCTCCTCTTTCACCCTCATTAAAAGGTTCTTTAATTGCTCCTCACTTTCTGCCATCAAGGTTGTGTCATCTGCATATCGGAGGTTGTTGATATTTCTTCCGGCAATCTTAATTCTGGCTTGGGATTCATCCAGCCCAGCCTTTCGCATGATGAATTTTGCATATAAGTTAAATAAGCAGGGAGACAATATACAGCCTTGCCGTACTCCTTTCCCAATTTTGAACCAGTCAGTTGTTCCATATCCAGTTCTAACTGTAGCTTCTTGTCCCATATAGAGATTTCTCAGGAGACTAGGGTTAGGGCTAGGGATTCAATAGATCAGTCCATTTGTCTAGCATGACCACCTTAATCTAACCATGAATTAGAGGCCTTCTTCCATGGTCCCTACGCTATGGGCCACTTCTGGAGAGGTTAAAGGCATGCCCTTTGGGCTCAAAAAGCCAATGGACCAGCACCCACCTGATTCTCTTTGGACCAATCTGGGCCACATCCTCATCACCAGGCTGTGCCCGCTTCTTGCAACTGTACAGGAAGAAATAAGCTTGGTAAGCATAGCAATGAAAGGGTCTTCCATGTAACAACAAAAAGGATCCTTCCCCAGAAGGGTCTTTAGGCTGCCACCGTGGCAAGGATGAGGGAAGCAGCCGTCTTTAAAAGTGGTGGGAAAATGGAAGGGGCACAGTGCCAGATTTATGTATGAGCTAAACAAGCGATAGCCAGTGTGGTGTAGTGGTTAAGAGTGGTGGACTTGTAATCTGGTGAACTGGTTTTGCTTCCCCACTCCTCCACATGCAGCTGCTGGGTGACCTTGGGCCAGTCACACTTCTCTGAAGTCTCTCAGCCCCACTCACCTCACAGAGTGTTTGTTGTGGGGGAGGAAGGGAGAATGTTAGCCGCTTTGAGACTCCTTTGGGTAGTGATAAAGCGGGATATCAAACCCAAACTCTTCTTCTTCTTAGGGCCCCACTCTCTTGGGGGCCCCCAAAAAAATTAAAAGGGAAAAAACCTGGATGTACATTTCCAAAATATAAGATAAAAAACAAATAAAATAAAACCTACATACAGCAACAGTGTTTTGTGTTGTTGTGTAGGCTCCTATGATGTAAGTAATAGGCCCCGCCTGCTAACCTGCTCCCTAAAATATCACTGGTTTGCTCATTTCTATATACAGGGTGCCTACATTTTGCATGGACTGGTTGTATGGCAACATGTACAAATGGCTTTAGATATCTATTAGCTCCATAAATTACCCTATAGCATATATTCAACACAAAAAACAACGACAATTTGACAAAGGACAGCTGGACATATAAAGGGCCCCATTACCTTCAGTAGCTTAGGGCCTCATCAAACCTAAATCCGGCCCTGAAGGGGCAAAAGCTTGTCTGCTAAGTACTTGAGCCCTGAACAGTTGCTCTGGCCACCCAGGAACCAAACTAACTTGACAGGATGCAACACCACTGCAACGCTACCGGACTCTAAAGGATGGGTGGCATGCCACAAGAGCCAATCAGCTAATTAACAGTGGCAGACTAGGACCTGGCAGACCAGAGTTCAAATCCCAGCTCAACTGGGCACTTCACAGACTCACAGCTTAATGCATCTCACATGGTTGTTGTGAGTTTTAAAATGGAGAGTGGGGAGGACCATGGAAGTTGCTTTGAGCTCCTTGGAGGAAAGATGGGATAGACCATCTTGAAAGACCTACATTGGCTCCCAGTACATTTCCGAGCACAATTCAAAGTGTTGGTGCTGACCTTTAAAGCCCTAAATGGCCTCGGTCCTGTATACCTGAAGGAGTGTCTCCACCTCCATCGTTCTGCCCAGACACTGAGGTCCAGCTCTGAGGGCCTTCTGGTGGTTCCCTCACTGCGAGAAGCCAAGTTACAGGGAACCAGGCAGAGGGCCTTCTCGGTAGTGGCGCCCGCCCTATGGAACGCCCTCCCACCAGATGTCAAAGAGAACAATTACCAGACTTTTAGAAGACATCTGAAGGCAGCCCTGTTTAGGGAAACTTTTAATGTTTGATGTATTACAGTATTTTCATATTTTGTTGGAAGCTGCCCAGAGTGGCTGGGGAAGCCCAGCCAGATGGGCAGGGTATAAATAATAAATTATTATTATTATATAGAAAAGTCGTAATAATAAGAACAGCAGCGTTAAACTAGAAATGCTTGCACAGTCCTTAACTGGTGGTAATGCCCCGCAAAGCCCATTTACCTGTCCAGGGAAGGATGATAATTCTCATCTTGCAGGTCATCTGTATATACCAGGTTGTCTTCCTCTCTTTCGTCATCTTCCTGCTCTGGTTGGTCAGGCACAGACTCTGGCGTCTCCTCTGGTAGAGGCAAAGTGCTGCAGAGAATACAAAATAATTAAAATAAAAACTAAGTGAGGGGGCGCAGGGCTCAAAGATCCTTCAACGTAGAAAGGGGCATCGGTTCATACAGCTCAGCCCTTCCTGACATCAAAGGCAGGAGAGTTTCCCGTAACTGCTAAGCTTACTGAGAGATGCCTGCACAGCCTTTTTCCATGAATGTGTTATCAAGGTTGCTGTGGAGGTGGGCAACTTCAAACTGCCTTGGAGACAAGGCTTTTGAAGGTCCCTAAACTCCATTACAGGGACGCGGGTGGCGCTGTGGGTTAAACCACAGAGCCTAGGACTTGCCAATCAGAAAGTCTGCAGTTCGAATCCCCGCAACAGGGTGAGCTCCCGTTGCTCGGTCCCTGCTCCTGCCAACCTAGCTGTTTGAAAGCACGTCAAAGTGCAAGTAGATAAATAGGTACCGCTCCAGCGGGAAGGTAAACAGTGTTTCTGTGCGCTGCTATGGTTCGCCAGAAGCGGCTTAGTCATGCTGGCCACATGACCTGGAAACTGTACGCCGGCTCCCTTGGCCGATAAAGCGAGATGAGCGCCGCAACGCCAGAGTCGGCCACAACTGGACCTAATAGTCAGGGGTCCCTTTACCCTTTACCTTTTTAAACTCCATTACCTAGAGCAGTAACCAACAGACCCTATGCAAACAACAACAAATGACAAAAAATGCTTTTAAAAAATGTATCAACAGATATATGGTTCATCAACATACCGGGTATACATATCACCAATGGGTGACTGGGGAGCATAGCAATTTTGTGAACGCCGCAATCACTATTTAGCCGACCCTTGTAGCCAGCCTCTGCTGTGAAACAGGAAAGCCCAATTCTTCCTTAGCTCAGTCATCTGAGGAAAGATGCCTGTCCTGCCAATGTGGAGATCCACGTTGACATTCTCACTCAAGGGTGCCCTGAGAGAAGGCAGAAGTGAAGAAACCAGGCCAGGGAGCTGATGCCATGTGCTCCTGAGAAGTCCCATCGGTCAGCCTGCAGAAACTCTGCTGGTCTGCGTTTTGCACCATTTGTTTGCTTTATTATTTTAAAGTCGTAAACTGCCTCTTGTATCTAGGCAGCCAGGCAGCATGGAAACTGACCTTTCAGGTTCTGTGACTTCTGTGGCAGCTGGAATCTCTTCGGAGGGAGTCGCTGCAAGAGGAAACATTCACAGTTAGAACTGGGTGAGACAGCCACAGAATGTGCATACATAGGAACACAGGAAGCGGCCTGATACTCAGCCCGGCCAATGGCCCATCTAGGTCCTCTAGCTGTCTAGGGTTTGGGGCAGTGGATCTGTCCCAGCCTAGCTGGGGATGCTAGGGATTGAGACTGCGGCCTTGTGCAGTGAAATCAGCAGAACTGCATGCTTTGTAACCTGGGAAACCTCCAGTCCGCGAGGAACAATGAAGATGATATAAAAGACCCCACTGAAAACACAGTCTAAACCAGGAACAGTACAAAATTACAGTCGTACCTTGGTTGACGAATGCCTTGCAACTTGAACGCTTTGGCTCCCGAACGCCGCAAAGCCGGAAGTGAGTGTTCTGGTTTGAAAACGTTCTTTGGAACCCGAACGTCCGACATGGCTTCCGATTGGCTGCAGGAGCTTCCTGCAGCCAATCGGAAGCCACACTTTGGTTTCCGAACGTTTTAGAAGTCGAACGGACTTCCGGAATGGATTCTGTTCAACGTCCAAGGTACAACTGTATAGAGGAGTCTTTCTGCTATTACATAGGCAGATGTTTTTCCCATAAATAAACCTCCTTTTTAATACCAGCAATTTGCGTTTTTGTGTCAATAAGGTACAAGATGTTTTCTAACCACCACCGCCTTTGTTATTCCAACTCAATTACAATTACGGTGGTACCTCGGGTTACAGACGCTTCAGGTTACAGACTCTGCTAACCCAGAAATAGTACCTCAGGTTAAGAACTTTTCTTCAGGATAAGCACAGAAATCGTGCTCCAGTGGCATGGCGGCAGCGGGAGGCCCCATTAGCTAAAGTGGTGCTTCAGGTTAAGAACAGTTTCAGGATAAGTCCGGACCTCCGGAACGAATTAAGTTCTTAACCCGAGGTACCACTGTAATTCAAGCAATTACCATTTAGAAAAGAATATACAGAAATTACATAGACATATTATCAAAACCTACATTGCTAATTAATAGATCTTTTCTGGTACGTGTCTTTCGAATAAAATGAGATGCTACATTTCTCTTTGTTTTGCTTTAAAAACCTGTGGCAGGCTTGGTAATGATAATAATTCCTTAAGCATGCCCCCCTCCTCAAATAGCCCCCAAGGGGCATATAAAAAAGTTATCAATGACAGAATCCTACCTGCAGGATAATCTAAATACACAGAGAAGGAAGAACAAAAAAATGAACTAGAAATTCATTCAGATTCTCTGTGGTTTCTGATTATTTGACAGTATTGGAGGAGATTTATTCAATTTCTCGGTAACCATAAGAATTTGACAGGCAAGCTTTGCAGACCATATTCCACAATTTGTAACGTAATGGTGCTTGCTTATTAAGCGAGCTGAATTTATTACTGTACTTTTCTGTGTATAAGACGAGCTTTTTTTTACTCTAAAATAAGGTTTGAAAACTGGGGGCTTCTTCTACACGGATAGTGGATAGGGGTGACGGGTGATCGGTTGCAGCCATGAACTGCAGCTTGTCATTGACAATTTTGTGTGTGATTGGTGGCTGTGGCAAGGGGTTCTTTGTATTGGCTCCTGCTGTGTTAAATGGGTGTGTGATTGGTTGATGGGTCAATGGCTGTTGTGGATTGGCTACTGCCGTGGCAAGTTTGCTTGCTGTTTCCGGCAGATGCTTGTTGCAGACGCAAGTGATTGTCAATCTCTGTCAATCCCCTCCTCAAAAAAGCTCCACAACTTTGGGCCAGCCTCCCTCAAAAAAAGCTCCACAACTTTGGGTCATTTTCTTAAATAGGGGGCGTCTTATACACGGGCGCGTGTTATACATGGAAAAGTATGGTATTTCACTTACTGGGCCAGCCCTTTCCAGGCTGCTTTTACTTTCAGGTGCACCCAACAATTGCATCTCACACTCCAACGTAACACCCTCCTATAGCCTCTAACCCAATTGGGGCCTCTTCGGTCCCTAATCATCCAAGAAGTAGAAGGGTTTGGATTTGATACCCTGCCTTTCACTCCCTTTAAGGAGTCTCAAAACGGCTAACAATTTCCTTTCCCTTCCTCCCCCACAACAAACACTCTATGAGGTGAGTGAGGCTGAGAGACTTCAGAGAAGTGAGACTAGCCCATGGGTAGGCAAACTAAGGCCCGGGGGCCGGATCTGGCCCAATCGCCTTCTAAATCCGGCCCACGGACAGTCCGGGAATCAGCATGTTTTTACATGAGTAGAATGTGTCCTTTTACCGGTATTTAAAATGCATCTCTGGGTTATTTGTGGGGCCTGCCTGGTGTTTTTACATGAGTAGAATGTGTGCTTTTATTTAAAATGCATCTCTGGCTTATTTGTGGGGCACAGGAATTCATTCATTTCCCCCCCCCCAAATATAGTCCAGCCCCCCACAAGGTGTGAGGGACAGTGGACCGGCCCCCTGCTGAAAAAGTATGCTGAGCCCTGGACTAGCCCAAGGTCACCCAGCAGCTGCATGTGAAGGAGTGGGGAAGCGAACCCGGTTCACCAGATTACGAGTCCACCGCTCTTAACCACTACACCACACTGGCTCTCAAGTTCAAGGACTTCCCTCCAGCATCCTACAAGCAGCCAGCCCCCCTCACCTGTCTCATCGGGGTTCTGGTCGCTCAGCAATCCCGCCTCCTCGCCAAGGACCGTTCCGCTGCCAGGAGAGAGGCACGCCGATCTCTCTCCGTCCGCACCGCCCTCCCCATCCTCTTTGGAAGATGGCTCTGCCTCGTCCACTGGGCTTGGTGAGTTTGAAGCGAGCGCTAAGGAGAAGGCATGGGCTGCTGCCGCCCTGCGGAGGGAACGCCGGTGCCGGATGATGCGGGAGGGCGGGGGGCTGGGCTTGGAACGCACGGCTTTCTCCTCTGGACACCTGGAGGCTGCCTTGCAGGGGGACGGAGGGCACGTCTGCGAGGTGGCGGGGCTCCAAGAGAAGGTGTGACCGGCTAGGCACTCCCATACCATGCTGCTTGGGACTTCTTTCTGGTCCAGCAACGAGGGCTTCACATTAGGGATGAAGCCACATTCCTGGCTGTGATTGTGAGAAAGGACGACAAGGTGCTGCAGAGCGTCAGGAGGAAGAGGCTCGGAAACAACTTTGGAGCTGTCCTGTCCTGGGAAGAAGAAAGGGGAAACCAGCATGACACAGGCTTGCTACAAGGGACCCAATATCCCCATGTATAACTCTCCCTGTGGGACACAGGTGGTGCTGTGGGTTAAACCACAGAGCCTAGGACTTGCCGATCAGAAGGTCGGCGGTTCGAATCCCCGCGACAGGGTGAGCTCCCGTGGCTCGGTCCCTGCTCCTGCCCACCTAGCAGTTTAAAAGCATGTCAAAGTGCAAGTAGATAAATAGGTACCACTCTGGCGGGAAGGTAAACGGCGTTTCCGTGCGCTGTTCTGGTTCGCCAGAAGCGGCTTAGTCATGCTGGCCACATGACCCGGAAGCTGTACGCTGGCTCCCTCGGCCAATAAAGCGAGTTGAGCGCCATAACCCCAGAGTCGGCCACGACTGGACCTAATGGTCAGGGGTCCGTTTACCTTTGCCTATAACGCTCCCCTACACACACATGCATGCAAGGATTCCACCTCCCTACATTCTAGACCTAAGTGCAGGGTTTTACTTCTGTGGTGAGAATGCTTGACACTGGGGTGTTTCAGGGATAGAAGTGCATCACAGCTGAGCTTAGAAAAAGTAAAGCATAGCTATTGGATGCTGCTAAGTCGCTTATTCGTTCTTCCCTCACCCTGCAAAAAGAGAGGTCAACTGAAACAATATACGCAAACTTCATAATCCAAGTTAAGTCTTTTGTTCAGCCACATCCAGCACCCAAAGGTCATGTCGAAAGGGAAACAGAAGTAAGTCCTCTGCTAATTTGCAGATTTTGTGTGATATTAACTTGATCTACGTAACTGTTTAATGAACTCAAAGGTTGACACAGCGCAGCAGTGAGCTTACATGCTATACTACATTTTTATTAACAATTATTACGGGGCTGATCTACGCCTCCAGAAAAAGCTCTAGCCTGTTACCTTCTCCAATGGGTTAATTTTCTATGTGCAGGATTTTATATATGAGGGGAATGATCAATTGAGTTACCTGTATTACATATACTTGTGGTATAGAGGGTAAAAATGTAAAAGATTGAGATTGGGTGGACATGAAATGCCCTGCAGCAAGTACATTAAACCTTAGAGGTAGGCAAAATAACACAGTGACCATTAATTAACCACAATAGTAAATGGCTGTAAAAAGTTTTTACATCTGTAGAAAGAGAAAAAAATCTGCCATCTTGGCCCAAACCAGTAGTAATAGAATTGATTTTCACCATCTGTTGGGAACTTTAGGGCCGCTACTCCCAAAGTTGAGGCTTGCTCTAGTTTCAGAGAAGTATCACAGGCCCCCCAAACTAAAACTTGCTTTTTTTTTTAAGAGCCTGCTGACACACATGTTTAAAAGAAATACTCGTCTATTGTATATCCATGACAAATTACAGTGCGAGTCTTTTGCTGGCTGGAATCAGACTCCTTCCCCTTTTAACGGGGATACTGTAAACGTTTGTGCAGATTGTTGGAGCTTTTGAGAAAGCCTGTCCTGCTACGATCTCCAGTGACTCAGGTAAGCCCACTGCCCCCCCCCCCAATTACCATGTGAAACATTTGTCCAAGTGGGCAAACAGGCTATGCGGTTAAAAAACCCACCCAAACACATTGTACTTATCTGCCAGACTACTGTGAGATCACTTTAATACATACTAATAAAATGCATTTTCTACAGAGAACCTGCAAGGATTCTTACCTGTTTTTGGAACTGAGCCTTGTGAACTGTACCTGAATGAGAAAGAGAAGAGGCAGGAAGGTGAGCAGGCAAAATACAGGGGTCTGCACTTGATTTGCAGCAACTGCTTTCCTCAATATTACTGATGAAATAAGAAGTTGAGCATTTGCTAGAGCAGGGCTGAGGAACCTATGGTCTTCCAGATGTTGCTGGGAGTCCCATAAGTCAACATGGCCAGTGTTCAGGAATGGTGGGAGCTGGACTCTTGACAACATCCCAAGTGTCATCGGGCCACCATCGTTGCTTCAGGGATTTTATATCAGGCCAAATTTAAATGAGACATCAGATATGTAAATTGACTTCCCTATGTGAGGTTGCATGCGCTGTATTAATGCACTATCAAACTCTGATAGGTACCAGCAACACCACTGGAACAGAACATTGTGTCTGGATCCCTTCACAGGTATGTATTTTTGTATATCAAAGGCATTACCTTTAAACCAGGCCTCGGTAATCCCTGTAACAACCAGGAAAATTAGGTCCATATTATCTGTGTACTGCAAGGGAGGGTGGGGGAGACAAGCAAAAACCGAGAAACAGCAGCTTGCTCAAAACTAACCATCTCCATCTCCCACAAACCTGCCTGGCTTTTTGTCAGACTTGCCACTTCTCACCTGCACATATCCAGTTACTTCAGCGCATGCAAATCTAGCACTTGACACACAGGTAAAGCAGGCCAAGGAATAGGCAGGTGGAAGTCAAGTTCTCCCTGAAGCAGCTTCCTCACCTGTCCAGCAGGTACTTGGCCAGCTGGGAGTGCAAAGAGAACCCCAGCTGCTCCTTCAGCTGACACCACTGCTCCAGGTGGCTGCCGATTCGGATGCGGCACTTGCTTCGCCGCGCATCCAGCTCCTTGCGCTTCTGCTTGCGAATCGTTTCGGAGGCCCGCTGGCGGCCCTGGCGCCCGTGGTCCATCATCTCCCAAGCTGCCTCGCTGGAAAAAGGCAATGGGAGTTGTGATCCACGAGGAACTCCCAACTGAGCCACGCAAGCAAGCTATAAAGAGCAGACACTGCGGTGAACGTTTCCTCCATCAATGGCTGAGCAAACCCTGCTGGTCCACCCCATTCCCTTGCCTAAGGGTCTTCCTCAGAAGGCACTGCTGCCTGCAAAGGGGTCGCCAAAGGGAACACCGAACGGTTTTAGCTGGCGGAGAAGGCAGGAAATATTCTTGCATGTTCCTGAAGCCACATTCTATTTTGGACACTTTAATAATGTGATTTTAGATTTGTGTATTGGAGGGTGGGGTGGGGTGTTTATGTTATGTTGTAAATAACCTTCCAATAAAAATTTAAAATAAAATAATAATAATAATGTGATTTTAATGTAAAGGTGTTTTGGGTAAGCTGCTTTCAGAGCTCATCAGGATGCAGAGACCTGTCCTTGCGCTGTCAGTCTCTAAAGTGCCACAACTCTACCTTTCAGAGGTTACATATGACCCAAGCTCCCTTGTGTACACTCCCAAGAAACCATACCCCTTTCACCAGTGGTCAGCAAACTTTTTCAGCAGGGGGCCGGTCCACTGTCCCTCAGACCTTGTGGGGGGGGCTGGACTATATTTTGAAAGAAATTGATGAACAAATTCCTATGCCCCACAAATAACCCAGAGATGCATTTTAAATAAAAGGACACATTCTACTCATGTAAAAACAAGCTGATTCCCGGACCGTCCACGGATTTAGAAGGCGAGTGGGCTGGATCCGGCCCCCGAACCTTAGTTTGCCTATCCATGCCTTTTACAATGCACATGTCTGCTGCTAGATATTGCATCTTAAACCCCCTGGCATTCCCCCTCTCCCTATTATTACTGGAATGATGCAGTACCTGTCAAACTAGAATTTGACTATGCCACTTCTCTATCTTATGAAGCAGCAGGTGGGTCAGAATCTACTGGGTGACCTCTAGGTGCTTTGTGAAAGACTTGCAAGACTTCCTCCACCTGTTTAACAATGGCAACTGCAAGATGGTGCCATTGTTGGTGGTTTCTTCGGAATCCCTGAACTGCCACAACTCAGAAAGAGATTTGTACTTTTATACTTGTCAACCCAGTCTAAGGCTTGGTGTGTGAGCAACGGGTAACTTGCCTCTTCCTCTGGACTGTCATTTTGCAACTGGCTCCTCGTCCACTCCAATATTTTGCACCATTTGGGTGTCAGTTCCTTGTGGCGGGGTGAAACTTGGGCTTATTTCACCAGGGGCAAAGACCCAGGTTTGGCATGCACATTTGTGCAGACACACACACACACACACACACACACACAGAGAGAGACTGGGAGCCTCAGTGTCCCCCCTCTGGAGGCTTCACCCTGGGCAAAAAACCTGGCTAGACCCCCCCACCCCCACCTGGTAGCTACAGCTCTGCCTTGTGGATCAGTATTTTGCACCATTTGGATCCCAGCAAAAAAACAAATAAATAAAAAATGAAGTAAATCCTGATGTCTGCCCATCCTTACTGTACAGAAATGCCTTAACAAAACAAAACAAAAAGGAAGAACAGAACAGAAAAAGGAGGCAAAAAACAGCAAAAGCACAAATGGATTATCTTGAGGTTTAATGTTACAGGAAAAAAGAAGAGTACTTTTCTTGATGAAAGAAATTGACTAACTCCCCCTTGGAATAATAAAGATCAGAATCGAAGGATGATAGATTGGAAGGGACCCCCCGAGTCATCTAGTCGAACCCCCTGCAGAGTCCTCCCCCTATAGTCTTCTGGGTGTTACAACGTGTCTGTTCTTTTGGCCCACACAGCGCAGAGATGCATTGACGGGGTGGGGGGGTGAACGGGGGAACCTGCCCAGCGCCCCCCAACTCGTGCCATTCTCGTGCTCCGCCGACGCTGCCGGTCCTCCCCCTCGAATCCACAGTCCCGCCCCTCCCTCTCCCTCAAGCCAACGGCTGCCAGCCCCTCTCGGGCCGCGGCCAATCAGAGGCCAGCGCGCAGCGGCCGGGGGAGGGGGAGGGGGAGAGGAGCGCCGCTTTCCCTCCGTTACCCGCGCGCCCCTCCTTCCTCCACCAACCGTCTCGCTCAGGCTTCGCTCCGGAGCGCCAGCTCTCTCGCCGCCGTCCACTCCATCTCCCCGCGTTGGTGCGGGCAGCGCTGTTCCGTTGAGGACTCCCTATGGATACAGGGGACGGGGAGGGGGCCCACCGCGAGGCACCGTGGCCCCTTTAAGAGCGGCGAATGCTCCTCCTCCGCCCCTCACTCTTCGCTGACACACGAGAGGAAGAGCGGCGAAATATGGCAGCTGAGGAGGAGGACGGGAGGGGGCGGGGCGGAGAAGCCCCCTTGCCCTCGCGCGCCTGGTCACGTGGCCTCGCCGCTGGGTCCCCGGTGGTTCATGGGAGTTGTAGTTCACTCGGCAATGCGCGTAGGGCCGGCCGGCCGCTTGGCTTTAGGTAGAGCGACGTTGAATGTGGGCAACCGCGTGTCTTTTCCCACCTGGCAAACGATGCTGGTTTTAACTTCACAATCTTTGATTTTATCCTCCAAGTCCGGTCCCTGCCAGTGGCATTGGATTTGAATCGATTTTATGTATTTGTTGTAATTGTTTGTTGGTGTAATTGTTGGTTTTTTAATGGTACACACACAAAAAAACACACACGCACACACACACACACAAAATTCTCTATTTTTTTAATAGTAGATTGCTTCAGGATGCCTTCTGGAAAGTGACACCCATTCATGAAACAAATAATAGACATAATTTTTTGAACTCTCAAGTTTCCGAGAAAGGTAATTTATTGTGGCTTAACTGCACGTTAAAAAAAATGTCTGCAAATGTGACATAAAGGCTGACAGCATCAACCCGGCCGTGTGGGAATCCCTTGCAGATGACCGCATTGCCTGCAGACAAGCAGTCAGGTTGTGTAGGCACAGCAGTGGCCAGGGGAGGAATGACCGCTGGGAGAAGCGCAGAGAGAAATGCCATGTGCATCTGTAGCAGCACAACCGGATGCCTTCATCTGCCCCAGCTGCAACAAAACGGGTCTCTTCCATATCAATCTCTACAGCAAAGGCAGATCTAGGGGAGCACAATCAGTTCAGTCCCAGCAGGAATGGAGCTTCTGGTGCGCCTGTGGATTTTTATTACTTTCTATTGGATCAACCAATGACAAACCTAGACAGCATCTTAAAAAGCAGAGACATCACCTTGCCGACAAAGGTCCGTATAGTAAAAGCTATGGTTTTCCCAGTAGTGATGTATGGAAGTGAGAGCTGGACCATAAAGAAGGCTGATCACCAAAGAATTGATGCTTTTGAATTATGGTGCTGGAGGAGACTCTTGAGAGTCCCATGGACTGCAAGAAGATCAAACCTCTCCATTCTTAGGGAAATCAGCCCTGAGTGCTCACTGGAAGGACAGATCGTGAAGCTGAGGCTCCAATACTTTGGCCACCTCATGAGAAGAGAAGACTCCCTGGAAAAGACACTGATGTTGGGAAAGATGGAGGGCACAAGGAGACGGGGACGACAGAGGACGAGATGGTTGGACAGTGTTCTGGAAGCTATGAGCATGAGTTTGACCAAACTGCTGGAGGCAGTGGAAGACAGGAGTGCCTGGCATGCTCTGGTCCATGTGGTCACGAAGAGTCGGACACGACTAAACAACAACAATGGATCAATGTGACCTAAAGACATGTGTTTTTCTGGTGCCACGCTACCCCACCAACCGGGTGATTTCTACAGCAGTGCAGCAGCCACAGAGGCGTGTTTTGTGGTGCCCTGCTGCCCCACAGCTCAACTGACTGGTGCAGCAGATGGAGATGTTAGGGGCCCAGCAACACCTGCTTAAATTTGGTTTCAATCCTACCCACTGAGCAGTGAGCAAATGGGGAGTCACAATCTCCCCTGCTGGCATACAGGAGAGATGAGGATCAGAGATGCCCATTATGATGTGCCAGAATCTGATTGGATGCCCAGGCAGCACATTGTCTACTCAATAGGATAAGAGCAGGCCCCTCAGTTGAGCACCAGCCAGCATATGACAGCCAAGCTCAGAGCAATGGTAGCATCCTGAGGTGGAAACTAGAACCAAAGGAGACAATTAGAACAATGGCTGCTGCTTACAGAACAACGAGGAGGAGGACCCGCCTTCCCAAGAGAACGAAACAGACGATTCGGAAAGCCGCACATAAGAAGCTCCTGCCAAAGCAGAGAAAGCCAAATCTGAAGCAGGGGCGGAAGGTGGTAGACCAGGTGACGGCACCTGTAAAGCAGGATGTGAAGCATCCCTGCGATGAGTTCATCTCTAAAGTGTTGAGTCAGCTGCACCGCGACAGGGTGCCCATATCGACCAGGGCCAAAGGGAAGATGATCACTTTCATAAGGAGGTTCTATAACAATATGACTAACCACGCCAAGAGCAGCAAGAAAGCCCAGAGGACCTCCACCATCGGCTCGCGGGAACTACACAAAGCACTGAAAGGTGTGCTGCGCAAGAATCAAGCTGCGGAGTTGGTGAAATCCGTCCGCAAAGTGACACGGCGCCGATAGGACGACGTTCGTCCCAGTCTCCTTTGGCTGGCGCAAGTGAGATCCACGGGGGAGAAGAGACGAATGCGCCAGCCTTCCAAAGCAAGACAAAAACCCACCTGATGAAAAGTCCTGATGCTACCCTAAAGATACCGAGAAATACTTCACTTTAAAGAAAACAACATCTCACAGGAGCACTGTGTTGATCACCATCCTGACTAAACTAAGAAGGGTTCTGAGCTGCAGAAGAATCCCTGCATCTCCGGAAAACCTTTGGGAGAAGAAACATCTTATTCTTAGGAATATAATAAAATGGGATTCTACCAGGATCTTTAGCTTGGGTGTGGTTACCTTTCCTTCCAATAAAGCAAGGTGTTTAGGGTTACCGCAGAAGGCATTTAAGGGGTAACCATCTTTATCTGGGAAGTAGCCAATGTAACACCAACTTTAACAAAAGGGAATTTGGGCTGGGGATCCTGGAAATTACAGGCTGTTTAATGTAACATCTCTCACAAGGAAAACTGGTCGAAAGTATTGTTAAGGATAAAATAACCCAGCATTTAGAAGAAAAAGCTTTGCTGAATTAGAACCAGCATGGCTTCTGCAAAGGTAAGTCCGGTTGCATAGCAGTCTGGTTAATCTGAAATAAGAGCAGAGGTTCTTTTGTAGGCAGGGCCAGCCCAAAACATTTTGGCACCTGAGGTGAACCACAAAATGGTGCCCCCACTCCTACCAAGGAAGAAGTGGTGGAGATGGTATGTGTGCTTGCTGGCCTGGGCTTCCTTCAGTGGAAGCAGGTATGGAGCAGCTGGTCGGGTGCCAGGAATCACCTGGCTCGTGCAGCATCAAAAGACATGCCTCTTTTGATGCTGTGCTTGCCAGGAGATCTGCGGGGCACCACCACACCACAAGATGTGGATCTTCTCTAGCCATCCAACCAGTTGATTCACCCAGCAATCAAAGTGGCATCTCTTTTGGTGCCCTGCTGCCCCACAGCCCAACTGACTGGTGCAGCAGATGGAGATGTTAGGGGCCCAACAACACCTGCTTAAATTTGATTTCAATCCTACCCACTGAGCAGTGAGCAAATGGGGAGTCACAATCTCCCCTGCTGGCATACAGGAGAGATGAGGATCAGAGATGCACATTATGATGTGCCAGAGTCTGATTGGATGCCTGGGCAGCACATTGTCCACCCAATAGGATAAGAGCAGGCCCCTCAGTTGAGCACCAGCCAGTGTATGTCAGCCAAGCTCAGAGCAATGGTAGCATCGTCAGGTGGAAGCTAGAACCAAAGGAGACGATTAGGACAATGGCTGCTGCTTGCAGAACAACGAGGAGGAGGACCCGCCTTCCCAAGAGAGTGAAACAGACGACTCGGAAAGCTGCACATGGGAAACTGCTGCCAAAGCAGAGGAAGCCAAATCTGAGCCAAGGGAAGCAGGGGCGGCGGAAGGTGGTAGACCAGGTGATGGCACCTGTAAAGCAGGATGTCAGGCATCCCTGCGATGAGTTCATCTCTAAAGTTCTGAGTCAGCTGCACCGCGACAGGGTGCCCATATCGACCAAGGCCAAAGGGAAGATGATCACCTTCATAAGGAGGTTCTACAACACTGTGTCCAACCACGCCAAGAGCAGCAAGAGAGCCCAGCGGACCTCCACCATCGGCTCCAGGGAACTACACAAAGCACTCAAGCGCGTGCTGCGCAAGAAACAAGTCATGGAGCTGGTAAAAACTGTCCGCAAAGTGGCACGGCGCCGTTAGGACATTTGTCCCAGTCTCCTTTGGCTGGCGCAAGTGAGATCTACAGAGGAAACCTACAGAGCAAGAAACAAGAGAACCACCTACCTAATGAAAAGTCCTGATGCTACTCTAAAGAGACCGAGAAATTCTTCACTTTAAAGGAAACATCTCATGCGAGTACAGGGATCAACTACTCTCCATCCTGAGTAAACTAAGAAGGGATCTGAGCTGCAGAAGAATCCTTGCATCTCCGGAAAACCTTTGGGAGAAGAAACATCTTATTCTTAGGAATATAATAAAATGGGATTCTACCAGGATCTTTAGCTTGCATGTGGTTTCCTTTCCCTCCAATAAAGCCAGACATTAGGGTTACTGCAGAAGACATTTAAGGAGCAACCATCTTTATCTAAAGCAGGGATAGATGAAACGATGTGGTCCTCCAGGTGTTGGATCACAGCTCCCATTATCCCTGAACATTGGGCCATGTTGTCTGGGGCTGATGAGCAAATGAGACCAAGGCTGGATCTAGAGATATTTAAAAACGTTACAGGAAAACGCGTTATGAAGCTCATAATGTAAAATCCCATTTTGGCTGCTCTACAACGTCCCACCTGGCGCCCCCCACCCAGTGCATGACATCATGCATATGTGACGCCGAGCACCCTCAATGTGGGAGGGTTGGGTTATTCAGAGAAGCTGAGTATAGCTCTCTTAAATTGGTTTTGTTATCTCTTCCGTCAAGATAAAAAAAAAAAATTCCTTCCAGTAGCACCTTTAAGACCAACTAAGTTAGTTCTTGGTATGAGCTTTCGTGTGCAAGCACACTTCTTCAGATACACTTCTTCAGATACAGCAGTGTATCTGAAGAAGTGTGCTTGCACACGAAAGCTCATACCAAGAACTAACTTAGTTGGTCTTAAAGGTGCTACTGGAAGGAATTTTTTTTTTTATTTTGACTATGGCAGACCAACACGGCTACCTATCTGTAACTCTTCCGTCAAGGTCATTCTGACTATAAAAGGAAGGCCAGAAGGAGCCCGGGTTTCAGTTTCTTTTTCTATCTCTCTTCCTTCTGGGGTGGTGTTCTGTACATAGTATGTGTACATAGTGTTAAGGTTTTAGACTTCTTATAAGTTATTGTAAGTTTAAGTTAAGTCTGCTGCAACTGGATTTCTTATGGGCAGTGCCAATCCTGAATGTATTGGATTTGTGACCATTATGCTCATTTGCCTTCAGTAGCAGTAAAGCTCTGCTGGGTGAAATATTAATTGCCTCTGGTCTATTTTTGGGAATCCTGCAACGGGTTTAAGTTTTTTACTCTGCTAATTATACATTGAAGTTCTGCTCTGGATCGATACTGAGTAGAATTTCATGACAGTTCAGTATGTACAGTATACTGTACTGTGTACATATATAATATATCTATATGTATCATATATCTATATGTATTATATAGATATATAGTAAACGCTGTTGGTGCTGCCATATCGTGTGAAGCTGGTGGAGGCTGGTGGAAAGAAAAGCAGAGTAAAAACTCAAAATAATAGTAAAAGGCTCGAATGAGGCCACTGGTTTTGGCCGCCGATCCGTTTTTGTTTCGGCTCCCGGTCTTCGTTTGACACTTAGATTTTGCATTTAAACAGGCGCGACTGCACCGCAACAAGCGCCTGCCGTTGCAACGAGCACAGTCGCCCTTGCCTTGCAAACAAGTGCATGCATCTGGGTGCTCCAGGAAAGATCGGCGAGGGAGGGTGACTCTGCCGGAAGGAAAATAATCCTATAATATTTTTTTATGGCAATTCGGGAGAAGAGGGGATTAGAAAATCAGCCGACCTGCGGTGTTTTAATTCTGTGGTTTTCGGTGGGCATGGAACGATTCGACGCTGCCCGGGATTTAGCGCTCAGACGCTGTTAAGCGCCAGTGAGAGCATCCGGGGCGCTTCGCTACGTTGTTTCCCCTCTTTCTCCCCAGTTGGAGGGCGATTCCTGTGCATTACTTATCCCTCTTTCCTTTCAAATGAAACGAATGCATTGTCTTAAGAAACAGCAGCCTGCCAAGCATTAGGGTGCTTTGTTCGCAGCATGTTTCTGTCAGTGTCAGGATGGCCGAGTGGTCTAAGGCGCCAGACTCAAGGCTCATATCCTTCCCAGGCTCTGGGTGTTCTGGTCTCCGAATGGAGGCGTGGGTTCAAATCCCACTTCTGACACATCCTTTTTTTTTTTTTTAAAATAATACTTTTATTTCCCATAAAAACATACATAAAGCCTACGCACAAAAGAACTTAAAAATACATTCCAGAAGAGAGAGAGAAAAAAACATTTTCTCTTGTTTATGTTCAAGGTGGCTTTCATGTCCCCTGCTTTTGCTTTCAAGTTCCTTTTGCTACTTGGAGTGTATTTTGTGGAGTAGAGAATAAAGAAGGGGAAAAAGGGAAGGACGGCTTCTTTATTATATCTATATAACTATAGAAATCTTAAACCTTAGGACTGCAAAGCACCAACTCTTTCCAGACATTTTGGCTTTTAAACGAAAGACAACTGATAGTAGTTTTTCTTCTTGCCGCACTATAAACAGAACCTTCAGTCTGCTGGTTTGTAACACAACGTGCAGAGAGCTTATTTTTTTAAAGATTTCCCAGATTCCATATGTTGGTAAAACATACCTAGACTTGGAAAACTATATCCTAATTTACTAGACTGTATACTAGCTAGTGAAAAGCTTTGCCAGCCGCCTCCCTGGTGGTCTAGTGGTTAGGATTCGGCGCTCTCACCGCCGCGGCCCGGGTTCGATTCCCGGTCAGGGAATGTGTTTTGCAAACAGTTTCAATTAGTCACAACACCAGCATTTACTCAAAATAAAATATTTTGAGAACACTTAGGAACCCGCTCTTTTGCTTCGAGCGGCTGTACGCTCCATCGTTGCAGAAAAACAACTCCTTGTCCGAAACATCTCTTTACCCCTGTTGCTCGCAGCACTGAAACAATAAATCGACCCGCCCTGAACTACTGCAGCTTTCTTCAACGCTGGACTCTGCTTTTGTTTTAAATGGGTTGATGTTACGTAAAGTATTACACTGATTAGGACCTTTATTGCATTGCTCGCCCGTTCCTTCGTGCTTTATACTCTAACTTGGCACCAGGTGGCAGCCTGGCATCTTTGGAACCAGGTGCTGCTGCCACAGCACATATGGAGTAACTGACCAGCTAAAACAATACAGTCATACCTCATGTTACATTTGATTCATGTTACGTTTTTTCAGGTTGCATCCCATGGCGACCCGGAAGTACTGGAAAGGGTTACTTCCAGGTTTCACCGCTCGTGCATGTGCAGAAGCGCTAAATCGCACTTCGCACATGCGCACAAGTGCCAAATTGTGCCACGCACCAGCGCAGATATGGCGCTTCAGGTTGCGGGCTTTTCACGTTGCGAACGGGCCTCCGGAATGGATCCCGTTCGCAACCAGAGTTACCACTGTACACACATCTCTCTTTTATCACCTGCGAAGCTACAGGACTAGGTGGATTCATTTACAGACAATAATACTGGTTGGAGTCGAGGAGGGGCAAGAGAGGATAATATCATCATTGAAGCTGGCTTCTGTCCAGAGATCTGCCTGATCTCTATTCTACCACCAACAGTGGCAAAGTCGGGACCAGAAGGACTATCCCAGGACCGTAGTCTTTAGATACAGTGGTACCTCTGGTTGCGAACAAGATCTGTTCCGGAGGCCCGTTCGCAACATGAAAAGAATGCAACCTGCAGTGGTGCATCTGCACATGCGCGGGTTGCGATTTGCCGATTCTGTGCATGCGCGTGACATCATTTTGCGTGTCTGTGCATGTGTGAGCGGCGAAACCTGGAAGCAACCCATTCCGGTATTTCCAGGTCGCCGCGGGACGTAACCTGAAAGAACGTAACATGAAGTGGGCGTAACATGAGGTATGACTGTACAGTGGTACCTCGGGTTAAGTACTTAATTCGTTCCGTAGGTCCGTACTTAACCTGAAACTGTTTTTAACCTGAAGCACCACTTTAGCTAATGGGGCCTCCTGCTGCTGCCATGCCGCAGGAGCACGATTTCTGTGCTCAACCTGAAGCAAAGTTCTTAACCTGAAGCACTATTTCTGGGTTAGCAGAGTGTGTAACCTGAAGCGTATGTAACCTGAGGTACCACTGTACTCAGATTTACACTGTTTCGGTGCAGAAACTCAGGTTGTGATGATAAATCAGCTTTGGGGCGAATGGCCTCTACAGTCGTACACCTTGGATTCTGAATGACTTGCAACTCGAACGTTTTGGTTCCCGAATGCTGCAAACCCGGAAGTGAGTGTTCTGGTTTGCAAACGTTCTTTGGAAGCTGAACGCCTGACGCAGCTTCCGATTGGCTGCAGGAAGCTCCTGCAGCCAATCGGAAGCCGCACCTCAGTTGTCGAGTGTTTTCTGAAGTTAAACGGACTTCTGGAAGGGATTCTGTTTGACAACCAAGGTACTACTGTATGTTTATTCCCACAAAACATGCCTAGGGATGATGAAGCCCGGCTGATTTTTTTCTTAGCTGAAATCATGATTTCTGTGGTAAAAGTAGAAGGGCAAGGTGCAGTTAATACATAGCTGTCAACGTTTTCCTTTTTAAAAGGGAATTTCCCTTATCCCGAATAGGATTCCTCGCAAGAAAAGGGAAAAGTTGACAGCTATGAGTTAATATCTGCCAGAAGCCACTGTCACAACTAGATCATAGTAAGGGTAGGTCATAGTCCCGTTCAGGGTAACAATGGTTCCTTGGCTACAGTGAAGCCAGGGGCACCTTCATTGTCATGCTATATTGTCTATATATGCCCATGCTGACAAAAATATGGTGACATTTGAAGGCTGGAGCTTAAGGAGAACAGAACAATGGCAGCCAAACAGCAAGGCAAAAAGAAAGCCAGGGTTCCAAAGAGGAAGAACGTCAACAAGAAGCACCAACAAGCGAGACGGAATTGGAAGAAGCTCCAGGCTCAAAAACATAAGAAGAAGCAGCCTCATTTGAAGTGTCAAGCCAAGAGGACCTCAGCCGCTAAGTCAAGGAGCAGTGGGCAGCCAAGAAAGATCTGTTCCTCAAAGCTCTTTGCTTCCAAAATTCTGCGACAGATTCCCAAGGTGCGCATGGAGGCCAAGGCCAGAGATTTGATAAAGACCTTGTTGGCGGACTTATACAATCATGTGGCGACCCAAGTAGAGGCCTTGAGCCAGAAAGAGGAGCAGGCCCCCATTAGTGGCGATGAAGTCCAAGCCGCCTTGAAGGAGGCCATGGAGAGGGAGTTGGCCAAGCACACGGCCGAACAGCCCACCGCCATCCCCACCGAGTGCGCTTAGAGAACCATATCTCCCCTTCTCCAGCGGCGGCAAGAAGGGACAGGACCAAAGGTTGCCCTGAGAAGATGCATACAATATTCCAGAGACTTTAAAAATATACTGCCGCCTTCATAAGTCCAAGAAATCCTGTCGTTTACCACTTTAGACATCTTATCGGACACCGGATGAATTTGTATGGAAAAGACATGAAAGAGATGGTTTTCAAAAAGAAAAGAACCACAATTCCAGTAAAGCAGGATTTTAGCAGCTTTTTTCAGTTCTTCCAATAAATCAGAATTTTAGCAGCTTTATTCAAGTGTATTTGTTTCTTCTTCTTCTTCTTCTTCTTCTTCTTCTTCTTCTTCCTCTTCCTCTTCCTCTTCCTCTTCCTCTTCCTCTTCCTCCTCCTCTCTATGGAACTCAGCTTGGGTTTGACATTATTAACTGTGAAGGCACGTTGTTGTTTTTAGATGATTTAAATCCTTCTAAAATGTTTGTAAAAGTTTTATGTCACTTATTTTTAATTGTATTGTTATAACATTTTGTGTTTGCCTCCCTGAGCATCTTTGGGAGGAAGGGCAGGGTATAAATTTAACAAGAACAAGAACAACCATTTATTATTTATATCCTGCCCATCTGGCTGGGTTTCCCCAGACGCTCTGGGCGACTCCCAAGAAAAGATTACACAATATAATAAAATAATAATAATATAAATAATAATAATCAAAACATTTCAGTATTAATTAAGAAAATATAAACATGCTGATTATTTCTTCAAAAAGTGTTATTCTACATTACCCACTTTCTCCTACCATGTAGATCTCCTATCCCTCAGGGCACTATTGCTACCAGGTTATCCTAGTGTACTCTTTGACTTATCCTTGACAGAGCAAACTTGAGCCACACTTTTAAAGCACCTTGCTTTTTCACCAAAAATCCTGGGAACTGAAGTTTGCTGTGGATTGTTCCCTGCATTCTGTAGTCTCATAGGAGTAGGTGTTGTAGTAGCCATGTTTTAAGGCTAAGCCAAAATGGCTTCCAATTTTGCTGTGTGTGTATTTTTTTTTTTTAATGATATTTATTAAAAGTTTAAGAATTACAGAAAAAAGAGAAAAAGAAAACAACAAAAAATTTGACAAAACATACATTACAATACATAAAAGGAAAAGCATAGAAAACAATACAAGAATACAGCAAAAAAACCCCAAAAAAACCCAATAACATTAAAACTCACATCCAATGTTCCATATCTTTATCTTTCATTACTTGTTTCATCGACCTCCTCACACCTCCCTTTTTGTATTCTAATTTAATTAATTATTTCAGCAAATTCTTTCCATCTTTCTCAATTTTTGTTATATAATTTATCTTAACGATCTAACCTTTTAATTAACTCAACAAATCCTTTCCATCTTTCACTATATTCTGTCATTCAATTTACCTTAATTTATTTAACCTTATCTTACCATAAAAAAAACCTTAAAACTTAATACTTATTTGTACATAACTCCTTATATCATTTCTACTAAAGCCAAATAGTTTCATTCCAACATTTTTCCTAATACTCGTTAATTTTACACTAATTCTCAAAATAAATTTTTAAAAACTTTCTTCCAATCTTCATCCAACGTCTCTTCTTCCTGGTCTCGGGTTTTGTCAGTCCTTCTTGTCCATTCCATCTAGTCCATCAACCTGGTGATCTTATGTCCGAGGCTCTTAAGTCTTTTCCATGTCCCTTCTGCAGATCTTCTTCTTGTTTATACCTGCACTTTACTTTGTCTTTTGTTGATCTTTTTCTTAATTTCTTTCCTTTCTCATTGGTGGGTAGGTCTCGGGAGGACTCCAATCCAAAAATATCTCCATCTCCCCTCAGCAGATCAGCCCATTCCCCACAGTCCCATTCCCCACAGTCAACACTGTAATCCAGGAAGTATTTAAAAGCATGTTTCAAAGTCCTTCCAAAATTAAGAGCCCTCACAACTCCAGACCCCCCCGGTCCACTCCAGATTCAAACTTCAAGAACAGCGGCTTATGCTCCTGCATGGCCTCGGATCTCTCCATTTGTGTTACTTGAGGTTCAACAGCAACCTCCTCCATTATCTTCTGCACTTGCGCTTGCCCTGTCAAAACAAGTTCCTGGGCTGGTTCCTGAATGGTTTCTATATGGGTATTCGCCATTTGTCCAAAGTTTTTAACTGCAACAGTCATCAAATCCATCTTCTCATGCATCTGCTCCAGCAAAGCACTTGTCTTGCAAAAAGCAAGCACCAAAACTTCTTCTAAACACATTTTTATTCAAGGTCAGAGTCTGGTCTCATGATCCTAATCTTACAGCTGTGAAATCCCCAGATCGACTCCAGCAACATATTAACAAACTCCCTCTAGAGGATACAATTTCTATTTGTATCCATCTTTTGAAAGCAGGGCCAACAAAAGAAAATTACTTTCATTTTTCAAATATTTTGTTTCTTTTGAATGCAAGAGGCAACATTGAAGTCAATTTGTTTCTCTTTTTTAACTATCTGTCAAAAGATGTTCCATTCACAGTCGATGAACTTCCCCATAAATTTCTGTCTCTGACACCCCGTTCCCAGGTTTGAGACGGTGGAAATTTATCTTTCTTTACTCTCTCTCCTGCAGGCTTAAACAGTCAAAAATTCCCCCCCTTTTCTCCTGCTTCCAAGAGGGGTTTTGGTGGTAATAACTGAAGGAAATTTAGACCTTTATATACGACTTTCCAGACTTTAGCTTGCAAAGTTTTTGCTTCAATCTATTTACAAAAATGGGAGGCGGACTTCCTGTTTAGAGCCTTCCCGCTTCAGTGCCAAATTAAAATGTTTCTTAATCCAATTTTCCGTTCTACTCACGGGTACTTGTTTAGAGTCCAATTGTTCACAGGAAAAAGTCAGCGCTCTCCGGCAACGGCTGTGCGGCTTCACTCCGTAAAAGTAGCGGTTGATTCAAAACACCGTGCCACTCACCCCACGTCACTTCGGATCCCCAAAAAAGGGTTTCCCTGCGAGTAGGGGAGGCGCTCCTGGTGTCAGCCGAATCCCACGTTCCCAGGCTTCCTCCGCCTGGGATTTTTAAAGGGTCTCCGCCTTCGCCGCGGCGGCAAGACCCGATTTTCACGGAGCGGGTTCCTCTCGGTCAGAGGAACTCCACCATTGCCGATGGCGCTAACTCGGAAGTCTCCCAATTTTGCTGTGTGTGTAAAAACACTGTCTGGAAATAGCAGCAGCGGCAGCAAAAAGGCACATCTTAGAGGCTGGAGGCTGTTACCCCAACCGCCTCAGAATATTCTGAGAGGACTTCTGTGGTCAGGGCCGGTCCAGCCATGAGACAAGCAGGATACACAAAGACAGGAGTTCCAATGTAGATCTTTATTTCCCCCTGTTTCCTGATGTAGATCTTCACCCACCCCTTCCTCCCTGGCAACAGGGTCCGGGGAGAACACCATTTTGTGGTTCGCCCAGGGTTGTCACCCGCCCTGTAAAAAACCGGGATCATCCAGTTTTGAGGCCAAAGTGTTCCCTGCCCTGTTTCAACTTTCAGCAGGACTCCTTTCCACCGCTACTTCTGAAGTCATCAACCATGAAAAATAAAAAGGTTCATTAAAGCTTAATTAGAAGGTAATTAGAGAGAACGATAACAATGTGATAATACAGTCATACCTCGGGTTACAGACGCTTCAGGTTGCGTTTTTTTGGGTTACGGATGTGCCGAAACTCAGAAGTACCGGAACGGGTTACTTCTGGGTTTCGGTGCTTGCGCATGCGCAGAAGTGCTCTGCGTGCTGTGCGCGTGTGCAGAAATGGCGCCTCATGTTGCAGACTTTTTGGCGTATGTAAGGACCCCCGGAACAAATTAGTTTGTATCTGGAGGGTCTACTGTACAGTGATACCTTGGTTTAAGAACTTAATTCGTTCCGGAGGTCCGTTCTTAACCTGAAACTTTTCTTAACCTGAGGTACCACTTTAGCTAATGGGGCCTCCCACTGCTGCCGCGCCGCCGTCGTGCCATTTCTGTTCTCATCCTGAAGCAAAGTTCTTAACCCGAGGTAATATTTCTGAGTTAGCGGAGTCTGTAACCTGAAGCGTCTGTAACCTGAAGCGTATGTAACCCGAGATACCACTGTATTATTATTGCTTGCCAATTCCTTCATGCATTTTCATAAAGATTTATACTCTAACTTGGCACCAGGTGGCAGCCTAGGATATGCCATCTTTGGAACCAGGTACTGCTGGACATCCAGAGAAAGAGCAGATATGTGTGTTTGTTGTTCTGCTTCATTCCCAAAAAGAGGAAGGAAAAAACTGCACAGCAGCTACACTGCAGCTTGACATGGAAGTTCCACTGGCAGACATGGGGTGAACTGATGGAGAAAATCGTGCAATACGGTGCGGGGTGTGCGTGCACCTCAGCGATGAGGTCACATGGAGTACCTGACCAGATAAAACGTGCAAATCTCATATCTTTGATAATCTGCAACAGGAGTAGGTGTATTCATTGACATGTTGTTGTTGTTTAGTCGTTTAGTCGTGTCCGACTCTTCGTGACCCCATGGACCAGAGCACACCAGGCACTTCTGTCTTCCACTGCCTCCCACAGTTTGGTCAAACTCATGCTGGTAGCTTTGAGAACACTGTCCAGCCATCTCGTCCTCCTCTGTCGTCCCCTTCTCCTTGTGCCCTCCATCTTTCCCAACATCAGGGTCTTTTCCAGGGAGTCTTCTCTTCTCATGAGGTGGCCAAAGTATTGGAGCCTCAGCTTCAGGATATGTCCTTCCAGTGAGCACTTAGGGCTGATTTCCTTCAGAATGGAGAGGTTGATCTTCTTGCAGTCCATGGGACTCTCAAGAGTCTCCTCCAGCACCATAATTCAAAAGCAAACAAACAATAATATTAACTGGAGTCAAGGAGGGGCAAGAGAGGAGAGCATCACCATCGACAGTTTCTAAAGAACTGTCTCAAGGTGATTTGTGCATAAAATAATTGAAAACAGCCTGTATGATGAGGAAGAGAGGAGGTTCAACAACATCAGGAGGCGTATACGTTCCCCATCTCTGTTCTGAAATCTGTATTTCTTCCCCTATGGACAGATTCCTGAAATATATTCCGAACCAGTGTTGAAAGAAAATATTGCACACCCATATACTCAATTTTTCACCATAACTTTGAAAATTCACAACATTTCAATGCCTGTGTTGGTGAACTGGCCACCTGTTTAAAAAGTTTGAGGACGCCTGGTGTAGAACAATGGTTCTCAAAGATGTGGCAAATGTGTTGGGAAGATTCAAGGACAATCAAAGAAACATTCAAACATTTCAGTGGAGTAGAGTAGAAAAGACCAATTTAATTTGACACCAGTAGCAGGCCCAAGCAAACCTCTAGAAAAGAAAGTTAGTTGACAATATGTGGATAGCTCTGAATCTTGGTTTCACATGGACTGGAGATTGAAATGTCTCTCAACCTCTGTACTTGATGTGTAGTGAGATGCTTTCCAATTCCAATGCGGCCCCAGATGGGAAGAAAATACATCTGTTGTCAAAACATGGAAATCTGGCAGACAAGAATGTTCAATATTTTGAAAGGCTTTTGGAGCAGCAGAAATGACAAGGATCATATATTTTTTTTAAAAAAAAAACAACCCCACAAAAGTAAAATTCTCAGAAAATATGCAGTTTATATCTTGCCAAGTGGCTCAATTGATTGCTCAGCAGAAAACTCCCCACATACAACAGCTGAAATATTGATTAAGCCCACCAGCGGCTTGACCATGAACAATTTATTTGATGGTGACGCTGAGTGACATATTATGGAAATTTCTTTGTCTGGTGATACAGGGATTTTCAACTCTGAGAAATATGAAAGATCAGAAAAGAGAAAGGCTTCTTTGTGTTGATGAGGAAATGACAGTTTGTCTCAGATTAGATTTATAAATGAGATTACCCGGCAAAAGCAAGCTCACATCTTTCATTGGGTTTGTATACATATGTAAGAGGCTTGTTTGTAATTATATTTTGGGAAGGATTCATGTATAGTTTGGGAACAATGCAGTTGCATTGCTTTTTACTTTCTGGATTTCCCATGGCTATTATAAAGTAGTTGTGTTCCATGTAACAACAACAACAGCAACAACAACAACTTATTATTTATACCCCGCCCATCTGGCTGGGCTTCCCCAGCCACTCTGGGCGGCTTCCAACAAAATATTAAAATACAGTAATGCATCAAACATTAAAAGCTTCCCTAAACAGGGCTGCCTTCAGATGTCTTCTAAAAGTCTGGTAGTTGTTTCTCTCTTTGACATTTGGTGGGAGGGCGTTCCACAGGGCAGGTGCCACTACTGAGAAGGCCCTCTGCCTGTAACTTGGCTTCTCACAGTGAGGGAACTGCCAGAAGGCCCTTGGCGCTGGGAGCCAATGTAGGTCTTCCAAAACCAGTGTTATGTGGTCTCGGCGGCCACCCCCAGTCACCAGTCTAGCTGCCACATTCTGGATTAGTTGTAGTTTCTGGGTCACCTTCAAAGGTAGCCCCACACAGAGCGCATTGCAGTAGTCCAAGCGGGAGATAGCTAGAGCATGCACCACTCTGGTGAGACAGTCTGCGGGCAGGTAGGGTCTCAGCCTGCGTACCAGATGGAGCTGGTAAACAGCTGCCCTGGACACAGAATTAACCTGCGCCTCCATGGACAGCTGTGAGTCCAAAATGAGTCCCAGGCTGCACACCTGGTCCTTCAGGGGCACAGTTACCCCATTCAGGACCAGGGAGTCCTCCACACCCGCCCGCCTCCTGTCCCCCCAAAACAGTACTTCTGTCTTGTCAGGATTCAACCTTAATCTGTTAGCCGCCATCCATCCTCCAACTGCCTCCAAACGCTCACACAGGACCTTCAATGCCTTCACTGGCTCTGATATGAAAGAGAGGTAGAGCATTGCTAGGAGTTGTTTGTTTTCGTTTCCCCATGTACAGTGGTATCTCTGGATGCGAACGGGATCCATTCCAGAGCCCCGTTTGTATCCTGAAGTGAACGCAACCCCTGTCTGTGCGTCAGCACATGCGCGGGTCACGATTCGCCGCTTCTGCGCATGCGCAAGTGGCAAAACCCGGAAGTAACGCACTCTGTTACTTCCGGGTTGCCACTGAGTGCAACCCAAAAATGCTCAACCCGAAGCTACTTCAACCTGAGGTATGACTGTATTTGTAATCGATAAAAAAAATCAGTGGCGCAAGTTTTTATTCTGAAAGTGTGGTTCCCAAGAAAAAGGTTTGAGGATCCTTGGTGTAGAACAGGCACCCCCAAACTCGGCCCTCCAGATGTTTTGGGGCCACAACTCCCATCATCCCTAGCTAACAGGACCAGTGGTCAGGGATGATGGGAATTGTAGTCCCAAAACATCTGGAGGGCCGAGTTTGGGGGTGCCTGGTGTAGAAAGTAAACTTTCCCGTCTTGGCAACTGGCAGTGGCAGGAACAGTACAGTGTGGGGAAGGCAACTTGCCATGGCTCCCACTCGCTGAGAGGTAAAAAAAATGATGGCAAAAAGCTCTGCCTAGATCCGTGATAGCAAGGAATAGGTCATAGTCACATTCAGGGTAACAATGGTTCCTTGGCTACACTGAAGCCAGAGGCGCCCAATCAGCACTCTCCACATAACACCTTCATTTGCATGCCATTGTCTATAAATGCCCATGCTGACAAAAAAATTGAAGGCAGGAGCTTAAGGAGGAAACAAAGAAACAATGGCAGCCAAACAGCAAGGCAAAAAGAAAGCCAGGGTTTCAAAGAAGAAGAACAACGTGCGCAAGAAGCACCCACAACCTAGACGGAATCAGAAGAATCCGAAGAGGCTCCAGGCTCGAAAACAAAAGAAGAAGCAGCCTCATTTGAAGCGTCAAGCCAAGAGGACCTCAGGCGCTAAGTCAGGGAGCAGTGGGCAGCCGCGAAAGATCTGTTCCTCAAAGCTCTTTGCTTCCAAAATTCTGCGCCAGTTGCCCAAGGTGCGCATGGAGGCCAAGGCCAAGAATCTGATGAAGACCTTGCTGGCGGACTTGTACAACCACGTGGCGACCCAGGTACAGGCCATGAGCCAGCAAGAGGAGCAGAACCCCATCAGCGGCGACGAAGTCCAAGCCGCCTTGAAGGAGGCCATGGAAAGGGAGTTGGCCAAGCACACGGCCGAACAACCCACCGCCATCCCCACCGAGTGCACTTAGAGAACCATCCCTCCCCTTCTCCAGCGGCGGCAAGAAGGGACAGGACCAAAGGTTGCCCTAAGAAGATCCATATAATACCCAAGAGACTTTAAAAATATATTGCTGCCTTCCTAAGTCCAAGAAATCCTGTCGTTTACCACTTTAGACATCATCAGACACCGGATGGAGAGGATTGCTATTATGTGGAAAAACCGTGAAAGAAGTGGCTTTCAAAAAGAAAAGAACCACAATTCCAGTAAAGCAGGATTTTAGCAGCTTATTTCACTTCTTCCAATAAATCA
The DNA here is from genome assembly GCF_964106645.2 of Podarcis pityusensis. Classification (NCBI taxonomy): domain Eukaryota; kingdom Metazoa; phylum Chordata; class Lepidosauria; order Squamata; family Lacertidae; genus Podarcis; species Podarcis pityusensis. The sequence goes on from NC_138029.1 coordinate 108,869,467, forward strand.
GGATTTTTGCAGCTTTATTCCAGTCTAATTGTGTCTTCTTCTGCTTCTCTGGAACTAAGCTTGGGTTTAGGTGATGAGTAAAAATCCAGTTATATAAAATGTTGTTTAGGAAAAGTATTGACTGTGTCATACTAAACAGCAATCAGATGACTGATTAAAAAAATAATCCAAGTGATATTGAAAAAAATGTGGGGGAGGTAAAATTTACAGAAATGAAACAATCTTAATATACTTTTTCTTTGCTTTGAGCAGTTGTTCATTGTTGCAGTTTAATAAGTAAAAAAATTACTGAATATTTACAATTTAACGTACTGTGTTGCGGGGAAGAACCTGTTAGAACTTGAATTGTTTTTTGCCATATTTTAGTGTTGGATATTCACTTATCACTTAATATTTGTTTTAAAAGTCACCAAGTAAATGCTGGAAATGAAGCAATCCAAAGGGTAATGTTTTCATATGTGGTGGACTTGTAAAAATGCAGTAGGCTTTTGGGAAATGATTCACAATGAACTGAAAAAGATGTTGAAAGCAGTCATCCCCCCAAAAGCCTGAAGCGTTGAATCCTGAAGGTTGGGATACAAATTCAATGAAATGAAGCAGCAACAGCAACAATAACAAACACTCGCCTTATGTCAGACAGTTCACTAACTCAAGTGCATTTATAGTGTTCTAGACTTGGCATTGAACATGGGTTTGTGGTGAAAGAATGGCTGTGCTATAGTTAACAATTTCTGAGCGCAGCTACTACTGTCCTCCAGAGGGTGATCCTGAATATCTTTCAAAAGAATGAGTTCTAAAAATAAACATTGGACTCCATCTTTTTTAAAGGCAAAAAGGGACTTGTACATATCAGGAATAGCTTGTGCAATAATGACCCACTTAGACCCACTTTTTTCTCTTGTTTTTAACTTAGACCCATTTTAAGGTGATTTTTTTCTATTTTGCAGGGAAGCTAGTAACACTACAGTGCTACCTCCGGTTAAGTACTTAATTCGTTCTGGAGGTCCGTTCTTAACCTGAAACTGTTCTTAACCTGAAGCACCACTTTAGTTAATGGGGCCTCCCGCTGCTGCTGCGCCACCGCCATGTGATTTCTGTTCTCATCCTGAAGCAAAGTTCTTAACCCGAGGTACTATTTCTGGGTTTGCGGAGTCTGTAACCTGAAGCGTATGTAACCTGAGGTACCACTGTACTTAGAAGATACTGTGTGCCAGTATCTATAGTCAGCAGAGTTACATCTCAACACAGCTCCCTCCTTGGAAGCGTCTTCAGGGTTGAAGGTACACACAGTATACCTTATAGGCAATAAACACTCATGGATGCCATAAAGATTCAATCAAGTGCAGAGGTTTACTTGACAGGCATAAAAGCATATTGGTAGCAAATTTATACAGACATTCACCACTGCCATGGTCAAGGATGCTTAGAGTCCAACAAGAGTCCAAGACACTCGCTCAGCTTCTCTCACCACAAGACGCAAGCAAGAGACTCACAACAAGTTACACAGAACCACTGTTATCAGTACTTCCTGTCACACTGCACATGTCCAAAGAAGAAGTTCCCACAGAAAACATCCTTGCATAGACAAGACAGTCTCAGCCTTCTGCTGCTTCTTGAAGCTTCTCTGCTCTTCTCTCTTTCTGGAACAAATGATTCTTCTCTCTCTCACACACAGAGAGAATATCCAACAGCTGCAATATCTGAAGAAGTGTGCATGCACACGAAAGCTCATTCCAATAAAAAACTTAGTTGCTCTCTGAGGTGCTACTGGAAGGAATGTTTTTATTATTTAATCCAAGGCATGTTGTTTAAGGGAGAAGGAGGTGCCTTTCAAATTGAGCGGGACTTAACTTCTGAAGAAACATCATTAAGGTCTTGGTGTTAGAAGTATGGCTGGTTTGCGAAAGGATCTATAGCACCATGCCAACGCTTTTGCACATACAGTGGTACCTCAGGTTAAGAACTTAATTTGTTCTGAAGAACCTGAAACTGTTCTTAACCTGAGGTACCACTTTAGCTAATGGGGCCTCCTGCTGCCGCCACGCCGCCACTGTGCGGTTTCTGTTCTCACCCTGAAGCAAAGCTCTTAACCCAAGGTAATATTTCTGGGTTAGCGGAGTCTGTAACCTGAAGTGTCTGTAACCTGAAGCGTCTGTAACCCGAGGTACCACTGTATTCTGAAAATCTGGAATGAATCAATGCATCAGTTAATTGTACCAAGGTGTGCCTGCAAAGGTGCTGAATGCAACAGGTGAGCAACCACTGGCTTGTTCTCTGTAGCTGCCATTGAACCAGACCAAACTCAGCTCTAGTGGTGGAGCCATGGTGGCTGCAGAACCCTGCCATACAGGGCTCTCTTGCTCCACATCCACTTGAAGTCTTCACAGGACTCCCTGAGCATTTTTGTTTGTTGCCCTCCTAGCCTGCTGCCCAGTGTACGTGTGTCCCCATAGCCTCCCAGATCCAGGCCTTTCAGTGACAGATTATTTTTTCACACAGGCATTTGGGGAAGAGTGTGAAGTCTGGTGTGCTTATTTCTGTGCTGTGCTGCTGCTAAACTGTTTGATTGTTTAATTTTAATTAACATTTATACAGTGGTACCTCGGTTTTCGAACGTCTTGGAAGTCGAGCATTTCAGTTTTCGAACGCCGAAAACCCGGAAGTAAATGCTTTGGTTTTCGAACAAGCCTCAGAAGTCGAACACGTCTTCTGCTGAGTGCAAGATCTGGAGACCTAACTGTCGGCTGTTGAGTCTCGGTTTTGGAACGTTTTGGAACTAGAAACGGTCTTCCAGAATGGATTACGTTCGAAAACCGAGGTACCACTGTATTTAGTTTTTGTCATTTGTACACTGCCCTGCGCGGTGAAGGGCAGTCTAAATTACTGCTACTGCTACTGCTACTACTAATTTAAAAAAATACTTTATTATTGTTGCACTATTTATTGTTGAATTTCTGTACCGCTGTTTACGGGGGGGGACTTTACAAATTTCACATGGGACCTCACATCTCAAAACTTTACGTTATAAGTGCTCCAATGTGGCACATACCTCCACATGTGGTGGGAGTGTCCCAAAATCCAACTATTCTGGACAACAGCCATACAAGAAATATGTAAAATAACTAAGCAAGTAATAGACATCACCCCAGAATTGGCCCTACTAAACATGTTCCAAGACAACAATGCCCATTTACACCACAAAGAGCTCATAACCCACCTGCTCTCAGCAGCCAGAAACACCATAACCAGACACTGGAGAGACCTGTCAGGAGTAAGCATGGACCAATGGTACCAAATAGTATGGGAAACAGCCCTACTAGAAAAATTAATAAACTGAAACTGACAGGGGGACAAACAGAAGAAGACGCCTTCACCCCGGTATGGCTCCCCTTTATCACATACACAGCCCAACAGGACAATGACAATAATCCACCAACAGCATACAAATCAATATGGCTAACCTGATCCAAAACACCCACCCACCTCACTCACACACGAAAACAAAGATCACCACAGCCAATCACAAGCAAACAATCACACCCTAGGCCAACCCCAACCTCTCTCACCACCAAAGGAACACAAGTGAACAACACAAGCAACGCTGACACCAAACTCTACATACATTAAACATAATAGAAACACCGCCACCCGACCCCACCCCCATCCATCTTCCCTCTCTCCACCCCCCCTTTCTTTCTTCTTTTTTTTTCTTCTCCCCCTAATGCCTCAACAAATGAAACGGATTTGTAAAAATGTTACATGAAAAAAAAAAAACGAGGCACTACACTTCTGTAAAACAAGAAAATCCTTAATAAAATATTTTTAAAAAAATAAAAAATTAATAAGTGCTCCAATGTCTCAGATTCATAATAAAGGTTGTCCATTTTTCAAGCAGAATCTTGTTCATGAGCCTACAGGCACTCTTCTTATAGGGAAAACCTTTCATGGGATAAATGTGATCCTCTGCCAAAATGAAAGTAGTGGTTAAAGGCACAGTAGTCCGGACTGGTGGGGGGGGGGGGATGGTAGCTCTTCCAAAGACCTGTTTAACTTAGAACACTGTCATTGACAGAATCAGCTAGGAATTTATGAAATTTTCTCAACAGGGACTGGAGACACCCACCCATCCCTGGTTTAAAGCCTGTTTCGATGTAGAGAAAAAAATCACATTCTGGGCATGGTAGCCTGGTTTAAGGAAGATGGAAAGTACACATTTATTTTCTCAAAATTAGCCAGGATTGATTGCGGCAGCAACACCTGAAGGGCCAGATGCCATCATGCTCTTCAGAAAGTCAACAAACAGTGGCAGTGTCCGACCTCATAACTGGATAGCAGCAGGTCATAGTCATATTCAGTAGTAGGTCATAGTCATATTCAGCATAACAATGGTTACCTGGCTACTGTGCAGGTAGAGAGAGCCAATCAGCACCCTCCATGTAGCTCCTTCATTTGCATACTGCTGTCTATAACTGACCATGTTGGCAAAGGTGTGGTGACATTTGAAGGCAGGGGCTCGAAGCTTCAGAACAGAAGTCAACAGAACAGAACAGAAAAATGGCTGCAAAACAACAAGTGAAAAGGAAGGCTGCGGCTTTGAAGAGAAAGAAGCTCCAGAAGAAATATCAGCACATCAGGAAAAACAAACTCCAGGACCGTAAACAGAGAAAGTTCCCATCTTGCCTTGAGCATGGGGTCAAGGAGCCACTTGCCAGAAATACTGTGAGCAGTAAGGTGGTGAGAATCTGTTCCCCTAAGCTGTTTACGTCCAAGATGGTGCGAGAGGTGCTAAAGGCATACATTGAGGTCAAAGCCAAGGGCATGGTTAAAAACTTGCTAACAGATGTGTACAACCACGTGGCAACGGAAATAGACCGCTTGAGCCAGAAGAGCCCGTCTGCTACCATCAGCTGCACTGATGTCCAAACGGCCTTGAAGGAGGCTGTAGTAAGGGAATTGGTGAACCACACGTCTGAGCCCCTCAGGAACGAATGTGCTTAGAGAAACACCCCTCCCCTTCTCCAACAGGGCCAAGAAGGGAGAGGACCAAAAACTGCCCTGAAAAAAGATCCTTAAAACTTGAGAAACCTTTAAAAGACTTTGCTGCCTGAATGTGTCTTAAGAAATCCTGTAATCTAAGATACCAGCTTCACCTCAACAATCTTTATTGCTTGTAACAATTGTTCCATTTATGGGGATGTCGTGAAAGACCATGGGAAAGGAAGCTAAATTTGGACTACAGACTACACATGCCCAAGAGATTTTTCCATCGCCATCAGCCAGAATCAGCAGAGTTCAGTGAGGAAGAACATAAATCAAAATATATGAGAGAATTGTTTGTGAGCTGGTTTCTGAAAGAAAAGAAACACCGTATATTGTTCGTCCAATAAATCAGGATTTTTAGCAGCCTTATTCACTGAAGTGTGTGTGTGTTGTTTTTAATCTGGGACTGGTTACTGACTGCAAACCTAGTTACACAAAATACTGAAATGTACAAAGGTGTCAGGGTCGTCATATGAAGCAGGAATAAATGGAAGTTCATGAAATGCCTTGAAAATTGTGCAGATCCGATGTGTGAAAACCTTAACAACCCTGTCCCCTCACAAAACAAGGAGAATTCGGAGAAAGCCAATGGGTAGCATTCAACTAATTTTTACTCGGAGTAGACCCACTTGAACCATGACTAAGATTCATTAATTGCAGTGGGTCGGAGTAAAACTTAATTAAATGCTACCCACTATTAGCTGCCGCTGGCCTTTCAGATTGCTTCTAGTCATGTAGGAGGTGCTATACAAAACCAAAAAAATGGCAAAGTGGCTATTCAGAGAAAAACAAAAAATGAAGGTTTAATTTCTTTTTAAAATGGTTATAAAGCTGGCGACATTCAGGAGTTAAGATTTAAGTTCCTAACTGCTTTGCGTCACTCAAGCTCATCTTTGGAATTTTGAAGAATGTGTAATAATCAAATCTTTATGATGTCATTTGGGCCTTTTTTCCAGTCAGTGGCCACCTGCAGATCTGAGAAGACCCCTATTACAGCCTAGATGATGCTGGAATACAAACACACAGTTTTAGAAGCAATCAGCACAAGGACCCGATTGAATACTCTTGAGTTCATTTTCCCACACAAATTATTAAAACACTCCTGCTCATCTTGTTTGACTGGAAAGCACAGCCCAAAGCCCTGATGAATTTGCAACTTTTAATCAGTCCTGTGTAGAAAGTGTCTTGAAAGACTACGCACCTGTTCCAGAATGAGCTCTGTCATTAATAACCTGTGTAGCTTAATTCCACTTAAAACCATACATAATAATCACATTTATCATACTTAAGTGCCTTTATCAGCTGTCAGTGTGGGTGACTGCCAGATAAAACCCAGAGCAACCCAAATCCACACTGCTTCACCTTTTCAGAACTAATGCTGGTTCCTGGAAATGTTTCTCAAGGTTTAGGGCTGCTCTGACTTTGACAAATGGAAATAATATAGTTGGTTTGCTTTTTTTTTAAAAAAAGGAATGGTATACGGATGAAGGGGTGGCATTTCTAGAAGATCTGTCCAAAAGAGCTTTCTGTTAAATTGTGGGTAGACATAGCAGACGATGCAGTGATTTCTCCAAAGTAGCTTTTTATTTGTAAGCTGGAACAGAACTGAACAGCAAACAGCTCGGCCGGCCTGCTTTTATAGGCAGCCGGCTGTCAACATTGTAGCAACAACCCGGGGTTTCCCGCCTAAAGTAACTGATGTGGACCTGAGTGAAAACTATGTACACGATACTCCTGGTGGCCAGGCTGAGAACTTCAGTACATAATACTTTCCTTCCAGGATGTTGGTGGTAGTTCAGTTTGAGCTCCTTTGAAAACATTAAGAGCTGCTTTCCTGCCCACTTTTCAGTTGGTTCTGCTGCAGCTTTAAGAGGATTTGGACCCAGCAAACTTTGCCAACCTGGGGCTACCTGGAGAGAGTTGGTGAAAGTTGGCCTTCAGCAACCAGGAAGCACTTGCAAATTGTTGCACACAAAGAATCTTTGAATGGCACTGCAATAGGGGCTGTTGGGAAAGTTGGCTTCTGTCCAGAGATCTGCCTGTTCTGTATTCTACCACCAACAGTGGCAAAATAGGGAGCAGAACCATAGCTGTCAACTTTTCCCTTTTTTAAATAGGATTCCTCGCAAGAAAAGGGAAAAGTTGACAGCTATGAGCAGAAGGACTATCCCAGGACCATAGTCTTTAGATACTCAGATTACACACACACTGTTTTGGTGCAGAAACTCAGGTTGTGATGATTAATCAGGTTTGGGGCTAATGGCACATATATTTACTCCCACAAAACATGCATGGGATGATGAAACCTGGGTGTTGTTTTGTTTTGTTATATGAAAACTGATTTCTGTGGTATAATTAGAAGTGTGAGGTGCAGTTAATATCTGCCAGAAGCCACTGTCAAAACTCACAACTAGATCATAGTAAGGGTAGGTCATAGTCCCGTTCAGGGTAACAATGGTTCCTTGGCTACAGTGAAGCCAGGGGCACCTTCATTGTCATGCTATATTGTCTATATATGCCCATGCTGACAAAAATATGGTAACATTTGAAGGCCGGAGCTTAAGGAGAGCAGAACAATGGCAGCCAAACAGCAAGGCAAAAAGAAAGCCAGGGTTCCAAAGAGGAAGAACGTCAACAAGAAGCACCAACAAGCGAGATGGAATTGGAAGAAGCTCCAGGCTCAAAAACGTAAGAAGAAGCAGCCTCATTTGAAGCGTCAAGCCAAGAGGACCTCAGTCGCTAAGTCAAGGAGCAGTGGGCAGCCAAGAAAGATCTGTTCCTCAAAGCTCTTTGCTTCCAAAATTCTGCGCCAGTTGCCCAAGGTGCGCATGGAGGCCAAGGCCAGGAATCTGATGAAGACCTTGCTGGCGGACTTATACAGTCACGTGGCGACCCAAGTAGAGGCCTTGAGGCAGAAAGCGGAGCAGGCCCAGGCCCTCGTCAGCTGCAACAATGTCCAAACTGCCTTGAAGGAGGCCATGGAGAAGGAGTTGACCAAGCACATGGCTGAACAGCCCACCGCCATCACCACCACTTAGAGAAGCATCCCTCTTCTTCTCCAGCGGTGGCAAGAAAGGAGAGGAGCAAAGGTTGCCCTGAGAAGATCCACATAATACCCAAGAGACTTAAAAAATATATTGCTGCCTTCATAAGTCCAAGAAATCCTGTCATTTACCACTTTAGACATCTCATTGGACACCAAACGGAGAGAATTGCTATGGAAAAGACACAAAAGAGGTGGCTTTCGAAAAGAACCACAATTCCAGTAAAGCAGGATTTTATTAGGTTTCTTCACTTCTTCCAATAAATCTGAATTTTAGCGGTTTTCAAGTGTAATTGTGTCTTCTATTCTCCGGAACGGAGCTTTGGTTTTGGGTGATGGCTACAAATCTAGTTATATAAAATGCTGATTAAGAAACGTATCCACTGTGTGATACTTAATAACAATCAGATGACTTATTAAAAAAACCCAAGTGATACTATAAAAATGTGGGGAAGGTAAGATTTACAGAAATGAATTTGAATTCCAAATTTAAGACATAAAACAATGCAACTCACAATACTGAAAATAAAATAAATACCACAATATACAGCAGTGCCTTGGTTTTCGAATGTAATCCGTTCCAGAAGACCGGAATGTTCCGGAAGACTGGAATGTTAGAAAACTGAGGCGCAAAATGAATAGGCATTGGAATGCCTATTCATTCCAATAGGTTTACTATTGACTGATGATAACCTCATTTATATTTTTATTGTAAATTGCAAGTGAATCACAGCAGACAAATGCCATCAAGCAGACCAGCAAATGCATACATTTGCTGAATTTATAGCTGTCATGGTTCATCTTGTTCACAGTAATGTCCTTCTTGCTTGATACTTTAAATGTAAGTGAGATGAGTATATTCCTTCCAACTGGTTGATATGGAGGATCTCAAACCTCAGTGCAGCACCAATTCTCACCAAACCTCAATTCTCGCTGCCGTAGTAGCATCCATAAATAATGTCCTCTTCTCTTTCGGCAGATCTTGACCTCAAATACCTAACAGGAAGGTTTCTGGTTGATTAACAAATATTATTTTCAACATTTTTTTCAATTCATTGTATATCATTTCCCAATATATTTTTACGTTTTTACAGTCCCACCATATATGATAAAAAGTAACTTCAGCCTCACACCTCCAACACTCCTTCTAACAGAAGATACATTTTGAATTATTTTTTTGGGTTTTGTCTTGTCTTTTTCTTTCTTTTTTCTTTGCTTTTCCTTTTTGTTTCCTTTTTCTTTCTGTTTATAGATGTTGAGATGTATGATTTCTAACTTTTAATTCTTTTCCTGCACTTGACAGAACTGACAGTGAAATCCCGTGCGAACTTTCCCGGGGAGTGAGTTCCATTGAACTCAATGATACTTACTTCCGAGTAGACATGCACAGCTCAATACGAAGCTTAAAATCTGCAAATGCAGGTCTTCCCACTTACCAGACTCACACACGCAACCTGATCAAACATCATGTGGCAACTCAACAGCTCGCACCGAGGAACTTCAAGAGCAAATTGCCTTTAAAAGAATAAACGATTTGAGAACATCTCCTTCCTCTCGGAGCTCTGCACTGAATCTGGGGAACAGGGCGCTGCTGCAGCGCAACCCCGATGCACAGCGAGGTCGATGCGTGTGTGCGAGCGCCTTGCCGCTTTGACAGAAGGAAGGCTGCGGAGGCTTCTCTGCCTCTGCAAAAGATCGGCATAAAACGCAAAGGAAATGCGGATGGAGGCACGTAGACCCGTGAATTAGCATACTGCTAATTAGGATTCAGCTAGGGAGAGCCCAAGCGTCAGTGTCAGGATGGCCGAGTGGTCTAAGGCGCCAGACTCAAGGCTCATATCCTTCCCAGGCTCTGGGTGTTCTGGTCTCCAATAGGAGGCGTGGGTTCAAATCCCACTTCTGACACATCCTTTTTTTTTAAAGATTTTTTTTTTTTTGTTCCCCCTCATCCCTCTCTCTCTCCCTAATGGTGGAAAAATCCTCTGTGAAGCCTGAAACATTTATGCCTGTCCTTTTCCGCACAGGATCTTAACAGCGATCCCACTGAGCAGACTCTGAACTTACTTCCGAGCTCACACGCGCCTGCCTGCGAGTCATTTCCGTCCTCCGCTTTGGCGAGGCGGGTTACGGGTAAAGGTGGGGCGGGGGGAGAGAGAGGGGACTGCCGGCAGATCGGCAGCGCTTTCTTTCGCCCGCGGAAGAGTGTCCGATCGCGTCCATGCGTTGCATTTTTTTTAAGCGGACACAGAGGTCCCCGGGGAAAAGCCATGCAAGCTTCTTCCTGGGTGCTGCCTGCAGCAAAGAACTGCCTTGCTTTGCAAAAAGACAGACAGACAGACGATCGATGTTAAGAAATGAGTTTTCTTGTACCTATCTGAGCTTGCAGAAAAGTCTCCATCACAGTTTTCTCACCCTTATTTCACTGCATTTTGTACGTTTTCCAATTCTAATTACACTCATTACAAAATGGCCCAAAATCTAAATAAATATAGAAAGGTAGAATATCTCTCATTACAAGTCTCCAGACAACCCTGCTAGTGAGGTTACTTGCTGAGTGGTACCTCAGGTTAAGTACTTAATTCGTTCCGGAGGTCCGTTCTTAACCTGAAACTGTTCTTAACCTGAAGCACCACTTTAGCTAATGGGGCCTCCTGCTGCCACTGTGCCGCCAGAGCACGATTTCTGTTCTCATCCTGAAGCAAAGTTCTTAACCTGAAGCACTATTTCTGGGTTAGCGGAGTCTGTAACCTGAAGTGTATGTAACCTGAAGCTTATGTAACCTGAGGTACCACTGTATTTCAAATATTGTATAAATTTACTCCAGTCCTTTTGGAATGCATGATCATGCTGGTTTCAGATTTTTCCTGTCAGCTTCGCCAGTTCTGCAAAGACCGTCATCTTCATCTGCCACTCTTCTTTCGTTGGTACTTCTTCTTGTTTCCATTTTTGGGCTAAAAATGCCGCAGTTGTTGCATACATAAACAGTACTTTATCTCCCGTTGGTGTCTCTTCACCAACTAGCCTCAATAGAAAGGCTTCTGGGTTTTTTAACAAAAGTATTTTTATACATTTTCTTTAACTCATTATATTGTCAGTACGCCTTTCAACCGATGTGCAGTGACTGGGCTCAATTAACTGGTTCTGCCCTGACCCGGCTAGGCGACTGGAGCGCTTTCAGAGACCTTCCAGTCCTGCGTCTGTGCATGCGTGGGTTGCGATTCGCCGCTTCCGCGCATGTGTGTGACATCATTTTGAGCGTCTGCGCATGTGCGAGCGGCAAAACCCGGAAGTAACGCGCTCCATTACTTCTGGGTCGCTGCGGAGCATAACCTGAAAACGCTCAACCTGAAGCACATTTAACCCAAGGTATGACTGTACAGTGGTACCTCAGGTTAAGTACTTAACCTGAAACGGTTCTTAACCCGAGGTACCGCTGTACTGGCTTGCATGAGTGTTACCTCTCTCACCCAGCCCTCTAGTCACTACATAGATAGGACTCTCGACACAGAGTCAGGCAATCAGTCAGGAGCGGAAGAACAGAAGAGCAGTTTCTGCCCCCTCCTTTCTCAAAACATCAGATCAGGAGATTCTGGCAATGGGAGGGGTGAAAATATCAACATATGTACCATTTCCCAGAAAGCCTTTACCTCTTTAAAAGTCCACCACAAGTTGTAAAAGATACCTCCCTTCACAATTTTCTTTCCTCGCTGCCATCCACCAACAGGGGATGACAGCAGTTCTAAGATGCTCCAAGCTTGAGGGATCTGTTGTTCTTTTTATTACTTATCAGTGATCCACCAGCTGGAGCTAGGTGCGCAAGAAAGAAGCTTATAGTTGAATATTTTTGAGCCCAGGTATTTGTTCTGAGTGCCAGAATTGAAGCGAGCTCCCAATTCTTCTATGCAAAATCCACCCCCCTCCTTTCTTTATGTCAGCAGTATAATGCCAGCAGTGTAATTGTTGGCAGTATAATTGTTGTTGTTATAATCCTTGCCAATCTACTAAAATTACCCAGAAATCTGTCATGAGATCCTGATTTACCTTTTGCCCATCCCATCTAGCAGACGCAGCTGTGACTCGAGTTCAGCTCCTGAATATGCCTATTTCATTTTTTTTAAAGGCATAAAGAGAGGAGGTGAGTGTGAGGAATCTCAGTGTATGCTACATATGTGACAATGATGGCTGTAGCTCTGCTCAAAAGCAACTCCACTCTTCAGAAATTATTCCGGGGGGCTCTGGACACCCTGGACGCCTCCAGACTGTCAGTGTTTTATGAGAGGGATTCAAGTAAAAACAGAATAATTTTGGCCTTATGTGCTTAAAATGGGTTAAAGTGTCAATCACATCTCCTACCTGGGCAGTTATCTTTCCACAAGGGCCAACATTTCATGCCGAAATCCTGCATCGCCTGAGCTCTGCGAGTGCAGCTTTCTCCCAATTGAAGTGCAGAGTGTTTGAGGACCGGGACATTTGCAGGGAAACCAATATGCTTGTTAACAAAGTTATTGTACTACCAACTTTACTGTATACCTGTGAAACACACACCACTTATAAACGCCATCTCCAACTCCTTGAAAGATTCCATCAATGGTGTCTCCCAAAAAATTTACACATCACTTGGGAAGATAGGCGAATTAATACCAGTGTACTGGAGGGAGCAAAGATCACCAGTGTTGAAGCGATGATTCTTCAACATCAACTTCGCTTGACTGGTCATGTTGTGCGGATGCCTGATTATCATCTTCCAAAGCAACTACTCTATTCCAAACTTAAAATTGGAAGGCATAATGCTGGTGGTCAACAAAAGAGATTTAAAGACTCTCTCAAGGGAAATCTAAAAAAAAAGTAGTATAAACACTGACAACTGGGAAACACTGGCTTGAAAGAGCTCCAGTTGGAGGACAGCCTTTACCAAAGGTGTCATGGACTTTGAAGATGCTCAGACTCAGGACACAAGAGAGAAACGTGCTAAGAGGAAGGCGCGCTTGGCAAACCCTCACCGTGATCAACTCCCGCCTGGAAACCTATGTCCCCACTGTGGAAGGACATGTGGATCCAGAATTGGCCTCCACAGTCACTCACTGTTAAGACCGTGTTCATGGAAGACAATCGGCTACGAGTGATCGCCGAAGACGAAGATTGTTAGGTTTTGTGGTTGTATTTGGTTTGCGTTTCAGAGCTCCCTGTCCAAGTGTTCTTTGTCTTGTTCCGGAGCTTTCTCCACAAAAACCCACTCTTTAAAGCACAGTCGGAGCAAATGGCAATCTGCAGACAACCCGTTTAATCTGAAAGGTAGGTATGGATAAGCCCTTAGTCTCCATGTTGCCCATGTTGGACCCACCAGGGCAGAGGAGGAGGACAAAAGGAGAACAAGTTGATTTTGTGTGTCATTGCTTCTGGCTCCCCCTACTGTTGGCCTCCCAGTTTTCTCCCTACCAACCCCTATGGCATCCGTCATCACTGGGGAGACAGGGGCTGTTACCTTCATGAATTGCTTGTGAGGCTTCCTAGAGACATAAGTGCAAACCACAGAACTGGATATTGAGAGAATTCCAGTTCTTTGATAATTGCTTGATGCATAATTAGAGTGGGAGGAGGAAGAGAAAGTAGGGGAGGAGCCTGCCAAATGCTTAAATCATTGTTCACTCACTTTCCTGTTCTGTTCACGTATGAGTGTTTATTTGAAAAAGTATTTGGAGCGCCTCACTTAGCAAAAGAAATGGGCCCAACAAGTTTTGCCATTCAAGTTCCCAAGGCAAAAGGTATGAGCATCTTCTGTAAGTATAATCCTGGGTAAGATTACATCGCTGAGGTAAATGTCTGATTTTAATCTTATTAATGACATTTCTGATGTCAGATTTCACTATGCTCAACTTTCAGAAACTGTTGCTATTTAGAAAATATGTGGGAGGTTTTCTTCTTCTTATTAGAGTAGTGGAGAGCAGAGAATAACAAGCGACAGAGAAAATACTGTTTGATATTATACATTTCCAACAAAAGAAACATATGTTAGATAAAAATGTCTTTTTATCTAACAGATGACTGATCAACTATTTGGTGGATTTGACTAATTCAGTATTTGTTCACCAGCATACCTAGTTGTTGATGTTACTGGATTTTGAGAAGGGGAGATGTAAAAATCTTTTGCAAGTTGCTATTAAACAAAAATGCTTTAAATTTATTATTATTCTAACTCGTAAAAGTATATAAAGGAGACCTGGTACTGTGCAAAAGCCCAGCTCACAAGCAAACAGTCTAAAAAAACAAAATCCCAAAGTATTTCCAGCACAAGATTTTAAAATAATATTCCGCCAAGTTGAATTTCAGAAAGCAAAAGGTGTGGGAGGGCAGGGAGGGGGAGCTTGAACTTGTTGTGGAAAGCTCTATTTTGACTCTTAAGTGTTACCTGTGGGATTTTGCTCTTTTGCAAACTCCCACTCATTTAAGTGGAACCAATGCAGGAAAGCCTCGCACTCAACTAACAGTGCATGTGTTAATCTGAACTTTTGCTATGGTTTACTATTTTACTACTGTAGTCCTTGCATGAGTAAAAGATCCTTGCATGAGTAAAACTTATTGTGGCACGAGATCTTATCTCAAATGTGTCCTAATACATTGAATAAAGATTCGCACGTGTCATCCAGTTCCCCTAAAAGCTAATCGACACCTGCTGCACAGACAAAATGGTAAGATAACTTTAAGAGACGAAGCAGACAAGGAGAACCAGTTTAGTCTTTGCTCACTAGGCTAATATTCTTTCAACTTTTACTTAAGCAGACTAAGCAAAATGGGAAATAGGCAGGGAGTTCCAGAAAGGAACAACACAACAATAGAGCTGTTGGACATAGCTGTCAACCTTTCCTTTTTTTGCGGGAAATTCCCTTATTCCAGCGCCACTTCCCGCTGCTATCCCGGATTGTTAGATATCCCGTAGACTGTCCCCGGGACAGGTGAGGCTGCTGATCCCTTATTTTCAAATCTGAAAGTTGACAGCTATGCTGTTGGAATTACAGGAACTGCTCATCTCAAAGTCCCTTCTCCATCAGAATGCATTGGCTAAAATTAGTACAGAAACCCTCTCTCCAAGCTCCAACAAGGAACTTACTCAGCACTCTCAAGGAACCAACACATGCCTCTCCTTAAGGACACGTAGTCCCTTCCCCTTCCATTGCTTGCCTTGTCATAAGTTTGGGTTCTGTGGCAAAATTGTCACATTCACTTTCCGTAGGCATTTAAGAATAGTAATGGATTACTTCACTCTTTAGACCAATGTGTAGGATTTGCTGCCTGCTTAAATTGTAATTTTGCTGTCCAAAGCAGCATTTATATATTCTGTCCCTTTCTTTTCACACAATAAACCGGGTGTGCCAACTGTAGGGGGCTGAGGTGTCACCAGTCCCATCAATATTCCTTAGCAGGGGACTCAGCCCCCCCCCCCCCCAATATTGAAGACAGCATCAAAGGCAGGCTCCTTCTGAGCATGAGAGAGGAAGAGTTGTGGCCATCAAAGCTGTGCAACACTGGGCAAGGCCTTCTCTCAACAATGTGCCTCCTCCCAATGACACGTGCATGACATCACAGGCGCGTGTGCAACATCTTGCATGTACCACGCTGCTGGCCACCCAGTCTTTGCCCAAGGTGGCACCTCTGCATTAAGGCAAGCTTTGCTTATTTCTTTTGTGTAAGAACTTCTTATAGGCGTAAGGTTATGGGTAAAACAAATATTCATAGCAGACACACTCCTAACTCTAGCAGAAGATCCCAAACCTCTCAGTGGTGTGTGCATGAATAAACGTTATTGCTGGACACTCTCCCAGTTCACGTTGTGTCAGGGTATACTAACCATGTCGAAGCTCACAAGGGCAAAAACTCGAATCCATGGGTCAGGATTACACCGGGTGTGTGCTAGTGTTCTACCAAGCTGTACATTGGCACCCTCCCAATGTTTTACACTACAACTCCCCTCAACCCAGGCCAGTACAGTCAATGGTCAGGGATGATGGGAGTTGCAAGCCAGCCACATTTGGAGAGCACCACATTGGGGAAAACGGATCTAGTGTGTGTGGCTAGTTGCATATCAGTAGTGTAGATTTTATTTTGTTTAATTATTTGTTGGGTTTTGGCTTCGTAGCCCCACCTAACCTTGCCCACGTGGCACTACTTCCCAGTGGTGTAGTGTGGGCAGTAGCCCTGGGCGCAAAATTGTTAGGGGCGCAAAATTTCAACACCCGCTGCTGCCTCCATATGGCTGTGCACTTCCATTGCTGGGCTCCATTGAAAATGGCTTCTCCATGCAAACCAGGAAGTGACCTCGCCACCAGACAAAAGAACAACTCTTATCTCTGCAGCTGCAATCTCTTGGGTGACATGGACGCCGTTAGGCAATTGAATGTGCATGCGTACTCCACCTGTTTACCTCCCACCTGAAGTATATGTGGGTTCAAGCAAGACCCAAGGCAGTGATTCAGCTTAAAGGCTTTACTGAATCATCAAGAGCAACAGACAACTGCATATGTGCATTTCTGAAGGCCTGGGCCACCCTCAACATGATCGGCTGACTCAACCCCGAAGCTGTAAATCGTAACCCGGAGCTTAAGAGCCAATG
This sequence comes from Podarcis pityusensis, assembly GCF_964106645.2. NCBI lineage: Eukaryota > Metazoa > Chordata > Lepidosauria > Squamata > Lacertidae > Podarcis > Podarcis pityusensis. The sequence goes on from NC_138029.1 coordinate 108,886,155, forward strand.
CCAGTAGCCTAAACTCTGATAATGCTACGTGATTGGATAGGTAAAGGTAAAGGGACCCCTGACCATTAGGTCCAGTCATGACCAACTCTGGGGTTGCGGCACTCATCTCGCTTTATTGGCCGAGGGAGCCGGCATACAGCTTCTGGGTCATGTGGCCAGCATGACTAAGCCACTTCTGGCGAACCAGAGCAGCGCACAGAAACGCCGTTTACCTTCCCACCAGAGCGGTACCTATTTATCTACTTGCACTTTGATGTGCTTTTGAACTGCTAGGTTGGCAGGAGCAGGGACAGAGCAACGGGAGCTCACCCCGTCGCGGGGATTCGAACCGCCGACCTTCTGATCGGCAAGTCCTAGGCTCTGTGGTTTAACCCACAGCGCCACCCGCGTCCCTTTATGTGATTGGATATCAGGTATCAAATCAGAACACAGGAGCTCAGAATCCTTAGTCCAGACCTTAATCCAGTTTGCTCAGACAAACACAGACCACTGAATACATGACACTGCCCACCACTCCATGCAGCTCTGGGCTCTGGCAACCCACGGTACACCACTGCTACTTCCTCCAGATTTTGCCCATGACAAAGTGACATTCTGAAATCCCTCAAGGCATTTCTTTTGCCACCTGCACCCCGTTTGTATATGCTTAGAGTTAAAAGAGCTCGAGGAAGTTTTTTCTCCCTCTCTCATAATAGCAGAACTTGGGACAATCCAATGAAGCTGAATATTGGAAGTTTCAGGAAAGAGAAATAAAAACACTTCTTTGCATAGAATGTAGTTAAACTGTGGAATTCACTTTTTTTAAAAAACATTTTTATTAAGTTTCCCATTTTAACAATCCAATCAAACCACACTGAATGTTCCAGATTATACAAATACATATCAAATAGTCCAAATATTCTGCCTAAATTATAATTTTTTTGTTGGGACTTCCCATGCTCCAAGTTTGGGAGGGGGGGCTCTGATCATCTCATATCTCTGCTGCCTTGAATAGTCTTTCCAATAGTTCCTTTAAATCTTCATGTTGTTAACCTTCCTTCTTTCATGGCCTCTGAGTTGTTTCCACAAGCGAGTTGAAATAAGCAATGATGGGAATTCACTTCCACAGGACAGATTGGTGGCTTATTAGCCATGATAGAAATGTTGGAGGCAGTATGCTTCTGAATACCTGGTCCTGGAAATCACAAGTGCGGAGAGCACTGTTGCATTCAGGTCCTGCTTCTTAGTTTCCCACAGGCCTCTGGCTGGTCGCTGTGAGAATAGGATGCTGGACTAGATGGGGCTTTCACCTGATTCAGCAGCACTCCTGCTGGGCTGGGGTGAAGGTAGCTAATGAGTTTCACACCAGGGTGGAAAGTCCAGACAGTTTATTCAGCTATAGTAGGAGGCACAGAATAGGTTAACACCCAAAACATTTGCACAACTCCTTGAAGGCCCCAAAACATCATTACATGTGACGAATACGTGATCACGTTAACTGTTGGCTACATATGCACATGATCATAGAAATACTGAAATGATTGGCTGATTTGCATGTGTTGTTGTTGTTTAGTCGTTTAGTCGTGTCCGACTCTTCGTGACCCCATGGACCAGAACACGCCAGGCACTCCTGTCTTCCACTGCCTCCCGCAGTTTGGTCAGACTCATGTTCATAGCTTCGAGAACACTGTCCAACCATCTCGTCCTCTGTCGCCCCCTTCTCCTTGTGCCCTCCATCTTTCCCAACATCAGGGTCTTTTCCAGGGAGTCTTCTCTTCTCATGAGGTGGCCAAAGTATTGGAGCCTCAGCTTCAGGATCTGTCCTTCAAGTGAGCACTCAGGGCTGATTTCCTTAAGAATGGATCGGTTTGATCTTCTTGCAGTCCATGGGACTCTCAAGAGTCTCCTCCAGGACCATAATTCAAAAGCATCAATTCTTCGGCGATCAGCCTTCTTTATGGTCCAGCTCTCACTTCCATACTGGGAAAACCATAGTTTTAACTATACGGATCTTTGTTGGCAAGGTGATGTCTCTGCTTTTTAAGATGCTGTCTAGGTTGGTCGATTTGCATCTAGTAGTAATTAATAATAATAACACCCCACCCATCTGGCTGGGTTGCCCCAGCCACTCTGGGCAGCTTCCAACACATATAAACTCACTGACAGGGGTGGCATGAGATGGGGGTGAGGATGGCAGTGAGGACGCAACGGTGCAGGACCACTAGCAGAAGCAATCTGGTGCTTCCACTGTGCAACACCTTATTTCTTAATAGCATCAAGCTCAGTCATGGGTAGCAAAAGGGATAGTTTTGCAATCACTCTTCAGTTAGAGCTTTAGTTCCTTAAAAAGCAGGTTCTAACAGGGTTTGTGGTCAAACTCATCTTCTGCCCCCCCTCCCTCCAGAACAACGTCTTTAGACAATGACAGGAATCTCCCAACCACAAAGTCTGTTGAAAGCGGACAGTTGGAGGATGGATGGTTGTTAATGGATGGAGGTTGAATCCCGACAAAACAGAAGTACTGTTTCTGGATGGCAGGGGGGACAGTGTGGAGGACTCCCTGGTCCTGAATGGGGTAACTGTGCCCCTGAAGGACCAGGTGTGCAGCCTTGGGGCTATTTTGGACTCACAGCTGTCCATGGAGGCGCAGGTCAATTCTGTGTCCAGGGCGGTTGTCTACCAGCTCCATCTGGTACACCGGCTGAGAACCTACCTGCCTGTGCACTGTCTCATCAGAATGGTACATGCCCTGGTTATCTTCCACGTGGACTACTGCAATGCGCTCTACATGGGGCTACGTTTGAAGGCGACTCAAAAACTGCAACTAATCCCAAATGTAGCAGCTACACAGGTGACTGGGAGCAGCCACCTAGACCATATAACACCTGTCCTAAAGGATCTACATTGGCTCCCAGTATTGTCGAAGCACAATTCTGTGCTGACCTTTAAAGCCCTAAATGGCCTCGGCCCAGTATACCTGAGGGAATGTCTCCACCCGCATCACTCAGCCCAGATACTGAGGTCCAGCTCCAAGGGCCTTCTGGCAGTTCCCTCACTATGAGAAGTTACAGGGAACCAGACAGAGGGCCTTCCAGGTAGTGGCACCTGCCCTGTGGAACACTCTCTCATCAGATGTCAAGGTGATAAAGAACTAAACAACTTTGAGAAGACATCTGAAGGCAGCCCTGTATGGAGAATTTTTAAATGTTCGATGTTGTGTTATGTTGTTTTATCTGTTGGAAGCCACCCAGATATTATCATCATCATCGCCACCACCACAGTTTGGCTTTTGTTTTAACAAACATCAGGTGTGAGCTAAATTGGTAAATATGTCATGTCATTTACAAGCAGAATCTTCACTGGGGAGAAACAACTAGTTGGGAAAAAGCAATCACGACTATACTTAGGATTCAAGAAATACCCCGTCAGAATTTTGAGGACACTCCAGTTTTGTTTTGAAACCTTTAATGATGGTGTCATTAAACACCCCTCCCATGCCATTGCTAAATCTTATCTGACAGCGCCAATTTATTTCTCCTGTTGTAATATATAACTGGTAAGCAGTTTGCAGCTAACGCACCCAAGGTTCAACCACTTGACCGTTGAATGTGTTTCTTCTGCTATATACACTTCACACTTGGCCAGTCTTGGGAGAGGCTTGTAAACAGCTAAGAACATCAGAAGAGCTTGCTGGATCAAGCCAATGGCCCATCTAGCCCAGCCCGTGTGGTGTAGTGGTTAAGAGCGGTAGACTCGTAATCTGGTGAACCGGGTTCGCGTCTTCGCTCCTCCACATGCAGCTGCTGGGTGACCTTGGGCCAGTCACACTTCTCTGAAGTCTCTCAGCCCCACTCACCTCACAGAGTGTTTGCTGTGGGGGAGGAAGGGAAAGGAGAATGTGAGCCGCTTTGAGACTCCTTAGGGTAGTGATAAAGCAGGATATCAAATCCAAACTCTTCTTCTTCTTCTTCTTCTTCCCCCCAGCAGCCGCCCAGGTGCAAGCATAAGAGCACTCTTCCCTCCTGCCATTTCTACAAACTGCTTTCCAAGAGCATTTGTGCCTCCAACCAAAGGGACATGGATTGAGCATGGATGGCAGAATGTGGACAAACAGGAACATGCAGACAAATATACTTATTCTATCCATTTGTGTCTTTTGCATTCCAGTTCTTTCGGCATTGCTATTCTTTTCTGCCCTGCGAAGCTGCTACACAGATAATCCTAGTCCGCTGGAAAAGTGCTTCCAGGATGCTGAGTATGAGAATTATCTAGAGATAGCCAAGAACGGGCTGGGCAACGCATCGCACCCAAGACATGTGCTGATCGTAGGAGCAGGCATAGCAGGCCTCAGCGCAGCCTACACTCTCACAGAAGCTGGACACCAGGTAAGGGGTCCTTTAGTCATCACAGATGTTGCAACTGGTCCTCTGCTTCCGAGGTTGCCCCCTAGGGACCTGCGTATTGATTTGTTTGCACAAAGTCTGCAGGGAGGTTAAACCACTGTGGCTCTTTGCTGAGTATTCGTTTTTTACTTTGCGGGGAGGTTAGGTGTTGCATCAAAGGAAGTGTTATTCCACACCTCACCTTTTCTTCTCACACAGAGTCCAGCTGGGGAGGTGGGGGGTTAAGGTTTGGTATTTGAGGGCACCAAATCAATTTTAATCATGCAACTTGACGTCGCAATCTGAGTTTGGTGGTATGTGATGGAGTCCCACCCAAAAATACCATGAATCTTTTTGGCTGCAGCAGATCTCACAAGGGCAGCCATTTAACATGGCACAGACCTCATCTGGTAGTTGGGGAAACTAGGCCGAAATAGGTGGGGAGGCGTAAGGAGCTGTTGTAGTTGTGTGCTGCCAACCACAGCAGAGCTCAGTAGAAGGAGAAGCCAGCCAACCAGGGGGGTACTTGCCTGGAGGCAGAGGCTGTATGCAAGGTTCAGGCCAGTCAGGAGTATCTCAGTTCACGTAGTCAAATGATCTGGGGGTCAAGAAAGCAGAAGGTCCAAGGTCACGAGAAGCAAAAAGCAGCAAGGTCTGACCAGGAACGACAAATGTTGTTTCCAGCAACTGACTGAGGCTGAAAACCCTGCTTAAGAAAGCTGGAGCCATCTGGTTCTCCTCAGGAGCAAGAAGGCTGATCAGCAGCAGGTGGAGTCACTTTGCCTTCTGCTGCTTCAGGCTGCTGCTCAGCAGGTGAAGCCGACTCCTGGCCCATGCTGGGTAAGTCTCTCAACTGCCCTCAAGAATTGTGCTGTGGACCATGGAAATTGAGGCAGGCTATTGTAGCGTGGGTGGCGCTTTGGGTTAAACCACAGAGCCTAGGACTTGCCGATCAGAAGGTCGGCGGTTTGAATCCCTGTGACGGGGTGAGCTCCCGTTGCTCGGTCCCTGTTCCTGCCAACCTAGCAGTTCAAAAGCACGTCAAAGTGCAAGTAGATAAATAGGTACTGCTCCGGCGGGAAGGTAAATGGCATTTCCATGTGCTGCTCTGGTTCACCAGAAGCAGCTTAGTTATGCTGGCCACATGACCCCGAAGCTGTACGCCGGCTCCCTCGGCCAATAAAGCGAGATGAGCGTCGTAACCCCAGAGTCGGCTATGACTGGACCCAATGGTCAGGGGTCCCTTTACCTTTACCTAGTGTAGCATGAAGCAGTAGTTGGAGTGATACAGCAGTTGCTGTCCTGTTTGCCTTCAGGTGACAGTTCTTGAAGCCAGCGACCGCGTGGGGGGACGAGTGGAGACGTATCGAAACGAGCAAGAAGGCTGGTATGCAGATCTGGGGCCCATGCGTTTGCCTCAGGTACACAGGTGAGACGGGAGGTTACCACATGCCTTTCACTTCATCTGCTGAGCACGCATAAATCCCGCCTTGCTCATCCATTATGGCTCTTTCCATGGACACGTGTCTTGGTGCATTTGGCTGTGTGGGAGACAAAAGAGCTGTTGGCCTGTTGCCACGAGGAAGAAAGTGTATATGGAATTGAAGACAATGTATGACTTCTTGGATGTGGCCCACTAGTTGGAGAAAATCTTGGCTGCGAGGCCTATGGCAGTTTGTTTTCTGTGAACGCGACAGAGCAGATGGGAGGAGGAGGAGGCAGGACCTCTTCTGGGAACACTCATTATTCCTCCCTTCCCCAGGGTGGCAAACATAGCTCACCTCCCTTTTGCCCCACGATGCACCTGTGAAGAAGATAAAGTCGAGAGATAGTGACTATTTGTAAGCGCTGGGCAATAGGAAGCTGCCCAGAGTGGCTGGGGCAAACCAGTCAGATGGGTGTGGTACTATAATAATAATAATAATAATAATAATAATAATAGTAATAATTACTACTACTACTACTACAACAACTAGGTGTTTAGGAAGTGCTCTGCACAGGGCTTACCAAACCTTTTTTGCTATCTCTCTCCACCCCCGGTCTGTTTATATATTCATTATACAGTGGTACCTCGGGTTACATATGCTTCATGTTTACATACGCTTCAGGTTACAGACTCCGCTAACCCAGAAATAGTGCTTCAGGTTAAGAACTTTGCTTCAGGATGAGAACAAAAATCATGCTCCGGTGGTGTGGCGGCAGCAGGAGACCCCATTAGCTAAAGTGGTGCTTCAGGTTAAAAACAGTTTCAGGTTAAGAACAGACCTCTGGAATGAATTAAGTACTTAACCCGAGGTACCACTGTATGCAGGGGGACACATAGCCCTAAACATTTTGTGAATCAAAGTTTGGCCTCATTGAGGGGCAGTATTTCAATACAAGTAGGAAAATGAGAGTACCCCTAAACACTTTTTTTTTTAAAAAAGCACTGATTTTATATATATATATGGTGGCAGGTGGATGATTAATATTCTGCAGCCTTTGAAATGTGCTTGTGTGCTCCTGTTTTGACTAATTATATGTGCTTTTATCTTGTGAACTCTCCTGAGATGAAGAGCGGTACAGTCAAAACAAATCAGCTCCCAAAAGATTGAAACCTGGAAGTGAGTGTTCCAGTTTTCGAACGATTTTCAGAAGCCTAACGTCTGGCTCGGCTTCCGATTGGCTGCAGGAGCTTCTTGCAGCCAATCAGAAGCCGCACTTTGGTTTCTGAACGTTTTGAAGTCCAACGGACTTCCGGAATGGATTCTGTTTGACTTCCAAGGTATGACTGTATATTAACCTAGTAAATAATAACAACATAATAATCATCGCTGCATCTGACCGTGGAAGCACAGCATATCCATCATGTTGTTTTTGTTGTTTAGTCGTGTCTGACTCTTCGTGACCCCCTGGACCAGAGCACGCCAGGCACTTCTGTCTTCCACTGCCTCCCACAGTTTGGTCAAACTCATGCTGGTAGCTTTGAGAACACTGTCCAACCATCTCGTCCTCTGTCGTCCCCTTCTTCTTGTGCCCTCCATCTTTCCCAACATCAGGGTCTTTTCCAGGGAGTCTTCTCTTCTCATGAGGTGGCCAAAGTATTGGAGCCTCAGCTTCAGGATCTGTCCTTCCAGTGAGCACTCAGGGCTGATTTCCTTCAGAATGGAGAGGTTTGATCGTCTTGTAGTCCGTGGGACTCTCAAGAGTCTCCTCCAGCACCATAATTCAAAAGCATCGGCAATCCATCATAGCCAGTAGCAATTGCTAGCCTTGTCCTCCATGTGTTGATCTAACCCTCTTTTAAAGGCCTCCAAGTTGGTGGGCAACACTGCCTCTTGGAAGAGCAAATTCCACTCTTTTGACTATGCACTGTCCCCTTCTCATGCCTCAGGATCGTCCGCGAATATGTCAGAAAGTTTGGCCTGAGTCTGACGGAATTCTTTCCAGAGGATGAGAATGCCTGGTATTTGATTGACAACATCAGGAAGCGAGTTGGGGAGGTCAAGAGGAACCCCAGCCTCTTGAATTACACTGTGGATCCCTCGGAAGAAGGCAAAACCGCTGGTCAGCTGTATGAGGAATCCCTCCATCGGGTTGGGATACTTTTGGTGCTTCTTTTAATTGGGAAAACCTTCTGTGTCCTGTTCCAAATATTAAGACCGTAGAGGTGGAAAGAACCAAAAGCAAGTCTAGCCGACACACCCTCCTAAAATAAATTGTAGATCCTCTATGAGGGAAGGTTACTATATTGGGGGATTTATTTATTTTTACTAAGTGGAGGCATGAGAATATTTAAGATTATGTGATGCTAAATATTATGCATGGTATACAGAAAGTGGGTGGGGTTTTTTCTCCCTTTTTCATAACACTAGAAGTTGGGGACATCCAGTTAAGCTGAAGCTTAGAGGATTTGGGACGGACAAAAGAAAGCACCTCCTCAGGCAGCATATCACATTGTAGTAATCATCATCATCATCATCATCTATTACTTATACCCTGCCCATCTGGTCGGGCCTCCCCAGCCACTCTGGGCGGCTCCCAACAGAATATTAAAAACATGATAAAACATCAGCTATTAAAAACTTCCCTGAATGGGGCTGCCTTCAGATGTCTTCTAAAAGTCAGATAGTTGTTGATTTCCTTGACATCTGGTGGGAGGGCGTTCCACAGGGTGGGTGCCACTACTGAGAAGGCCCTCTGCCTGGTTCCCTGTAACTTGGCTTCTCGAAGTGAGGGAACCGCCAGGAGGCCCTCGGAGCTGGACCTCAGTGTCTGGGCTGAACGATGGGGGTGGAGGCGCTCCTTCAGGTATACTGGGCCGAGGCCATTTGGGGGCTTTAAAGGTCAGCACCAACACTTAGAATTGTGCTCGGAAACGTACTGGGAGCCAATGTAGGTAAACTATGAAATGCATTCTGACTTTTTCTTTATGGTCATACCAGGTTGAAGAAGAGGTGAAGAGGACAAACTGTAGCTACGTGCTGGGTAAATATGATACCTTCTCAACCAAGGTAAAAAAGAATGATCCCCCCCCCTTTTCTTTTCTTTTCTTTTCTTTTCTTTTCTTTTCTTTTCATTCTTTGGATGTTACCATGGCCTTTGGCTAGCGCAATAAAACCCAATAAGTTAACAAAACTAGCTAAAGCAATGCCCCAAACTTGTGACGTGCAAAGTTTCAGTAAAAACTTAATTGGCGCACTTCTGTTATATTATTAGAATATTACACAAGCCTATAGTAGTTACCCAGCTTCCTAGGTATCCCACCTAGATATCCTGGGGAGCAGGGGCACATGAAGAAGGGCCTCAGGGGATCATTGCAGGGTCCAGGTTGGTTCATATGGGGAGAGGCAGCCCTTGACCCTTTGCAGTTCTGAGCCATTTAAGGTTTTATAGGTCAGAGCCAGAACTTTGAACTGGACCTAGAAACTCATGGGCAGCCAGTGCAGTCAGGCCAGGATAAAGTACACTATGCTCAAACTGTCTCGCCCTGGTGAGCAACCTGGCTGTCAAATTTTGCACCAGCAAAATTTTCCAAAATGTCTTCAGAGGCAGCCCCATGCACAACTTGTTGCAGTAATCTAACCTTGAGGTTACCAGAGTATAGATAGCAGAAGTTAGTCTATCCCTGTCCTGATTAGGGGAGCAGCAGGGCCACCAGCCAGAAATGATGGAAGGCACTGCATGCTGCCGAGGCCACCTGAGCCTCAAGCAGGGCCGGATTGAGGTTTGATGAGGCCCTAAGCTCCTGAAGGTAATGGGGCCCTTTATAGGTCCAGCTGTCCTTTGTCAACAACAAATTGTCTCTGTTTTTTGTGTTGAATATATGCTATATGGTAATTTATGGACCTAGTAGGTATCTAAAGCCATTTGCACATAACAAAATATGTATTTTATCAAAGTAACTGTTGAACTGAAATACAATTGAGAAGTATATTAATAGTGAAATACAATTAAGAAGAAGTACGGTATATTAATAGTGAAATAATTATTAAGCTCTAACTTAAAGTGATTTTTTATTCATAACAAACTTAATAATGCAAGCACATTGGCATTTGGCAATAACAAACGTTTTATTTTATTTGTTTTTTATCTTGTAGTTTGGAAATGTACATCCAGGTTTTTTTCCCCCTTTAATTTTTTTGGGGCCCCCAAGAGAGTGGGGCCATAAGCTATAGCTTGTTTAGCTTATACGTAAATCCGGCACTGGCCTCAAGCGACAGCAAAGGATCCAGAAGAACTCCCAAGCTACATACCCGCTCCTTCCAAAGAAGTATAATCCCATCAAGAGCAGGCCACCTCCCTCCCATCCATCCAGTCCAGGGAATCACCCACTACTAGTGCCTTAGTCCTATCTGGACTGAGCTTCAGTGTATTGGCTCTCATCCAGTTCCATGACAGAGGCAAAACAACAGTCCAGCATATCCACTGCCTCACCTACATATGTAAAAGAGAAGCAGAAGGGTGGATGAGCCCAAACAGAAGGGTGGATGAGCCCTAAGGCAGGCATAGGCAAACTCGCCCCTCCAGATGTTTTGAGACTACAATTCCCATCATCCCTGACCACTGGGCCTGTTAGCTAGGGATGATGGGAGTTGTAGTCCCAAAACATCTGGAGGGGCGAGTTTGCCTATGCCTGACCTAAGACTATACAGATATGTTTACTCACCTGGGACTGAGAACAAGCCTCACCGAACTCAGAGAGATAGACATATAGAGGACTGCACTATAACTTTTTGCAGAATCCAATTCCTTGCTTTCCAGAATAAGCAAATCCTGAAGCCTGAGAACCTCAGGATTTCTTGTGTACTAGATTCCAAATTCAGTTGTTGCTTGGTGGTGTGTTTGCTTAAGCATCTTTGTGGAGTGCTATCCTTAAAGGTGGTTATTCCCCACCCCTCCCACAACAGCAATATTTAATCAAAGTAGCAAAGCTGAGTCGTGGAGCTGTCGAAATGATTGGGGACTTGCTCAATGAAGATGCTGGCTATTACCAGTCGTTCATTGAAAGTATGAGAGGTGAAATGATCTTCTCTTCTGGAAAGAGGTAAGCAGAAATACGCATTGCAAGGAAATAGGGAGGATTTATTCTTGCTGAAGTAAATAATCTGCTCTTCTTCAGATGAGATTGCATTTTGGTTCATTTCCAAAACTAGGACTGTAGGAACATCTTGGGACCACAATACCTTAGGAATGCCTCTCCCCATACGAACTGACCCCGGACCCTGAGCTTGTAATCCGAGACCTTTCTCTATGTCCCCCGTTCCCCCCCAAGAGGTTTGGATGATGGCAACACAAGAACCGGCCTTTTCTGTGGTGGCTCCCCGTCTGTGGTATGCTCTCCCCAGAGAGGCTTGCCTGGTGCCATTATCATGGGTGGAGCTAAGGGGGGGCAGCACCCCACCAATAAATAAAAATCTATAAAAATGGATAGCAAGCTGGGGTTCTGCCCCCCCCCACGCCAACAAAAGCCCTGCCCCACCCCCAACAAAAATCCTGGCTATGCCTGTGGCCATTATTACATATCTTTAGGCACCAAACAAAAACATTCCTCTTTATTCAGGCCTTTAGCCATTAAATAATCGATGATTTGTTAAAGGGGTGGGTGGGTGGACTGTTATTATGATTATTTTATTATGCAGTCCAGTATTATGCTCTGCATTTTATTATTTTGTTCTTAATGTTGTAAATGTTGTTCTTAATGTTGTACACCGCCCCGGGATCTTTGAATAATGGTTGGTATATACAGTGGTACCTCGGGTTAAGTACTTAATTCGTTCCAGAGGTCCGTTCTTAACCCGAAACTGTTCTTAACCTAAAGCACCACTTTAGCTAATGGGGCCTCCTGCTGCCGTTGTGCTGCCAGAGCAAGATTTCCGTTCTCATCCTGAAGCAAAGTTCTTAACCCGAGGTACTATTTCTGGGTTAACGGAGTCTGTAACCTGAAGCGTATGTATCCCGAGGTACCACTGTAAATCAAATTGATGATAGATAAATAAACAAATAACATATGCTCCCTCTCCCTACAACAAAGTCAACATAAAGATGTAAGAGTCCAGCTGGCTCTTGCGAAAGTTCCATCTAGACCAGAGGCCTATGGGAAGCCTGCAAGCCAGACCTAAGCTCAATAGCCCCTCTCCCCACTTGTGATACCCAGCATGCATAGAATCATAGATTGCAGAGTTGGAAGGGACCCTGAGGAACATTTAGTCCAACCCCCTGCAATGCAGAAACATGCCGCTGTCCCATGCGGGGATCAAACCTGTAACCTTGGCGTTTTCAGCACCACATTCTAACCAAGTGAGCTATCCCCTTGGATAATATATCCACAATAACTAAAAGCCGTTGATTATCTTCCGTGAACTTGTCTAATCCTCTTTCAAAGTTGGTGGCCATCTCCACACCTTGTCGGCGCGAATTCCAGAGTGTTAACTATGTTCTGGGTTCAGAAATGCTTCCGTTTGTGTGTGCTGAACTGAGCAGCAACTGAGCAACACACGACAGTAGGCTCTTCCATCTTCTATCCATCCATTAATCTGCATTTGTTTGTGTGGTTTTTTTTGCAGGTTTGATCAAATCACAGGAGGCTTTGATCAGCTGCCAATAGCCATTTACAGAAGCATTTCAGAAAGGGTGCATTTTGGTACTAGGGTGGTCAGGATGGAGCAGGCAGGCGAGAGCGTCACCGCGGTTTATCAAACCGCCAACAAAGCACTGTTCAGCGTGACGGCCGATTACGCCGTGGTCACCTCCACCGCCAAGGCCACGAGGCGCATCCATTTTGAGCCGCCCCTGTCGCGTGACAAAAGCCACGCCTTGCGGTCCATCCACTACAGGAGCGTCACTAAAGTCTTCCTCGCTTGCGCCGAGAAGTTCTGGGAAGCTGATGGGATCCGCGGCGGGAAGTCCACAACTGATCGCCCGGCCCGATTCGTCTACTACGTCAGTCAAAACTTTTCCAGCAGCATTGGGGTTGTCTTGGCTAGCTACGTCCACAGTGACGACTCCCGTTTCTTTCAGGCCCTCAGCCATGATGACATCATTAGCATCACCCTGGATGACCTGTCTGCCATCCACCACCTGCCCAAGGGGTACATCCAGTCTGTGTGCCAGTCATCCGTAATAAAGAGATGGAGCTTGGATAAATATTCCATGGCTGGCTTTGCTGCCTTCACCCCCTACCAGTTTGTTGATTACAGCGAACCTCTCGAGGAGCCAGAAGGCAGGATCCATTTTGCTGGGGAACACACTACCAAACTCCACGGCTGGCTGGACTCCGCAATCATGTCAGGGCTGAGGGCAGCAAGAGAAATCAACTTCGCATCTGGGAAGTGGTCGCCCAGGAACCAGCCAAATAACAAAGAGGAACTTTAAACAGGCACTCTGCAAAAGGAGAAAAGATCATTTGAAGGAATACAGTGGTACCTCGGGTTACATATGCTTCAGGTTACATACGCTTCAGGTTACACACTCTGCTAACCCAGAAATAGTGCTTCAGGTTAAGAACTTTGCTTCAGGATAAGAACAAAAAATCAGGCTCCGGCGGCACGGCGGCAGCAGGAGGCCCCATTAGCTAAAGTGGTGCTTCAGGTTAAGAATAGTTTCAGGTTAAGAACGGACCTCCGGGACGAATTCAGTACTTAACCCGAGGTACCACTGTATCTTGACATACGGGAGTTTTGAATCGGGACAAGTCAAAATATTGCTATGAGTTTGGGGAGAAAGAAGTAGGCTGGATGCAAGATCCTTCTAACTGCTGGATCCAGGAAGTGTTAAAATATAAGCCAGGGTAATGGGTCATTAGGAGAACAAGGGGGGCTCTGAGCAAGACAGAAAATGTGTAGAAGAACAACAACAACCAAAGCCAGAGTTTTTCAAGTGATGTGACCTAGAAGTAAGCTGGAGAGTCGGAGCAAGGCTTGAAAGCAAGGTTTGATTTCTGTTTGAATCCAAGGCTACGGCTATGAAAGAAACAAGACCCTCTTAGGGTGTCAATGTTGTGAGCCCCTCTGTAGTATAGATCTGCAAATAAACCATAGATTATGAAGACACCACCGTCTCTGCTGTGCCTCATTCCAAAAGGAAACACAAACCCTGGGTAAGCGCCTCAAACTCCTGTAATCTCTGGGTTCTTGGGGTGGTGTGCAACAAAATCTAACAGCATTTCTAGATGGCAGACAAAAATGCAAAAGAAAATTAAAAATCATGACCCAGTGCCAGTAGTACCATGTTGTTGTTTTTCCATTCTGTACCCTATATCTTTTCCTTCCTTTCCCGATTATACTGTGAAGGGGAAACCTGATGGACAGCAAGGCTGGAATTTATAATACAGGGATGCAGAGTGGGGAAGTTTACATTTCTCCACATAGAAGGAACTGAAATGGGAGGAATATGGAATTTTGAAAAGATTTGTTCATTTATTTTGCCAGCACCATCTTCACTCATTTCTTCTTGTGTACTTACAGTACAATTGGAAGTAATTAATCTTTCAATAAATAAAAAAATAAAAAGCCTTTTTTGCAGACCATAAGCAATTAATGTTGTTTCTGGGATATCCCCTCTCCCCATTTCGTTTTTATGTTATTTCCTTACTTTTGAAGGAAGATTTTTTAAAAAAAAAATCTGGAAAAAAAGTGAGATAGATTTCCAGCACTGAACTAATATCAAAATTATGTCAAATCACACAGGAAGTTTCTGCATATATCCCCCCCCCCCATTTAATATGGATTATTTCATTAAACAACTTACAATGGAGCATTCCAACGCAAAGCTTTTGAAAGCAAAAGTAACCTGTTTCCAAGCATATTGAACACCTTGCGAAAGGTTTATCCAGTTGAATTTGAAGGCAAATCTTTTCAAAAGAAGTGTTCCCTGACCGGGAATCGAACCCGGGCCGCGGCGGTGAGAGCGCCGAATCCTAACCACTAGACCACCAGGGAAGTTGTGGTAGGTTTGTCAGAAAGCTAGCTATTATCACTACTATTTCCTTCTGTAGTTCGTAATACAAGGAAGTCTTCAGTTCTGTGCATAGCGTGCCTCCTTCTCAAATAAATTCATCTGCATGTCAAAAACCGCAAGCATCGCGCGCGCGCACAGCTCTTCCGATGGTTCTCCATTGAAGTTTCCCTTCTACCTAGAGAAATTGCCTTCTGCAGAAAACCTGAGCACTTTTAAAAAAACTCTTCCGAATAAAGATAAGGAAGCGCCGGCGCTTCTCGTGCAAGTTCTGCAAGCATCTAATTTTACGTCTGCACTGCGGGATGCCTCCTTTGTGGACGGATGCAAAGAACCCGGAGCTTTATTTCTTTTACATAGGGTTGGGTGGGGAGAGAAAGTTTTTTTCCACCCTCCTTGGGGAAAATGGTGCTCACCAGCTAATTTCCCTAATTTTGATTCCCCGACAGAGCTAAGGCTGCAATCCTTGCACACTTAGGTGGGAGTCAAGTCCTACTTCACCCTGAGGGGCTTAGCAGGTCTTCTAAGCAGACACGTGCCCACGATGATAATGCTAAAACTCAGCGCGATCCCACGATCAGAGGATCTCCAGAGTCTTCAGGTCTTGCCCAGCGCTGCCTGCAGATGCATCTTGCAAGTGGCCACTTGCTTCTCGCCATCAGCCCCACGAGAACGAAATGCGCAGGCGCCGTAGGACTTGCCCCAGCAAAGGAGCGAATCCAGGTAGCGCCTCTGGAACGTAAAGGAAGCTTCCGATTGGTCCCGCATTCAGCCAATCGCGGAAGAAGCCTCATGGAGAGCATCCAGCGTGCAGGGTGGCGTTCGAAAATCTTGGTGTGTAAGGAGATCGCAGCCCTACTCAGAGGAGTCTGTAACCTGAAGCATTTGTAACCTGAGGCATTTGTAACTCGAGGTCCCACTTTAGCTGTCATTTCTGTGACTGAGGCAGGGAGAGATTTTACTTTCTTGGGCTCCATGATCACTGCAGATGGTGGCAGCAGCCACGAAATTAAAAGACGCCTGCTTCTTGGGAGAAAGGCGATGACAAACCTAGACAGCATCTTAAAAAGCAGAGACATCACCTTGCCAACAAAGGTCCGTATAGTAAAAGCTATGGTTTTCCCAGGAGTGATGTATGGAAGTGAGAGCTGGACCATAAAGAAGGCTGATCGCCGAAGAATTGATGCTTTTGAATTATGGTGCTGGAGGAGACTCTTGAGAGTCCAATGGACTGCAAGAAGATCAAACGTATCCATTCTGAAGGAAATCAGCCCTGAGTGCTCACTGGAAGGACAGATCCTGAAGCTGAGGCTCCAATATTTTGGCCACCTCATGAGAAGAGAAGACTCCCTGGAAAAGGCCTTGATGTTGGGAAAGATGGAGGGCACAAGGAGAAGGGGACGGCAGAGGACAAGATGGTTGGACGGTGTTCTCGAAGCTACCAACATGAGTGTGACCAAACTGCGGGAGGCAGTGGAAGACAGGAGTGCCTGGCGTGCTCTGGTCCATGGGGTCACAAAGAGTCAGAGTCAGACACGACTAAACGACTAAACAACAACAACAATGTAAAGTACCCCAGGCTACCACGGGAGGTAGGCATAGCTGTCAACTTTTCCCTTTTCTTGCGAGGAATCCTATTTGGAATAAGGGAATTTCCCTTTAAAAAAGGGGAAAGTTGACAGCTATGGAGGGAGGGCAGTCTAGAAACAAGTATTTTATTTTATTATTTCATAAAAGTTATGCACCCCTTGATTGTTTTAAAAAACAACAACCCCCAAAACACCTCAAAGTCTTTTACAAAAAAAGATAAAAAAAAATATTATCCTTAGGAAAACTTAGCAAAAATGTAAGGCATTTGAAAACAATAGGCTGAAAACAGATTAAGACCCGCTATTTTATTTCATACATATGTGAACAATTAATAAAAATCCAAACCCTGCCCCCCATTTCCACAAAAATTAGAATTTGCCAACCCTGGAGATTGTAAAATATACCCCAGGAAATAACAAGGAATATACCCCAGGAAATTGTTTCATTCCCATTGCCTCTTCAGACCTAAACACCAGCTGATGTGTCCATCCAGCGCTTTTTCTGGGGGGGAGGGTACACAGGGGTATGCATACCCCTAAACATTTTGTGAATCTAAGTTTGGCCTCATTGAGGGGCAGTATTTCAATATGAGCAGGAAAATGAGAGTACAGTGGTACCTCGGGTTACATACGCTTCAGGTTACAGACTCCACTAACCCAGAAATAGTGCTTCAGGTTAAGAACTTTGCTTCAGGATGAGAACAGAAATTGTGCTCCGGCGGCGCAGCAGCAGCAGGAGGCCCCATTAGCTAAAGTGGTGCTTCAGGTTAAGAACAGTTTCAGGTTAAGTACAGACCTCCGGAACGAGTAAACAGTGTGGTACAGGGGCAAAAAATACTATTGTAATTCTAGGTTCCATCATCATAAGTATAGAGCCCACTTTCGCCTTTTTAATATCTGTTTGAAACCCCTGGTGTGTACTGTGGTTGATACAAAAACAGAGAGAAGCTTCAAAGGAGGTCTGAGACTTCACACTAAGTTCCTTTGCCGGCATTCTTTTAAAAGCACACAGGATTAATTCAGCAAGCAATTTGTACAGACGCAAGATGGCGTTAGTTATGCCATATACAAACAGAATAAAGAAACGTTTCTGAGACCCCACACTATTAGACAGCATAAGGAAATCTTTGGTGTAATTCATAACTCACTTGACTACAAATTGGTAATGTTTGCAGATGATATTCTGCTAGGTGGGCAGGAGCAGGGACCAAGCAACGGGAGCTCACCCCATCGCGGGGATTTGAACCGCTGACCTTCTGATCGGCAAGTCCTAGGCTCTGTGGTTTAACCCCCAGCGCCACCTGCGTCCCTTATCACTCCTAATTACTTTTACTCAAATAAGGCGGTGTGTTCCTATGCTTTCACACATCTACTCAAGTGATAAAGCCACATCCCAACCACCCCTTAGGCACGCATGAGATATACCCTGCCCAAGCTTGCTGAGGTGTCCCGATAAACCATAGTCCAACAGCAATCTGCTCTGTTTTTGGGCATTCTAACCACAAGCCAGTAAAGATAAGTCTCTAAGTGAGTCTGTGTTTTCTGATCGGCAAGTCCTAGGCTGATCGGCAAGTCCTAGGCTCTGTGGTTTAACCCACAGTGCCACCTGCGCTCGTCCAAATTGGAGTTGATTTTAATAGGAAATAACTTGTTGGTTTAACCGTTTAAACAATACCAATTTCATATTTGCATAAAGGTAAAGGGACCCCTGACTGTTAAGTTCAGTCGCGGACGACTCTGGGGTTGATCTCAGTTTCGACCACACAGTGGGAAACTGTTTTAAGTACTATAACAAGGGCATCTCTGGACCTTAAATTGAGGCTCATACAACAAAAAATAATATTTAGAATATACTGGACCCCATTACGTTTGTTTAAAAAAGGGCTGTCTAAGGTATCTAACTGTTGAAGATACAATAGGGATAATGCTTCTCTAAAACACATGTTTTTTCATTGTCCTATATTGAAAGATTTTTGGCAGAACGTAACCGAAACTATCAATAGAACCGTACAGAACAACCTTACATTTACAGAGCAAAATATCCTTTTGAATTATATGCCCAGCACATGGAACCTTCCAAAAGGACAATATGAGTGGACTCTCCATGCCCTTACTACGGCACAAAGACTGATACTGAGGATTTGGAAAAATAAAAATGTGTCTCCCTTCTTCGATTGGATTGAAGACTTATACAAACTCGCAACATATGAGGAACTTGCATATAAATGCAGACTTGCCATGGACAAATTCAATGATATTTGGAATCCATTCTTACAAATACATTAATAGGTTAAGATCTAGTGAAGTACAAGAACAACTTTGTAAAGTACAGTGGTACCTCGGGTTACATATGCTTCAGGTTACATACGCTTCAGGTTACAGACTCCGCTAACCCAGAAATAGTGTTTCAGGTTAAGAACTTTGCTTCAGGATGAGAACAGAAATTGTGCTCCGGCGGCACGGCAGCAGCAGGAGGCCTCATTAGCTAAAGTGGTGCTTCAGATTAAGAACAGTTTCAGGTTAAGTACGGACCTCCGGAACGAATTAAGTACTTAACCTGAGGTACCACTGTATACAGTTTTGGGGTTCTCCCCCTCCCCCTCTTTACTTTCCCTTCTACATGGGTGCTGTTTCTCTTTTTCTTTCTCTCTCTTTTATTTACGACTCACCACGTTTAGTGCACATATAATTATGTACTTTTCAATAAAGATGTCTGGGGAAAAAGAAGTATAGTGTCCAGATCGAGGGAAGTAAAAGTCCCACTCTATTCTGCCTTGGTCAGACCACACCTGGAGTCCTGTGTCCTTTTCTGACCGCCACAATTTAAGACGGATTTCAACAATGTGGAAAGTGTTCAGAGGAGGCCGACCAAGATGATCAAAGGGTCTGGAAACTAAGCCTTATGATGAATGGTTGAGGGAGTTGGGTCTGTTTAGCCTGGAGCAGAGAGATTGAGAGGTGATATCTGTCACATGGAAGATGGAGCAAGCTTGTTTTCTGCTGCTCCAGAGGGCAGGACCCAAACCAATGGATTTGAATTACAAGAAAGGAGAACTTTCTGACAGTAAGAGCTGTTTAACAGTGAAATGGACTACATTGGCAGGTAGTGGAGTCTACTTCATTAGAGGTATTTAAGCAGAGGTTGGATGGCCATCTGTCAGGAATTCTTAACTGTGACTTCTGCATTGCAGGGGTTGGATTCGATGACCCAAGGGATACTTTCCAACTCTACAATTCTGTGATTCTAGGTGGGTGAGAAAGAGAAATAAGTGTATATGTTAATGACAGAAGTTCAGAAATGCCGTCCAGAGTGGCTGGGGCAACTCAGTCAGATGGGCAGGGTACAAATATTAAATTATTATAATAATATAGAAATGAGCAAGTGGGGGGGGAGAGCTCCTTGTTTGGGGTTTACTTTATGGCAGTTTCCTGTATTCATACGTAAAACTCATTTGCTATTGTAGGGAGGACTGAGTAAATCCAAAACTTCTACACTTAATTACAAATTTCTACGTTATGTCTAAAACATATCATGGATATATCATTATTGAAAGGTTCAGCAATTAAGGGTTAACTTTTTATTTACTTTTTCAACTTACAGCCTTGGAGAATGACTTAAGTTCACACTGCAGAAAATTAAAGTCAGAACAAACTCAACAAGTGATGCAATTAGATTTGGGTACTGACTTGAGTTTGGGCCATGTTCTTTCACAGGTGTGTAAGTCTTACTAATTGGATGTAAAGTATCCTGAGTATTATTTATCCATTTCTGCCTAGAGAGAGAGATATTTGTAATTAAGACCTCAGAAACATTTCTCTTAGTAATAGCAATGCCCTGGATGCAGAAGTGATAGAATCAATACAAAGTTGTTATTGATGAAAGCTGAATTTTGCAATGGAGATCCTGGAAACAGTGGGGCCTCCATTGGAATTTAGTAGCAAATAGACTTTGGATTTTCTCCTACCATGAGTTCCAGGGAAAGCTCAGCCTCCAACATCTTAATATGCCTGGAAGTATTCTATACCTTTACACAATTTTGTCTCTTAAGCCTGCGTCCTGTTTCCTTTAGGTAAAAGGTAAAGGACCCCTGGACAATTAAGTCCAGTCAAAGGCGACTACGGGTTTCGAGTTTACATCTCACTTTCAGGCCGAGGAAGCCGGCGTTTGTCCACAGACAGCTTTCCAGGTCACGTGGCCAGCAGGACTAAACCACTTTTGGTGCATTGGAACACTGTGACGGAAACCAGAGCGCACAGAAACACCGTTTATCTTTCCCTGCAGTGGTAGCTATTTTCCTACTTGCATGCTTTTGAACTGCTAGGTTGGCAGGAGCTGAGACAGAGCAAATGGAGCTCGCCCCATTGCGGGGATTCGAACCGCTGACCTTCTGACCGGCAAGCCCAAGAGGCTCAGTGGTTTAGACCACAGCGCAACCCGCAGCAAGTGATATCCATATGCAAAAGCAGAGAAGCACTAAGTTGCCAAGCACCTGCTAATGAAAAATTATTCAAGTACATTTTGCTTGTGCTGTAATCCACGTTAATTAAAGTCTTGGGACAGTCTTCCCTTGGGTGATGCAGGCAGAGTTTCACTTTTTAAACCAGCTTAAAGTGCCCCTCACAGCAAAGCAATGAATAGAAGAGTTCAACCATCATACCAGAGCAGGGCTGTAGATCGTTTTGAAGTTACACCGATGCAAAGATCAGAGACCACTTTCTGAGGAGCTGTGGTGATACTGGGTCATCTCAGTGCAATACTCAGGATTCACAGTGATACAGGTAAATATTTGATCCAACACTCCAGAACACAGCAGCAAAAAAGATCACTTAGACCACGGGTAGGCAAACTAAGGCCCAGGGGCTGGATCCGTCCCAATCGCCTTCTAAATCTGACCCGCAGATAATCCGGGAATCAGCGTGTTTTTACATGAGTAGAATGTGTCCTTTTATTTAAAATGCATCTCTGGGTTATTTGTGGGGCATAGGAATTCGTTCTTTTTTTCTCTCTTCAAAATATGCAAGGTCTGAGGGACAGTGGACCGGCCCCCTGCTGAAAAAGTTTGCTGACCCCTGACTTAGACAAGTGTTTTACTTCTGTTTCCTCTAAATGGGTTTCTTCCCTAAACCTTCCTTGGAATTATTTTCATCTTGCATGTATTCTGTCAACATTATTGGGATAATAAACCTTTTGTGATGTTACAAATGCAACATTCAGTGTATTATTTCAATTCATTGACAATTATTGGGACATTCCAATGCATATCAGAATCTTATTTACTTGATGTAAATCCTTTCATTCATGCACCAGCGTTTTGAGAACCTGAAAGCAAGAATGAGTTGGGCAGTGATGACAGTGAAGTCCTAGACATGTTTACTCAGAGGTGGGCCCCACTAGGTTCAATGGAGCTTACTCCCAGGTAGGAAAGGGCAAATCTGTTGCTTTTGGATCTCAAAGTTTCTCGTTTTCCCAGTTTAAAATTCAGTTCTCCACATTTATGTAGCAATTTGTTACAATACCTCCTCCTGAAAATTCATCAGCATTTTAGTACAAATTTCTCCAGATTTTTGCACCCCCCCCCAAAAAAGGTTTAGGGGTAGTCTCATTTTCCTACTCCTATTGAAATACTGCCCCTCAATGAGGCCAAACTTAAATTCACAAAATGTTTAGGGGTATGCGTACCCCCAGAAAAAAGCACTGGTTTTGACTAATACACACATTTGTGCAAACAATTTCCCCAGTATAATGCTTTTTCTATACTATTTAAACCAATATGCATTTTAGGGCAATTTCCCTTTAAAATATGCCATTTGAGATATGATTCAGGTGTTGGGGGGGGGGGGGGAGGATGCTCTGCAAAATTCAAAGACATGTGAATTTTGACAGATAGGTGTGCTTTGGTTCACATATTGTTTCAGAAAGTCTGCATTAGGTAGTTTAAAATGCAAACAAAATCTAATTCCTCCTCTATCCCTACTCTCGGGTAAATGTACATGGTATTATAGCTCAAATGCTGTGTTTATACCTTTGTTTTGCGAACATTCACATTTATTAGGCAATTAAAGATGTTTTCCTTCTGCCATTCACCTTGTGCAGGAGAAGAAATTATGTGATGCCAAGGGAATACAAGACTACTGTTTGCAGAAGTTCAAGATCTTTTTCTCTCTAAAAATAGCAGCTAGTTACTAACATGTCTACCCAGGAGTAAGTTTGATGGAATTTAAAGTTAAGTGTTAGGATAGCAAGCCTAGCTTTATATCTTCTTCAAAAGAAGAATGTATGAATGAGCTTTTCCTTTTTTAAAATTTGTCAATTATTTTTTGTTGATTTTTATAAAAACAACAAATTAAAAGCAAATTAATTCAAATTTAAAAGAAATTCAAATGTTGGCTTCCCAACCCCTTCCTGGTGTTTCTTTTCTCTCCTTCCTTTGCTGCTCACAATAACATAGGTAAAGGTA
Source organism: Podarcis pityusensis (assembly GCF_964106645.2). Classification (NCBI taxonomy): domain Eukaryota; kingdom Metazoa; phylum Chordata; class Lepidosauria; order Squamata; family Lacertidae; genus Podarcis; species Podarcis pityusensis. The sequence goes on from NC_138029.1 coordinate 108,908,997, forward strand.
AAGGGACCCCTGATCGTTATTTCCAGTTGTAGCCGACTCTGGGGTTGCGGGGCTCATCTCGCTTTATTGGTCGAGGGAGCCGGCGTACAGCTTCCAGGTCATGTGGCCAGCATGACTAAGCTGCTTCTGGCGAACCAGAGCAGCGCACGGAAACGCTGTTTACCTTCCTGCCGGAGCAGTACCTATTTATCTACTTGCACTTTTGATGTGCTTTCGAACTGCTAGGTTGGCAGGAGCAGGGCTGAGCAATGGGAGCTCACCCCGTCGTGGGGATTCAAACCGCGTCCTTCTGCTCGGCAAGCCCTAGGCTCTGTGGTTTAACCCCCAGCGCCACCTGCCTCCCACAATAACATACTTCCCCTAATTTCTCTTCATTCCCCATCTTTCTGAATTTTCACTATCTGTGCCTGTTTTAAGTCCAGCTTAGACTTTGTTTAACTATAGCAGGTCCCCAGTTATTCAAGTATTCTTCCTTTATCTACCCATATAAATCGTGAAGGAGCTTTTCCTTTGAGTTTCGTACCAGGAGATAAAACTGAGCTGACTGTGAAATGTGGAACAAGCAAGCAGCCTCCTGATGGTTTTGGTCAAGGCAAAGCTGGTGTTGAAGGTTGACTGGGCTGGGCCAAGGCCCCTCATCCCAGCTGAAGGGGCTATTGATGCCTCCTGTTCATATCTGCAAACTGCTTGCTTGCTTTCCTCTTGCTCTGCCACCCCAGAAGGAATGACTACCCAAACTACAACAGAGGTGAGGAGGGGGAGAAGCTGTCACTGCCTGCTTGCTCATTGGCTGCTTCTGACAAGTGAGCAGGGGGTGCCAGTTGCAAGGCAAAGGAGCAACACCACCTGCCAATAATTGTGGCGAGTGGGTCAGCTTCCCATAATATACACATTTTTGTGTGCGTCTTGGTTGGCTGAGGAACAATAGCCCCAAATTTGGAGAAGTTTGCATTTTGAAAGGTAACTCGGTTTGTATATTGGTTCAGCGAAATCTGACTTGATCTCCTTGAAATGGCGTTCTTATGCCAGACTTTTGCCAGCACAAGACTTCCTCTCTGCATGGCCTCCCAGATGAATTCCAGAAGGTTGGGTAGGGAACCCAGAACAGAACACAATGAGGGGAGAGGGAGAGGAAATCCTGTTGCACAGGTGGAACTCCTTGCACAATCAGGATGATAATAATAATAATAATAATAATAATAATAATAATAATAATAATAAAATAATAATAATAATAATAATAATAATGGTTTCCCCAGCCACTCTGGGCAGCTTCCACAAAGACCAAAAATACACTAATATGTCATACATTAAAAACTTCCCTGAACAGGGCTGCCTTAAGATGTCTTCTGAATGTCAGGTAGTTGTTTATCTCTTTGACATCTGATGGGAGGGCGTTCCACAGGGCGGGTGCCACTACTGAGAAGGCCCTCTGCCTGGTTCCCTGTAGCTTTGCTTCTCGCAATGAGGGAACCACCATAAGGCCCTCGGCACTGGACCTCAGCGTCTGGGCAGAACGATGGGGGTGAAGACGCTTTTTCAGGTACAACCTCATTGGCTACAATCCTCTGAAATCAATGGCCCTTAAGTGGGCCTTCTCTGAGTATATACTTTTTCTATAAAGGTGACCGCAATTAGCAAAGATATTTCCTACATAAATTTCATTCAATTATGTTTAAAAAATAATAATTCAGTTGGGGTTTTATTGGGTGTGTGTGTGTAGAGAAGCTGTCCATTTGTTGATGCTCAGTGAATTAGCCATTCGATAAAAGAAAAGAATATGTAGAAACGTCTAAGATTTTGTGGCTTTGTTTCTCTTCCAATTGTCTCCTTGCATTTTCAGATCTCAGGAGGTCAGATGAAACGAGAAATGGGACATGGAAATGGAACATCACAGACAGAGTTTGTTCTCCTGGGCATTCTAAGCCAAACAAAGCTATCAACTATTTCGTTTGCTGTCTTCCTATCGATGTCCATGGTTGCTTTGCTGGGAAATAGTCTCCTCCTGGCTGTGATCCAGGTGGACTCAAGTCTTCAGACTCCAATGTATTTTTTCCTCAGTCAGTTGTCCTTCATGGATATGTGCCAAGTCCTCGTCATTGTTCCCAGAACAGTAATGGCTTTTGTAACAGAGTCCAAAACAATTTCTCTTGTTGGATGTGTGGCCCAGATTTTCCTTGTTCTGAACATAGGAGGAGCAGAGTGCCTCCTGTTGGCTGTCATGTCATATGACAGGTATGTGGCCATTTGCCGCCCTCTGCAATATGCAGTTCTCATGAGAAGAAAATTATGCTTAGTCATGTCAGCCAGTGTGTGGATTTCATCTTTCCATTATGCATTGATGAAAGCGATTTATTTACTAACTCTTTCATACTGTGGATCAAACGTGATAAACCATTTTTTCTGTGAGTTCCACGTCCTGATAAAGTTGTCCTGTTCAGATACATCTATCTTTGAAACAGTGTCGTTATTAATTGGTAGCCATTTATTGCTTCTGTTCCCCTTCTCCATCATTGTGGCCTCCTACGTATCCATCCTTCTGCAGATTCTGAGGGCTAAGCGTGCAGCGGAAAGAAGCCACAAAGCACTGGGCACCTGTTCGTCACACTTGTGTGTGGTAGCCATCTTCTATGGGTCGGCCATCTTGCGGCACCTAAGGCCAGCCTCCTCCTACTCAGCAGAGAGGAACCAGATTTTTGCTGCATTGTGCACAATTGTCACCTCGACTGTGAATCCTTTTATATACAGCCTGAGAAATCGGGATGTACTAGCAGCATTAGGGAAACTATTCAGGAAACTGAAAGTACTTCCGTAAAAATATTGGAAGAGCCCTTCTGGATCATGTTGATATTTGGAGTTTTGGTGAAGGGACAGGATACCCAAATCCTGTCTGTGAAATCACCCCAGGCCTCAATAATCACCCCAGGCCTCAAAACTGTCCAAAATTCTGTTTCTCTCTTCTAAAAATCGACAGCTAAAGCTTTCCTCTGCTTTTCTCACAAGATGCTGTGCATAGGCAAAATGTTACTTTTATCAGTACAAGGGAGCTTCAAAAAGGCTAATGAATAGACTCTTGTCAGTGCCAAGCATAAGCAGGCCTGGGAACTGAATCTTATCTCATTCGGTTGTAACATCTTGAACATGCTGAACGCAAGGCTTCTCATCCCCCTTTCCTGGGAAGGGTGCCAAGAGTCCAAAAAGAGTCCCAAGACAAGAGCTTTCTGTTCATGCTCAGGAAACCCAACATGGGGCAGGACTCCTGAAGAGGAGGAGAAAGGGGAGGGAACTGGAAGGGGAATATATGCTCTGTGCAAATGACTGTGAACCCGTGCTTGTTTGTGAGTTATCACACTTGCTCCTTCTACCAGTTCATGGATGGTAGAAATAAAGCTTTTTCTCCGAAACTATTCCTTGAGTGTCTGTTGACTCCCATTTCCCTCTCCCAGGTGCAATACTTTTTCCCACCCGAGGGCAAAGCCTCATAAGGCTACATTGGAAATTGCAAAACAATAAGAATAATTAACTATGCACCTATGTTTTCTATCAGTAAACACAATTAAAAACACAGCAATCATAATCGTAGATGACCTGCTCTACATACAGGGACTAAAACTTTATTAGCATTTATGGGTATATATTTCCATGATGATTGTTCCTAGTGCAACCCCACACCCCAGCTATCTAGAAAGAAAGTCGTACCCTTTCATTACCCTTTCAAGTTTTAATGGCAGTACTCCAGATAAGTTCTACATTGTGTCATTGTCCTATCTACAGTGGAACTTTTCACACACTGCCTGAAAAGTGTTTAGGAAGCTGAGACCCTATTTCATGGTGTGGCGTTCGTACGGAGCCCCCGGTCGGCTCACGGACTATTGACCCGTACACCACTAATCCGCTGCCACCAACCAGGTCCTCCCTGGTAAATCACTTAGTCTCGGTCAGTTCTCAAGTTAACCACGAAGATTGTAGTTTATTGCAAGCACAAAATAAACTTTAATTGCATTCGAAACACTGTTAACCCTTTTACCCTCCTAGTCTTATTTTATCCTGTCTCTAACTCTTCTACCTCCCCTCACACAAGAACCAATTGTACTAACTGTCTCTCTATTTCCAACTGTCTGCCAACTGCTTTCCCAACCGCTCCTTCCCAACTGTCTAAACCTCTGGCTAAGCCCTTTTAAAAACAGGTAGGCTCCGCCTCTGGCTTTTCTATTAGTCTACCTATTAACTCTTTCTCTTCCCCTGTACAGACATTTCCAAAAGAACGGGCAAACGGCACCCATGGAAACACCATCCTTTCCAGGCATGGGTTGAAGCGGTTTCTCCTTTGCCCTGGCACTTCCCTCCAGAAACTCACCCTTTAGTGCTACATCAGAGCAAAAGTCAATGCGGATAAAGCCCAATGGATGCTTGCTCTGATTCAGCAGTAAATAGAGAGCATAAAACCACAACAAAGACCATAAGAAGAGCCTGTTGCATCAGGCCAATGGCTCATATAGCCTAATGTCAAGTTCTCACAGTGGCCAACCTTATATCTATGGAAATCCCACGAGGAGGACCCAAGCAGAAGAGCAGAAAGGCAGTTTCCAGAAGCAACAGCCAACCTTGAAGAGTTGTGGAGCAGGGGTAATCTTAAATATGGGTATTGTGTTATGTTGTATGAACTGGACACTAAGGGCCATGTAAAGATCTTGTTCTTAGATTTATCTAAGATAAAGGAAGACTAAATTTAATCGAGCACAATAAGTGGGAATATACACCAGCTTTCCTGCAGACAAGTTAAGACAAGAGCCTCAAAATACAATTTGCATATTTGGTGTGTGTTTTTTTTTAAAAAAAATTATTTATGATTTTCAGTTTTATACATTTCAATAATTTTACAATCATTTAAACACTTCGAAAACTTGACTTCCTTCCCTCTCTTTTTGCGGTTCCTTAAATTTATTTTTTTATTTTCTGCATATTCCAAATTAACTTAATCATTTACTCATCTACTTTAAACGTATAAAACTGCAGGTTATTACAATAGTCCTGCCAATGTTCTTATCTGTTTACAGTTTGTTTGAAAATATTCAATAAACCATTTCCATTCTTTTATAAAAAGTTTGTTATTTTGATTTCTTATTTTTCTGGTAAATTTCGCCATTTCTGCGTATTCCATAAGTTTTTGTATCCATTCTTCTTTCACTGGTACTTCTTCTTTCCATTTTTGGGCAAATAACATTCTTGCCACTATAGTTGTATACATGAATAAATTTCTATACAGTTTGGGTAGTTCTGTCCCTATAATCCCCCCTCCCCCCCAAAAAATTATTTTGGCAATTTGCATGGTTTCTGGAATATGAGTGGATTGGTAAGAACATTAACTATTTTCCAAATGAGATGTGGGGAACCTGTAGCCTTCCAGATGTTGTTAGACTCCAGCTCCCATCAGCTTCAGCCAGCTGGGTCAGGATGATGGGTGATGAAGTCCAACAAACCTAGATAGATCCAACATACACTCTTTAGAGGAATGGAATCTTTTGTGTGGAGTCAGGACGTATGTAAAAAATATGTGTATATCTTTAACGTCATGCCTAATAATTTTATAAATTTCCATCATGTCATCTCCTACTTGACTTTTCTCTAAACTAGAAAGTCTCAAATTCTGCAACTTTTCCTCACCAGGGAGTTGCTCCAGCCCCTTGATCACTTCGGTTGCCCTTTCTGAAACTTTCCCAACTCTACAATATCCTTCTTGAGGTGAGGCAACCAAATCAATAGGTTCAAAAGGACAGGTCAGTTTGAGGATGGCTGAAAATGGGGGGTACCCCTGGGTAACACAGCAAATGCACAAATACCACTTCAGGTTCATGATCTGGAAATGAAAAGGTAAATGTAGAGGATTCTACATAAACACCAATGGGTAGAACTGCAATCATATAGCTTTCAGAATTCCTTAGAGTAATGTTTCCATCAACAACTTCTTAATTAAGGACTTGGGACCAATTTCCCTAAGGTCAAAAGTCACCAAGAATACTTTACTAGATATTTTAAACTTTGAAGTGCCTGAGGAATGCAAATATTGCTCTTTAGTTCTTCCTCAGGTGATTTTCACCATGCTGCCAGGAGAACTAAAACTGGTGCGTTCTGAAGAACTCTCCAGCCCTAGCCCCTGAGACAGAGGCTGAAATCATCATGGGTGAAAACAAAACAAAACAAAACAAAACAAACTAAGATGACACAACCTAGGGCTTCCAGGACTGAGATGCTGCTATTTTGAAGAGCATCCTCATTTCAGTAAACCAGGATACCTGATGTTACAAGGTATTTCTATTAATTAGTATAGCTTTTTTGTGGATTTTATTTAGAGCTGTTGTTGCCTCCTCCATCCAAAATGTCCTCCAAAGTCTTTTCTATGTGGTAAGGTAAAAGGTAAAAAGGTAAAGAACCCCAGTCAAAGGTGACTGTGGGGTGAGGCACTCATCTCGCTTTCAGGCTGAGTGAGCCGGTGTTTGTCCGCAGACAGCTTTCCAGATCATGTGGCCAGCATGACTAAACTGCTTCTGGCGCAACAGAACACCATGACGAGTGCCAGAGAGGACGGAAATGCTGTTTACCTTCCTGCCACAGTGGTACCTATTTATCTACTTGCACTGGTGTGCTTTTGAACTGCTAGGTTGGCAGAAGCTGGGATAAAGTGATGGTGCTGCGGTCTAAACCACTGAGCCTCTTGTGCTTGCCGATCAGAAGGTCGGCAGTTCAAATCTGCGTGATGGGGTGAGCTCCTGTCTCTTCTATATATCCAGAAATGTGCACATGAAGGTAAGTGGTTTTGTTTTTGCTTTGGTAAGGCTTTTATTGAGCGATGGCTCTTGATAGTACAGATTTTATAAGCATTTCCCAACACTAGAAAAAAATGGCTGCCTAGGTCCTGGGGTGGCAGTGAATGAGAAATAAAGTAGAATCAACACCATGCCTAATAGCAGACAGATCCAAAATAAGTGATGCTCAACAAGATTCAGCCTTGAAGCATGAGATCTAGCCACAGACTGGAAAAACCCACAGCCATTCTCCAATGGACCAGATGGGTACTTCATGTTTATATCTATACCACTCTTTGACCAAGGCCCCCAAGGCAGTGAACAGACAAATACAAAACGGGGGGGGGGGGGGAATGCTAAAGCAAAGTGCAATATAATCAGTCAATAAGAACCTTCTTCTTTAGCGATCTCTTGTAGCCGAGTAAGATTGTCTTTCATAAACACAGTTTCAACAATGAGTCCGTAAGTGTCTGTGGAGGCCAGTTCTGGATCCACACGTCCTTCCACAGTGGGTCCATTGGTTTCTGGGCAGGAGTTGATCATGGTGAGGGTTTGCCAAGAGTGCCTTCCTCTTAGCACATTTCTCCCTTTCGTCCTGAGTTTGAGTGTCTTCAAAGCCCATGACACCTTTGGTAAAGGCTGCTATCCAATTGGAGCACTTGCAGGCCAGTGTTTCCCAGTTGTCGGTGTTTATACTAATTTTTTTTAGATTTGCCTTGAGACAGTCTTTAAACCCCGCAGTTATAAGAATGCAAAACAGCAACAGCAAAGGCGCACCACAAACAACACATTACACATTCATGACTTGAATATGTGCTCCCACCACAAACACAAGGGTGTCTAGAAACAACTGGTTTCCAGGGTGAGGCTGGCTGGGTTCGCCTTCTGGCACCTCAACAGGCAGCAGTTTTCTAGTCCCAGGCACAACAGCAGGTGCAGTAAAGAGGGGCTGGGGTGGCTGAAGTTGGAATCCACCTCCCAGCCAGAAAACGGTCCTATTACTGCTACTTGCCACATGTTGGGTGGCTTTGAGCATGGTCATTTCCCACTTCTCATCCCACCCCATGTAGCATGTTGCACACAGTGAGCAGTTCATCTGAACCACCCACCATGTGCACAACCTGTGAAATCCCACATCATATGTGGAGAAAACTTGTGCTCATGGCAAATAAGGGGGGGATAGTTCAGTCACCAGGTGCACTGGGCAGTTCAGCTTAAGGCAGAAAAAGTCAACACTAGTCAAGTACAGCCCAGGCTATTTTGCTTTCCAACTTTGGAAAGGTCCTTGCGGACATGCTTCCTGACATCTTGCCACACTAAAAATGTGCCACAGCAGAACTGGAGACCTTTGACATGCCTAAATTGCACCTGCTCAATAAGCTACAACAGCCGGTCCACATGCAGAGTGGTTGTGTTGGTTGATCCTTGGGTGAGCATGGACCCATCCTTGGGTGAGCATGGATTAGTTTTCTGGATTGTGCCAAGGAAAGTGCTTTTGCATGGGTTTGGGAGGAGGTGGGATGGCTGGCCCATGAAAGAACTGGAATGAAGGGCACTCTTAATGGGATGGTGAGATTCCATGTATTCTTTCCCCTTGAATCATAGGGTATGAATAGAACCACAGAACTGTAGAGTTGGAAGGGGACCATGAGGACTGAAGAAGTAGCTAGAGCTAGAGAAAGAGAGCAGTACAAGCAGAATTCAAGACACACAAAATACACACTTTAAAGGAAACACTGAAGACACTCACAGATATTTAAAGCATATTTAGGATGCTTTTCCTAAATGAAGACATCATTTCATCCCACCATGTAGGAAAAATATAATATTTTATTTATCTAAAAACTACATTTTGAATGTCTCCCAGGGAACTATTGTTACTGGAAGTTAAGAAGGTGGAACCAAGGAGGTCACATGGGTGTGGTCAAAGGCGTGGTCACAAAAACACTGCTGTTGTATAAGCACTTAGTGCCTAACTAAACCGGAAAGTGTCTAACCTTGGCTTAGAAGCAGTCCCTCCTGTCACAGTTTGTCGTGTGACAGGTAATGTAACAATAGCCACACATTACTCAGAAGTAAGGTAAAAGTGAAGGGACCCCTGACCTTTAGGTCCAGTCATGGCCGACTCTGGGGTTGCGGTGCTTATCTTGCTTTATTGGCCGAGGGAGCCGGCGTACAGCTTCCGGGTCATGTGGCCAGCATGACTAAGCCGCTTCTGGCGAACCAGAGCAGCGCACAAAAACGCCATTTACCTTCCCGCCGGAGCGGTACCTATTTATCTACTTTTACTTTGATGTGCTTTCGAACTGCTAGGTGGGCAGGAGCAGGGACCGAGCAACGGGAGCTCACTCCGTCGTGGGGATTTGAACCACCAACCTTCTGATCAGCAAGCCCTAGGCTCTGTGGTTTAACCCACAGCGCCATGTCTAACCTTGGCTTAGAAGCAGTCCCTCCTGTCACAGTTTGTAGTGTGACAGGTAATGTCACAATAGCCACACATTACTCAGAAGTAAGCCCCACTAAATTCCTTGGGGATGGTCCCCAGATGGGAGTGGAGCCTAAAAGGTACCACACAGAACTTGTACGCACAATAGCTTCATGCATATGTTGTGTGGAGGCTGGTTCACGAGGGCTGCTCTGCCAACCTCAGTCAGTCCTCAGTCAGATCGAACCTGCCAGTTTTGCTACTTCTTCCAGGCCAGTGGCAACATCCTGCTCTTTAGGCTCTGTGTTGTCCTTGTGAAATTCACCAGAGAGGAGGGAGATGGGGACAGAATGAGAATGAGTTGGCTCTGCCTATCATTGTCTCTGGTTCTGCTACCCTCCGTCTCCCTACTTTCCACTCTACCAATCCCGCCACTGGCTTTGAGTCCAGACCAGAGCTTCTTGGCCATATGCCTCAGAGCTGCACCCATAGGAGGACTCTGGGTCAATAGACACTGCCTGAATCACATCTCCTGTCTTGGTACCTGTGGAATTCCAACAGCACCAATGCTCTTTTTTTGTTGTTACAGAACATTAATAGTCAAATTAACATTGTATGGTCTTCCTCTTGCTTTTCTTTTAATAGCCATGTACCTAAAGCATTGGCCAAATCTTGAAGGTTTTCTGTTTTGTTTGTTGGATGCAGCTATTTCCTTCTTCACAAACGTTGCCCTTCTGTCTTCAGGTCAAAGGGATCATGGGAAATGAGAATGCCACATCATGGACAGAGTTTCTTCTTGTGGGCCTCGTGCATCTGAGGACACCCAACGTCTTCTTTGGTGCAATTCTTCTCATGGTTTTTGTTGCTTTGCTGGGAAATGGTCTCCTCCTGATCCTAATCCAAAGAGACTCCTCCCTTCACGCCCCAATGTATTTTTTCCTCAGCCAACTGGCCTGCATAGATCTGGGCCAAATCCTCGTTATTGTCCCTAAAATGTCTGCGAACTTTTTAGCCCACAGAAACACCATCTCGCTCGGCGGTTGTGTGGCACAGATTTTCCTCACCTTGACCGGGGGAGGCGCAGAATGCCTGGTCCTGGCCGCCATGTCTTACGACAGGTACGTGGCCATCTGCAGGCCCTTGCAGTACCCCATCCTCATGCGGAGAACAACCTGCCTCATGTTGACGGCTGGGATCTGGTCTTTGTCAACGCTTTCCATCATGCCCATTGCGATCTTTGTCCAGTCTCTGCCTTACTGTGGGTCAAATGTGATTGAGCATTATGTTTGTGATTTCCCAGCTTTACTGAAGTTGTCCTGTGCCGACACCTCTGCCTTTGAAAAACTGGTGTATTTTGATGACGTGGTCATACTTCTCCTCCCTATCTCAGTCATCGCTGCCTCTTACATCACCATCCTTGCGCAAGTGCTGGGCATGCGCTCAGTCAAAGGAAGACACAAGGCCTTAGGGACTTGTGTGTCCCACCTGTGTGTGGTGGGACTCTTCTATGGGGCAGCTGCACTGACATACACCGTCCCAGTATCCTCCTATTCTGCACAAAGGGCCATGATCTACTCAATGTGCACTACCATCATCCCCCCAATGCTGAATCCTTTTATATACAGCCTGCGCAACAGGGATGTTCTAGCAGCCCTAAGGAAAGTCTTTCTGAAGCATGCCCCTCATAAGTAATTTCTAGAGCCGAAACACCATTTCGCATAAGTTTGTAATGTTCCTGGGTCAAACAGCAGCCACTGAGAATGAGGAACAGTTTAATAAAAAGAGCTGTATTCAGAGCTCCCTCTTAGACCCTCTGTCTTCTGGGACGTGAGGCTGGTTTAGTAAACAAGTTTCCATGCACTGGCAGTGAAGGTAAAGAAGAAGAAAAGGTTCCAAATTATTTAAAAGGAAAAGAATTTGGTTTCATTACAAAAAAGGATCATGCAGTCTTTGTGTACATTGGCTCCCAGTACGTTTCCGAGCACGATTCAAAGTGTTGGTGCTGACCTTTAAAGCCCTAAACAGCCTCGGTCCAGTATACCTGAAGGAGCGTCTCCACCCCTATTGTTCAGCCCGGACACTGAGGTCCTGCACTGAGGGCCTTCTGGCGGTTCCCTCACTGCAAGAAGTGAGGCTACAGGGAACCAGGCAGAGGGCCTTCTCAGCAGTGGCACCCGCCCTATACTACGCCCTCCCATCAGATGTCAAAGAGACAAACAACTACCTGACATTTAGAAGACATCTGTAGGCAGCCCTGTTCAGGGAAGTTTTTAATGTGTGACACTTTAATGTATTTTTAATCTTTGTTGGAAGCTGGGGAGCGGCCGGGGAAACCCAGCCAGATGGGTGGGGTACAAATAATAAATTCTTATTCTTTTTCTTCTTATTGCATCCTAAAATTGCTTTCAATATCTGCAAGTACCTTCAATGTTTTCTTTAAGGGGTGTGTGTGTGTGTTGCCAATGAGCAAGCAGGCAGTGACAGCTTCTCCTCCTCCTCCTCCTCATCTCTGTTATAGTTCGAGTGGTCATCCCTTCTGGAGTGGCAGAGCAAGAGGAAGGTGAGCAAGCAGTTTGCAGACATGAACAGGAGGCTGCTTGCTTGTTCCACATTTCACAGTCGGCTCAGTTTTACAAAACTCAAAGGAAAAGCTCGTTCACAATTTATATGGATAGATAAAGGAAGAATAATTTGAATAACTGGGGACATGCTGTAGTTAAGCAAAAGTCTAAGCTGGAATTGAAACATGCACAGCTGGTGAAAATTCAGAAAGATGGGAAATGAATAGAAATTAGGAAAAGGTATGTTATTGTGAGCAGCAAAGGAAGGAGAGAAAAGAAACATCTGGAAGGGGGATGGGAAACCAACTTTTAAATTTGTTTTAAATTTGAATTAATTTGTTGTTAATTTATTAATTTTTTTGAAAATCAATAAAAATTAATTGGCATTTTTTAAAAGAAGGAAAGTCATTCATACATTCTACTTTTGTAGAAGATATAAAGCTAGGCTTGCTATACTATCACTTACTTTTAAATTCAATCAAATTTACTTCTGGGTAGACATGTTAGTAACTAGCTGCTATTTTTAGAGAGAAAGAGATCAAGACTTAAGAACTTCTGCAAACACTAGTCTTGTATTCCCTTGGCACCACATACCTTCTTCTCCTGCACAAGGTGAATGGCAAAAGGAAAACATCTTTAATTGCCTAATAAATGTGAATGTTCGCAAAAGAAAGGTATAAACACAGCATTTGAGCTATAATCCCATGCACATTTACCCGAGAGTAGGGATAGAGGAGGAATTTGATTTTGTTTGCATTTTAAACTACCTAATTCAGACTTTCTGAAACAATATGTGAACCAGAGCACACCTATCTGTCAAAATTCACCCCCCCCGAATCATATTTCAAATGGCATATGCTAGACTAGATGGGCCATTGGCTTGATCCAACAGGCTCTTATTATGTTTTTTGTTATGGTTTTATGGTCTGTGATAAGGAATTAGATTGGGTGAGTTTCCATTGTACTTATTTCCATCATTATTCAGTTTTTTTCATCACAACTATCCTCATACCTCTCTAAAAACACACAGAGTACATTTACAACGGTCTTAAATAAAATCAATACTTAAAAAAAATATTTTATTGTTATTTATGCAGCTCCTGACAACTTTGAGTTCTTGTCCACAAAAAAAAGAAAGTAAGGGTACAGCTTTCAAGAATAATATAATGCTCAGTAAAATACTGTATATTTGATCAGACTAAAGTTGTACCACAACAGCATGAGAAGCCATACGTGTGTGTGTGTGTGTGTGTGTGTGTGTGTGTGTGTGTTGACCTTTTCCCCAGCCCAGACTTTACTGGGGATCAATGCTATTCCCCCTGCCCTTTCATTGCCCCTGCCCCTATTCCTATTGTACCTACCCCAAAATGGTAAATCTCTCTTGGGGGGAAAGCCACTGTAGCAGGCAGAAAATTCTGGCATAAAATAAAGGATACCTTTTCTTTATAAGACGAAACAACTTTAAAGGTCCCCAGCACGAAAAACCTTTGATCTGCCTAAAATTGTTCAGCATTAATCCACTCTGGATTTGCTCCTTTGCCTGCAAATTTAACCAATTTCTGCAAAATTAGAAACAAGTTGTAGCTGTTTGTAAATTCATAATTTTAGTGAATGGGGAAGATGGGGACACAACTTTGTTTTTTAGCAACTCTAATTCCAGTCCCAAATAATGAGTCAAATTTGACAGACACAGAGAGGCTCCAAAACAGGTCAGTCTGCTTTCCAAAGCTACAGATTAATAATAATAATAATAATAATAATAATAATAATAATAATAATTTTTATTTATACCCCACCCTCCCCAGCCAAGGCCGGGCTCAGGGCGTCTAACAAGCAATAATAAAAACAAGTTGAATGAATACAACTTATAAACAAGATTAAAATACAACATTAAAATATTGAAACAAGTTGAATCTTGTGGCCAGTGCATACCACCAGGGCCATGTTGAACTAACTGGTCCCACTAGTGGAAGCCAGAGAAAGGACATAGCACATCACAGCTTTCCTTCCTCTCCTTCCCCCCAGATCGATTCAAAATTGCTTTTTGAGTAGATGTGTCTAGGATTGCACTGTTAGTAATGGACATATATGAAATAAATCAAAGGCTCTTCTTCAGAAACATAAGGACATAGTACAGGTGAAGGGTCTTCTATATTTGTGTGCAGCAACTGCTGAGAACTTGTGCATTGTGACTATTATTCATTTTTCAGTTAGTGCAGCAAGCAGAGCATACATTAAAGTGCACTGAAAAAAATTCCAGAGGAGTCTGTGTGTTAGCTTCTCACTGCAAAAACAGTCAAAGGGTGCTGTGGTGCCATAAAGATTGACAAAGCTTCCTTGGACTCGAGCTCACTTTGTCAGATGCATGAAGTGAAACGGTACGTAATATTTGGGAGAAAACTGGAAAGTGGGATTTGAGTGGAAATGAAATGCAAAAATGACCATCAGTGATCATCACACTTTCAAAGTTTGCTAAAATGGGCACATCTTTTACAGTAGGGGTAATCACTGAGATGATTGTATTAACGCCTGCACTGGGGCAGGGAACTATTAATGAGAAACAGTGACAAAGAAGCATCTGATAAAGTAGGCATACGTCCATGAAGATTCTGAACATAATGACTCCGTTAATCTTAATGGGGCAGCAAGACTTCCTGATGACATTTCCCGGGAGGTTATTCAAGATGTGTTTTTCCGGAACGTTTTCTTCAGTGCTGCCAGCACATCCCGATTCCTCAAGCTGTAGATGAGAGGGTTCATCATGGGAGTGATGATGATGCAAAACACAGAAACCATATCATCGTGGTACGGCATTTGGTAGGACCTGGGTCTCAAGTATTTGAACATGGCTGCCCCATAAAAGAGCCCCACCACGGTCAAGTGAGACAGGCAAGTGCTGAGAGCCTTGTGGCTCCTTTCAGAAGAGTGCACCCTCAAGACCGTAGCGAGAATGCACACATAGGAGGCCAGAATGATGGCCGAAGGGAGGATCAGCAGAAGAAAGCCAGTAAAAACCAGTGTCTTTTCCAAGCGAGATGTATCAGAACAGGACAACTTCAGCATCGATGGGAGGTCACAAAAGATGTGATGGATTACATTGGAGCCACAGTAGTGCAGTAGCCGCACGTACATGCTGGGTCCCAAGGCACCAAAGGCACAAAACCAAACCAGCGCGGTCAGGATGAGACAGACAGTTCTTCTCATGAGGACCGGATATTGCAGGGGCTTGCAGATTGCCACGTACCTGTCGTAGGACATTGCTGCAAGGATTAGGCATTCTGCGTTGCCCATGAGCAGTACGAAAAATATCTGGGCTGAGCACCCAGTCAGTGAAATGGTGTTCTTCTCCCTTTAAAAGTCCACAAGCATTTTAGGGCCGATGGTGAGAGTTTGAGAAATATCCATGACAGACAACTGACCAAGGAAAAAATACATTGGGGAATGGAGGCCAGAGTCCACGTGGATCAGGTAGAGGAGGAGGCTGTTTTCAGAGAGGACCATGATGAACATCATGACAAACAGAGTCATGATAACACTGGGTGATTTCGATTGGCTCAAAAAACCCATAAGGATGAATTCTGACCAAGATGTTGCGTTGTTCTTTTCCAGGACCTCTTGAGTTGGCTTGCTTGAATCTGAAGAGACAAGGAGAGACAATGATAGGGAAGGTAGTCCTTGCGTGCTGCCATTTTATTCTTACTATTTTCACTGAATATCATTCTTTCTTTTTCTAAGAGAAGAAATGTGGTAGTAAAGTCTTCAATGGGAGTTCCAGAGAGGAGATTGCAGCCGCCTTACTCCTCCTCCCGTCCTACTGCTGCAGTGCTGCTTTGAACTAAGCCATGGCATCCCAACCCAGACTCATGCTGTAAACCCAGTTAACAAACCTTGGCTACAGACTGTGCTCTCTTTGGTCTGAATGGCATGCTAAACCAAACCGTGACTTAGCTCACAGCAGCATGGCAGGAGGAGGAGTGGGGAAGGAGCAAAGTGGTTGCAATCTCATCTCTGGGAGGCCTCGCGCTTTCGCTGACCCATGGTTTGGCTTAGCGTTGCACGTGAACTACCGTATTTTTCGCTCTATAAGACGCACCAAATCACAAGACGCATCTAGTTTTTGGAGGAGGAAAACAAGGAAAAAACTTTTCTGAATCTCAGAAGCCAGAACAGCAAGAGGGATCGCTGCGCAGTGAAAGCAGCAATCCCTCTTGCTGTTCTGGCTTCTGGGATAGCTGTGCAGCCTGCATTCGCTCCATAAGATGCGCACACATTTCCCCTTACTTTTTAGGAGGGAAAAAGTGAGTCTTATAGAGCAAAAAATACGGTAGCTCATTGAGTGGAATTATGAATTAAGTAAATGCCTGTCATTCCCAGGGTCTTTTTTCCCCAGCTGGAACTCACTGGAACTCCATTCTGGCACCTCCCAGGTGGGCGCCATTGCCATTCTAAGAGAATAAGGGAAGCGTTCGTGGTGAGTTCTGGCACCTCTTTTTCTAGAAAATTGGTACTGGTCATTCCATTCTAAACAAAGGAGCCCAGCGTGTGGTGTTATTTAGTTCAAGCAAACATGATTCAGAAGAAATGCAATCTATTGTCCCAGTTAACAATCAAGTAGCCCCCCCGCCGGACAGGTGCATTTATTACAGCCATAACAGCAGAAGCCCTTTTCACATCTTACGGATGTAGCGAGGTTCCCAACAGTGAGAGGCGAGCCCTGCAAATGAAGGTGTGAAAGTTATTTGCACATTATTATGATGATTATTTATTAAATTTGTATACCGCCCTATACCCATGGATCTGAGGGCAGTTCACAACATGAAATTACAATGTAAAAAGCACAGAATAATAATAAAAATATAGGATCCTGCTTCCCTCCCCCATTCTCTATTACACACATACATACACACAAATTTTAAGTGTGAAGAGGACTATTAAATGCCATCCTACCTTGACTTACCTCAGGGGTGAAGGACCTGTGGCCCTCCAGTTTCCTAGCGAAAGGCCAGGGATGATGGGAAATACAATCTGTCAGTATCTGGAGGGACAATCCTAGTTTATATAAAAGAAACATAGGCTATACATTCCTCGATAAACAAATGAGAAAATGTTTGCGCAACTCATTTCATTAGCACAGAACATAAAACAACCACCTCAAATCATCTGTTTTATTTTTACCGCTGGATTACAGGTGTAAAAGGTGTACCTGTATCATTGTGAATCCTTAAGGTGGCAATGGGAGGATCCCACATCTCAATATCTCCCGAAAACGGAGATGGTCTTTGTTATTTGATGGCACTTTGGTGCTTAATCTCTGTTTTGGAGATACTGCTCAATTCTAGACAGCTTTTGTTGGTTAAAAAAAGCAGGCTCTGCTTCCATCATCCAAGGGAAAGTCTCTCATTCTGTAGGGAAAACAGTCCCAAGACTTCAATTAAATGGCTGATAGGAGAAGCAAAATGGCTCTGAATAAGTTTTTCACTGGCAGGTGACCAGCAGTTCTACACATCAGCCCTTCTAACAACTTGCAGGTCAGTTTCTAAAAAGGAGGGTGGGGTGGAGCTTGCTTTTTTGTTGCAACTACTTGTACATTTTTAGAATTCACTTTCTGTGTACAGTCATACCTCATGTTATGTTTGCTTCATGTTATGTTCTTTCAGGTTATGTCCTGCTGCGACCAGGAAGTACCAGAAAGGGTTACTTCCGGGTTTCGCCGCTCACGCATGCGCAGAAGCACTAAATCGTGCTTTGCACATGTGCAGAAGCGTCAAATCACGCCGTGCACCTGCGCAGATATGGGGCTTCAGGTTGCGCTCTTTTCATGTTGCAAATGGGCCTCTGGAACGGATTCCGTTCGCAACCAGAGGTACTACTGTAATTGCTTTGTTTTAGCTGAGATGCACAGTGGTGTGGCATCTTTATCATATTCTTAGTTTCTTTTTAGGAAATTTTACTGTTGTATTTTTGTTGCTTTTATGTAAACTGTGCAGATATTTTATTACGTAAAGCAGTAAAAATGTGATAAATAAACAGCATCTGAGAAACATGCCTGTGGCTCACGCAACTCCTTACATCCTGCTTGTGGGATTCCAAGATGCATTGGGGTGGCCACTGAAAACAGGATGGTGGACGAGAAGGGGCTTTGGTGTGATCCATTGGGGTTCTTGGGATCTTTGGGGTCCATGGATCATGGAGTGGAAACTTATCCATAGCTTCGTTAAGTAGCTGCGTGTCCTTGTTTGGTAATAAATCATTTCATGCCAGGAGATGACCAGAAGGAAAGAAAAAACAACCTGGAAGAAGAGGGGGATAAGACCAACTTTGTCGAGTGGTGTTAGCATAGACTCAGGCAACTAGGTTTGAAAAAAGTTGAAATGTCTTAGAAAAGAAAAGCCTAGTTACTGGTGGGAGTCAGTCAGTGTGGTGTGTGTTGGATATGCCCATAAATGTATATATGCGTGCATGGATTGCAAGTGTGCTGTGAGTTTGTAGGGTGTGTGGTGTGTTTGTGGAATGCCAGCTATGGCCATTCCCGCTTTGACCATGCCCACTTGAATGCAGTCCTTGGGGTGGTGGAGAGTCCTATTGTGCGTGAAGGAGCCAGGCCCTGTGACCAATAGGACTTTGCAGGACTGGAGCCTTCCTAAGTTTGTTCTGAAGAGGCAAGGCGTAGCCTCACAGGTGAGGCCGATTGGTAACTCACAGCACCTGGTGGTAAGAGCTGGGAAGGGATATAAGGTCAGCATTTCCCTTCGGCTCTTTGCTACAGCAACACGCTTCCTGCCTTGCTGCGTTTGGCTTCTTGCTTCCTGATCCTTGAACCTCGGCTTCTTGACTCCTTGCTTCCTGCCCCTTGGACCCTTGGCTTCTTGACTCCCAGCTCTCTGACCCTCAGACTCTTGGCTTCCTGACTCCTGGCTTTTGTACCCCCTTTCCTGCTCCCACCCCGCCATCTTGCCACCGGTCCTGACATCCCCTGCTGGGACTTTGATCGCCCGTGAACCAGACCTTGACACCTATTCTTACACTGCCCAACACCTGAGCATGGAACATATGACTCTTCCGCTGTTTTGTTGTTCAGTAGATGGGTAGGAACACCGCCATCCTCAATATTATGCCCCTATTTGGACAGGATAGCCTAACTACTGTTGTCTATGGTCTGGTAACCTCAATGTCAGGCTGGAGCCATCAAGCGAACAGGAGCAGCTGCCAGACTTGGACGGCAGCCCAGGGAACGAAGGGAGGTTTGTCATGGGAAGATCAGAGGAAAGGACAGGGGGGAGTTCACAGCCCAGAGAAACACAGGACTTAGCAGACCATAGCTTGTCCGAACCAGTTTGCAAACCTCTCAGCGTGCAAGAACGCAGAAGAGGAGGGGTACAAGAAAAGGGGAAATTGACATCACAGAAGCGACGGAAGAGATTCATTTTCATGCGTTGTTTCTGGAGGAAGAGGAACAACGCTGAGGATTTAGTTGAGTCATCATCAGGGTAGCCATAAGTCACGGGGGCAGAGCGCTCCGGACAAGT
The DNA here is from genome assembly GCF_964106645.2 of Podarcis pityusensis. Taxonomy (NCBI): domain Eukaryota; kingdom Metazoa; phylum Chordata; class Lepidosauria; order Squamata; family Lacertidae; genus Podarcis; species Podarcis pityusensis. Next base: position 108,928,312 of record NC_138029.1, read on the forward strand.
GGCATGTTTATTCTAGAATAAAACCAACTTTTAATTGACTGTACGTGTATGCGTCTTGCTGCCGCTACACTCAAGGTTAGATTACTGCAATGCGTTATATGTACGGCTGTCTCTGAAGATGCATCAGAAACTTCAGCTAGTGCAGAATTCAGTAGCCAGGTTGCTCACTGGAGCAAGACGGTTTGAGCATATCACACTGATCCTGGTCTGACTGCACTGGCTACCAATTAGTTTCTGGGCCCAATTCAAAGTGCTGGTTTTGACCCATAAAGCCTTAAATGGCTCAGGACCGCAATACCTCAAGGACCGCCTCCTTCCATATGAACCTACCCGGACCCTGAGTTCATCTTCTGAGGCCCTCCTTCGTATGCCGCCTCCTTGAGAGGTCCAGAGGGTGGCAGCACGAGAACAGGGCCTTCTCTGCAGTGGCTCCCCATCTGTGGAATGCTCTCCCCAGGGAAGTTTGCCTGGCGCCTTCATTATACACCTTTAGGGACCAGGCAAAAACGTTCCTTTTTAACCAGGCATTTGGTTGATCTGATTTACATCCTATGCCCTTCTAAAATTTGTTTTTTGTGTGTGTGTTTGGGGGGGTGTTGTTTTTATTTTTATTAGGTATTTTGTGGGAAGAGGTAGACGCCACCGTGGGAGCAGGGCCGGGGCGGGGGAGTGCTAGAGTCCTGTCTAGTCAAATTGTGTGGGATCAATTCCAATCTGTTACCTCCGAGGATGTGGACAGGCTGCTTGGATGAGTGAAACCAACCACCTGTCTCCTTGATCCTTGCCCATCCTGGCTTATAAAAGCTAGCCGGGAAGGGCTGGGCGATGGGCTTCGTGGGGTGGTGAATGCTTCCCTCCGTGAGGGAGCCTTCCCAGACCCGCTGAAAGAGGCGGTTATTAAACCGCTTCTTAAAAAACCATCTTTAGATGCGGCCACGATGGCCAACTATCGCCCAGTCTCAAATCTTCCATTCTTGGGCAAGGTGATTGAGCGAGTGGTTGCTGAACAACTCCAGGCACGCCTGGAAGAAGCGGACCATTTGGATCCCTTCCAATCGGGATTCAGGCCTCATCACGGGACTGAAACTGCCTTGGTCGCACTGGTTGATGATCTCCGGCGGGCTAGGGACAAAGGTGAGAGCTGTTTCCTAGTTCTGCTGGATCTCTCAGCGGCGTTTGATACCATCGACCATAACATCCTTCTGGACCGTCTTGAGGGGCTGGGAGCTGGGGGCACTGTCATACAGTGGTTCCGCTCCTTCCTCCTGGGCCGTGTTCAGAAAGTGGTGGTGGGGGATGAGTGTTCAGACCCTTGGGCTCTCACTTGTGGGGTGCCTCAGGGTTCTGTCCTCTCCCCCATGCTTTTTAATATCTATATGAAGCCGCTGGGAGAGATCATCAGGGGGTTTGGACTGGGTGTTCATCAGTATGCAGATGACACCCAGCTCTACCTCTCCTTTAAATCAGAACCAGTGAAGGCGGTGAAGGTCCTGTGTGAGTGTCTGGAGGCGGTTGGAGGATGGATGGCGGCAAACAGATTGAGGTTGAATCCTGACAAGACAGAAGTACTGTTTCTGGGGGACAGGAGGCGGGCAGGTGTGGGGGATTCCCTGGTCCTGAATGGGGTAACCGTGCCCCTGAAGGACCAGGTGCGCAGCCTGGGAGTCATTTTGGACTCACAGCTGTCCATGGAGGCACAGGTTAAATCCGTGTCCAGGGCAGCTGTGTACCAGCTCCATCTGGTACGTAGGTTGAGACCCTATCTGCCCGCGGACTGCCTCGCCAGAGTGGTGCATGCTCTGGTTATCTCCCGCTTGGACTACTGCAATGCGCTCTACGTGGGGCTACCTTTGAAGGTGACCCGGAAACTACAACTAATCCAGAATGCAGCAGCCAGACTGGTGACTGGGAACAGCCGCCGAGACCATATAACACCGGTCTTGAAAGACCTACATTGGCTCCCAGTACGTTTCCGAGCACAATTCAAAGTGTTGGTGCTGACCTTTAAAGCCTTAAATGGCCTCGGTCCAGTATACCTGAAGGAGCGTCTCCACCTCCATCGTTCTACCCGGACACTGAGGTCCAGCACCGAGGGCCTTCTGGCGGTTCCCTCACTGCGAGAAGCCAAGTTACAGGGAACCAGGCAGAGGGCCTTCTCGGTAGTGGCGCCCTCCCTGTGGAACGCCCTCCCACCAGATGTCAAAGAGAACAACAACTACCAGACTTTTAGAAGACATCTGAAGGCAGCCCTGTTTAGGGAAGCTTTTAATGTTTGATGTATCATAGTATTTTAATATTCTTTTGGAAGCCGCCCAGAGTGGCTGGGGAAACCCAGCCAGATGGGCGGGGTATAAATAATAAATTATTATTATTATTATATTATTATGGTTTTATATCTGGATTTTATTCTGTGAACCGCCCTGAGACCCCCGGCTGTGGGGCGGTATATAAATTCAATAACTAACTAACTAAATAAAACAAAATATTATCAAATACAGTCCAGGAAAATGACAGCATTTTCAGACTGTGATTGGTAAAGTTACAGCAACTTTGGAATGTGAGTTGTAGGAAGTTTTCACTTTTGAACTGCATTAAAGTTCGGTAACAATTAAAATCTTGGATTTGGAACCAAATTCCCTGAAGATGGAGCTGGCTGAACATTTCTCCATAGAGATTAGAAATTGTATATGTGGCGGGTAAGAAATACAGGTCCAGGTTTGAATGTTTCAAAATTTTAAGGCATCTATATTTTTCCTGCCTCTAGAAACAGGGAGCCAGTGGGGCTAAGCAAACATTTCACTGTAAATGTAAGTTAGGAAATGTTGCTTTTTCAGGGAGTATGAATTGGTTTTGTTTAGGGTTTAGAATTCAAAAACTTAAGTATGTCAAAAGGAAGCAAATGCATAAGTACCTCTGTAGCCCTGACATCTGCCCCCTCTGCTTTTGAATATAAAAATATTTTCAGCGTATCTCATTAATTTAAAATGACAGGTCTTTTCCCCCCTGAATAATGTAGTGCAAAGCATTTTTGAAGTAGAAGATGAGTTGACTCGTAACCCATTTTAATTGGATCACAGCGCATAGTTTGATCAGCCAAAGAGAAATGAGGAACAATATTTAATTAATTCAGCAGGAGCAACAAAATGTTTCAAAGGAGCATTTGCAACTAAATTCCTTTTGTAAAGCCTACCCTTTCCTCTCTTACTCAACAGCACCAGCCAACACAGGTAAGTAATTCTTAACTTTTGCAGAGGCCATACTTTATTTGGGTGGTATCCAACTTAGTCCTACTCAGAGAAAACCCACTGAAATTAACGCACCTAAATTAATCATGTCCAGTAATTACAATGGGTCAACTTGGAGAAGGACGACCATCGGATGCAATTTTTTGCAATGTGATGTTCCATAATGTTCATTCATGATAACATCCACTTTCTTATACACAAAAAGTCTATCATAGAAGAGCAAATTGAATCAGAAAATGTATGTACATACAGGAATGCTTATGAACAGTGTATTCCGTTCTCATGTTGAGCTTGGGCAGGATGCTGAGCTTTGCATATCTGTAAAAGCATTATAAAGCTTTGAAATATGATCCATTTTGGCCATTCATTCATTACTTCTTTTGTCCAACCTTTCATTTATACTCCTGTACAGGCTGCTAGATGGGACGCGGGTGGCGCTGTGGGTTAAACCACAGAGCCTAGGACTTGCCGATCAGAAGGTCGGCAGTTCGAATCCCCATGACGGGGTGAGCTCCCGTTGCTCAGTCCCTGCTCCTGCCAACCTAGCAGTTCGAAAGCATGTCAAAGTGCAAGTAGATAAATAGGTACTGCTCCAGCGGGAAGGTAAACGGCGTTTCCGTGTGCTGCTCTGGTTCGCCAGAAGCAGCTTAGTCATGCTGGCCACATGACCCAGAAGCTGTATGCCGGCTCCCTCGGCCAATAAAGCGATATGAGCGCCGCAACCCCAGAGTCAGCCACGACTGGACCTAATGGTCAGGGGTCCCTTTACCTTTACATCCCAACTATTGGCTGTTTCAAAAGAGGGCATTAGGGCTGGATTAATCGCATGTACTTCACTCTCTTTCTCCCCTAAAACAGAGGGTTGGTAGGGCTTTGAGGAACTCTTCCAAAATTCCTCCCGGATTTGGGAGTTCCAAATGACCGAGTCTTCTTTCCAAAACAGAATAAATGGGAATTAGATTTGTCTGTCACTCTAGCCAACTTTCCCATTCACATGTATTCATTAATGAAACACTGCCAAAAAAAAAAAAAAAAAGTGTGTGCGTTCGTGTCCTGGCATTGTACATTCAGTGGCATCATTACCGTTTTTGTGACTTTTCATTGCCTCGTAGGATGCAGGGATGGGGAGAATTTACATTCTGTTTGCACATAAAGGCAAATCTACCTATTCCGCACTCTTCAGAAAGCAAAAGGACAGCCATCCTTTGACTTCACACTACATCTGAATTTTGCAATTCACTTCTCTGGTTAAATACTGTTTGCATACATGCATCAACTAGAGTTAATGCATATATTAGTGAGAATGTATTATATTACCAGAAATTGCCTTGTAGAAATGTTTGTATTAGGCAAAATTCTATACACAAAGATGGATATTGGGAGAAATTTGCATTAGAATGCTGCTGAAATTTCACTGGGCCTTTAAAAATAAACAAGCTACAAAGTCTAATGGAAATGGGGAAAAGTGAATTTAAAGCTGGCCAGAGTGTGGGGGTTGGTGGGGAAGAGAGATTTCCCCATTCCTAGCGGTATAACACATGTATGGATCTGTATAATAATAAACCACTATATTAAAAAAATATTCATCCAACTATACACAGGATCTCATCAAAATTGTGCTTGTGTGTTTTATCTACCATGCATACCTGTACTGGATTCTTCTGTTTGGAAGTTAATTTAATATATTGTCCTACTTAAACCAGAAATCAGACGGAGAGGAAGCATGGAGCAGACCGGGTAAAATAATCATGGAGTAGCATGTTTGATGTTTTATAGTGTTTTTAATATCTGTTGGGAGCCGCCCAGAGTGGCTGGGGTTTAAATAATAAATTATTATTATTATTATTATTATTATTATTATTATTATTATTGAAATCTTCTCATGCCTAAGCATATAGTTGCAGTCACGGAAACAAGCTATTAGACTGACATGCCTGCCCATATATTATTATTAGTGATGCTTTTATAACCCTTAATTCCAAACGAGACTTCTAAGTGGCTCACGGTTATTAAAATATTACTGGTAGCATTGTATAGTTACCAAACTTTATTTCATAAAATTTATATACTACTTAATTGCAAAGAAAAAGCCCCCCAAAATCAACAAGCTTTACAAAAAGAATAAACCAGTGGATGGACTATATGGAATTGGCTGAGATGACCGGCAGAATTCGAGATCAGGAAGAAGGGTCGATGGAAGAAGATTGGAAAAAATTTAAAATATATCTTCAAAAATACTGTAATATAAAAGAATGTTAGAAAGAGGTTGGAAAAGAATATTAGGCCGTTCTGGCAGATATGATATAATGGAGTAAGTAAAAATGAAGTGTAAAATGAGGATAGAGGAGGATTAATTACATCATTGAATGTTAAAATAAGTAAATGAAAAGAAGGTTAGAAGGATTTGCTGGAAATACGATCTAAACTAGAATACAAAGCAGGGAGGTGAGAGGAAGTCATGGAAATAAGCAAAAGGGAAAAAGGTTGTAAAGGTTTAATTTGATTTTTGTCATACTTTATTGTAATGTATTTTTTATTTTTTGTTGAGTTTTTCTTATTGTCTGTTTTTTGTAACATGTTTTATTCTTTTTTGTATGGTTTTTTCTTTCTTTTTGTAATTTTAAAATTGGAATAAATATTCTTTAAAAAAAACAACAAAAAGAATAAACCAGTGAAATAGTAAAAACCATTAAAACACTGAGGAAATTAAAACCAGCAATAAACTAAAGACACAGCAGCATTCCAGATAGGCTTGTCTAAACAAAATTGTTTTAGCAAGCACCAAAAAGAGCACAATAGAGTTTCCAAGTCCTGGCCATTGAGCATTTCTCCTGATTTCTTTGCACAATGATCACAAGGAGATTTTACAAAATCTGCTACTTGTTGAGTAATAGGAATAATTTATTATTTATACCCCACCCATCTGGTTGGTTTTCCACAGCCACTCTGGGCGGTTCCCAATAGAATATTAAAAACATAACAAAACAGCAAACATTAAAAACTTCCCTAAACAGGGTTGCCTTCAGATGTCTTCTAAAAGTCAGATAGTTGTTTATCCCCTTGACATCTGGTGGGAGGGTCAGTTCAAAGGTAGCCCCACGTAGAGCGCATTGCAGTAGTCCAAATGGGAGATAACCAGAGCATGCACCACTCTGGCAAGACAGTCCATGGGCAGGTAGGGTCTCAGCATTCATTCTGATTTCTTCTGCAGGGAGGTTATACAACATTGCCTCGAGCAATGTTAAGTGGCACTTTCAAGAGCATTTCCCCATCGTTAGGGTGAAGGGAAGAGTGGGTTTGTTTCATAACAGTGCTGAGCTGGTCCTCTTTAATTCCACAACCTGAACTAGCTGGCTAAATCCCACCTGGAAGCTCTCAGAGATTCTTCTAACGCACTGTATTTTAAAATGCTCTATCATTGTTGTTTATGTTGTGCAAAGAGTGGACGAACAGTAACTCTACAATTATGAACGGTGTTTCCCACATGCTTTTGCTTTGTGTTTTCAAGCGGAATCCTGGCAAATGAAGGAGGAATGGGAGAAGGAAATATTACATCCTGGACGGTTTTCCTTCTTGTCGGGCTTCAGCACCAGAGGTCACCCAGGGTTTTTCTTGGTCTGATGCTTTTCATGTTTGTAATAGCTCTGGTGGGAAACGGACTCCTTCTTTTCCTAATGAGAACGGACTCTGGCCTGCAGACGCCAATGTACTTCTTCCTCAGCCAGTTAGCCTTCATGGACCTCTGCCAGGTTCTCTCGATTGTTCCTTCCATGACAGTGAATTTTGTAACCCAGAGATATGACACTTCACTCTGTGGGTGTGTTATCCAGATTGCTGTCACGCTGACACTGGGTGGAGCAGAATGCCTGATCCTGGCTATCATGTCCTATGATAGGTATGTGGCTATTTGCAGGCCCTTGCAATATCCAATCCTCATGAGAGGGGAAATCTGCTATCTGCTGTCAGTAGCGGCCTGGTGTTGGTCTTCTGTGCAGGCCCTAACCTGTTCCCTTTATGTTCTGCCTCTTCCCTACTGCAAATCCAATGTGATCAACCATTACATGTGTGATTATCCAGCCCTTGTACAGTTGTCCTGCTCTGACAATTCTGCCTTCAATAAAGTCACATATTTTGGGGATTTCCTAGTTTTTCTCATCCCCATCTCAGTCATCCTGGCTTCCTACATAGCCATTTTCCTTCAAGTCCTCAGAGCACACACCTCTGGAAGTGGCCATAAAGCCCTGGGGACCTGCTTGTCCCATTTGTGTGTGGTGGGGATCTTCTACGGATTGGCCATTTTGATGTACATGACACCTACGTCCTCCTACACACCAGAGAAGTCCATGGTTATCATAGCCTTTTGCACCATGGTCCCTGCCATAACGAACCCTTTTATATACAGCCTGAGGAACCGGGACGTGTTGGCGGCATTGAGAAAACTCCATGCAAAATGTGCAGTGCTTAAAATTATTTGTTAGATAAACAAACGGGCAGGTCCTGGAGGAGCCAGCGAAATCGACTTCCGGAAATACAATGGAAGGTTATGACGAAGGACAGAAGCAATGTCTGTTTATAGACTGTCCGTACTAGTCTCTCTCAGCCCCCATCCTGCCTCCTTGGCTACTCCGAAGAATCCACGTCATGCAATAGCCAAACCAATATGATCAGTTTCCACCTCTTTATTCCACCCCCCCCCCCGCACCTTATTTGCAGTGCCTTCCCTGTTTCCTGTGCCTTCGCTGTGCTTGTGTTTGAAGTCTAGATAAGTGTCACACTTGACACTTGAACATGTTGGGTGACATTTTGGTTCACTTTTGGGTGGGGTGGAGTGGGGTGGGAAATGCCTTTGCGGGCAACATTCTGAGCTTTTTTTCAGCTTGTTTGGGAAGCCAGACATTTAATGATATCTAATTTGCTGCTTACCATGTTGTTGGAAATGAAACACTGGTGCGAAGACTGGGGTCCTGGGACCCTTAAAATAAAACCTGAACAAAATTGGTGAAGCAGCAAAATGTTTCTAGAGACATACTGGCAAGGATGGGTGTCCAAAAACAGGCACACCCACCATTTAGTAAAACACACATTTTTATCACAAGTTCCTCCCCTCTCCTCCATTGGCTGTAGGCTCACCCCTGTTGACAACTCCTATTCCTCTAAATCCAGGGACCATCACTCCTAATCACTTTTACTCAAATAAGGCGGGGTGTTCCTATGCTTTCACACATCTACTCAAGCGATAAAGCCACACCCTAACCACCGCTTAGGCATGTATGAGATATGCCCTGCCCAAGCTCACTGAGGTGTCCCGATAAACCATCACCTAACAGCAATCCGCCCTGTTTTGGGGCATTCTATCCACAAGCCAGTAAAGATAAGCCTCTAAGTGAGTCCGTGGTTTCTTAGCTGTTGAAGCCATCTACTCAGATGCTGTAACTGTTTGAGGCCTATGACCTCTTATGATTTTATGAAAAGGCGACATTTTTATTCCTTACACATGTGCAGAACAAATCTCTGTGACTGTGATCCCTTGGGTTTCCATTCCCCACCCCCTTTGTGTGACCCTGCGGGCTGGCAACCCACGCTACACCACTGCTAGAAAGCATGGGTCTGAGCAGTTTTCTGCTTGCCCTGTGCTTTCTAGGCATGGGGCTGGGGAGTTTGCCTTTGCTGCACTGCTTTCCCTGTGCCCGTTGTTGTTCAACATATTTGTAAATGACTTGGATGAAGGAATTGAGGGGATGCTCATCAAATTTGTAGATGACCCCAAACTGGAAGGGGTAGCTAATGCCGTAGAAGACACAATCGGGATACAAGATGACCTTAATAGGTTGGAGAACCGGGCCCAATCTAGCGAACTGAATTTCATAAGGGACAAATGCAAGGTTCTGCGATTAGGCAGGCAGAGTCAGCTGTACCAATATAAGATGGGGGACACCTAGCCAGGAGTATATGTGAAAGGGATCTAGGGGTCTTAGTAGACCCATAATATAATAAAGCCTTACGAGGAACAGTTTGGGAGCTGGGTATGTTTAGTCTGGAAAAGAGGAGACTGAGAGGAGATATGGTAGCCATTTTCAAATATGTCAAGCATTGCCACATGGAAGAAGGAACCAACTTGTTTTCTCTTGCTCCAGAGAATAGGATCCGGATCAGTGGCTTCAAGTTACGAAAAGGAGACTCCAACTAAACATCAGAAAGAACTTTCTGACAATAAGAGCTGTTTGGCAGTGGAACAGGCTCCCACGACAGGTGATGGACTCTCCTTCCTTGGAGGTTTTTAAGCACAGGTTGGATGGTCATCTGTCATGGATGCTTTAGCTGAGATTTCTGCATTGCAGGGGGTTAGACTAGAGGACGCTTGAGGTCCCTTCCATCTTCCAAATGATAGAAATTTAACTGTTGTTTTGGCCCAGCCCACCACTGGCATGCAATCCTTAAAAGGTAGGTTGCAAGTCTTCCTAGTCTGCCCAATGCCATAAAACCAAAAAGGTAAAAGGTAAAAGGTAAAGGACCCCTGGACAGTTAAGTCCAGTCAAAGATGACTATGGAGTTGTGGTGTTTATCTTGCTTTCAGTCTGAGGGAGCCGGCGTTTGTCCACAGACAGCTTTGCAGGTCATGTGGCCAGCATGACTCAACCACTTCTGGCGCAAGTGGACACAGTGACGGAAACCAGACCGCACAGAAATGCCGTTTACCTTCCCACCACAGAGGTACCTATTTATCTCCTTGCACTGGCATGCTTTCGAACTGCTAGGTTGGCAGGAGCTGGGACAGAGCAACGGGAGCTCACTCCATTCCAGGGATTCGAACCACTGACCTTCCAATTGGCAAGCCCAAGGGGCTCCGTGGTTTAGACCACAGCACTACCCGCATCCCAGAACTATAAGGAGAACCCTGTTGGCTCAGCCTTTTTAGTTGAGCATCCTGTTTTCACAGTGCCCAGCACCCCATGTCTGTGAGGAGCCCATAAGTAGGACCTCACCACTGAACATTTGAATCTTCTTTTTTTATTGTTCAGTAGAAGGGTGGGAGCATGAATCCTCATCCACAACATTATAAAATACTGTGCAAGAAAGTTACAGCAACTTTGGGATGTGAGTTGTAGGAAGTTTTCACTTTTGAACTGCATTAAAGTTCGGTAACAATTAAAATCTTGGACTCGGAGCCAAATTCCCTAAGGATGGAGTTGGCTGAACATTTCTCCATTGGGATGAGAGATACTGGATTGGATATGTGGCAGGTGAGAAATACTGGTTCTGGTTTGAATGTTTCAAAATCAAAAGGCACCTATCTTTTTCCTGTCTCTAGAAACAGGGAGCCAGTGGAGCTAAGCAAACATTTTGCTGTAAGCGTAGCTTAGGATATTTTCCGACTTATGCATGTTGCTTTATAAGAGAGTATGAATTGGTTTTGTTTATTGTTTGGAATTTTAAAAATCAAGCATGTTAAAGGGAAGCAAAGGCACATGTAGCTCTGCAGCCATGAATATAGGTCAGGGCATCCCTCCCCACTTCTTTTGAATATAAAATGAATGTGAACCTTTCTCATCAATGAAGAAGACATGTCTCTTTTTCACATAGAATATAGGAGAAATTATTTTTGCAATAGATGAAGAGTTGTCACCCCTTTAAATTTGGGGAGCTATAGCAGTAGTAATGATTGAAAAAGATTTAATTAACACAACAGAAGCATGAATGTTTTTCAACGGAGCCTGTGCAATTATATTTCATTTTAAAAAACTAATTTTTCTCCCCTCTTGCTGTTGTAAACAGAAGCGGTCGGCACAGGTATGTAATTCTTAACTTTTGTAGAAGTCATAGTTACTTTGCATTGCATCCAGCTCCATAGCCCCATGGAATTTAATGGACCTAAGTTAGTCCTGGTCATTAATTTCAATGGGGCTACTCTGGATGCAATCTTTTGAAGTGTGATGGTCCATCATGTTAATTCACTTATTTTTACTCAAAAATTGTAAGCATATGGTTAATGCAAGAATATAATCAAACAAGAAAATGTATTTATTTATTTATTTATTTAGTGTATTTTAGTTAATTTATATCCTGCCTTACCCTCCAGGAATGGCCAAAGGATTAAAAAGAGAGCGAGATAAATACAAATTAGGGATGGGTTTATTTCATTTCATTTCATTTCATTTGCATTAAAATTAATTCACACTTCCAAAACCACTATGCAAATTGAAACACAGCTGTCCTTCATCTTTTCCCAACCAATGTGTAAGGACAATTGCTTGCAAAAATGTGTATTATTAGGAGAAACTAGCACTAAATGGCACCTGAATTTCCTGAGTATTTTTTAAATTATTATTAATTGCAAATAGCTGTGGGAATGTCGAGAACTGAATTTAAGATTGGAAAAATGAGAAAACATAACTGTTTACCATATCAGTGAAAAGCAATTTGGATTGGATTGGACCATATCAATGACAGCTCCACACACCTATTTTCAGAATTTTGCATCAGATAAAATGTAAAATGTATAGATTTAGAATGTGTATGAATCTGTGTTTTCTAGGAACTTTGGAAATGTACATTTTAATGTCAGGGTAATAAAATCCATTTGAATGTTTTGCTAATGTTTTCAAAGAGTTCAGTCATGAAGACATATAGACTAGCAGAGTAAGATTCTGGCATCTTTGCCTTACATCCTAATAGCCATTAAATTAAGCAACATTTATTATCATTGCATTCTTCCTGTACATGTGCTATCTTTAATTCTGGCTCACTATTTAAGGCTCTATGAATGGTGAAGATTATTGTCTTCTTCAAATACTGAAAGGCTCTGTTCAGATAAAATTTCTGCTGATAGTTGTCACTATTTTGCAATCACACACACGATCACATCAAGATGGTGATCTGTCTTTAGTTTCTTGCAGTGTTTTCCTGCAATGAAGTGCCTTTTGTTTTGTTTCCAATGTCATCCACATTAAAGACAGGATGAAAAGATAGATGCAAACTGAAGGAAATGATTGTTGAGACAAGTACAGTGGTACCTCAGGTTAAGTACTTAATTCGTTCTGGAGGTCCGTACTTAACCTGAAACTGTTCTTAACCTGAAGCACCACTTTAGCTAATGGGGCCTCCTGCTGCCGCTGCGCCACCGGAGCACGATTTCTGTTTTCATCCTGAAGCAAAGTTCTTAACCTGAAGCACTATTTCTGGGTTAACGGAGTCTGTAACCTGAAGCGTATGTAACCTGAGGTACCACTGTAATAAATTCTCCAGTTTGGAAGTTAATTTTAGAAATTCACCTTTTTGAACCAGAAATCAGGTAGTGTGTAAATATGGAGCAGACCAGATAAATAATAAAAGAGTAGAAACTGAGAAATATTTTCAGTCCTAAGAATTTACTTGCAGTCATGAAAACATGCTATTTGACTGAATTGCCTACCCATCTGTTATTAGCAGTAATATTTATATAACGCTTGATACCAAAATAGGCTTCTAAGCGGTTTACATGTAGGAAAATAGGATTGGAGCACTTTCAAGAAACCTGCTTATTGAGCATATATCCAACTTTGAGGGCCAATTAAATGAGATTGCATTATATTACACTTTCCCATCCATTTCCCCACCTTCTGTTGCCCAGAGGGGGGCAGCGGCAGGGGGGATGGACAGGAGTAGGTTTGTTGCACAAAAGAACCCAATCCACATTAACTGAGAAACCCGAATTTGCTGCTATGCCATTGAATCCCACAAGCAAAGTAGTGAGAATCTGGATGCACCCAGAGAGACCTCTAACATATTGGGCAGTATATGGACTTTAATGCATTCAATAGAACTTCCTCTTCCCTCCAGCTGTCCCATTGAACCCTCAAAATCTCAGCTGGAGGATTGGGAACCCCTAAATATTTTGGGGGGACTCATGGGGGGAGTAGAGAAGAGGAGGTCTTGTTGCACCAGCAGAACTACGTGTGCAGAGCATTGGACATTATGTTAAAAACTACTCTCCTTTTTGTTGTTTATGTTATGTGTACAGTGGATTCAAGCCTACAATTTGGCACACCACTTCTCACAAGTCTTCTCCTTGAGTCTACAGGTGAATTTTGGGCAAATGAAGGAGGGATGGTAGAGGGGAATTCAACATCATGGACCGTGTTCCTTCTTGTTGGACTTCAGCATCAAAGGTCACCTATGGTTTTCCTTGGTGCGATCCTCTTCATGTTCATAGTAGCTCTGATAGGGAACAGCCTCCTTCTTTTTCTGATCAAGACAGACACTGGTCTGCAGACCCCAATGTATTTTTTCCTCAGCCAACTAGCCTTCATGGACCTCTGCCAAGTTCTCTCAATTGTTCCCCAAATGGCAGTGAATTTTTTAACCCAGAGCTACAGCATTTCCCTCTATGGTTGTGTCGTGCAGATCTCTGTCATACTGCTCTTGGGTGGGGCAGAGTGCCTCATCCTGGCAACCATGTCATATGACAGGTACGTGGCTATCTGCAGGCCGCTGCAATATCCGGTTCTCATGAGGAGCAAAATCTGCAACATCATGTCAGTTGCTGCCTGGTTTTGGTCTTCTGTGCAGGCCTTGACCTGTTCCCTTTATGTACTGCCACTTCCCTACTGCAAGTCCAATGTGATCAACCATTACATGTGTGATTATCCAGCCCTTGTACAGTTGTCCTGCTCTGACAATTCTGCCTTCAATAAAGTCATATATTTTGGGGATTTCCTAGTTTTTCTCATCCCCATCTCAGTCATCCTGGCTTCCTACATAGCCATCCTACTTCAAGTTCTCAGAGCACACTCCTCTGGAAGTAGCCACAAGGCCTTGGGGACCTGCTTGTCCCATCTGTGTGTGGTGGGGATCTTCTACGTTACGGCCATTTTGACGTACATGACACCTGCCGCTTCCTATTCAGCACAAAGGGCCATGATAAACACTGTGTTTTTTACCATTGCGCCTGCCATGATGAATCCTTTCATATACAGCCTGAGGAACCGGGACGTCTTAACAGCACTGAGAAAGCTCTTTGCAAGATGCACAATGTGTCAATGATTTCAGCAGGAAACAAAATGGCAGGTACTCTCCCTTTGGAATTTATCCAGGGGCTGAAATATAGTTGGAAGGAACTTAAATGAGAGATACAAAATTTGTCTAAGGGTGCTTCAGATGGCCGTATAATTGTGGGATTCTTGCTACTCACGAGTGAACAGAGTCTGGAATCCAGAGTCTGATTTACTTAAATTGTTCTTAGTTGTTGTCATTGTTCATGTTGTTTTACTGTAAAACCACTTGGAAATATTTTATGGGGCATCATTTGTAAATCGAATCAACTACTAAGTAAATGAATAACACAGGTTTTCAACAGTGCCCATTTGGTGTTTTTGGCATTGAAATGTGTAGCTATTTTCCCCACCCCATATTATTCAGATTTATTTTCTCTGAGGAAAATCATATGTATGTCTGTGGGGGGGGGGGGGGAGGTGAATGTGTGCATAATGTTTTGAACAACCCCTTAATAATCTGATTTCATAACTGCTGTAACTTTTATTGGAATAATGCATAATTGGAAATTTTTGGAAAACCCTAAAACATTGTATAAATTCTAAGGATCATTTCCCCTGTCTAATATATAACCTTCAGTGAAAGAGCTGGGCGTATTCTGGGCTGCCAGCTCCACCACCTCTTGTAAGACACTGTTCCACTGCCCAACAGCTGTTACTGCCAGAACGTTTTCCTGAATGTTTAGTCAGAATTTCCTTTTCAGCAACTGGAAGTCATTGCCTCGAGTCCTACCCTCAAGAGCAGGGGGAAAACAAGCATGCTCCCTCTTCCATGTGACAGCCCTTTACATATTTGAAGATGGCTATCATATTGCCTCTCAGTCTCCTCTTTTCCAGGTTAAACATACGCAGGTGAGGAGGAGAAGCCATTCAACCTTTGGACCTCCTGAAGTGCCTTCCTCTGGTCAGATGGGCTTGAGACTTTTTCTCTGCAAGAAATATCTCCTATTTTGGCTTCCTGAGCGCATCTGTGGCTATTTTGTCAGGGTCCCCCCCCCCATATTTACCTTTTCCTTGTCCCTGTTTGTTTGTCTTGACATTCCCTATCCCTTCTTCCTTTGCTGAAATAATTTTTACAAAATCCCTGGGGGCTCACCCAAATGAAATAGGCTGTGCATGCCTACACAAGTGAGGAGTGTGTGTGTGTGTGTGTGTGTGTGTGAGAGAGAGAGAGAGAGAGGGGGGGGGGAGGGAGGGAGAAGTCTCCCTAGTCTGCCCCCTACCATAAAACCGCAAGGAGAGTCCTTCTGGATCAGCCCAAAGGCCCTTTTAGCTAAGCATCCTGTTCTCACAATGCCCACCACCACATGTCTGTGAGGAGCCCATAAGCAAAACCTGAGCACGGAACAGATGAATCTTCTGCTGCTTTGTTGTCCATTAGATGCGTAGGAACATTCACCATCATCAGCATCCTCAATATTTGCTCTGGACTAATTTTTTTTTGTTAAATCATTTTTATTAATTTTCCAATAAAAAACATCCAATTAACATATCAAATCATAATCCAATTAAAATAAAAAACTAAAATAAAAAAGATGGAATTATCATCCAGATTATAATTATTAATTTTTTGGGACTTCCCATAGTCTGGACCTTGAAGCATATCTCCAAATCTCAGTCCTGCCTCTCCTCGTTGTTTCCATATTTTCCACATCTCGATTTTAATGCTTTAAGGATCTCCGTCTCTGGCTCTACGATTCTCAGTCATGTCAGACATCACATATCCTTTCATCCATCGAATACAGCTTTATTTGTATATGTCAGAGAACTGCCATCAGCAGTCCCAAGCAAACAATGATTGGTAACAATTAAAATAATGGTTTCGGGGCCAAATTCCCTCAGGGTGGAGCTGGCGGAGCATTTCTCCATGGAGAGTAGAAATGCTGGATTGGAGATGGGCCAGGTGAGAAATACTGGTTCTGGTCTGAATGTTTCAGAATCAAAAGGCAGATATATATTTCCTGCTTCTGGAAATAGGGAGTCTGTGGAGCTAAGCAAACATTTCGCTGTAAATGTACGTTGGGAAATTTTCAGAGATATGCACGTTGCTTTATCAGGGAGCATGAATTGGTTTGTGTAGGTTTTGGAATTTTAAAAATCAAGCATGTCAAAAGGAAGCAAAGGCACATGTAATTCTGCAGCCCTGAATATAGGTCATGGCATTCCTCCCCCCTATTTTTGAATATAAAAAGAATGTGAACGTTTCTCATTAATCAAGAAGGCATTTCTCTTTGTCTCAAAGAATGGAAGGGAAATCATTTTTGCGGTAGAGTATGAATTGCCACCTCTTTGAAACTGGGGAGCTATAACAGTAGTAATTATTGTAAAAAATTAATTAACACAACAGAGGCATCATAGTTTTTCATCCGAGCCTTGGGAATTAATTTTCATTTAAAGGAACTAAAGTTTTCTCCCTTCTTGCTGTTGTAAACAGAAGCGGTTGGCACAGGTATGTAATTCTGAACATTTGTAGAAGTCATAGTTATTCTATATTTCATTCAACTCTATAGCCCCTTGGAAATCAATGGACCTAAGTCAGTCCTGGCCATTCATTTCAACAGATCTACTCTGAGTAGAACTAAAATGGCATGCAATGTCTTGCCACATGATGGTCCATCATGCTGATTCATGATAACACCAATTTACTTGTACTTAAGAACCTTGCAATCTTATGGTAAATAGGAAAAATATATTCAAACAGGAAAATGTATGTATTCATTTAGCGTATGCATAGTCCTTTTAGTTATTTTCTATCCTACCATACCCTTCAGAAAAAGTCAAGGGATGAGAAACAGGTATTTTTATAAACTTAGCACTACGCATACTATTTATTCCCACATGCTGCCTATGTGGCACTTCAAAATGTACATGAGATAAAATATTCTACTAGAAAAAATTTACTACACTACTCATGGATTTGCAGCTCTAAAGCAACTGAGCTACAACAGTCTGGCATTGATATTCTTTAGCTGTATCATTGACACCGGGCTTAACACCTGCCATCCATATCCTTTCATTTCAAACAGGAATATTTACGAACAGAGTATTCCATTCTCATGCTTAGGCTGAGTTTGGGCAGGATGGGGATTTTTGTGTCTCTCTAAGAACATGATAAAGCTTTGATAAATGACCCATTATTGTGCATTCATTTTTTAAATATTGAGTTTGCCCTTTCCTTCATTTCCATAAGAGCCTCCTGGATAGGTTAGAGTAAGGCAGGGGCAGCCAACCTGACGCCATCCAGATGTTGGAGCTATAGAACCCATCATCCCTGAGAACGGGCCAGAATCTATAACCCTGCTCCAGATAAGCTGAGAAAGGGGTAGTGCTATGAATGTGGAGGGACAGGAACATGGTCCTTCCGGTGGTTGCATGTTAGAGATTTCCCTCCTATAGCGGTGAATCTGGATCCCAAGTGACCCATTGCCAATGAAAAAGAACTGCAATGGGCTTCCCCAAAAGAACGAAGGAAAAGTCCCAAGCAAAAGTCCCAGGAATTAGCGATATGAAAGGAGAAGTTGGGGCTGGATCAACCTCAAACACCCTATTCTCCTTTCTCTTCTAAAACACAAGGTTGGCTGGGTTTTTAGGAATTATCCTACCATCTCCCAAGCCTTTCTGCGCCTTTTGTGGTGGGGGGAGCGGACAGGGGCAGAACAAAAGCACCCAAGCCACATTAACTGAGCAAACCTAAGCTGCTGCTCTGCCATTGAATCCCACAAGCAAAATACAATGTTAAATTGCTGTTTTAGGCTTTGCTTTCATCGGCTGGAAAGGATTAATCCTTTTTCCTTTACTTTCCACCAGAAAGCACGCCTTGGTTAAAGTCCACTTTGGTTTAAGACCAGACTTCCAGAACGGATCAAGAACGGATTAAGGTTGTAAACCAAGGTACCACTGTAGTGAGAATCTGGATGCACCCAGAGAGACTTCTAACATATTGGGCAGTATCCAGCATTGAAGATCTGCCTGCAAAATGGACTTCCATGCATTCAGTAGAACTTCCTCTTCTTTCCAGCTGCCCCATTGAACCCTCAAAATCTCAACTGGAGGGTTGGGAACCCCCCAAACATATTTTGGGGACTCTTGGAAGGGAGAAGAGGAGAAGAGGTTTTGTTGCACAGGCAGAACTAAGTGTGCAGAGCAATAGACACAATTCATTATATTAAAAGCTGCTCTCCATTTTGTTATGTTATGTATACAGTGGATTCAACCCTACAAATTGGCACACCACTTCTCACAAATACTCTGCTTAAGTCTTCAGGCAAAACTGGGGAAGTGAAGGAAGAATGGGAGAAGGGAATATGTCATGGACTGTGTTCCTTCTGGTTGGACTTCAGCATCAAAGGTCACCTATGGTTTTCCTTGGTGTGATCCTCTTCATGTTCATAGTAGCTCTGATAGGGAACAGCCTCCTTCTTTTTCTGATCAAGACAGACTCTGGTCTGCAGACCCCAATGTATTTTTTCCTCAGCCAACTAGCCTTCATGGACCTCTGCCAGGTTCTCTGCATTGTTCCCAAAATGACGGTGGATTTCGTAACCCAGAGCTACAGCATTTCCCTCTATGGTTGTTTTGTGCAGATTTCTGTCACAATGCTCATGGCAGGGGCAGAGTGCTTCATCCTGGCGACCATGTCATATGACAGGTACGTGGCTATCTGCAGACCACTGCAATATCCGGTTCTCATGAGGAGGAAAATTTGCATCATCATGTCAGTTGCTGTCTGGTTTGGGTCTTCTGTGCAGGCCTTCACTAGTTCCCTTTATGTACTGCCCCTTCCCTACTGCAAGTCCAATGTGATCAGACACTACATGTGCGATTACCCAGCCCTTGTCCAGTTGTCCTGTTCTGACAACTTGGCATATGATATAACAGCATACTTTGGTAATTCCATGTTCCTTGTCATCCCCATCTCAGTCATCCTGGCTTCCTACATAGCCATCCTACTTCAAGTCTTCGGAGCATGATCCTCTGGAAGAAGCCACAAGGCCTTGGGGACCTGCTTGTCCCATCTGTGTGTGGTGGGGATCTTCTACGTTACAGCCATTTTGACGTACATGACACCTGCCACTTCCTATTCAGCACAAAGGGCCATGATAAACACTTTGTTTTTTACCATTGTGCCTGCCATGATGAACCCTTTCATATACAGCCTGAGGAACCGGGACGTCTTGGCAGCACTGAGAAAGCTCTTTGCAAGATGTGCACTGTGTCAATGATTTCAGCAGGATACAAAATGGCAGGTACTCTCTCTTTGGAATTTATCCAGGGGCTGAAATTTAGCTGGAGGGAACTTAAGTGAGAGATTCAAAATGTGTCCAATGGTGCTTCAGATGGGCGTATTATTGTGGGATTGGTGCTACTCACGAGTGAACAGAATCTAGAAACCAGAGTCTGCTTTAATTAAATGGTTTTTAGTTGTTGTCATTGTTCATGTTGTTTTACTGTAAAACCACTTGGAAATATTTTATGGGGCATCATTCGTAAATGGAATCTACTAAGTAAATGAATAACACAGGTTTCCAACAATGTCATATGGTGTTCTTGGAATTGAAATGTGTGCCTATATTCCCCAACCCACCCCTTTTAAAACACATTTACTTTCTCCGTGGAAAATCATATGTATGTGGGTGGGGGTGGTACGCATGCGTAATGTTTCGAACAACTCCTTTGCAATACCTGAATGTCCTGTTTGCATCATTACCACTATATGATTTGTGATGGTAGCAAAAAATGAATCCCAACATTCATACTGTAGCTTTCTTACAAATTATAATAACATATCTTACAGGACTGCTGTAAATTTTCTTGGGATAATGTATTATAGGAAATGCTTAGAATGCCCTAAAACGTTGTGTAAATTCTAAGGAACATTTCCCCTGTCGAATATATATATATATATATCTCAATAACCTTCAGTGAAGGAGCTGGGCATATTCTGGGCTGCCAGCTCCACCACCTCTCATGAGAGACTGTTCCACTGCCCAACAGCTGTTACTGTCTGGAGGTTTTTCTGAATGTTTAGTCAGAATCTCCTTTTCTGCAACTAGAAGTCACTGCCTCGAGTCCTACCCTCAAGAGCAGGAGAAAACAAACATGCTCCCTCTTCCATGTGACAGCCCTTTACATATTTGAAGATGGCTATCATATTTCCTCTCAGTCTCCTCTTTTCCAGGTTAAACATACGCAGCTCCTTCAAGCATTTCTCGTAAGGCTTACTTTCCAGACCCTTAATCATCTTGGTTGCTCTCCTGTAAACACGTTCCAGCTTGACAACATCCTTCTTAAATTGTGTTGCCCAGAATTGGACACAGTATTCCAGGTGTGGACTGACCAAGGTAGAATAGAGTGCTTCTATTACTTTCATTGATCTGGACACTAGACTTCGGTTGATGCAGTCGAGAATAGCATTAGCTTTTTTTGGCTGTTGCATCACACTGTTGACACTTGTTAAGCCTGTGGTCCACCAAGACCTGTAGATCCTTTTCACATGTACTGCTAGTAAGCCAGGTGTGCCCCATCTTTTATTTGTGCATCTGGTGCTTCCTGCTGAAGTCCAGAACCGTGCATTTGTCCCCTATTGTCTCTAAAATGAAAAACACCAACACTAACACAGGGACCAAGGAAAGCAGACAGCGAGAGATGCAGGCAGAAGAAAAAGGCTGGAATGGATCTGGATTGGCTCTGCAGCTTCTGCCTGTGTTTGTCTCTGGAAGCAGCAGCGTGCTGATTGACTCCAGCAGTGCCCCCTGCAGATCCATTCCAGCCTTTTCCTCCTGCCTCTGTCAGTTTTTTAACCTTTTCCTTGTCCATGTTTGTTTATCTTGACATTCCCTATCCCTTCTTCCTTTGCTGAAATAATTTTTACAAAATCCTTGGGGGCAAACCCAAATGAAATACGCTGTGCATGCCTACAAAAGTGTGTGTGTGTGTGTGTGTGTGTGTGTGTGTGTGTGTGTGAAGTCTCCCTAGTCTGCCCCCTACCATAAAACCACAAGGAGAGTCCTTCTGGATCAGCCCAAAGGCCCTTTTAGCTGAGCATCCTGTTCTCACAATGCCCACCACCACATGTCTGTGAGGAGCCCATAAGCAGAACCTGAGCACGGAACAGATGAATCTTCCGCTTCTTTGTTGTCCAGTAGATGCGTAGGAACATTCATCATCATCCTCAATATTTGCTCTGAACTAATTTTAAGATGTATTTTAGCTAATTGATTGCCTGTTTTTTTTTTAAATGATATTTATTAGGAGTTTTAAAGTTACAAAAAGAGAAAAAGAACAATAGAAAATTAAACAAAACAAAACAATACCTTACAATACATAAAAAAACAAAAAACAAAAAAACAAAAAGCAATACAGTAAAACAACGAAAAAACAGAACAAAAACATTTAAAAACACATCCAACCTTTCCATGTCTTTACCTTTCATATACTTATTTCATCGACCTCCTCACACCTCCCTTTTTTGTATTCTAGTTCAATTAGCTATTTCAGCAAGTCCTTTCCATCTTTCTCAATTTTCGTTCTAAAATTTAACTTAAGACAGTCTAACCTTAAATTTTCCACTTTGGTCCATTAACAATCTATTTTTACTTAATTCTTTATAACATTTCTGCTAAAGCCATATAACTTCGTTCCAGCATCCTTCTAACATTCATTAATTTTGCAATATTTCTGTAAATATACTTTAAATTTTTTCCAATCTTCTTCCACCGACTCTTCTCCCTGGTCTCGGATTCTGCCAGTCATTTCCGCCAGTTCCATGTAGTCCATCAGCTTCATCTGCCATTCTTCCCGGGTGGGTAGATCTTGTGTCTTCCAATACTTTGCGATAAGTATTCTTGCTGCTGTTGTAGCATACATAAAAAAAGTTCTATCCTTCTTTGGCACCAATTGGCCGACCATGCCCAGGAGAAAGGCCTCCGGTTTATTCAGGAAGGTATATTTGAATACCTTTTTCATTTCATTGTAAATCATCTCCCAGAAGTTCTTAATCCTTGGGCATGTCCACCAAAGGTGGAAGAATGTACCTTCAGTCTCATTACATTTCCAGCATTTATTATCGGGCAAATGATAGATTTTTGCAAGCTTGACTGGTGTTATGTACCACCTGAAAATCATTTTCATTAAATTCTCTTTTAAGGCATTACATGCCGTAAACTTCATACCTGTGGTCCATAACTGTTCCCAGTCAGCCATCATAACGTTATGTCCAACATCTTGTGCCCATTTAATCATAGCAGATTTCACCGTTTCATCCTGAGTATTCCATTTCAACAGCAAGTTATACATTCTTGACAAATTCTTAACTTTGGGGTCTAACAATTCTGTTTCTAATTTTGATTTTTCCACCTGGAAACCTAGTTTTTTGTCCACATTATATGCCTCCATTATTTGATAATAATGGAGCCAGTCTCGCACTCTATTTTTCAATTTTTCAAAACTCTGCAGTTTTAATCTATCTCCCTCTTGTTCCAGAATTTCCCAATACTTCGGCCATTTGGCCTCAATATTGAGTTTTTTCTGAGCCTTTGCTTCCATTGGTGACAGCCATCTTGGGGTTTTATTTTCCAACAAGTCCTTCTATCTTATCCAGACATTAAACAGTGCTTTTCTGACAATATGGTTTTTAAACGCTTTGTGTGCTTTAACCTTATCATACCACAGATATGCATGCCAACCAAATACATTGTTGAAACCTTCCAAATCCAACACATCAGTGTTTTCAAGAAGCATCCATTCTCTCAGCCAACAAAAAGTGGCTGATTCATAATAAAGTTTAAGGTCTGGCAGGGCAAATCCACCTCTTTCTTTAGCAACTGTTAATATCTTAAATTTTATTCAAGGCTTCTTGCCCTGCCAGACAAATCTAGAGATATCTCTTTGCCACTTCTTGAAACAGTCCATTTTGTCTAAAATTTGCAATGTTTGAAACAAAAACAGCATCCTCGGCAATACGTTCATTTTTATCACAGCAATTTGACCTAGCAATGATAACTTCAAATTTAACCATATTTCTAAGTCCTTTTTCACTTCAGTCCAACATTTTTCATAATTATCCTTAAATAAATTCACGTTCTTAGCAGTCATATTAACCCCTAAATATTTCACTTTCTTAACCAATGTTAATCCTGTCTCCTTCTGAAACTTATCTCTCTCCATCGCAGTTAGATTTTTCTCTAAAACCTTAGTTTTCATCTTGTTCAACTTAAAGCCTGCTACCTGACCAAATTCTTGAATCAATTCCAATACTCTTTTAGTACTAGATTTTGGCTCCTGTAAAGTCAATACTAAGTCGTCAGCAAATGCTTTCAATTTGTACTGTTTAGCTCCCACTTGTATACCTTTAACCAATTGGTCCCTTCTAATCATATTTAGCAAAACCTCCAGGACCGACATAAAAAGCAATGGAGAGATTGGGCAACCTTGTCGTGTTCCTTTCTCAATCTTAAATTCTTCCGTCACTACGTTGTTCACAATTAATTTAGTCTTCTGTTCTGAATAAATTGCACCTATACCATTTCCAAAACCTTGACCAACCCCCATCCCCTGTAAATTCTTCTTCATAAAACTCCAAGAAATATTGTCGAAGGCTTTCTCCGCGTCCACAAATATCAATACTGCTTTAGTATTAATTTTCACTTGTAATTTTTCTAAGATATTAATTATGTTCCTCATATTGTCAGACAAGTGTCTGCCTGGGAGAAAGCCCGCTTGATCTTTATGAATTTCTTCTGCTAACACCTTTTTTAATCTTTTAGCCAAAATATCCGCAAAAATTTTATAATCCACATTAAGCAGTGATATGGGGCGGTAGTTCTTGAGTTGTGTCTTTTCAGACTCTATTTTCGGTATTATAAGTGTGATATAAGCTTCCTTCCACGACTCTGGTGCCCTTTTCCCTTCCAGAATTTCATTACAGACTTCCTTTAAAGGTTGTATTAACCATTCTTTCAGAGATCTGTAGTATCTTGAAGTCAATCCATCCGGTCCTGGGGATTTACCCAATTGCATGTTCTGAATGGCCCCTTCTACTTCCTGCTCCGTTATTTTGTAATTCAACATTAACTTATTTTCCTGAGAGATTTTTTGTAGTCCATTAATTTTAAAAAATCTATCAATGTCCATTTCTTTCCGCGTCTCCTGTGTATATAGTTGTTTGAAATACCTCTGGAAGCACTTTCTAATTTCCACTGGATTCTGTATATTCTTTCCTTCCACTTCCAAATTCGGAATGGTATTAAGCTTTTGTCTTTTTTTCATTTGCCAAGCCAACAGTTTTCCACACTTATTTGCTGATTCAAATGTCTTTTGTCTCATCTGTTTAATCTTCCATTCTATTTCCTGATTCATCATTTTCATATATTGTACTCGATATAACTTTATCTCTTTCAGGATCTCCTGCGACTTTGGTTTCGCTCTCAATTTCTTCTCTCCTTCCTTTATTTTCTCCAGGATTTTATCTTTTTTTTCGTTTTGGGTTCTCTTCTTAATTGCATTCTGCTGTATCAGAAAACCTCTCATAACCGCTTTACTTGCATCCCAGATTACTCTTTTTTCCACAATAGTGTTCATATTTATCTCAAAATAGTCTCTCAAAGTTTTTTTGGCCTTCTTAGTCACTTCCTCATTCCTAAACAAAGTATCATTCATCCTCCATCTAAAGGAGCCAATTGGCGTCAGTTTCATTTCCATCTTCACAGCATTATGGTCGGAACAAGTTTTAGGGCAAATTTCCACTTTACTAGTCTTCGGAGCCAGTTCTCTAGTTACCCAGATTTGGTCAATTCTTGTCCATGTCATTTTAGCCTCCGAGAAGAAAGTTCCCTCTCTTCCCAGAGGGTTCTTCGTTCTCCAGATGTCAACTAAATCCATATTTTCAGTCATGTCAAAAAAAGTTTTTGGTAGCCTACCATCCTTAGTGACTACCTGTCTCTGTGCCTTGTCCATGTTTGTAGACACCACTCCATTCATATCTCCCATCAAAATCATGTTGTAATCCATATAGTCTATCAGGATCTCATGTAACTTCTTGAAGAATTCCGATTTTCCTTCATTAGGTGCATAAATACCTACTATCAAAAATTTCTCTCCTTGTGATTGAATTTCAATTGCAACGAATCTTCCTTGGTTATCTTTAAATATAAATTTCGGTGATAGGCTCTCTTTTGCATAGAGGACTACTCTTTTTTTAACTTTGTCTGATGAAATAAATTCTTGGCCCAGTCTTTTATTACTCAATATCTTCCTATGTAGCCTTATCACATGTGTTTCTTGCAGACAGATCAAGTCCAATTGTTCTTTTTTAAGTAAATGAAAGACTCTCCGCCTTTTTTCCGGGGAGTTCAGACCATTAATGTTCCAACTTAATACTTGCAGTGCCATAATGTAGTTACTCTGATTTTCCTCCAATTGCACCCAATGCCTGCTCTTCTTCCGTTGGTGGTGTCGGTGTCACGTTCACTGGGCGGTCCAGTTCAAAAGATAATGTTGCTATATCCACTATTCCCCCTTTTGGTGATCTTCTGTCCAATGCTGTTTGCTCTAATCCTCTGTGTGGCGATCCTCTGTCAGACGCTTTTGACTCTTTTCCAAGTTCCTTCTGCAAATCTTCCTCATAGTTGTTCAAAAACTTTAGTTTGTCTTCTACTGATCTTATTTTTATTTTCCTTCCTTTAAAGCTAAAAGATAGGCCTTGAGGAAATTCCCACCTGAAGATGATTTTTTTCCTTCTCAGCAGGACAACCAAATCTCCATAGTTGGACCTGAGATCCAAAAGATGTTTCGGGATGTCTTTAAATATTTCCACTCTTGACTGTTGTATTTCCAAAGTCTTCTGGTAATGCCAACCCAAAATTCTATCCCTCTCTTCTTTAGATCGGAGGGTAATCAAACAGTCTCTTGTTCTATTCTTCTCTTTCTTCCCTCCTCTTCCAAGTCTAAAGGCCCTCACAATTCTAAATTCCTCTTGTTCCAAATCCAGGTCCCAAAAATCTGCAAATTCCTGCGTGAGATAGTCTATCAAACTATCCTTTTCCAATTCGGGTACAGCTCTAATCCTCAAATTTGTCTGTTTATCCTTAAGCTCAATCATAGAAAGCGTCAACTTGTGGTCCTCCAGTTGCTTCTGAAGGTCTGGAACTCTCTCTGTTTCTATTTTAATTACTTTCGCTTCCACAGCAACAACTTTTTCCTTAGCTTCCTCTGCGGTCTGTCGTGTCAAATTGGATTCCTGTATCAGCTTCTCCATGGTTTCTGTATTAGTATTAACCTTTTGTGTCAAGCTATTTATACTTCCTGTGTTCTGATCAATTTTAATACTTGCAGCATCTACTTTTTTATTAAGTTGTTCCAATGATTCATTTATCTTACTTAATGCAAGCGCTAGAGCCTCTTCTGATGTCATTCCTCTTGATTTAGAATGAGTTAGTACAGCCGCAGATGAGGCAGGAGGGCCAGATGTAGAGGCTCTTCGTTGCCAAGACTTCCCAGACCTTGTTGTTTTGTCTTGAATTGACTGATCTATTTTTTCTTTTCCATCTGCCATAACACTTAAGTAATTCAAGGTCAGTCCCACAGTCCCAAGGTCTTATCTTGCAGATGGAAAATTCCAGCTCTTGTAACACTTTCAGCAATTTCAGAAACTTCCTCTAGAGGGATATAGTTGCTAATTGTATTTGTATTAATCCAAAGTATCACCTTTTAAGTCACAGTTGCAACAATAAAACTAGTTTCACAATTACTTTTACTCCTTTTACTCTTTTTTAAAATCAGAAGAGAATAGTTGAAACAATGTATCTCTCTTACTTAGCTGGCTGTCAGTGAGCGGTCTATTCACAGTCAATGCAGGCTCCAAAGTACAGCAATCTTAATGGCAGCCCGTTCCCAGGTTCTGAGTTGTGGAATTTTAGCCTCCTTCCCTCTCTTTTGCAGGCAAATACAGTCCAAAACACCCCCCCCTCTTCTCCTGCTTCCAAGGGGGGTTCGCTATTTTTGATACTGGAAATTTAAACTTTTACAGTGAACTTTCCAAGGCTTTAGCTTGAGCCGTTTTGCTTCCGTCTATTTACAAAAGGGGAAGGCGGACTTCCTGTTTTGAACCTCCCCCGTTTCGTTGTCAAATTCAAACTTTTAAAATTCCAATTCTTCAATCTAGTCACGGGTAGTTGCTTTTAAATCCAATTGTCCACAGGAAAAAGTCAGCGCTCTCCGGCAACGGCTGTGCGGCTTCACTCCGTGAAAGTAGCAGTCGATTCAAAGCACCGCGCCGCTCACCCCACTTCACTCTGGATCCCCGAAAACGGGTTTCCCCGCGAGTAGGGGAGGCGCTGATGGTGCCCGCCGAATCCCACGTTCACAGGCTTCAACCGCCTGTGATTTTTGAAGGGTCTCCACCTTCGCCGCGGCGGCCAGACCCGATTTCCACGGAGCGGATTCCTCTTGTTCAGAGGAATTCCGCCATTACCGATGGCGCTAACCCGGAAGTCCTGATTGCCTGTTTTTAGGATCTTATGTTCTTTGTATACTGTCTTAGTTTCATGGTGTTAGCAGCCCTGAGCCCGGCTCCGTCCAGGGAGGGTGGGGAACAGATAAAATTTTATTTTTATTATTATTAAATATGCCCGGCTGTGAGGCGTGAAGGCAGTTCCCGGCAAGGCCCTTTTCACCTGGCCTAGGGGGCAGGGCCCACACACACCCAGACCTACCATAGAGGCTCCTTATGAGCCCTGAGGAATATCGCCGGCTATTGTTTTATTGTTTTATTGATTTAATATGTGGTACATCCCTTTGAGGTTTTTATTTTTTTAAAAAGTGGTAGAGAAATTAAAAATACATACATACATACATACATACAGTCCAAGAAAGCATCTTCAGCATCTTCAGATGGTGAGTGGTAGGAAGTTTTCACTTTTTAAATGCAATAAAGTTTTTTAACAATTAAAATAATGGTTTGGGAGCCAAATTCCCTCAGGGTGGAGCTGGCGGAGCATTTCTCCCTGGAGAGTAGAAATGCTGGATTGGAGATGGGCCAGGTGAGAAATACTGGTTCTGGTCTGAATGTTTCAGAATCAAAAGGCAGATATATATTTCCTGCTTCTGGAAATAGGGAGTCTGTGGAGCTAAGCAAACATTTCGCTGTAAATGTACGTTGGGAAATTTTCAGAGATATGCACGTTGCTTTATCAGGGAGGATGAATTGGTTTGTTTAGGTTTTGGAATTTTAAAAAACAAGCATGTCAATAGGAAGCAAAGGCACATGTAATTCTGCAGCCCTGAATATAGGTCATGGCATTCCTCCCCCCTATTTTTGAATATAAAAGGATTGTGAACGTTTCTCATTAATTAAGAAGGCATTTCTCTTTTTCTTAAAGAATGGAAGGGAAAACATTTTTGCGGTAGAGGATGAATTCCCACCCCTTTGAAACTGGGGAGCTATAACAGTAGTAATTATTGTAAAAAATTAATTAACACAACAGAGGCCTCACAGTTTTTCAACCAAGCCTTGGCAATTAATTATCATTTTAAGAAACCAAACTTTCTCCCTTCTTGCTGTTGTAAACAGAAGCGGTCGGCACAGGTACGTAATTCTGAACATTTTTAGAAATCATAGTTATTCTGTATTTCATTCAACTCTATAGCCCCTTGGAAATCAATGGACCTAAGTTAGTCCTGGCCATTCATTTCAACAGATCTATTCTGAGTAGAACTAAAATGGGATGCAATCTTTTGCCACATGATGGTCCTCCATGCTGATTCATGATAACACCAATTTACTTGTACTTAAGAACCTTGCAAGCTTATGGAAGATAGGAAAAATATATTCAAACAGGAAAATGAATATATTTATGTAGAGTATACTTATTCCTTTTAGATAATTTCTATCCTGCCATATCATCCAGGAAAGGTCAAGGGATTCATTTGAAAGTGAGACTTGGCACTACACATACTATTTATTCCCACATTCTCAGGTTGTGGCACTTCAAAATGTAGATGAGTTAAACCATTCTACTGGAAACAATTTACTACAGTACTACAGTACTCATAGTTTTGCAGCTCTAAAGCTCTAAAGCAACTGAGCTACAACCCTAGTATTCTTTAGATATATCATAGACACCGAGCTTAACACCTGCCATCCACGTCCTTTATTTAAACAGGAGTATTTACAAACAGAGTATTCCATTCTCGTGCTTATACTGAGTTTGGGCAGGATGGGGAATTTTGTGTATCTCTAAAGCATGATAAAGCTTTGAAATATGACCCATTATTGTGCATTCATTTTTTAAATATTGAGTTTGCCCTTTCCTTCATACCCATAACAGCCTGCTGGATAGGTTAGAGAAAGCAGGGGCTGCCAACCTGACGCCATCCAGATGTTGAAGCTATAGAACCCATCATCCCTGAGAACGGGCCAGAATCTCTAAACCTGCTCCAGATAAGCTGAGAAAGGGGTAGTGCTATGGACCTGGAGGGACAGGAACATGGTCCTTCCGGTGGTTGCATGTTAGAGGTGGCCTTGAGAGATTTCCCTCCTATAGTGGTGAATCTGGATCCCAGGTGACCCATTTCCACTGAAAAAGAACTGCAATGGGCTTCACCGAAACAACAATGGAAAAGTCCCACAATTAGCGATATGAAAGGAGAAGTTGGGGCTGGATCAACCTCAAACACCCTATTCTCCTTTCCCTTCTAAAACACAAGGTTGGCTAGGTTTTCAGGAATTGTCCTACCATTTCCCAAGCATTTCTGCACCTTTAGTGGTGGGGGGAGGGGGACAGGGGTAGCACAAAAGCACCCAATCCACATCAACTGAGCAAACCTAAGCTTGTGCCATTGAATCCCACAAGCAAAATATAACAGTAAAATTCATGTCAAATTGTTGTTTTAGGGGTTGCTTTTCATCATCTGGAACAGATTTCCATTACTTTCTATTGGAAAGGACACCTGGGTTAAAGTCCGCTTTGGTTTAAGATCAGACTTCTGGAACAGATTAAGGTTGTAAACCAAGGTACCACTGTAGTGAGAATCTGGATGCACCCAGAGAGACATCTAACATATTGGGTAGTATCCAACATTGAAGATCTGCCTGCAAAATGGACTTCCATGCATTCAGTAGAACTTCCTCTTCTTTCCAGCTGTCTCTTTGAACCCTCAAAATCTCAACTGGAGGGTTAAAGGTAAAGGTAAAGGGACCCCAGACTATTAATTCCAGTCGCAGACGACTCTGGGGTTGCGGCGCTCATATCGCTTTATTGACCGAGGGAGCCGGCGTACAGCTTCCAGGTCATGTGGCCAGCATGACTAAGTCGCTTCTGGTGAACCAGAGCAGCACACAGAAACGCTGTTTACCTTCCCGCCGGAGCGGTACCTATTTATCTACTTGCACTTTGACTTGCTTTCGAACTGCTAGGGGGGCAGGAGCAGGGACCGAGCAACGGGAGCTCACCCCGTCACAGGGATTCGAACTGCTGACCTTTTGATCGGCAAGTCCTAGGCTCTGTGGCTTAACCCACAGCGACACCCTCGTCCCTAACTGGAGGGTTGGGAACACCCAAAGATATTTGGGGGATTCTTGGAGGGGAGAAGAGGAGAAGAAGTCTTGTTGCACAGGCAGAACTAAGTGTGAGAAGCATTAGACACAATCCATTATATTAAAAACTGTTCTCTTTTTGTTGTTTATGTTATGTGTACAGTGGATTCAACCCTACAATTTGGCACACCACTTCTCACAAGTCCTCTCCTTGAATCTTCAGGCAAAATTGGGCAAGTGAAGGAGGAATGGGAGAAGGGAATATGTCATGGACCGTGTTCCTTCTGGTTGGACTTCAGCATCAAAGGTCACCTATGGTTTTCCTTGGTGTGCTCCTCTTCATGTTCATAGTAGCTCTGATAGGGAACAGCCTCCTTCTTTTTCTGATCAAGACAGACTCTGGTCTGCAGACCCCAATGTATTTTTTCCTCAGCCAACTAGCCTTCATGGACCTCTGCCAAGTTCTCTCCATTGTTCCCAAAATGACGGTGGATTTTGTAACCCAGAGCTACAGCATTTCACTCTACGGTTGTTTTGTGCAGATTTTTGTCACAATGCTCATGGCAGGGGCAGAGTGCTTCATCCTGGCAACCATGTCATATGACAGGTATGTGGCTATCTGCAGGCCGCTGCAATATCCGGTTCTCATGAGGAGCAAAATTTGCAGCATCATGTCAGTTGCTGCCTGGTTTGGGTCTTCTGTGCAGGCCTTGACCTGTTCTCTTTATGTACTGCCACTTCCCTACTGCAAGTCCAATGTGATCAGACACTACATGTGCGATTACCCAGCCCTTGTTCAGTTGTCCTGCTCTGATAACTTGGCATATGATATAACAGGATATGTTGGTAATTTCATGATCTTTTTCATCCCCATCTCAATCATCCTGGCTTCCTACATAGCCATCCTACTTCAAGTTCTCAGAGCACGTTCCTCTGGAAGTAGCCACAAGGCCTTGGGGACCTGCTTGTCCCATCTGTGTGTGGTGGGGATCTTCTACGTTACAGCCATTTTGACATACATGACACCTGCCGCTTCCTATTCAGCACAAAGGGCCATGATAAATACTGTGTTTTTTACCATTGCGCCTGCCATGATGAACCCTTTCATATACAGCCTGAGGAACCGGGACGTCTTAGCAGCACTGAGAAAGCTCTTTGCAAGATGCACAATGTGTCAATGATTTCAGCAGGAAACAGAATGGCAGGTACTCTCTCTTTGGAATTTATCCAGGGGCTGAAATTTAGTTGGAAGGAACTTAAGTGAGAGATACAAAATTTGTCAAAGGATGCTTCAGATGAACGTATT
This sequence comes from Podarcis pityusensis, assembly GCF_964106645.2. NCBI lineage: Eukaryota > Metazoa > Chordata > Lepidosauria > Squamata > Lacertidae > Podarcis > Podarcis pityusensis. The sequence continues at coordinate 108,960,421 of NC_138029.1, forward strand.
ATTGTGGGATTCTTGCTACTCACGTGTGAACAGAGTCTTGAAACCAGAGTCTGCTTTAATTAAATTGTTTTTAGTTGTTGTCATTGTTCATGTTGTTTTACTGTAAAACCACTTGGAAATATTTTATGGGGCATCATTCGTAAATCAAATCAACTACTAAGTAAATGAATAACACAGGTTTTCAACAGTGCCCATTTGGTGTTTTTGGCATTGAAATGTGCCAACTCTCCCCATTAATTCAGATTTATTTTCTATGTGGAAAATCATATGTATGTGTGTGGGGGTGTGTGTGTTAATGTGTGCGTAATATTTCAAACAACCCCTTTGCAATACCTGAATGACCTATCTGCATCATTGCAGACCTATATGATTTGTGACGGTAGCAAAAAATGTATCTCAACATTCATACTGTAGCTTTCTTACAGATTACAATAACCTAATTTCATGACTGCTGTAACTTTTATTGGAATAATGTATTATAGGAAATTTTTGGAATCCCCTAAAACATTGTATAAATTCTAAGGATCTTTCTCCTGTCTAATATATAACCTTGAGTGCAGGGGCTGGGCATATTCTGGGCTGCCAGATCCACCACCTCTCCTGAGAGACTGTTCCACTGAACAACAGCTGTTTCTGTCAGAACGTTTTTCTGAATGTTTAGTCAAGTCATTGCCTTGAGTCACACCCTTAATCATCTTGGTTGCTCTCCTGTAAACACGTTCCACCTTGTCAACATCCATCTTAAATTGTGTTGCCCAGAATTGGACACAGTATTCCAGGTGTGGACTGACCAAGGTAGAACAGAGTGGTTCTATTACTTCCCTTGATCTGGACACTAGACTTCTGTTGATGCAGTCGAGAATAGCATTAGCCTTTGTTGTTGTTGTTGCATCACACTGTTGACACTTGTTAAGCCTGTGGTCCACCAAGACCTGTAGACCCTTTTCACATGCACTGCTTGTAAGCCAGGTGTCCCCCATCCTTTATTTGTGCATCTGGTTCTTCCTGCTTAAGTCCAGAACCGTACATTTGTCCCATATTGTCCCTAAAATGAAATACACTAACACAGGGACCAAGGAAAGCAGACAGCGAGAGATGCAGGCAGAAGAAAAAGGCTGGAATGGATCTGGATTGGCTCTGCAGTTTCTGCCTGTGTTTGTCTCTGGAAGCAGCAGCATGCTGCTTGACTCCAGCAGTGGCTCCTGCAGATCCATTCCAGCCTTTTCCTTCTGCCTCTGTCAGCTTTTGTCTCCCAGCTTCGTCTACATCCACATTCTGCTGGCCACCATTTGTGGAGAGAGATCTGAGGGGGGCAGGAACTGTTTTTTTGTGGTCTGCAGGCAAGTAGGAGAAGCCATTCCATCCTTGGACCTCCTGAAGTGCCCTTCCTCTGGTCAGATGGGCTTGACTCTTTTTCTCTGCAAGAAATATCTCCTATTTTGGCTTCTTGAGCGCCTTTGTGGCTGTATTGTCTGTTGTTGTTGTTTTTGTCTTTTTACCCTTTCCATGGCCTTGTTTGTTTGTCTTGACTTTCCCTATCCCTTCTTCCTTTGCTGAAATATTTTTTACAAAATCCCTGGGGGCACACCCAAATGAAATATGCTGTGCATGCCTATGCAAGTGAGGTGTGTGTGTGTGTGTGAGTGTGTGTGTGTGTGTGTGTGTGTGTGTGTGTGTGTGTGAAGTCTCCCTAGTCCGCCCCCTACCATAAAACCACAAGGAGAGTCCTTCTGGATCAGCCCAAAGGCCCTTTTAGCTGAGCATCCTGTTCTCACAATGCCCCCCCCCCCATGTCTGTGAGGAACCCATAAGCAGAACCTGAGCACGGAACAGATGAATCTTCTGCTGCTTTGTGGTCCAGTAGCTGTGTAGGAACATTCATCATCTTCACTATCCTCAATATTATCATATATGTCTGCATGTGAGGCGTGAAGGCTGCTCCCGGAAAGGCCCTTTCCAACTGGCCTAGGGGGCGGGGCCCACACTCACCCAGACCTACTAAGAGGCTCCTCATGAGGTCAGAAGAACATCGCCGGTTTTGCTTTATTGCTTTATTGCTTTACCGTATTTTTCGCTCTATAACACGCACCAGACCATAACACGCATGTAGTTTTTAGAGGAGGAAAACAAGAAAAAAAATATTCTAAACGAAATAGTGGATATATGATTTTTGTGGTTCATGCTGTGGCCACAGACATGTGATCTGACATTGAGTTTGGAGTAGCCCAATGCAAAAATCCTGAGGATCCATGTGGATCCATGCTTTGTAAACACGCAGGAGGGAAGGAAGGGGAACCATGGATCCTCTGCTCACGACTGCAGCAGATCCCCCCGCCATCCGTAGGCATTCGCTCCATAACACGCACCGACATTTCCCCTTACTTTCTAGAAGGAAAAAAGTGAGTGTTATGGTGCAAAAAATATGGTAATATGTGGAAAACCCCTTTCAGTTTTTAATTAAAATATAAAGAGGAATAGAAATTGAAAATCCATCCATCCATCCATACGTACTGTCCAAGAAAGCATCTTCAGCATCTTCAAATGGTGAGTGGTAGGAAGTTTTCACATTTGAACTGCAACAAAGTTTGGTAACAATTAAAATAATGGTTTGGGAGCCAAATTCCCTCAGGGTGGAGCTGGCGGAGCATTTCTCCATGGAGAGTAGAAATGCTGGACTGGAAATGTGCCCGGTGAGAAATACTGGTTCTGGTCTGAATGTTTCAGAATCAAAAGGCAGATATATATTTCCCGCTTCTTGAAACAGGGAGTCAATGGAGCTAAGCAAACATTTTGCTGTAAATGTACGTTGGGAAATTTTCAGAGATATGCTTTATCAGGGAGCATGAATTGGTTTGTTTAGGTTTTGGAATTTTAAAAATCAAGCATGTCAAAAGGAAGCAAAGGCACATGTAATTCTGCAGCCATGAATATAGGTCATGGCATTCCTAACCCCTATTTTTGATTATAAAAAGAATGTGAATGTTTCTCATTAATTAAGAAGGCATTTCCCTTTTTCTTAAAGAATGGAAGGGAAATCATTTTTGCGGTAGAGGATGAATTCCCACCCCTTTGAAACTGGGAGTTATAACAGTAGTAATTATTGTAAAAACTTAATTAACACAACAGAGGCATCACAGTTTTTCAACGGAGCCTTGGGAATTATTTTTCATTTTAAGAAACTAGACTGTCCCCCCCTTCTTTCTGTTGTAAACAGAAGTGGTTGACACAGGTATGTAATTCTGAACATTTTTAGAAATCATAGTTATTCTGTATTTCATTCAACTCTATAGCCCCTTGGAAATCTACGGACCTCAGTTAGTCCTGGCCATTAATTTCAACAGATCTATTCTGAGTAGAACTAAAATGGGATGCAATCTTTTGCCACATGATGGTCCTCCATGCTGATTCATGATAACACCAATTTACTTGTACTTAAAAAACTTGAAATTGTATGGTAAATTAAAATATAATTTGGAACCGGAAAATGTATGTATTTATGTAGCGTATGAATATTCCTTTTAGATAATTGCTGTCCTGCCATACCCTCCAGGAAAGGTCAAGGTATTAAAAAATGAGAAACAGATATTTTTATAAACCAGATTTCATTTGAAAGTGAGACTTGGCACTACACATACTATTTATTCCCACATGCTGCCTATGTACTTCAAAATGTACGTTAGATAAACCATTCTACTGGAAACAATTTATTACAGTACTCATGGTTTTGTAGCTCTAAAGCAACTGAGCTACAACACTACTATTCTTTAGATATATAATAGACACCTGCCATCCACGTCCTTTATTTAAACAGGAGTATTTACAAACAGAGTATTCCATTCTCGTGCTTATACTGAGTTTGGGCAGGATGGGGAGTTTTGTGTATCTCTAAAGCATGATAAAGCTTTGAAATATGACCCATTATTGTGCATTCATTTTTTAAATATTGAGTTTGCCCTTTCCTTCATACCCATAACAGCCTGCTGGATAGGTTAGAGTAAGGCAGGGGCTGCCAACCTGACGCCATCCAGATGTTGAAGCTATAGAACCCATCATCCCTGAGAATGGGCCAGAATCTCTAAACCTACTCCAGATAAGCTGAGAAAGGGGTAGTGCTATGAATGTGGAGGGACAGGAACATGGTCCTTCCGGTGGTTGCATGTTAGAGATTTCCCTCCTATAGTGGTGAATCTGGATCCCAGGTGACCCATTTCCACTGAAAAAGAACTGCAATGGGCTTCACCGAAACAACAATGGAAAAGTCCCACAATTAGCGATATGAAAGGAGAAGTTGGGGCTGGATCAACCTCAAACACCCTATTCCCCTTTCCCTTCTAAAACACAAGGTTGGCTAGGTTTTCAGGAATTGTCCTACCATTTCCCAAGCATTTCTGCACCTTTAGTGGTGGGGGGAGGGGGACAGGGGTAGCACAAAAGCACCCAATCCACATCAACTGAGCAAACCTAAGCTTGTGCCATTGAATCCCACAAGCAAAATATAATAGTAAAATTCATGTCAAATTGTTGTTTTAGGAGTTGCTTTCATCGTCTGGAATGGATTAATCCATTTCCCTTTACTTTCCATCAGAAAGCACGCCTTGGTTAAAGTCCACTTTGTTTTAAGTCCGGACTTCCAGAACAGATTAAGGTTGTAAACCAAGGTACCACTGTAGTGAGAATCTGGATGCACCCAGAGAGACTTCTAACATATTGGGCAGTATCCAACATTGAAGCTCTGCCTGCAAAATGGACTTCCATGCATTCAGTAGAACTTCCTCTTCCCTCCAGCTGCCCCACTGAATCCTCAAAATCTCAACTGGAGGGTTGGGAACCCCCAAACATATTTTGGGGACTCTTGCAGAAGAGAAGAGAAGTCTTGTTTCACAGGCAGAACTAAGTGTGCGGAGCATTAGACACAATCCATTCTATAAAAACTGCTCTCTTTTTGTTGTTTATGTTATGTGTACAGTGGATTCAACCCTACAATTTGGCACACCACTTCTCACAAGTCTTCTGCTTAAGTCTTCAGGCAAGTGAAGGAGGAATGGGAGAAGGGAATATGTCATGGACCGTGTTCCTTCTTGTTGGACTTCAGCATCAAAGGTCACCTATGGTTTTCCTTGGTGTGATCCTCTTCATGTTCATAGTAGCTCTGATAGGGAACAGCCTCCTTCTTTTTCTGATCAAGACAGACTCTGGTCTGCAGACCCCAATGTATTTTTTCCTCAGCCAACTAGCCTTCATGGACCTCTGCCAAGTTCTCACCATTGTTCCCAAAATGACAGTGGATTTTGTAACCCAGAGCTACAGCATTTCACTCTATGGTTGTGTCGTGCAGATTTCTGTCACAATGCTCATGGCAGGGGCAGAGTGCTTCATCCTGGTGACTATGTCATATGACAGGTATGTGGCTATCTGCAGGCCGCTGCAATATCCGGTTCTCATGAGGAGCAAAATTTGCAACATCATGTCAGTTGTTGTCTGGTTTGGGTCTTCTGTGCAGGCCTTGTTCTGTTCCCTTTATGTACTGCCCCTTCCCTACTGCAAGTCCAATGTGATCAGACACTACATGTGCGATTACCCAGCCCTTGTCCAGTTGTCCTGTTCTGACAACTTGGCATATGATATAACAGCATACTTTGGTAATTCCATGTTCCTTGTCATCCCCATCTCAATCATCCTGGCTTCCTACATAGCCATCCTACTTCAAGTTCTCAGAGCACGTTCCTCTAGAAGAAGCCACAAGGCCTTAGGGACCTGCTTGTCCCATCTGTGTGTGGTGGGGATCTTCTACGTTACGGCCCTTTTGACGTACATGACACCTGCCACTTCCTATTCAGCAGAAAGGACCATGATAAACACTTTATTTTTTACCATGGTGCCTGCCATGATGAACCCTTTCATATACAGCCTGAGGAACCGGGACATCTTGGCAGCACTGAGAAAGCTCTTTGCAAGATGTGCACTGTGTCAATGATTTCAGCAGGATACAAAATGGCAGGTACTCTCTCTTTGGAATTTATCCAGGGGCTGAAATTTAGCTGGAAGGAACCTAAGGTGAAAGATGCAAATTTTGTCTAAGGGCGCTTCAGATGGGCGTATTATTGTGGGATTGGTGCTACTCACGAGTGAACAGAATCTAGAAACCAGAGTCTGCTTTAATTAAATGGTTATTAGTTGTTGTCATTGTTCATGTTGTTTTACTGTAAAACCACTTGGAAATATTTTATGGGGCATCATTCGTAAATGGAATCTACTAAGTAAATGAATAACACAGGTTTTCAACAATGTCAGATGGTGTTCTTGGCATTGAAATGTGTGCCTATATTCCCCAACCCACCCCTTTTAAAACACATTTACTTTCTCCGTGGAAAATCATATGTATGTGGGTGGGGGTGGTACGCATGCGTAATGTTTCGAACAACTCCTTTGCAATACCTGAATGTCCTGTTTGCATCATTACCACTATATGATTTGTGATGGTAGCAAAAAATGAATCCCAACATTCATACTGTAGCTTTCTTACCGATTATAATAACATAACTTACAGGACTGCTGCAACTTTTATTGGGATAATGTATTATAGGAAATATTACGAATGCTCTAAAACATTGTATAAATTCTAAGGATCATTTCCCCTGTCTCATACATATATATATACAGTGGTACCTCGGGTTACAGACGCTTCAGGTTACAGATGCTTCAGGTTACAGACTCCGCTAACTCAAAAATAGTACCTCGGGTTAAGAACTTTGCTTCAGGATGAGAACAGAAATCGTGTGGTGCGGTGCTTCAGGTTAAGAACAGTTTCAGGTTAAGAACGGACCTCCAGAGCGAATTAAGTACTTAACCAGAGGTACCACTGTGTTTGTTTGTGTGTGTGTGTGTGTGTGTGTGTGTATATGTATGCAATAACCTTCAGTGAAGGAGCTGGGCATATTCTGGGCTGCCAGCTCCACCACCTCTCCTGAGAGACTGTTCCACTGCCTAGCAGCTGTTACTGTCAGAATGTTTCTCTGAATGTTTAGTCAGAATCTGCTTTTCTGCAACTGGAAGTCATTGCCTCGAGTCCTACCCTCAAGAGCAGGAGAAAACAAACATGCTCCCTCTTCCATGTGACAGCCCTTTACATATTTGAAGATGGCTATCATATCGCCTCTCAGTCTCCTCTTTTTCAAGCATTCCTCGTAAGGCTTACTTTCCAGACCCTTAATCATCTTGGTTGCTCTCCTACAAACACGTTCCACCTTGTCAACATCCTTCTTAAATTGTGTTGCCCAGAATTGGACACAGTATTCCAGGTGTGGACTGACCAAGGTAGAATAGAGTGGTTCTATTACTTCCCTTGATCTGGACACTAGACTTCTGTTGATGCAGCCGTGAATAGCATTAGCCTTTTTTGCTGTTGCATCACACTGTTGACACATGTTAAGCCTGTGGTCCACCAAGACCTGTAGATCCTTTTCACATGCACTGCTTGTAAGCCAGGTGTCCCCCATCCTTTATTTGTGCATCTGGTTCTTCCTGCTTAAGTCCAGAACCGTACAGGAAAGCAGACAGCGAGAGATGCAGGCAGAAGAAAAAGGCTGGAATGGATCTGGATTGGCTCTGCAGCTTCAGTCTGTGTTTGTCTCTGGAAGCAGCAGTGTGCTGATTGACTCCAGCAGTGGCCCCTGCAGATCCATTCCAGCCTTTTCCTTCTGCCTCTGTCAGCTTTTGTCTCCCAGCTTCGTCTCCATCCACGTACTGCTGGCCACCATTTGTGGAGAGAGATCTGAGGGGGGCAGGGACTGTTTTTTGTGGTCTGCAGGCAAGGAGGAGAAGCCATTCCTTCCTTGAACCTCCTGATGTGCCCTTCCTCTGGCCAAATGGGCTTGAGTCTTTTTCTCTGCAAGAAATATCTCCTATTTTGGCTTCTTGAGCGCCTTTGTAGCTGTTTTGTCCATTGTTGTTGTTGTTGTTGTTGTTGTTGTCTCTTTACCCTTTCCGTGTCCCTGTTTGTTTGTCTTGACATTCCCTATCCCTTCTTCCTTTGCTGGAAATGTTTTTACAAAACCCCTGGGGGCTCACCAAAATGAAATATGCTGTGCATGGCTATGCAAGTGAGGAGTGTGTGTGTGAGTGAGTGAGAGAGAGGGGGGGGAGGGAGGGAGGGAGGGAGGGAGGGAGAGGGAGAAGTCTCCCTAGTCTGCCCCCTTCCATAAAACCACAAGGAAAGTCCTTCTGGCCCTTTTAGCTGAGCATCCTGTTCTCACAGTGCCCACCACCACATGTCTGTGAGGAGCCCATAAGCAGAACCTGAGCATGGAACAGATTTTACTTCTGCTCCTTTGTTGTCCAGTAGATGCGTAGGAACATTCATCATCTTCACTATCCTCAATATTATCATATATGTCTGCATGTGAGGCGTGAAGGCTGCTCCCGGAAAGGCCCTTTCCAACTGGCCTAGGGGGCGGGGCCCACACTCACCCAGACCTACTAAGAGGCTCCTCATGAGGTCAGAAGAACATCAACCGGCTATTGTTTTATTGATTTATTGATTTAATATGTCTTACATCCCTTTGAGGTTTTTATTTAAAATATAAAGAGGAATAGAAATTGAAAATACATCCATCCATACTGTCCATGAAAGCATTTCAGCATCTTCAGATGGTGAGTGGTAGGAAGTTTTCACATTTGAACTGCAACAACGTTTGGTAACAATTAAAATAATGGTTTGGGAGCCACATTCCCTCAGGGTGGAGCTGGCGAGCATTTCTCCATGGAGAGTAGAAATGCTGGACTGGAAATGGGCCAGGTGAGAAATACTGGTTCTGGTCTGAATGTTTCAGAATCAAAACCCAGATATATATTTCCTGCTTCTAGAAACAGGGAGTCTGTGGAGCTAAGCAAACATTTCGCTGTAAATGTACGTTGGGAAATTTTCAGAGATATGCACGTTGCTTTATCAGGGAGCATGAATTGGTTTGTTTAGGTTTTGGAATTTTAAAAATCAAGCATGTCAAAAGGAAGCAAAGGCACATGTAATTCTGCAGCTATGAATATAGGTCATGGCATTCCTAACCCCTATTTTTTATTATAAAAAGATTGTGAACGTTTCTCATTAATCAAGAAGGCATTTCTCTTTTTCTTAAAGAATGGAAGGGAAAACATTTTTGCGGTAGAGGATGAATTCCCACCCCTTTGAAACTGGGGAGTTATAACAGTAGTAATTATCTCACAAGTCCTCTCCTTGAATCTTCAGGCAAAATTGGGCAAGTGAAGGAGGAATGGGAGAAGGGAATATGTCATGGACCGTGTTCCTTCTTGTTGGACTTCAGCATCAAAGGTCACCTATGGTTTTCCTTGGTGTGATCCTCTTCATGTTCATAGTAGCTCTGATAGGGAACAGCCTCCTTCTTTTTCTGATCAAGACAGACTCTGGTCTGCAGACCCCAATGTATTTTTTCCTCAGCCAACTAGCCTTCATGGACCTCTGCCAAGTTCTCACCATTGTTCCCAAAATGACGGTGGATTTTGTAACCCAGAGCTACAGCATTTCTCTCTATGGATGTTTTGTACAGATTTCTGTCACAATGCTCATGGGAGGGGCAGAGTGCTTCATCCTGGCGACCATGTCATATGACAGGTATGTGGCTATCTGCAGGCCGCTGCAATATCCGGTTCTCATGAGGAGCAAAATTTGCAACATTATGTCAGCTGCTGCCTGGTTTTGGTCCTCTGTGCAGGCCTTGTTCTGTTCCCTTTATGTACTGTCTCTTCCCTACTGCAAGTCCAATGTGATCAGACACTACATGTGTGATTACCCAGCCCTTGTTCAGTTGTCCTGCTCTGACAATTTTGCATTTGATATAACAGAATACGTTGGTAGTTTCGTGATCTTTTTCATCCCCATCTCAATCATCCTGGCTTCCTACATAGCCATCCTACTTCAAGTTCTCAGAGCACACTCCTCTGGAAGAAGCCACAAGGCCTTGGGGACCTGCTTGTCCCATCTGTGTGTGGTGGGGATCTTCTACGTTACGGCCATTTTGACGTACATGACACCTGCCGCTTCCTATTCAGCACAAAGGGCCATGATAAACGCTGTGTTTTGTACCATGGTGCCTGCCATGATGAACCCTTTCATATACAGCCTGAGGAACCGGGACGTCTTAGCAGCACTGAGAAAGCTCTTTGCAAGATGCACAATGTGTCAATGAGTTCACCAGGAAACAGAATGGCAGGTACTCTCCCTTTGGAATTTATGCAAGGGCTGAAATTTAGCTGGAGGGAACTTAAGGGGAGAGATGCAAATTTTGTCTAATGGCGCTTCAAATGGGTGTATTATTTTGGTTTTCATGCTACTCATGTGTGAACAGTCTGCAAACCAAAATGGGACCTATTTGCAACACCTTAATGTACTGTTTGCATTATTAAGCCCCCATCTGGAAGCACTCTAACTTTCATTATTGTTGTATGATTGGTGACCACAGCATAAAATGTACCCCAATATTCATACTGTAGCTTTGTTTCTGAATGAATGTTACTTCCTTTGGTTTAATAATATATACTGCAGCTTCAAGCAAGACAGTGTGTCCCTGCTGGGGCTGAGCTCCTAAATGGAGATGACAATAACATAATGTACGGGGATAACGTGTAATCTGAAGTGTTTTGAATGCCCTAAAATGTTGTATGAATTCTAAGTATTATCATTCCCCGGTCTCACAAAAATATTTTTTTGCCATAAACTTCAGTGAAGGGGCCAGGCATATTCTGGGCTGCCAGCTCCAGCGATAGGAAAGTCTTCATTGTTCCTGGATCCCTTAAAAGTTAGATGCTGTGCTATTATTTGAGAAGCCACCAGGCCTTAGGGAACCTGCTTGCCCAATTTGTGTGTCGTGGTACTCTGCTATGGAGCATCTATTTGGAGATATATGGTGTTGATTACTATAGCATCTACAATGACAAATACTTTCATATATGTCTAGAGGAACTGGGATATGCTAGCAGGACTGAGAAAACTCTTTGTAAAGTATAACATGGTATAAATGGTTTTATAGGACACCGTGCAGAGAGAGTCCTGGTCAAACCACATTGATTTTCCCCACCGTGACGTTTCTCCTACTTATTGAGGGACAGATTGCTATGAATTGACAGTGCACGGGCTCACATGATCATATTGTCATTCTGTTCTGACCAGTCAGCTCTGGTTCCTGTCTTGAACCAGACAGGTTGCAACATGTACAATAACCACCCATGATGATGATGATAATGATTTTATTATTTGTATGCCATCCTTTACAATCACATCTGCAAGTACTTGCCTGCTAGCTCTTCTGCTCTCATCCCAACATCAACAAATTCATGGAGGATTAGACTATCAGTGGCTTCCAGCCACAATGTTGTACCCCCAGTGCTGGAGGTCTCTGAATATCATCACTGGGAACCACAAGTGGGCTTAGAAGTACACAGGGGGTGTGCTGGGGGTGTCCAGGCATACCCTGATGTTAAAAAGGGTGTGGGTCAAGGGAAGCAGACAAAGAGAGATGCAGGCAGAAGAAATGGAATGGAATGGATCTGGAAAGGACTTGGAGCCTCTGCCTGTGTCTGTCTCTGGAAGTGGCAGTGGCAGTGGGAATGAGAGTGATTGGCTCCACTAGCTGCCCCTGCAGATCCATTCCAGCCTTTTTCTTCTGCCTGTGTCTGTTTCTGTCTCCATCCTCACTCCACTGGCCTCCTTTCGTGGAGAGAGATCTGAAGGGGATAGGGGCTGCTTTTTTTATGGTCCGTAAGCAAGGAAATAGGGATGCGGGTGGTGCTGTGGGTTAAACCACAGAGCCTAGGACTTGCCAGTCAGAAGGTCAGCGGTTTGAATCCCCGCGACGGGGTGAGCTCCCATTGCTCAGTCCCTGCTCCTGCCAATCTAGCAGTTCGAAAGCAAGTCAAAGTGCAAGTAGATAAATAGGTACCGCTCTGGCGGGAAGGTAAACGGCGTTTCTGTGTGCTGCTCTGGTTCGCCAGAAGCGGTTTAGTCATGCTGGCCACATGACCCGGAAGCTGTACGCCAGCTCCCTCGGCCAGTAAAGCGAGATAAGCGCCACAACCCCAGAGTCGGTCATGACTGGACCTAACGGCCAGGGGTCCCTTTACCTTTTAAGCAAGGAAGTGGAGAGGCCATTCCACCCTTGGCCCTCCATAAGTGCCCTGCATCTGGTCAGCTTGGCATGAGTCTTTTTCTCTGCTGAAAAAAATCCTATTTTGGCTTCTTGACTGCTCTTGTGGTTTTTCCTCTTTACCTCTCTCTTGACCCTATTTGTTTGTCTTGCCATTCCCTGCCCCTTCTTCCTTTGCTGAAATCATTTTTTACAACATCCCTGGGTGCACACCCTAATGAAACGTGCTGTGCGTGCCTATGCAAATGGGGAGAGTGCTGTGTCGCACAGGTTTTTGAAAGGTGCTGTAATCTGGGGACAAGACACTCACTGGAGTTTCCTCTTGACTCCAGTTGGCCAGTGGGCACCTTCTTCCTACCTCCCAATGTATTCATCCAAGTGACATTCTGTGGAATAGTGGTAGTGGAATGGTACCACCCCCATATTGAGACCTTGCTCAATACAGTGGTGCCCCGCAAGATGAATGCCTCGCAAGACGAAAAACCCGCTAGACGAAAGGGTTTTCCATTTTTCGATGCGCTTCGCAGGACGAATTTCCCTATGGGCTTGCTTCGCAAGACGAAAATGTCTTGCAAGTCTTGAGATTTTTTTCGCTCCCCCCCTTTTTTCTAAGCCGCTAAGCCGCTAATAGCCTTTTAGCAGCTAAGCCGCTAAGCCTTTAATAGCCGCTAAACCGCTAATAGTGCTAATCCGCTAAGCCGGTAATAGGGTTGCTTCGCAAGACGAAAAAACCGCTAGACGAAGAGACTCGCGGAACGGATTAATTTCGTCTTGCGAGGCACCACTGTAATTTCCCCACTCCACTGCCAAATGTACCTTGGAATAGGGAATTGGGGTGAGGGAGAAATCATGACCTGTGTGCCTCCCCCCCAAAAAATCACTGGAATCACTGAAATCCCCCAACCCAATTTTGTAGCCTCCCAGACCAAGGCATAGAATTTTAAGAGCTTTATTCTCAATATATGCATTGCAGGGAGTTGGACTAGATGTCCCTCAGGATCCCTTCCAACTTTAGAATTCTATGATTGATCTATTACAGGGACTTCTAGTTAATAGGAGGACCTTTTTATTGTTCAGTTTCTCAATAATTATTTACAATGTGTGTGTTTTTTTGAAAAATAAATATACTAAATGTTTCTGTTGTTTCTGTCTTGTTGCAGTACTGCATTACCTCTTTCTATTTTTTTGTAATTTACATTTTAATACTTTCTTGTCAACAAATAAAGTTAGTTTTAAACCACTTAGCAGTTTCAGCAGCCTTCTGTCACTTCTGCCTGTCTCCTTCTTATTGGTGGAAGATAATTCTGATTCAGTTCTCCCAAATTCATGCTTTCCTAAGCAGCACACAACAAATATACATCCAGCTTTCAAATTTTGCAGTTGTCCAGACTTTACAATACAGTTCTCCAGCCCAAAAAATGTTAAAAAATGCATTTGATAGGGTAAGGTGTGCATGAACATGCTTATATTGTAGAAAGTAGCACATAGAAATGCATCACAATAGGGGAAACTGCTCTGCAAACTGGTTAGGGGAAAATGCATAAAGCAACAGGAGGATTAGGAGAAATTCAGATGGAATGCTAATGAATTTTAACAAGACCTTTTAAAAAGCCACCCAGTTGTAAACTGATGTGGAAATGTGGAGAGCTGAACTTAAAACTGGAAAAATGAGAAACTGAGTTAAACTGAAATGAACCAATTCACCTATGCCTAGTTAGTTATTTCCAGTTATGTTTAAGAGTTCTGCTGGTTCTGAGGATAACATCATGGATAGTTTCTTTTTTCCTATCCAATTATTTACACAATATGCATTTTGCACAAAGTCTCCTCAAAGCTGCTAGAACATCGCGGTTCCTCAGGCTGTATATGAAAGGGTTCAACATAGCAGGGACAATGGTAGTAAACACTGAGTTAATCATGGACTTTTCCGCTGTATAGGGGGTCATGTACGTAAACATGGCCATTGAATAGAAGATTCCAACCACACACAAATGGGACAAGCAGGTCCCCAGAGCCTTGTGGCTACTTCCTGAGGAGCGTGTTCTGAGGACTTGAAGTAGGATGGCTATGTAGGAAGCCAGGATGACTGAGATGGGGATGAGAAGGACCATGAAATTACCAAAGTATGTTGATCTCACAAATGCAGAATTGTCAGAGCAGGACAATTGTATAAGCGCTGGATAATCACACAGGTAATGGTTAATCACATTGGACTTGCAGTAGGGAAGAGGCAGCACATAGAGGGAACAGCTCAGAGCCTGGAACGCAGACCAAAACCAGGCAGCGACTGACATGATGTTGCAGATTTTGCTCCTCATGAGGACCGGATATTGCAGCGGCCTGCAGATAGCCACGTACCTGTCATATGACATGGTCGCCAGGATGAGGCACTCTGCCCCTCCCAAGAGCAGCGTGACAGAAATCTGGGTGATGCATCCAGAAAGCGAAATGGTGTAGCTGTGGGTTACAAAATCCACCGTCATTTTGGGAACTATGGAGAGAACTTGGCAGAGGTCCATGAAGGCTAGTTGGCTGAGGAAAAAATACATTGGGGTCTGCAGACAAGAGCTCATTTTAATTAAGAACAGGAGGAGGCTGTTTCCAAGGAGGGCGACAAGGGACATGAAGAGGATAACACCAAGGAAAAGGGTGGGTGACTTTTGATGCTGAAGTCCGACAAGAACAAACTCCGTCCACGATGTTTTATTCTCACCCCCCATTCCTTCTTCATTTGTCCGTATTTTAGCTGAATAAGATACAAGAAGGGAATAGCTGGGGATAGAAATCACATAGTACTTTGAGAGAATTTTAGGTAAACAACCATTAATATTGTAACTGTGGTGGGTGGGAACCCAGGATTTCTAAATAAATTATCCCATCTTCTGTTATCAAGTGTGTTTTTTGTAGGTAGGCTATATGACCCAACTGGATGTGTGCGAGATTCATGATATACAAGCAAAGAGGTCTTTTAAAAGAGCTGAAATCCTCCTGTTTGTAGCCAATTAATCCAGCTCTGGCTCCCTCTTTCAAAAAGCCTGTCATTAATATATTACCCTTTACTTTTTTATTTTATTAGTTATCATTTTATCTTGCTGAATGGAGACCCTGTGCAATAGATTTCTGCCTTAACCAACATAAAACATACCTTATGAATGATAAATCAAATGAAAAGTAGATAGAAGAGGGAGGGAAAGCCATGAATGATATATGAGATTAAAAGATGCTAATTTTCACAGATAAAATAATTTAAAATAAAAGGGCCTTGCATGCAACACCAGTTGCTAGATCAGAGAGGAGAACCACATCACAGTGCCCAGATGGGTTACAGGATGTTTTGTTTTTTCAAATAAAGAATGGATTTCCAATTAACTTCTGAGTAAACTGTGGCTGCTTATGGCGTGAAAGCTGCTGTGAAAGATTCGCCCAGCACACTTCCGACCATGTGTTTAGCAGAGTTGAAATACAGTCTGTTAGTGAAGCGTGAGGAAATCGGCCCTGAGTCTTGATTGATGAGCAACACACGATTGTTCTAGGAAGATTACTTTTATTGCATGTCATTAAGCTTAGCGATTGCTATTTACAGAGACTGCTCTGGATCCCCACAGCAGCAGATCTGCTTGCATCTTTTCAGTAGATTAAAACCGAAACTCTCTCTCAGTCACTCTCACATAACGCACTGCGCATGTCCATGATGTCACTGTCTTATATTTGCACCAGTGCAAACAATCCAGCTTCACAGCCAGAGTTTCATCTTACATGCAGAAACTCTTGAAGACAGTTTTCTGAAAATGAATGACTAATGCCCCTGACATAAACATGACTCCCAAATGAAGTATATGTGTAGCCTTCACACCAACAACTGGGAAACACTGGCCTGCGAGCGCTCCAATTGGAGAATAGCCTTTACCAAATGCGCCATGGGCTTTGAAGACACTCAAATTCGGGATGAAAGGGAGAAACGTGCTAAGAGGAAGGCACACTTGGCAAATCCACACCTTGATCAACTCCCGCCCTGTCCCCACTGTGGAAGCACGTGTGGATCCAGAATTGGCCTCCACAGTCACTTACGGACTCACTGTTAAAACCGTGTTCATGGAAGACAACCTTACTCAGCTATGACTGATTTCTCCCTTGCGTCCTGAGTTCTAGTGTCTTATGGTGTCACTCACAGACAGACAGACAGACAGATAGACACACACACACACACACACACACTATCAGTATATATACTTTTTAGTGATATATATATGTATGTATATATATAGTTTTTCCTTTGCTCTCTTTGCCTGTTTAAGATTCTCTTGCAAAGGATTTTCTTTATGAAAATTCGTGTTGTCACCAAAGAACAATACAAAACAGAAAACGAAAGAAGAATTAGATTGCAATGACAATGAGAAAAGAGTCACATACCTGTGTCTAATGCATGTGTTTGCAACAGCAAGCAGAAAGACAACTTATGTTTTAAAAGAAGCTGGTATATAAGTCCTCTGCTGTAAATTATCAGTGCTCCATCTACTGATTTAATTAAATCTTGCCCATCTCTTCTATAGTATTCCCCTAAGCTAATTGACCACAATTCAGTTTAAAGGGATTCAACGTTTTTCCTGTTGTAGGCAAAAAATGATTTGCAGTACATTCTTTGAAAGAGTTGTTAATCTGAATTATTGACTTACTTTGCCTACATTTTGAAAAGTGGAAATATTTTTATAACTTCAAAAGGAAGGGGGAGAAATCACAATCAATATTTAGTGCCTTAGGGTAGTTAAGTGTTTTCTTGATTGCTTTCCACATATTAAAATATTCAGAATCATAAAGACTGAATTCCTTGTTTTGCAGTCAGTTGCGAAAACAATTCAGACTCTCTGAACTATTAAAAAAAAAGTCTCTCTTACATAGGGACATTTTTAAAATCTACATCTGCTGCATCACAACCAGCATTTTCACCAACAGTATTTAAAATCTTCATGAAGAAATGATCACTCTCCTATCCGTTTGGGAATTTTGGCCCCCTGACTTCAATTAAGGCACACTGGAAGCTACGACTCAAACTTCAAACATACTTTCAAAGCACATTTTCCTTATGGAAATTCTTGTCCATTCCCCCCCACCAACCCCAACCCCCCCCACTTTGCTAGATGAAAGGAATGTAAACCACAAACCCACCAAAACTCTAAAGAAATTCTAAAGTGCACAGTAAAAGGTAAAGGACCCCTGACCATTAGGTCCAGTCGTGGCCGACTCTGGGGTTGCAGCGCTCATCTCGCTTTATTGGCTGAGGGAGCCGGCGTACAGCTTCCAGGTCATGTGGCCAGCATGACTAAGCCACTTCTGGCGAACCAGAGAAGTGCATGGAAACACCATTTACCTTCCCGCCAGAGCAGTACTTATTTATCTACTTGCACTTTGATGTGCTTTCAAACTGCTAGGTTGGCAGGAGCAGGGACCGAACAATGGGAGCTCACCCCATCACAGGGATTCGAACTGCCGACCTTCTGATCGGCAAGTCCTAGGCTCTGTGGTTTAACCCACAGTGCCACCTGCATCCCTTAAAGTGCACAGAGAATGAGGCAAAAAAAAAAGAAAAGAAAAAAGGAAGCCCCTTTCACAGGGGAAGAGAACTTTGAAATAACATTCATTATGGTCTTTCTCCACATCTCAGTCATGATAGTGATTGTTAGAACTTCTTCTAACATGTGATAGTGATTATTGTGACTTCTACATTGCTTCTGCTAATTCTTTACATTTTAGGGGCTAGCAGGAAATGTCAACAAATTCTGACATTTGACCAGCTGGATACCTTTGAGAGATGGTCAAATTTCAATATTATGCCCATGTTTTAGCAGTAAATATGCAACATGTCCAAAACAGGTCTTGAGAGATCTACTCATGTAGTTCCTGACCAGTGGCCTACAAACATCTTATGAATGCCAGTAACTTGGTAACTGTTGCTGTGTCAGCATTCACTAAGTTTCTGGTATTAATCTTATAAATGTCTTCTAAGGTCTCAAGAAAAAGAAATGTCAGGCTATTTTGAAAGATAATTGTCATTTATTATTGCCTAAGGGAACACACACACACCATCTCTACCAGCAAGCATTCAAAATGCTCTGTGATTGCCTTCACATCACATATACATAGAGAGCGATCTAACACTGTTGGAGAGTATGAGTGTATCTCAAAAATACAGTGGTATCTCTGTTCTAGAACGTCTCGAACCTGAACGCTAAGAACCCGAAAGTAAATGCTTCCGTTTTCGAACGCACCTCGCTACTGTCTCATTGAGGCAAGACCTACTGGGAAGAGTTACTGGGATTACTACACCTGCACTGTTTAGTTGTTTTGAATAAAACGTTAACGTCACTGACACCATGTTTTTATTGTTGACCTACGCTTGACTCTAGCTCCTGACACAGGGTCTGAACTATGTCAGGCGGCAAAGACAGACCAGGAATGAGGTCTTGGGGTCGTAAGGTATCCAGCATGTGGTAGCTATGAAAAAAGGTTAATTCCATGCCAGGGATCATTAGGAAAGGAACTGAAAATAAAATTGAAGATACCAATAGAAATTTATGGTGCGATCACATTTGGAACACTGTATACAGTTCTCATTGCCTCACTTCAAAAAGTACTGTACTTTTCCGTCTAGAAGACACCCCTTTGTATAAGACTACCCCTATTTTGGGGGACTCAGATTTAAGAAAATGGGGAGAGATGCCACAGAGTTGTCGAGCTTTTGCACGTGTCACAAAATCCACATTCCATCTGTCCCATCACCGTCAGAAGCTGCAAATCGCCCGCCCAACTGCTGGAGCATCAGCCAATCAACACTACCCATTGACAAAGCAGCCAATAACATGCAATATAGCCGCTGACAGCTGCAGCAGCAACCAATCAAACGTCCACCCTATGGACCACCCATCATAGCTGTCAACTTTTTCCTTTTCTTGCGAGGAATCCTATTCGGAATAAGGGAATTTCCCTTTAAAAAAGGGAAATGTTGACAGCTATGCCACCCATGTATAAGACGACCCCTACTTTTGAGCATGATTTTAAAAGGAAAAAAACAGTCTTATACATGGGAAAGTATGGTATATTTAGAGTTTGGACTCTGCCGTGGGGATAGACCTCATTCCTTGAATGCCAGGCCATGGCTGAGAGCAGAGCTATGCCAAAGCTCAAATTCTCTTGTGTGAGTTCAAACAGGGACAAGTGTTTGGAGCAGGAATAGCCAGCAGTGAGGGAAGGCACTGTAGGCTCAGCCTCCCAGCACGAGCATCACTGCCATGTACCAGGATGGTTAGTAGGGTGGGACAGGGTGGTGGGAAGATAGTGACAGCTTGGGCACACCAGATTGGCTCTTCCACTTCACTCAAACTGCCCTGCTCTCAGCACTGCCATTCACCACCCCATCACTTTCCTCATAAATAGCAGGGGTGCTGCTGCTGGGAGGCCAGGCTTGCAGAACTACCTCTCACCACCAACCGTGCATGTCTTGCAGCAATGCTTCTCTTTGTGTAAGAAGCCTTTCTCTGGATTGTGACTCAGACATTTGATGGGATAATGTACATTAGGTCTGAGCACTGGGCCCAGCCAAAGCCAAAACCAAATAAGGGAGACCTGGACTTTGGCAGAGTCAAGCAGAAACAGCTCTTGGTTGGGCTGTCCAGAGCAATCCGGCACATTCAGGGAGCAGGGAATTGGGTGGGGAGGAAGGGAAGGAAAGCAGCCTCAGTGTGTTCCCCATGAAAGCATTTGGATACTTTTTCTTTCCAAACGAAAGATTAAAATATGTTTGGACAAACTTGCTATTGTCATTATTTTCTTCCAGCAAATCTTCCAAGTCATCCCACTTGGCATCTGTGTTGAATCTGAAATTGTTTTTATGTATGTAATGGGTTTTTTTTAGAGATTTTTATATGTGCAATTATTTAGCGCTTTGTACATATGAAATGGGTATATGAATGTTTTTATTGTTTTGTAAAATAGCACTGAGATCCCTTATAGAAAGCAAATCACAGTAGTAGTAGTAGTAGTAGTAGTAGTAGTAGCATTGTATGTAAGTTTCTAATATATATTTTTCTTGTCCAACTATTTACACAATATGCATTTTTCCAAAAGTCTCCTCAGAGCTGCTAAAACGTCTCTGTTCCTCAGGCTGTATATGAATGGGTTCAGCATGGCTGGGACAATGGTAATGAACACTGAGTTGATCATAGCCTTTTCTGCTGAATAGGAAGATACGGGTGTCATGTATGTTAAAATGGCGGAACCATAGAAGATCCCCACCACACACAAGTGGGACAAGCAGGTCCCCAGGGCCTTGTGGCTACTTCCGGAGGAGCGGGACCTCAGAACCTGAAGGAGGATGGCTGTGTAGGAAGCCAGGATGATTGAGATGGGGATGAGGAATACTAGGAATGTTCCGAGGTATATTGATTTTTCAAATGCAGAATTGTCGGAGCAAGAAAGCTTTAAAAGCGCTGTATAATCACAACCGATGTGTCTAATCACGTTGGACTTGCAGTAGGGAAGAGGCAGCACGTAGAGGGAACAGTTCAGAGCCTGGAATGCAGACCAGAACCAGGCAGCGACTGACATGATGTTGCAGATTTTGCTCCTCATGAGGACCGGATATTGCAGCGGCCTGCAGATAGCCACGTACCTGTCATAGGACATGGTTGCCAGGGTGAGGCACTCTGCTCCTCCCATGACCAGCGTGACAAAAATCTGGATGGCACATCCGTAGAGTGAAATGGTGTAGCTGTGGGTTGCGAAATCCACGGTCATTTTGGGAACGATGGAGAGAACTTGGCAGAGGTCCATGAAGGCCAGTTGGCTGAGGAAAAAGTACATTGGGGTCTGCAGACCAGAGCTCATTTTAATTAAGAACAGGAGGAGGCTGTTTCCAAGGAGAGCGATAAGGGACATGAAGAGGATAACACCAAGGAAAAGGGTGGGTGACTTTTGATGCTGAAGTCCAACAAGAAGAAACTCTGTCCACGATGTTTTATTCTCATCCCCCATTCCTTCTTCATTTGTCTGGATTTCAGCTGAGTAAGATACAAGGAGAGAATATGTGGGGAATGGAAGTCACACTTCCCTGTGAAAAAAATTAGGTAAAGCACCCTTAATATTATAACTGTGGAGTGGCAACATTTAAAAATAAAACATGCCGTCTTCAGTTACAAGTGGTTTTTGAGGGTAAGCTACGCAGCTAAAACCATCCTGTTGGAGAAATGGAGGAAACCTGGAAAGAGAGGAAATAGATCCAGCCCAGGCTACCCCTTTCAAAGAGTTTTCCACCATAATGTTACATGCTATTTTATTTTATTTTATTAGTTATCAGTTTTTGTTTCGATAATTTTTTGCTGTTAAAATTTTATAACACAAATAGAACAATGGAACATTACAGTATGAACGAACCATACAGAAAATCTTAATGAGAAAAGAGGGGAAGAGATAAATAAATAGAAGAAAAAAGGGTGCAAAACACATCGTTCTCAAATCTCCACTTCTTATGTTGAAGAAATACAAGCACAAAAAATGAGTATAAAAAGTCAATGGGGGGGGGAATAGTTTGTCTGTTTTATCTTACCATATTGTGACCTCCTACAATGGCTTAGCCAACATAATAACATGTGAGGAAGTCCAGTATTGTGACACAGCTTTGAGTACTGGGTAGTCTCGGCAGCCTTATAACCACCCAGAAGTAGCCATTTGGCTTTGTGATGGGCTTCTTGTGGAGCTCTTCACAGCACTTATTAGCAGCTAGGAGCTGGAGAAAATTGGTCATTTGGGTTTTGATGGTCTGACCTATTCACCATTCCCAAAATACAGCCATTGTGTGTGGTGGCTCAAGGATCAGGAGGAATGATGACCAACAGCAGATCCTGCCATTATTATTTTTTAGCTTGACAGACTTCTTTAGCCTGATAGCTGTATATTCCCAATCATTTGTGCACTGCAACTTTCCCCCTTCCCCTTAGCTCTTCATAAAAGTAAGTTGCTCGTCTTCACTTGACAACATGGCCAGAGGGGAGACACAGGAAAGAAGTGAGTAAGAGAAAGGCTCCCTGGGTGTCTTTGTGTCTCAAAACTCAAAGGTAACTCCCCAGCTAACTAACGCTTTCGGTGAGCAATTTACAATGGTGCCAAAGTTTGAAATGGCCAATTTGCATAGATGCCAACGGCGTGAGTTGCCAGATTGAACTATGTTGTTGTTTAGTCGTGTCCGACTCTTCATGACCCCATGGACCAGAGCACGCCAGGCACTCCTGTCTTCCACTGCCTCCCGCAGTTTGGTCAAACTCATGCTGGTAGCTTCAAGAACACTGTCCAACCATCTCATCCTCTGTCGTCCCCTTCTCCTTGTGCCCTCCCTCTTTCCCAACATCAGGGTCTTTTCCATGGAGTCTTCTCTTCTCATGAGGTGGCCAAAGTATTGGAGCCTCAGCTTCAGGATCTGTCCTTCCAGTGAGCACTCAGGGCTGGTTTCCTTAAGAATGGATGCGTTTGATCTTCTTGCAGTCCATGGGACTCTCAAGAGTCTCCTCCAGCACCATAATTCAAAAGCATCAATTCTTCGGTGATCAGCCTTCTTTATGGTCCAGCTCTCGTGCAAATCTTCTGGAAGATGGAGGGTTACCAAATGGCAACAAACAAAAGACTACTTGCTACCTCTCAGCATTGCCTAATGCCCAGGGTTGTTGTGAACAAGACATGGAATTGAGTGGACGTTTGTATTATCATTTGCCACTATTACACCGGACACTAAAGCGGGTACCAGTGGTGCTATTTTTCTAGAAAAAGAGGTGCTGGAACTCATAACGAACACCTCCCTTGTTTTCTTACAAATGACAATGGCACCCACCTTATTGGTGCTGGAACTGATTTCTGGTGAGTTCTGGCTGAAAAGAAAAAAGCCCTGGGTATCTCACCCATAGTGCCCTGAGTTCATTGGAGAAATGGTAAACTTTTTTTTTTTTTAAAGTAACATTCACATTACTTCAAAGGCTCTGATAAGCACACAGAGGGAACTATATATTCTGCCCAAAGTCAGTGTAGAATATGCCATAGAATTCTGTGTTTGTGTAGATTTCTGTTCTCTGTTGAGATACATTTCTGTTTCTGGGATCTTTTTCTCACCTTGTATTTTGTAATTTGTAAACATAGGGATGCAACCATATACCTCGGGTTAAGTACTTAATTCGTTCCGGAGGTCCGTTCTTAATCTGAAACTGTTCTTAACCTGAAGCACCACTTTAGCTAATGGGGCCTCCTGCTGCCGCTGTGCCGCTGGAGCATGATTTCTGTTCTCATCCTGAAGCAAAGTTCTTAACCTGAAGCAATTTTTCTGGGTTAGCAGAGTCTGTAACCTGAAGCGTATGTAACCTGGGGTACCACTGTAATTGATACTGAAGCAAGAAAGATCCTTCGCCTCAAACAACAACCCAAACAGATTTGCTCTTCTCAGCACCAGAATTAGGTTCACAATTTCAGGTGTGCTGGTTACACACACACACACACACACACACACACACACACTTGTGTTTCCCCCCTTTGGATTGTGATTGCCTGCCCCACATTCACTTGCAAAGGATTTTGTGTATGAAAATTGATGTTATCATCATCAGATATGCCAACCACAAAAAATTGTGTTGAAAATGCAACCTATATAAATATTAAGAATCACATACCTGTGTCTAACGCATGTCTTTCTGCCAGCAAGTAGAAAACCGATGTGATTTTTTAGAAGCTGTTGGCCTTTAGATGTTCTGCTGTAAACCTTCAGTGCTCCAACCACTGATTTAATTAAATCTTGCTCATGTCCTCCACCATAAACTATTGACCATAATTCAGTTTAAAAGTGTTACAGCCTTTTTCTTGTTGCAAGCAAAAAATGATTTACAGTACATTCTTTAGAACAGAGTTGTTACTCTGAGAGAATGGCATCTTTTTTCCTTACATTTTGAAAACCATAAATATTTTTATAACTCCAAAAGAAAAAGAGAGAGAAAGCCACAATCAATATTTTATTTTCTTGATTGCTTTTCACATCTTAAAATATCCAGAATCACAAACCCTAAATTGCTTGATTTGAGGTCAGCTAGGAAAACAATCCAGACCTTGTGAACTATAAATAATGCTCTTTCTTGTAAAGGAACATTTTAAAATCTACGTCTCCTGCTTTATCTCTGCAAAATCTTTACTTAGTCCCACAGGGTCTAGCAGTAAGAGAAAAAATGTGCCTTTTTTGGATCTATATTATAACCAGCATTTTCACAATCAGTATTTAAAAGCTCCAAGGAGAAACGATCACACTCCTGTATATTTGGGAATTTTGGCTCCCCAACTTATTAAGTAATACTTTCAGAAGTGGAAGCTACAAGTCAGACTTCAAACAGTACATTGCACGCCCCACTAGATAATGAGAATCTAAAGATAGCACCATATGCTACTTCTGCAGACATGGCTTCCTCCAAGCCAATGTCCACTAAATAAGATGAATGAGGGAGCAGAAGATTCTGGGGAGAAGTACTGGCCTCCATTCAGTTCTCATTCTCCCTGTTCTTTGATGAGGTTGGCGTTCTTCTGCTTGATTCCCTTTATACCTTAGGTCTCTGTAACTGTCCCTTTCTAGGTCTCCTCCTACCTGTCCAAATACCTGTCAATCTTTCCACGGGGGAGCAAGAGCAGTCTGAAGGAGTGTCTGACTCTCTCACCTGTAGCCAACATCCCAACACAGAAGCTCTCTGGATTAGAAGGAATTTCTCAAGAGGGTGGAGAAAATGCTCCTCTGTGGATATTTGAATGTAGCTGGGAGTTTGCCTTTCCATCATAATTTATTTTATGGGAACTGATGAAAGCCAGGGTGGTGTAGTGGTTAACAGCGGTGGACATGTAATCTGGTGAACCGGGTTCGCTTCTCTGCTCCTCCACATGCAACTGCTGGGTGACCTTGGGCTAGTCATAGGTAAAGGTACCCCTGCCCGTACGGGCCAGTCGTGTCCGACTCTAGGGTTGTGCGCTCATCTCACTTAAGAGGCCGGGAGCCAACGCTGTCTGCAGGCACTTCCGGGTCACGTGGCCAGCGTGACGAAGCTGCTCTGGCGAGCCAGCGCAGCACACGGAAACGCCGTTTACCTTCCCGCTATAAAGCGGTACCTATTTATCTACTTGCACTTAGGAGTGCTTTCGAACTGCTAGGTGGGCAGGAGCTGGGACCGAAGGGCGGGAGCTCACCCCACCGCGGGGATTCAAACCGCCGACCATACGATCGGCAAGTCCTAGGCACTGAGGTTTTACCCACAGCACCACCCGCGTCCCTGGGCTAGTCATACTTCTCTGTATATTACATATATCACATTTGTATATTACAACCCATTCAAAACGTTTTATTTGCAGCTGTATAGCTGAGTCCACACAAAGTGATGGGAAGACTTTATGACTAGTGCTGCACCAAAACTTTATCCCATTTCCCCATCTCTGAGTAGTAGCCAGCAATTAATGAGGAAAGAAATTGTATTCGAAAATCATCAAAGCAATGAGAACATTTTGCGTCAATATTCAGCAAGCTATTAGTATTAATCTTACAAACTAGGAGGTCTCAAATAAAAAGTCAGGATGCTTTAAAGACAACGACCATTTATTGTTGTTTAAGGGAATAATCCACTATCTCTAGCTGCAAGCATCTAAAATGCTCTGTGATTGCCTTCACATCACATACACACAGAGAGTGATTGAGGACTGTTGGAGAAGATACCGTATTTTTTGCTCTATAAGACTCACTTTTCCCCTCCTAAAAAGTAAGGGGAAATGTGTGTGTGTCTTATGGAGCGAATGCAGGTTGCGCAGCTATCCCAGAAGCCAGAACAGCAAGAGGGATTGCTGCTTTCACTGCGCAGTGGTCCCTCTTGCTGTTCTGGCTTCTGAGATTCAGAATATTTTTTTTCTTGTTTTCCTCCTCCAAAAACTAGGTGCGTCTTGTGGTCGGGTGCGTCTTATAGAGCGAAAAATACAGGTAAGTGAATATCAGAACTATGTGGGTGGAACCAACTGAGTGAATTTCCTGCGTACTATGAATGCAGTCAGCTCCACTCAAAAGGCCAAGGTCACCATGCCAAAGGCACACATCCCAGTAGGGGACCCATTGACCAAAGAAGAACCTGGCCCATCTAGTCCAACATCCTGTTCTCACAGTGGCTGACAATGCCAGAAACCCCAGACCCTCCAGGTCTCACTATTTTCCAGGGACAGTCCCAAATTTACAGAAGCCATCTCTGTTTCTGATTTGATCCCTGGAATGTCCCGCTTTTCCCTCCCAATTGCTGATGCTCGGGGTCACTGAGCGTCACATTGCAAGTCAAAATAAATATTCAGGCAGGCCTAAAATATATTTTGGCTATTCTATCATTAGCCAGTAGGCTGCAATCCTAAGCCTTCTTACCTGGGAGAAATACCCCAACTGAATTCAATAGGACTTAACTTCTCTGAGTTACATAGTTAGAATCGCACTGTAAGGGAATAACACTGTAAGGGTTAACTTTTTAACGTTTTATTCAACTTTCAGCCTTAGGGATTACTGAAGTTGGAAAAGTTCACACCTTAGGGATTAAAGTCAGAACAAACTCATCAGCTGATGCAATTTGTAAGGACTTCACTGGCTTGAGTCCAGGGCCATATTATTTCACTTATGCCTAACGCTTGCTAATAGGAAGAAAAATGTCCTGGATATTATTTTCCCATTTCTGGCTTGGATACTAGATAATTAAGACTTTTGCTGAGTTTTAGTGGGTGATACCAATGCCCTGGGTAAGGAAGTAATGAGACAACTGGAGATTGTACCACAGATCTCAAAAGCTCTAGCATTTGGTGGCATGGAGGCATTGAAATTGAAATGACAAGCATTTAGGCATATTAATGTGACATGCCCTAGTGACACATTAACCCACATGTGTATAAATCTGGATTAACAAGTAAAGGTAGAAGGTAAGGTAAAGGACCACTGGATGGTTAAGTCCAGTCAAAGGTGACTATGAGGTCATCTCTCTTTCAGGCCAAGGGAGCTGGCGTTTGTCCACAGACAGCTTTCCAGGTCATTTGGCCAGCATGACTGCTTCTGGCAGAACAGAACACCGTGACAGAAACCAGAGTGCATGGAAATGCTGTTTACCTTCCCATCACAGTGGTACCTAATTATCTACTCACACTGGTGTGCTTCCAAACTGCTAGGTTGGCAGAAGCTGGGACAGAGCAATGGGAGCTCGCCCTGTCATGGGGCTTCGAACCACTAACCTTCCGATCAGCAAGCCCAAGAGGCTCAGTGGTTTACACCACAGCACCACCCACACCCCAAGTAGGCATGCTATTTCAAGATTATGTGCCCCGAGTCATGCTATGACATGGGGTTGTTGCATTGTTCCTTAATTCCTAGGGGGAATTAGCACATGATTGCTGAGTCCCTGTTTGGACAAAGTAGAAATCTGTTTAG
The DNA here is from genome assembly GCF_964106645.2 of Podarcis pityusensis. NCBI lineage: Eukaryota > Metazoa > Chordata > Lepidosauria > Squamata > Lacertidae > Podarcis > Podarcis pityusensis. The sequence goes on from NC_138029.1 coordinate 108,988,063, forward strand.
TCTTACAAAATGCCAAAACATCTATGCAGAGGATAAAATCTGCCAAAATGATTGCAGAAGATAAAATGGTGAGCTGGAGCTCAGTGCAACTGGAACTTTGCACATGCCCCAGATCTCTGTGTGTGCTTTGGTTTTACTCTGAGCAAGAAGCGTGATGTGCATCGCAGAGAGTCAGAGGACGCTGTAGATTTAAAAAGAGTTCAGTTAGACTCTTGTGTTTCTGAAGGACTGGCTGCTGTAGAAAGGGACTTTACCTGCAGTGAAATAGCTGTATTGATCCCTTGAACTGCTGCATCATTCTAATACAAGTCAACACCCTTAATCAACCTGAATTAGACCCTGTGAGTTACCTTACTGCTTCAGCCCTTCTCTTTCTATGTTTCCATCTTCCAGATTTTGCTGTCTTTCTGCCCACATACATTCATTTTATTTGTTTCGTTTATTTATTGCATTTATACCCCAACTTTTATCCAGGGAGTTCAAGGTAGTGGACATGATTCTCTCCCTCCACCAATTTTATCCTCACAGCAACACTATGACGTAAGTTAAGCTGAGAGACAGTGGCTGACCATAGGTCACGCAGCGAGCTTCATGGATGAGTGGGGATTCGAACCCTCAAAGTCCAACACACTAACCATGACACCACACTGGCCCCCCATGGCCAAGTGGCAGGGATGATGGAAGCTGCAGTCTAGTCTGACAAGATCTGAAGGTCCACCTTTGACTAAGAGATAACAAGGTAAAGAAGATTTGCCTTGGAAACTGAGTGATTCCTATAATTTTGTAAGCAAATGTACCATATCAGTATGGACATGTATTCTTTTTTTTTATGATATTTATTAAGTTTTCAAAGGGGAAAAAAATTACATAGGTAAAAAGAATAGAAAAAAGACAAAAAGAAAAAGAAAGAAAAAAGAAAAATACAGAATACAGAAAAAAGATAAAAAACATTTAAAAAGAAAACACATCTGTCAGGGCTGCCTCAAGTCTCAGCTCACAAAAGACCAACGCCAATCTCTTCTTATATACAAAAGTGTTTATTGCAGTTCATTGTTTGCTTCACATCCGAGGCGCGCAGCCCCACGTCTGTTACGCTTAGACCGTTGAAGTCCCCTCTGAGTCAGTCCCTCCCCTGCACCAGTTTAAGAAGCTTGCGCTGCTCCACCTCTTCCTCTCTTTCCTTTTCCGCAGGGTCTTCCTGCCCCCTGGGGTTTCGCCCCTCCTGGATTCCCCTGACGCGGAATCCCCAGACTGCGATTCCCCCCTCCTGCGGGCTTTGGGACCTGGCTCCTCCTCCGGGCTCCCTGTACTTCCGCGCGCCTCTACATTTGAACTTGGCGCGCGCGCCCAACCTCTAACCTTCCTTTTGACAGTTACACTACTCCCTTCACTACTCCCCTCCCCTTCCGGGAGGGTGGCTTGCTCCGACCTCCCTCCCTTCTCTGCTGCCGGAGCTGCTTCCCCTGATACACTGGAACCTCCACCCCCTTCGCTGCACTCTGGCGGGGAGGCTGGTCCTGATGCCCAGCTGCCACTTTGGGATCCCCTGCTGGCCCCCTGTTCCTGACACCTCCCCCCTGGGGCTCCCCTGGCCCTGACCACCGGCGCCCCCTTCTGGGAATCCTCTGATTCGCTGGAAAGACTCATGGAATCTCTTGAGTCATTGTCATCCTCTTCCTCGCTGTCCTGGGATTCATCCCCATCGCTCTCCATCTCCTGCCTACCCTGTGCCTCTGTCCCTGAACCCCTGACAACATCAATCTTTCCATGTCATATATTCATATCCTTGCTTCCCTGAACTCCTCACATCTCCCTTTTTGGTATTCCAATTTAGTTAGTTGATTCAGCAATTTCTTTCCCTCTTTGTTTTTATCTTAATCCTTTAACTTAATATAATATAACTTTAAGTTCTCACCTGTTAATAATCCATTTTTCATACACCTTTAAAACATTGCTGCTTAAACTACTTAACTTCATTCTAACATCATTCTAACATTCATTAATTTTACAATATTTCTGTAAATAGTCTTTAAATTTCTTCCAATCTTCTTCCACCGACTCTTCTCCCTGGTCTCGGATTCTGCCAGTCATTTCCGCCAGTTCCATGTAGTCCATCACCTTCATCTGCCATTCTTCCAGGGTGGGTAGATCTTGCGTCTTCCAATACTTTGCAATAAGTATTCTTGCTGCTGTTGTGGCATACATAAAGAAAGTTCTGTCCTTCTTTAGCACCATTTGGCCGACCATGCCCAGGAGAAAGGCCTCTGGTTTCTTCAGAAAGGTATATTTAAATACCCTTTTCAGTTCATTATAAATCATCTCTCAGAAAGCCTTAATCCTTGGGCACGTCCACCAAAGGTGAAAGAATGTACCTTCAGTTTCCTTACATTTCCAACATTTATTATCGGGCAAATGATAGATTTTTGCAAGCTTGACTGGTGTCATGTACCACCTGTATATCATTTTCATAATATTCTCTCTTAAGGCATTGCATGCCGTAAACTTCATACCTGTGGTCCATAACTGTTCCCAGTCAGCCATCATTATGTTATGTCCAACATCTTGTGCCCATTTAATCATAGCAGATTTCACCGTTTCATCCTGTGTATTCCATTTCAACAGCAAGTTATACATTTTTGACAAAATCTTAGTTTTGGGTTCTAACAGTTCTGTTTCTAATTTTGATTTTTCCACCTGGAAGCCAATTTTCTTGTCCAAATTGTATGCCTCCATTATCTGATAATAATGAAGCCAGTCTCGCACTTTGTTTTTTAATTTCTCATAACTCTGCAATTTCAGTCTATCTCCCTCTTGTTCCAGAATTTCCCAATATTTCGGCCATTTGACCTCCATATTGAGCTTTTTCTGAGCCTTCGCTTCCATCGGTGACAGCCACCTCGGGGTTTTATTTTCCAATAGGTCCTTATATCAGTATGGACATGTATTCTTGATTGTTCTTCCCCACCCACTGTTGCAAAGGCATTTGAAATGGTGTCGTGGTTCTACCTTAAAACCTTGAATATTTATTTCGAAAACTGAACGAGTGTGAAATTTTGTTGCCTCTCTAGGCGCCGTTAATACGCTGTGCATTTCACAAAGAGCTTCCGCAGAGCTGCTAGGACATCCCTGTTGCGCAAGCTGTAAATAAAAGGGTTGAGCATTGGGGGGACGACAGTAATGCAGACCGAGTAGATCATGGCCCTTTGCGCTGAGTAAGAGTTCATAGGGGCGGTGTAGGTCAGCATAGATGCCCCAATGAATATGCCCACGACACAGAAATGGGACAGGCAAGTCCCTAAAGCCTTGTGCCTTCCCTCGGTCGAGTGCATCCTCAAGACTTGCACCAGAATGGCGACGTAAGAGGAAACAATGACTGAGATGGGGAAGAGGAGTAGGACCACATTGTCAAGGTATACCACGTTCTCAAAGGCAGAGGTGTCAGCGCAGGACAGCTTCAGCAAAGCCGGGAACTCGCACACGAAATGGTCGATCACGTTCGAGCCACAGTACGGCAGAGAGTGGACGTAAATCGCAATGACCATGATGGTCAGCGATGCCGTAGACCAGATCCCGACAGTCATGACGAGGCAGATGGTTCTCCGCATGAGGATTGGGTACTGCAAGGGCCTGCAGATGGCCACGTACCTGTCGTAAGACATGACGGCCAGGACCAGGCTCTCTGAGCTCCCCATGGTCAGAGTGAGGAAGATCTGGGCCACACAACCGCCGAGCGAAATAGTGCTCCTCTGCGTTAAAAAGTTCACAGACATTTTTGGGACCACAATGAGGATCTGGCCCATATCCATGCAGGATAGTTGACTGAGGAAAAAGTACATTGGCGTATGAAGCGAGGAGTCCATTTGGATTAGGAGGAGCAGGAGACAGTTTCCCAGCAGAGCAACGAAAGCCATAAACAGAACGATGCTAAAAAATAAGGTGGGGGTCTTTAGATGCAGAAGCCCCACAAGATGAAACTCTGTCCAGGATGTTGCATTTTCATGACCCATTGCCTCTTCCTTGGGCTGGAGCTGAGGACAAAAGGATAAGATTTAAGGAGATGGAACTCACAGAATGCCAGGTTTTTTTGCTTTTTGCTTTTTTTTTTGCTGTGTATTAATGATGATTTGGGGGCTCATGATGGGGAAGTTAGACATTATCTCACTTTCAATACTCTTTGTTGGTGCAAAAGGTTTTGGGTGGTCATACTACATTCTTTGCAATTGGTGCACGTCCAATAACTTCCTGCTGAAATTTTGCCTACCACAAAGGTTTGCTTTTGGGGAGGGGGGTGTTATTGTTCCACTTTTGTTGCTCAGTGGTGCAAGGGTGCTCCTCAAGACAGCAATAATAATAATAATAATAATAATAATAATAATAATAATAATTTATTTATACTCCACCCATCTGGCTGGGTTTCCCCAGCCACTCTGGGCGGATTCTAACAAAAGTCATTAAAAACTTCCCTAAACAGGGCTGCCTTCAGATGTCTTCTAAACGTCAGATAGTTGTTTATTTCCTTGACATCTGACGGGAGGGCGTTCCACAGGGCGGGCGCCACCACCGAGAAGGCCCTCTGCCTGGTTCCCTGTAACCTTGCTTCTCACAGTGAGGGAACCGCCAGAAGACCCTCAGTGCTGGACCTCAGTGTCCGGGCTGAATGATGGAGTTGGAGACACTCCTTCAGACGCGATATTGCAATAGCATTGGGGGAGCATGACAGAACAATGAGCCCACTGCCACAAATGTGCAATGAGTGCATCAATGGCATGTTGCGGAATGCACCCACAAAGCAAAGCAAAGCAAAGCAAAGCAAAGCAAAGCAAAGCAAAGCAAAGCAAAGCAAAGCAAAGCAAAGCAAAACAAAACATCAGAATTCTGGAGGGGCACCAGGTTAAATGTTTTTTATGTGGACATTTCAAACAACAACATTTTAAAAGGCACAAGGTCTTCAGCTGACCCCCCCAACCCTCCCCACCAATGTCAGACACAACCATGCTAACAAAGCCTTGTAGCACTTGTAACTTAAAGATACAGTGGTACCTCGGGTTACATACGCTTCAGGTTACATACGCTTCAGGTTACAGACTCCGCTAACCCAGAAATAGTGCTTCAGGTTAAGAATTTTGCTTCAGGATAAGAACAGAAATCATGCTCCAGTGGCGCGGCAGCAGCAGGAGGCCCCATTAGCTAAAGCGGTGCTTCAGGTTAAGAACAGTTTCAGGTTAAGAACAGATCTCCAGAACAAATTAAGTTCTTAACCCAAGGTACTACTGTATTTGGATATCAATGGAACGGTGCTGATGGTAGTTTCCAGCAAGTTCATAGATCTCCATTCAGAAATTTCCTAAGTGTGCTGGGCCAGGGCTGCAGCTCAGTGGTGGAGCATCTCCAGGGTCAATTCCAGGTATCTTCTAGTAGGGCTGGGAGAGACTGCCCTGTCTGAAGCCCTGCTGTCAGTGTTGGGAATTCCATTCCACCCTTTGATACAGATATGTGGATTGTTACATTTCACATGTCTGTTTACATTCCAGCACAGATTGCTGGCGTGAGCAGAACTTCCACTCTGTATTGCTTTTGTTTTCTCTCTCCGAGAAGAACGGCAGGGAGAGAAGCCATGTTTTCTTTGTCCTGATTTATGTAGAATAAATGTGTAGTTTAGTATCATATCCATGCCTCAAGCCTGATCTGTTGTGCTGTTTACCCTGCTGAGTACTGTGTGCTTAAGCCTGCACGGCAGCTTGAGTCACAGACGCACGTCGGAGGAGCAGAGGTCGATGGATCTCTGCAGCGGCAAGGCTCACAGGGGAGACGCTCCATCTGGGGCCAAGCCAGCTGGCTTTTCATCCCCCAATTCCGACAGTCAGCCAGTGTGGACAATGGTGAGCTTAATGGACCAGTAGTCTGACTGGGTATAAAGCAGCTTCCTATCTTCTAAGATGAGGGACAAGGGTGGAGCTGTGGGTTAAACCACAGAGCCTAGGGCTTGCCAATCAGAAGGTCAGTGGTTTGAATCCCTGTGACGGGGTGAGCTCCCGTTGCTCGGTCCCTGCTCCTGCAAACCTAGCACTTCGAAAGCATGTCAAAGTGCAGGTAGATAAATAGGTACCGCTCTGGTGGGAAGGTAAACAGCGTATCTGTGCGCTGCTCTGGTTCACCAGAAGCGGCTTAGTCATGCTGGCCACATGACCCAGAAGCTGTCTCCCTCGGCCTATAGAGCGAGATGAGCGCCGCAACCCCAGAGCCGGTCATGACTAGACCTAATGGTCAGGGGTCCCATTACCTTTATCTTCTAAGATGTATACGAAATTTCCACAATGGCGAAAGAATATCACTTTTTAGAATAGTGCAAATGTATGAAAATAGTCTCCCAATATTACCAATGAAGTGTTACAACCCACAGTCCACAGCCCTTGCTCTGTATGCATGACCTTACATCTCCATTCAATCCAATGGAGGACGGTTTCAACCAGTGTTTTAAAAAGACTTTTTATATTTATTATGCATTTTCACAAAGCCAGGGTATTTAACGGCCATCGAGCTGCTGATATCAGCTACATTATCGCTGAGTTTTTCATATCAAACTGCTGCAAAAGACACAGGAGCAGGCTTGTTTGCTTTTTCCCTGGTCAGATGGCAACCTTAGTGTCAATGGAATGAATGGGAAGGAGAGATGACATGCCTGTGAAGGATTTCTGGATCTGGGCTAAGAAGCTTCTTGTTCATTTTCAGAGAGAAATAATAACGGGCGCTATCAAGCCCGGGCGCTATCATAGAATCATAGAAGGGCCCACAAGGGCAATCAAGTCCATACCCTCCAACATTTCTCCAGTGAAAATAGGGACGTCCCATTTCATACAGTGGTACCTCGGGTTAAGAACTTAATTCGTTCCGGAGGTCCGTTCTTAACCTGAAACTGTTCTTAACCTGAGGTACCACTTTAGCTAATGGGGCCTCCTGCTGCTGCCGTGCCGCCGCCACACGATTTCTGTTCTCATCCTGAAGCAAAGTTCTTAACCTGAGGTACTATTTCTGGGTTAGCAGAGTCTGTAACCTGAAGCGTCTGAAACCTGAAGTGTCTGTAACCCGAGGTACCACTGTAACAATAATTTTCTATTTATACTCCATACATCTTACTGGGTTGCCCAGCCACTCTGGGCAGCTTCCAAGATATAAAAAATCAGAATAAACATACAAAACCTTCCCTATACAGGATTGCCTTCAGACAGCTTGGAGGTCGGATAGCTCCATGGCCTCCAGCATTTCTGCAATGAAAATAGGGACATCCTAAAGAAAAGTGGGAGGGACGCGGGTGGCGCTGTGGGTTAAACCACAGAGCCTAGGACTTGCCGATCAGAAGGTCGGCGGTTCGAATCCCCGCGACAGGGTGAGCTCCTGTTGCTTGGTCCCTGCTCCTGCCAACCTAGCAGTCCAAAAGCATGTCAAAGTGCAAGTAGATAAATAGGTACCGCTCTGGTGGGAAGGTAAACAGTGTTTCTGTGCGCTGCTCTGGTTCGCCAGAAGCGGCTTAGTCATGCTGGCCACATGACCCCGAAGCTGTACGCCGGCTCCCTCGGCCAATAAAGCGAGATGAGCGCCGCAACCCCAGAGTCGGTCACGACTGGACCTAGTGGTCAGGGGTCCCTTTACCTTTACCTAAGGAAAAGTGGGACAGTCTAGGATCAAATCAGAAACCAGGAGGGCTTCTGCAGGAATCTTTTGCCCAATGTGGGGCTTGAACAGACAATCCTGGGATTTAAATTCTCATGCTCTACTGCCTGAGCTCTCACACCAACCACATGTTCCCTTAATTTCTCTAGAAGTGCTGGCCACTTGCTTAAAGCTGCGTGCTCACCATACATTTAAAGCAGATGAATTCCTCCACCGATTCCTGGAAACTGTACTTTGTTAAGGGTGGGAAAGAGCTGTAACTCTGTGAGGAGTAAAGGGAGTTGGACTAGATGACCATTGGGTCCCTTCCAACTCTACGATCCTATGATTGTCTCTGATACGGCCTTTCAGATATCTGAAGGCAGCTATGATTTGTCCCCATAACTTTCTCCTTTCCAGGCAAAACAGCCCCAAGGCTTTCAACCATTCATCATAGGACTTGGTTGGTTCAGACCCACCCTTCGCAACAGCAGTAACAAAAAAAAGCACATACCTTCATGTGTTCCTATATTAGCAGAAAGAGAACCGTTTAGATCCTTGAAGAGCTAGATTTCCAATATTCAAACACAATTAGCTCCTTAAAGCACACAGCTTAGATGGATTACTATGGACCAAGCAGATCCAGGCTTCTATACAGACCCTGCATAAAGCATCAGAGAGCTAACCTGTGGACAGGCGCTCTCTCCTCGTAATGTACCTTCTGCCTGTTTCATCACACCAACCTATTGAACGAAAGGTAGGAAGGTTTCTGCCAGAGATCTGACATCAGCGACTCTGGCGTGCTGAAAGCTCTTAGACACAATTCCATCTAAATACTGCACGAAACAGAGCTGAGCTCCCTTGCCGATGACATGAGTCCTTTGGGTAGAAACTGGTGCTTATTACTTATAGTTTCTAGTTCTATTGCGACCAGGGTGAAATCCCTTGAGGAAAACTGTTTTCTGTTACTTTGATCGGTCCTAAATTGAGACTGGCGTTTGCATTACTAAAGCCACGCAAGTGGTTATTATTATCTTTCTCCCTGTCCTGACCATCCCTCCGAGGTTATATTTATATTTATAATCTTTCAATTTGGCTGGTCTATTTACTTAACTGACCTGGAACAATCTACCAGAGAAAAGGCCGCCGCCCATGGGACAGAGGGTCATTGATGAATGATAATCCAGCTTCTACCTAGGGTTTTAATAGGTCATAAGATTTTACGGTAACTATATTTGTAATGTCTGTGTTTGTCCTTTGATGCTATGGCCTGTTGGCTACACAAATAAAGTCTATGGAGCCATGCAAGGTTTACAATGTAGGTTCCAGTAGGACATTCTGGTTGACTGCTGGCTTTCGGGAATTTGATCCCCAGTCTTCAATTAATGAGGTGTTGACCGTAGTGGCAAGCATCTCGAAAGGATTTGGCACTTTAAGGCACCTTGCCATAGCATAGCACATGGGTGTTCATTGAGATGCTTCTGCATTCGCCTGTTAAGAAATATGAAGGGACTTCTCTAAGTGACATGGAATCTGTCCATTTGCTAAATCAGTCTGGGATTCCCTTAATTTTCAGTATTCCCAACACCATTTTTCTTTCTTTCAGGTCTCTTCACTTGATATTGTAGAGTAGGATTGACAAGGGCCATTTCTCAACTATTCCACCAAACTCAAATTGTGAGAGCCAGTGTGGTGTAGTGGTTAAGAGCGGTAGACTCGTAGTCTGGTGAACTGGGTTCGCTTCCCCGCTCCTCCACATGCAGCTGCTGGGTGACCTTGGGCCAGTCACACTTCTCTGAAGTCTCTCAGCCTCACTCACCTCACAGAGTGTTTGTTGTGGGGGAGGAAGGGAAAGGAAATTGTTAGCCGCTTTGAGACTCCTTAGGGTAGTGATAAAGCGAGATATCAAATCCAAACTCTTCTTCTTCCTCTTCTTCAAAATCCAACTGTGGAGGCAGCATATAGCCAGCATGGCTGGTAACCATCAAAAACCTCCTCCATGAATTGGTTCAACACTTGTCTAAAGCCATTCACGGTGGTGATCATCACTATTGGAGCAAGTTCCACAGTTTAGCTACGCATTGGGTGAAGACGTACTTTCTTAATCCGCCCTGATTCTTCCAACATTTGGCTTCATTGGAAGCCCAAAAGTTCTGAGCATCCAGAAAGAGGAATATTTTTTCTCTCTATCCATCTATCCACCATCGATTTATATAAAGGTGATTTTATTAAGGTTTCTCAGCTCTGTATCAAAGATCAACATTTTCACTTTGCAATGTTATTATAATTTATTTCTCCTCTGTAATGCTCAACCAAGAATTTAACTCCCAATTAAAGGAAACTTATTTGCTATGGGCCTAAAGAACGAACCTTCAACCCTAGATTTTCTGTGCGCTGATAGGAAGGGGAATTGCGCCCAACATGGCCGTTGTTACAGAGGGAACTAAAGTTAAAAGCTTAAATGTGAGACCATTTCTGCTACATACAAATCAGGCTTAGATTTGTTCTCTGAACAAAGCAATACTGGCACACTGCGATGCAAGCAGAAGTCATTCGGCACATGTGAGGAGTTGAATACCGCCCTCTGAAATAAACATTGGTTTCTGAAATAAATGTTCATTTCTGAAATGAATGGTTGATTTCAGTGAGCCTACTCTGTGTATGACTAAGTGTGGAACCAACCTTTGAGTGGTTATCCATAACCTAAGAGACATGGCACAATGTACACATAAGCAAACCCAAAGTTTCTCCTAGGTAATTGAAGGAGACCTCTGCAGGTGATCAGAATGTAGTTGGGAGTGTGACAGACAGGCCTTGGGGCTGCCTCTTGGTGACCCAGCAACCAGTGAAAGCTGGCAAGACAGTCAACCAGTCAGGAGAGAAAGACTAGAATTTAAGTTACATGCTGACAGCATAACAATCATAGAAGGATGATACAGGCGCACAGGGTTTCACTTTGTGAGTAAGGTTAGCTAAATGCTTGAAGGCGCTGAGTGGGTGTTTCCGGCTAGAGCTCTGATAGCTATTCTAGGTGGGGAAAGCCTACATAAGACTTGGTTTGTAAGAGAGTGCTCTTCAAAAGTTTATCTGTAAAGAGTTTTGTTTTGAACTAAACTTTGTGCCTTACCTGTGAAACCATCAAGCATTAAACCATGGGTAGGCATGGGTAAGACACATTCTACTCATGTAAAGAAGAAGAAGAAGAAGAGTTTGGATTTGATATCCCGCTTTATCACTACCCGAAGGAGTCTCCAAGCGGCTAACATTCTCCTTTCCCTTCCTCCCCCACAGCAAACACTCTGTGAGATGAGTGGGGCTGAGAGACTTCAGAGAAGTGTGACTGGCCCAAGGTCACCCAGCAGCTGCATGTGGAGGAGCGGGGGAGCGAACCCGGTTCCCCAGATTACGAGACTACCGCTCTTAACCACTACACCACACATGCTGATTCCCGGACAGTCTGCAGGCCGGACTGAGAAGGCGATTGGGCCACATCCAGCCCCCGCACTTTAGGTTGCCTACCCCTAGTTTAAACAATCGTTAACCTTTCTGCCTCTGCTTATCTCACACAGAGAAGCTTCCAGTAGCTTCCAGAACCCTCTTGAATGAATTAGAATAGGAAAGCTATCTACACATTAGATCAATCCTTTCTGCACTAAGAAATGCAAACTGACATGATGATGGTACAAAACACTGAAACTATTTTGTCCTGGAATGGTGTCTGATATGCCTTGGGTCTCAGGTACTTGAGCCTAGCTGCCCCATAGAAGAGTCCCACCACCACCAAGTGGGAGAGGCAAGTGCCCAGTACTTTCTGACTCTTTCCTAAACAGCGGGCACCAAGACTTGCGGAGAGGTCTCCAACCAAACCGCCGCTATCAGAGCCAGGCAGATATTCCTCCTAGTAAGGACCGGATGTTGCAAAAGCTTGCATATGGCCCCATACCTGCCATAGGACATTGCTGCAAGGATGAGGCATTCTGCCGTACCCGTCATCAGAGTGAAAAATATCTGAGCTGAACATCTAGCCAGAGAAATGACATTCATCTTGCTTACAAAATCCACAACCATTTTAGGGCCAGTGGCAAGTGTTTGACAGATGTTCATGATGTTGGGATACTGCCAGGGAGACAAAGTCCATCATGACTCCCAAGCCGTGTCCGGACGTCCATCGATCTCCTGTAGACACGCAGTATCAGCAATTAGCGACATGAGCTCCAGAATTAGCCTGCCACATTCTAGAGCTGATGCACGCTCTATCAGCAGATAATTCACAGCGAAAGCTGCACGCAGGAGAGCATATTTACAAGTTTATTCAGCGTTGGTCAGAACAAAGAAAAAACATGACCGCCAGCTTCAGTGTCTCTGGCACAGAGAGAGAAACGAAAGCAATAGAAAACATAAACTTCCTGTGAACAGGAAATACGCAGACTCTGTGACTCACAAAGCCTGCCCCCTTTTAAGGTGGAACGGAAATATCCTAACACATAAAGGCCAACAGGCTAAGGAAAAAATACATTGGGGGGTGAAGAGCAGAATCCGCCTGGAGCAGATAGAGAAAGAGGCTGTTTTCAGAGAGGACCGTGATGAACATAAAGACCAGCAGAGCAAAGAAGAGAGTGGGCAACCAGGTTTGGCTTTAAAAAACTCTCAAGAGTAAATTCAGTCCATGATGTTGCATTTTACTTTCCATTCCTTTTACTGCTGCCTCACAAGAGTGCAATTATAGGCCACATTCAGGTTTCATACAAGCCAGGTCTGGGGCTGAAAGTATAGCCTATATCCAGACCAACACAGTAAATGTAATAAACCAGGGTTGCTATATTTCAGAAGGTGAAAATCCGGACACTGAAGTTGTTGTCTTTTGGCCAAAGTTGCTGAGGTTTTCTTAGTTTTGTCCAAATTGGTTGAGCATTTTTGCAATATATATATATATGAATGACATTTTTGAGCTATTTTTTTAGGATATTCGCCAAAATCTAGACTTCCAGCATGTAATGTCAATGGTGGTGGGTTCAAAGCAAACCAGATCCACAGTCTAAGTACAATGGAAGCATTTAACTGGAGCTGAATCAAAACTAGTACTATTATTTGTTTCTTGTAGGGTTGCCATATGTTCAGATTTTTCCGGATGTTTCAGTGATTTCCGGCTGCCGTATTCTGGCTATGTCACCACCATTGACATTACCGTTGTAAAAAAATAATTTATTTGAATTTAGATGAAAAAAGATAGTTTAGATGAACGAACTTCCGTGTTCAAACTGTCTTTCTGCTTTTGAACAAGTTTTAATTTGCTAAGTGCTACTCAGTCTCTCATTAAAACTTCTTTAATTACATTACTCAGGGCGAAAATAGTCTTAGTCTTCAACAAGACCCATTGGTACATGTTAATTGGGTTCATTAAAGAGCTGTTGTTTTAACAAACTAAAACTGCTTTGTAAAAAATAACCTCAAGGGGAAAGGTTTCAGTTAATAAGGTTCATTGCTTCTGGGAGGTAGTTAGTTGTTGCAAAGAAGCACTTCAGGGAAACTCTGAGATATATGGAACTCTTCAAAAGTTTCTATTTGAAATAGCCCGTGATGGATTCTCAAGAGATTTAAATTTATTTGTTTTGATTAGATTCTGTATTGATTTTTTTCCCACAGGAAAATTATCCCAGATCATAAGATGTTATCATTCAGACACTAAAACAGGTGCACATTCCTATTTGTCCCAGTGAGTGCCCTTTAACATTTAAATGATTATCTCCACTGTCAGTTTCTAATTACTGATCAAACAGGAATCTTCTAATAGCCAGCTTCTCTTCCTCTCTCTTTGGGTTCACATGGCTAATCTCTGCATGTGCTCAGCTAAATGGCAGAACCTACAAAGGCTGCTTGACTTGAAACCCATAACTTGGAAATGGACTAAATTACTTATCTGCTATTGGCTATAATATGCCATTTATTGGAAAGTTCATGTCTCATCTGGATAAGTTCATGTCCCCATCTGCTACAAACTGTTAGTTACTGATGACAACAGGATTAGGTCACTTCTATTCCAACTGTTATGAATAATAGAGGCGACTTGTTTCAGTGAGAGAGGATTTTCATAAAAATAGACATTGATGAAGACCTTGCTCTGTCTCATTACTACGTGCATTCATCTCTCTTAGATGGACTTGATGTTCAAATGACTACAAAAGGAGACGGAAGCAGGAAAGGTGAACCAAAGGAGAGGGGGCAGAGCCAGCCCACCCATGTGGCGCACTGAGGCAGCCACTTCGGGTGGCAGAATCCTGTGGGGTGGTGACCCTGTGGGTGCCCTCCCCACCCTGTTGTCACCACTGGAGAAGGGGAAAGAAGAAGAAGCTTCCAGCGAGATTTCATGGAGCTCTCATGAAATTGTTGCTGGGAAGCCACTTCACCTAAGGGAAGGAGAAGCAGGAATAAAACTATAGGATACCTGAAAAATTGTCTAACCCCTTATACACCCAATTGATCATGGTACTCAAGAGGTCAAGGCCTCTTGAAGGTACCACCTGATCCGGAGTTCCATTCTGTACAATATAAGAATTGAGGCTTTAGTGTTGTGGCACCTGCCCGCTGGGATTCCCCCTCCCCCATTAAATATTAGACAGGCACCATCTCTGTTGTCTTTTTGGCGCCTACTGAATACTGTCCTCTTTCAACAAGCCTTTTAAGTCGGGATATTTGGTCCCCATTTGCATCTGTATGGGAATTGTTTTCAATATATATTTTTTAAAATGTGTTTTTACTGTTTTATTGCTTGCTGCTGGAAGCAGGAAAAGAGATGTTTGAGACTCAAAGATTTTCCAGATAACACGAAGGAAACCAGTCAATGCAACTTATGTGCTCCAGAAATAACAAGCTATTGAGTCCTCAGTGAATTTCTTCAAGAACTGGATTCTTCTGGGACTGACAGTCATCCTGGAAGAATATAAAACCATTGTTTGTTTCCTCCTAAGTTCTCACCCATCACTGAATGAGCAGCAGAACAGTTACTCTCCAGAATGATCCGCTTTCCTTCTTTGATTGAATTATGCTTCTCCTTGGCTTGTTGACTTATCCATCATACTTTATCAGAGACCAGCTCTGATCCTTGTAGCACATGGACACCTAATTGACAAAATATATATTCTGTGTAGATCTAGGAGGAACAGTGGCAAATGCAGTTGGTTCAAGTGCAAATTCTACTGTCAGAATGAAGCTTGACAGCTGCTTCAGAGATAGAACTAGCTGAACAGGTTTTCAGGTTAATAATGTATGGGCACAATTTTGGGAGAGAGTGGTTCATGCATGAAGAAGAATCTATTTCCAGTTGTGGCCATAAAGGATGAAGGTAAGCAAATGCTTCAATAGTCAAAACTGTCATTCTATCTGCATAGACATAATGGACACCAAGGAATGGAACCTTCCAGATTTTCATCCAAAAAATTCCAAAATATTTAAAAGGGTCATTGGTGTTCTTGCTGTTCTAAATGAGTGTGTGAGTATAGGAAAGATCCGTTAGCTGAGAATCTGAGACCTAAGACAATGAGGAAGTTAGCTTTTCCTTGCTTTGGTGGTTATGTATACAGTTGGCTCTTGAAAAACAAGTTTTCCTCCTTTATGTGTGCTTCTGCTGCCAGAGGGAATGAAATGACCTTTGGCTGAGCGGTAAAATCTTTGACTGGCTGCAACAGGACAGGGGTGGGAATCATCAGGATGGGAGAGACCTGAAGACCCCGTAAAGCAGCCTTCCCCATGCTGAGACTCTCCAAATGTGTTGGACTTCTAATCTCAGCCAATGATCAGGGCTGTCGAGAGTTGTAGTCCAGTCCCTCTGAAGGACACCAGACTACTAAAGGCTTGTTAAAGAGAAGCCCATACGGATGAAGGAAGTTATCCTTCACTGCTAGGAGAAGTCTGATGGAGCAAAGAAACAGAATCATCACCCAGTCTGACCTGGTAAAGGAAATTCTCACTGTCCCTAAATATTGTGACCATCTGGTTCCTGAAAACAAAACCCATTTTCTGAGGGGCTTCTTACCCCAGCAGACCATTTTCAGTTTTCAGACTAGGGTCAAACTAGGGGTGGCAGTGGCTTAATAATGTGTCTGCCTATTCATGCATGATGTTGGGGGGCAGGCGGGGGTTGCAGCTGCAGCAGAGTGCACACAATCATCGAGTCATAAGGGACCTGGGAGATCATGCAGTTTGCAATCCGCAGTACAAATGCAACGTCCTTATCCAGAGTCTATTGAAATGACCGTAGTGAATGAGGTTGTCTCTTCTATTGTCAATCAGTTTTTACTGCAAGAAAGTCCCTCCTGACCTATAGCCAAAATATGCTTCCCTGAAATTTTACCTCTTGACTCTAGAGCTTCTGTTTGGAGCAATAGACTACGTATATTGGACTAGCTGGACAAATAATATGATCACCTTTTCTATATCTGGTTTTGACCTTAAAGAGGGGCATAGGAGTAATAATAATAATAATAATTTATTATTTGTACCCCGCCCATCTGGCTGGGTTTCCCCAGCCACTCTGGGCGGCTTCCATAGAAACCAAAAAACACTAAAATATCATACATTAAAAACTTCCCTGAACAGGGCTGCCTTAAGATGTCTTCTGAATGTCAGGTAGTTTTTTATCGTTTTGACATCTGATGGGAGGGCGTTCCACAGGGCGGGCGCCACTACTGAAAAGGCCCTCTGCCTGGTTCCCTGTAGCTTTGCTTCTCGCAATGAGGGAACCGCCAGAAGGCCCTCGGCACTGGACCTCAGCGTCCGGGCAGAACGATGGGGGTGGAGATGCTCCTTCAGGAGTGAGGGAAGGAGAACCTGACCATGGTAAGGGGTGGCAGTGCTTTCCAGACCTCCTGCCACTGGCATCACCACAGCTTTTAATCATAGAATCATAGAATCATAGAGTTGGAAGAGACCACAAGGGCCATCGAGTCCAACCCCCTGCCAAGCAGGAAACACCATCAGAGCACTCCTGACATATGGTTGTCAAGCCTCTGCTTAAAGACCTCCAAAGAAGGAGACTCCACTACACTCCTTGGCAGCAAATTCCACTGTTGAACTGGGAGAGAGAAGGCAGCGACGTGGTCAGTGTAGTGCAAACTCACTGGCAGAGCCAACCCAGCCCTTCCTGCTAGTGCATTTGCACCACCTCTCCTTGTCCCTTCCCCTCTGTCTGCCGGTAAGCTGCGGAGACCAGGCGGCAATGGGAGGCCAGGTAGGTGCTGCCCCTCCCTGTCCCCAATGTTACCTGCCCCATGCTGCCCCCCATGCCCAGTGCACTTCTGCTATAGATGCTATTGGGAAGGGAGTTTGGGTGATGAACTATGAGACTTTTATATGAGGGGAGTGGGGAAGGTCTAGTTCCCTCCACCTTCACATAGGGATGTGGGGAGGGGATTTTGTTAGGCATGCATTTTAACGTGAAATTGCCAGTTTTTAAACTTCCCTGTCATTTGTCTTAGGCTAAGGATGGCAAAGGATCTTACAGGGGCAAATCAAAGTTCTGTGACTGAATTCATCCTTCTCGGGTTCTCAAGCCAGCCCCAAATGCAGAAGCTGCTGTTTGCGATCTTCCTGACCATGTACCTGATGACCCTGCTAGGGAACAGCCTTATTATCGTCCTTATCAGGACAGACTCCCGTCTCCACACACCCATGTACTTCTTCTTGGCCAACCTCTCCTTCTTGGACATCAGCTATAGTACCACTATAGGGCCCCAGATGCTGATACACCTCCTCTCCCAGCGGAAAACCATCTCTTTTGCTGGCTGCGCTACCCAGATGTACATCTTCCTGTCCCTGGGGATAACTGAGTGTGTCCTCTACGCTGTGATGGCTTACGATAGGTATGCCGCCATCTGCCACCCGCTGCGCTACACCCTCATCATGAGCCGGCCTCTCTGCCTCAAGATGGCTGCTGGGTCGTGGGCCTGTGGCTTCTTCTTTGCCATGATGCATACTGGCTTCACCATGCAGCTGCCTTATTGTGGCCCTAATGAGATCAACCACTTTTTCTGTGAGGTGCCGGCCATCTTGGAATTGGCCTGTGCAGACACCCGGGTCAATGAGCTGGTGGACTTTGTGGTGGGGGTGATTGTGCTCATGATCCCACTTTCTTTCATAGTGGTATCGTACGCTTTTGTCTTAGCAGCCATCTTGCGCATCCGTTCAGCCGAAGGAAAGTTCAAAGCCTTTTCCACCTGCACCTCGCACATCACCGTGGTGACGCTCTTCTACGGGGCTGCCATGTTCATATACATGCGCCCAGCATCCAGCTATGAGCCAGAGAGGGACAAGAAGTTCTCTCTGTTTTACAATGTGGTGACTGCTCTTTTGAATCCATTTATCTATAGCCTAAGGAACAATGATGTCAAAGGAGCCCTGGTCAAACTGGTTTTCAAACAGTAAGCTGTAGTGCCTAATGTTCACGGGCAGAAGCAAAGTAAAAACGAAAACAAGGAAAAAACGGTAGTAGCCCATCCTATTGTCACTGCATGACTCATACACTGTTCAAGAGTGGGGGTGAGGCAAGAAGGTTTCTGCGTCTTGCTAAGATACATCAGGCATCTGCCAGGGACTGGCTGGATGTCAAAGGGCAGTGGGAACCTCCAAGAGAAGAAAGCTGAAAGCCAGGGAATTGGTGGTGGGACTACGATGAGTGGCCAGAGGGAGAAGAGGGAGCAGACCGGGAGGAGGTGTTGGAAGCTGAAGGGGCAACAGGGTTTTGTGAGCAGGAAGCGTCTGTGGCAGAGAGCAGCCCAGACTCAGAGGCAGAAGCAGAGGCTGGAGAGGAGGGGGGCCAAGAGGCAGAGATGAGGCAAACAGATGAAGAAGCCACGGGTCTCCTATGCCTGCTGTGACCTGTTCCCCTCGTCCTTGGTCTCTCAGAACCCACTGAGGTATGAAGAGAGCGAAGCAGAGGCAGATAAGGTGCCAGAGTCTCTAATTACTTGAGAAGTCCTGGGGGAAGAGGAGACTTAGGCAGCTGTGCAAAGATAGGGACCTTCAGTCCTCGCAACTGCCTCATTGGGGCAAGATCTACTGGGAAGAATTGCTGTGCTCTCTAGGCCTGAGCTGTTTTGTTTCTTTGAATAAAGAGCGTTAACTTCACTGATACCGTGTGAGTTATTGCTGGTCTGCTTCTGACACCCACCCAGATAGAATCTCTGAGGGTGCTACAATATGCTGCAGGAGTAGGGAAGCACAGGTCTCCGTGTCCAGCCCTCAGGAATCTTCCCAGGTCTTGCCCCTCACTGATCCTGCTCCACACCCTTCTTTTGCCTGGCTGGAATATGTCTTTGGCAATCTCTCTTGTATAAAGAGGTCTGTGTGTGTGTGTGTGTGTGTGTGTGTGTGTGTGTGTGTGTGCAATGCAGCCTATTGACTGGATTATAGGTCATATTCACACAATACATAGAATCATAGAATCATAGAGTTGGAAGAGACCACAAGGGCCATCGAGTCCAACCCCCTGCCAAGCAGGAAACACCACCAGAGCACTCCTGACATATGGTTGTCAAGCCTCTGCTTAAAGACCTCCAAAGAAGGAGAATCCACCACACTCCTTGGCAGCAAATTCCACTGTCGAACAGCTCTTACTGTCAGGAAGTTCTTCCTAATGTTTAGGTGCAATCTTCTTTCTTGTAGTTTGGATCCATTGCTCCGTGTCCGCTTCTCTGGAGCAGCAGAAAACAACCTTTCTCCCTCCTCTATGTGACATCCTTTTATATATTTGAACATGGCTATCATATCACCCCTTAACCTCCTCTTCTCCAGGCTAAACATGCCCAGCTCCCTTAGCCGTTCCTCATAAGGCATCGTTTCCAGGCCTTTGACCATCTTGGTTGCCCTCCTCTGGACACGTTCCAGTTTGTCAGTGTCCTTCTTGAACTGTGGTGCCCAGAACTGGACACAGTACTCCAGGTGAGGTCTGACCAGAGCAGAATACAGTGGCACTATTACTTCCCTTGATCTAGATGCTATACTCCTATTGATGAGGCCCTGAATTGCATTGGCTTTTTTAGCTGCCGCGTCACACGGTTGGCTCATGTCAAGTTTGTGGTCAACCAAGACTCCTAGATCCTTTTCACATGTACTGCTCTCAAGCCAGGTGTCACCCATCTTGTATTTGTGCCTCTCATTTTTTTTGCCCAAGTGCAATACTTTACATTTCCCCCTGTTAAAATTCATCTTGTTTGTTTTGGCCCAGTTCTCTAATCTGTCATCCAAGTTGTTGATAAAGATGTTGAATAAAGCACTCTTTTGCCACTTCAAACACTGTGGAGAGAGAAATATTTCTCCCTCTCACTAGAATTCATGCACATCCAATGAAACTGGACATTGGAAGATTTGGGACAGATAAGCAAATGTGCTTCTCCATACGGTGCAGAGTTAAAACTATGGAAGTCACTCCCACCAGAGGCTGTGGTGTTCACCAATTTGGAGGGCTTTGAAAGACAAATATATGGAGGTAAAGCCTATCCAGCAGGCTCGTTCTCTCTTGTTGTTAATAGTGATCCGTTGGTTCCCTGTGAAAAGGGAAAGACTGGAGATGCCATGGTTAACACTCCCATTTCTGATCTGAGGGACAATAAAGCAGCAGAATTCAGGACAGTTAAAGTGGGGTCTCAAAACACCATTGTGCTATTTGAAAGCACACAAGATAGAAGGCAGAGGGGAGAGAAGGCAGAGAGTACAGCAAGGTCCAGGGTGACCAAGAGAGGGAAGCTGGAAACTGTGTCAGAGCACAGAAGAACGCTTCCGTGCTCAGACCACAGAAGATGAATCATGGTGACATTCGACTGGATAATGACAATAAAATAGTATTGTAGTTGCGTCTCGGACTCTATGATGGATGCGCTGTTATCTACAGGAGCTGTGGGCAGCGCCTATGGCTCTTCAGATGTTCAATTCCTTCTACCACCTGCCCCAGACATCAGAGCAAATGGTTGACACTGGTAGGTGATGGCACCCAGCTACATCTAGAAGCATGGGAAACTGCCTTAGATTGAGTCCACCCAACTCAGTAGAGATGACACTGGGAGTGTTAGGATATAGTTCCGTTCCACCTTAAATGGTCAGGCATGATTGTTGTGTGTCACATGCCTGTTTACTTCCTGCTCACTGGGAGTTTTTGTTTTGTATATAGCTTTTGTTCTGGCTGTTTTCCTGAACACGGATGCAAGCAGTCATGTTTTTCCTTTGTTCTGATCTACGCTGAATAAAGCTGTAAATATACTCTCCTGGCTGAATCTTCCATTGTGGAAACTCTGCAGATAGGGTGTGCACGAGTCTTGAAATGTGTCTGAGGCTCATGTTGCTAATTGACTGATACTGTTCCAACGGGAGACCGGGAGATTATCCGGAGACGACCTGGAGGCCTGCCTGATGGCTTCGTCTCCCTGGCAGTATCCCAACAACAGGTTATGGGCCCAGATTCAAGGCACTTACAGGAGAGTAAGACTGCGGAAGACTGCGAGAGGTATGTGGGGAAAAGCAAGACTTTTCTGTGCCGCAGCAGAGTTTTTTATGTCCGAGCCAACTAATTAGGCTGGAGGACAGCAAGTAGGCTTCGTTGATTTACGAGCTGCTAAAGATAAGGCTGATTGTAAAAGGGAAACCAGCTCACGGTTGGCTTTGTAGGGTTTAATGTAAGGGAAGTTCCCAGTTGTCCCTTGAGATGCCAGGGTTAGAACTGGGGATCTTGTGCATGCAAAACAGACGCTCTGCCATGGAGCTATGAATAGGAACCTGCTGTCTGCTTCATGGGTGCTACTAGACAACCCACGTAAGAAACACTGTGGCATGGCATGGCGGCATCTTCCCGTTTCTCCTCAGGCGGCAAAATGGGACACACCGCCCCTGGCCATGGCTTTCCACCACAGGTTTCAGAGGGCTACATGTTTCCCCATATCTGACATAAGAGGTGGTTCTTAATTGCTCCGTTGGTTCAAATCAATACAGTGGTACCCCGCAAGACGAACGCCTCGCGAGACGAAAAACTCGCAAAACAAAGGGTTTTTTCGTTTTCGAGTTGCCTCGCAAGACGAATTTCCCTATGGGCTTGCTTCGCAAAACGAAGCTTGCCCCGGGGACAGCGGGTCTTCTCTTTTGAAGCAAGGGGCGGCGGGGAGAAGCGATCTTCTCCCCGCAGCCCCAGGTCCGGGGACAGCGGGAAGCGCTTCCCGCTGCCCCCGGACCTCTTTTGAAGCAAGGGGCTGCGGGGAGATCGCTTCTCC
The DNA here is from genome assembly GCF_964106645.2 of Podarcis pityusensis. Taxonomy (NCBI): domain Eukaryota; kingdom Metazoa; phylum Chordata; class Lepidosauria; order Squamata; family Lacertidae; genus Podarcis; species Podarcis pityusensis. The sequence continues at coordinate 109,009,956 of NC_138029.1, forward strand.
CCACCGCCCCTTGCTTCAAAAGAGGTCCGGGGGCAGCGGGAAGCGCAGCGCTTCTTCCCCGCTGCCCCCGGACCTCTTTTGAAGCAAGGGGCTGCGGGGAGATCGCTTCTCCCGGTGCTCCGAAGCGGGGCCGGGGGCGGGAACACCTGCCCCAGCCGCCCCACTTCGGAACGCTGTTCCGAAGCGGGGCGGGGGGGCGGGAACACCTGCCCCAGCCGCCCCACTTCGGAACGCTGTTCCGAAGCGGGGCGGGGGGCGGGGGAACACCTGCCCCAGCCGCCCCGCTTCGGAACGCTGCTCCGAAGCGGGGCGGGGGGCGGGAACACCTTCTGAAGGCGGGCGGGGGGCGAAAGTCTTTGTCCCCCCTGCCCGCCTTCCCAGGGGCTTTTAAATCGCCCCGGACAGCGGAGAAGTCCTCCGCTGTCCTGGGGCGATTTTAAAATGCCGCCCGCCAGCATTTTAAGATCGCCCGGACAGCGGAGAAGTCCTCCGCTGTCCCGGGTTTTTTTAAAATGCTGGGGGTGGGAAGAAAAGCCCTTCCCCCCCCCAGCCTTCAGAAGAGGTCCGGGGACAGACTGTCCCCGGACCTGGTCTGAAGGCGGTTTCCCTAGGAACGCATTAATTGATTTTCAATGCATTCCTATGGGAAACCATGCATCGCAAGACGAAAAACTCGCAAGACGAAGAGACTTGCGGAACAAATTAATTTCGTCTTGCGAGGCACCACTGTATATGGTTCCTTTTCAAATCAATAAGTGCCTAGTCTCTTTTAAGCTCCAATTGGTTGCATTTCTGTGTCTTTGCACCTGATATGCAGAATTCAGTTGCGAGTGTGACTGTTTGGAAAAGACTGGTATACTGAATGTGGCTATTCTCTGCTCCATTCGATAAAGTTATTATGCCTCTGTTTCGCTCAATGTCTCTGGGTCCCTCCACATCCCATAGGCAATTGCTGCAGCTTCTCCAGCCCAAACGTTAATTAAAAATGTGGGATTTAGGCGGCGTGTAAACCCAGAAAGGCTTTTCTCTCCCAGGGAGACCATTTTAATTTGCCTGAATGATGCAAAGGGAACAGCCATAGTTGCAAAATAAAATAGATTGTTCCAGCACCATATCCCACTGGTAAGGATTCCTTGGGCTATAAGAAGCATTTCACGGAGGAATGCAGATGGAAAGTCAAACATCAGAGGAAAGCATAGCAACCTTTTGTGGGGTGTAGATTGCAGGTAATAAGAAGATGGGGATAAGGCAGTTTTAAAGGGCATTTGGATTTCCAGTGGGGCAACCAGGACTGGGGTTGGGGGTTGAAGTTCAAAATGCCATGATTCAGCCCAGTTCTCCCCAGCAAATGACCACTATCAGCCCCCAGAACTGTTGGGTGTGCTGAGGCTATGAACAGATCTGACGACGGCCCCCACCAAGTCCTTTCTGCTCTCTCTTTTTTGAAAGAGGTTATAGTCTAGGGGGACTGGGTGTTGGCCAGCTGCTCATTTTCCTTTCCCATTTTCAGTTATCTGTTTTGCTTATGTGCACTTTTCTATACATGTTTGTTAACACTGGTTGGCTGGAAAATTCAGGTAAGTGTGACTTTCAAAGGAGGGCTCCGTTTTAGTTCTCACCTTGTTTTGGAAAGTGTGGATTTGACAGATTAGTCTTTTAATGCAAACTGAATGACTCCCCAACCCACTATTCCCAAGGGAATGTGCTTAGTGTCAGGGCAGCAAAAGCAAAGAGCATTTTATTCCTCAGCATGATGGCGCTCTGGTTTACATGGGTTTAAAATGCTCAAAGGTTCTGTTATTTTAATCAGACTTGGCAGACTGTTGTTTGTTCCTCTTGCTCCAGCTTGCCTATCAGGAATGTAGAAAGAGATAGAAAGCAGGGGATTGCGAGAGGAGGAGAGAAGAGGAATATTTATAAATCGATTTTTAGATTCCTAATAACTGTGTGCTTCACAAATAGAACTGTGTGCGTCACAACTGAAGCACCCAAAGACTGTGGGACAATAAAGTCCCAGGTCTGAGATGACCCAGCTGCACCCCTATGGATTTCTGAAAGCCACTAAACTTTTGCATTCAAGTTCTAGGGTTGACATATGCAAAGAAGGAAAAACCCAGACACAAAACGTTGTTGAGCTTTTTGCAAAAACCCAGACATTTTGCTGACAATCCCCCCGGATTGTAATTTCAACATTGGTATCCCGGACATTTCCAGGGGGAAACGGACATGTGGCAGCTCTAATTAAAGCATACAAGCCTGGAGGTTTCCCCCCAACCATCCTCATTTCAGCATGACGTATGTAATCTCATAAGATGGAGCTACTGTAGAGAATGTTTTAAAATGAAGTTCTGGCAGCTAGGGTGTTCCTTTGCTCCTATCTGTCTCCTTCCCCTGAACTGCTTCCTTCATCACTTCTCATCTCGCCCTTGCTCTGCTCCAGTTCTCATGCCTCTATCTTTTTAGGTGCACCTCTGACACGAAGGATGAATGGGACGTCCTGGACTGAGTTCATTCTTCTCGGTCTTCTCAACCACACCGTGATGCACACTGTTTTCTTTGCTGCCATCCAACTTGCCTACCTCATTGCCTTATCTGGAAACTGCCTCTTCCTATTTGTGATCCAAACTGGTCCTGATCTTCAGACCCCCATGTACTTCTTCCTCAGCCAGTTGTCCTTCATGGACATCTGTCTAATCTCTACTATTGTCCCCAGGATGACTGTGGATTACTTAGGGAAAGAGAACACAATTGAGTTGGCTGGGTGTGCGACACAGATGTTTTTCACGCTGACCATGGCAGGAGCAGAATGCCTCCTACTGAGTGTCATGTCATATGACAGGTATGTGGCAATCTGCAAGCCTCTGCAGTATCCCATCCTCATGAGCAAGAGGATCTGCTTGGCCATGTCGGCCGGCGTCTGGGTCGGTGCTTCTCTTCATGCCTTGATACACACCATTTCTGTGTTCCAACAGCCCTTCTGTGAATCAAATAGGATAGATCAGTTCTTCTGCACAGTCCAAGCTCTGCTGAAATTGTCCTGTTCTGATACATCCACTTATGAACATGGGATATACCTTACCGGCATAATATTGCTTCTCGGTCCCCTTTCCATCATCCTGGCTTCTTACATTGCCATTCTCATGACCGTCCTACAAATGCAATCGTTGGAAGGGATGCGCAAGGCTTTTGGCACCTGCCTGTCCCACCTCTGTGTGGTTGGCATCTTCTACGGAGCAGCCAGTTTTAAGTATATGAGACCCAGGTCCTACAGAACGGCACAACAGGATAAGGTTATCTCTGTGTTTTGTGACATTATGACCCCGATGCTGAATCCCCTGATATACAGCCTGAGGAACCGAGATGTGCTGGCTGCACTGAGGAAACGGATTGAAAAATGTACTCTGAATATACCATTGAGTAAATTCTGAGGCTGGCCACCGCAGAGGCAATCTATGGGTGTAATCTGTATGGGGCAGGGGGGTTGGTAAGGAGAGACCAAAGTTGCATGTGGACAGAGGCAGTCCTTCAGACACCCTATGCTGCCCTTCTGATAAGGATTCCCACCCACCACCCCCTTTAATTAAGAGCAAAACTACCGTATTTTTCGCTCTATAGGACGCACCCGACCATAGGACGCACCTTGTTTTACAGGGGGAGAACGGGGGGGGGATTCTCCCCCTCTCTGCGCAGCGCCCCTTCAGCGAAGCGGCAGGAGAAACGGAGCCCCTTCCATTTCTCCTCCCGCTTCGCTGAAGGGTCGCTGCGCAGAGAGGGAAAACTGTGCAGTGCCTCTCCAGCGAAGCGAAGCCTGGAGAGCAAGAGGGATCAGTGTGCACTGACCCCTCTCACTTTCCAGGCTTCAGGCAGCTATCCGCAAGCCTTCGGAGCACAGCAGGAACTTCGCTCCATAAGACGCTCACACATTTCCCCTTAATTTTTGAAGGGGGAAAAGTGTGTCTTATAGAGCGAAAAATATGGTATATAACTCCATGCTATGTATCTAACAAGCATAGTCTGGCCTTTTGTCCACTTTGTATTGGAGAAGCTCAATGTCCTTGCAATTGTAACAGATATCAAAGGTAACAGAAGTAAAAGAGGCTGGTAATCTTGTGTAAAATGTATTGTGTAAGATTCAAAGCCATGCAACTTTGATGTAGGGAACAGGGATATCTCAGAGAAGTGCTTGGAAGTGGTTGGGGTAATGTGCAGTGCTTGTTGGGATGCAGCCAAGGAATTGGGGGCAATTGGCAGGCCCCCATCAGGCCCCAGCCCACCGGCCAGTGTGCTGGGCGATCTCAAGTCCTTGGATCAGCATGAAACTGCAACCCTAGCTTCAGAAACCTTCAGAAGCTGGGCACGCACACTCAGCAGAGTAAATAACGCTGCAAAACAGAAGTGGCAGGGAGAGGCTGTGATGAGCCTATTTACAAGCAGTTTATTCAGCATACATCAGGACAAGAGGAAAACATGTCTTCTCTCCTTCGTGTCCAAGCAAGCAGCATAAGCAAAAGCTATACACAAACGGAAGTTCCCAGCAAGCTGTGCTGGGGTGTAAACAGGCATGTGACACACAACAGTCATGCCTGTACTTAAGGTGGAACGGAATATCCTAACAGTGCTATGGATGAGCATGGATTGGGAAGAGAGAAGGGGATATGGGTGGGAGAGAGGGAGGTCCTGGTGAAGATCAGATTTGTGGTAAATTGCTGAGGGAGATTTAACAGAAGGGCTGTGGAAGAGAAGGGGTGTGTGTGTGTGTGTGTGTGTGTGTGTGTACGTGGCACTTTTAGGACCCTGCAGTGGAGATTTTTCACTTAGGCTGACTGTGTCTTCTTCCGAGCTCCATGCAAAAAAAGAAATAAATGGGGTTTTTTAAAAACCAAATCTCTCTTCCCTGTTCTTCAGCTTTCTTCCAAAAAGCCCACCTCTTAACCCATATATAAATGAAAGCAATGTAAATTACAACTCCAGTTTGTTCACTCGTTTTCCCCTCAGATTATGGGTTCATCTAGTTTTATTTGTCTACAGAGCTCTCTCGTTTTATAGAGAGCAGCTGGCCCCGAGAGCCAAAGGCTCAGAATTCCAAGAAAACTGGTTTGTTCCCTCCAAACTTCTGACCGACATTTGGTCAAATGCATTTCCGTTCCCACAGGCGTTCCCTGGAGGCGACATGATGCATGTTATACAATAGGTGTGAACTGCGCTGGGACTCAAGCGAAGGGTGGACCACAACCAGAACATGAGTCCTGGGTCACATGTCACATTGTTTAAACCATAGCTAAAGTATGCAGTGTGCGTATGCGCCAGTATCTCAGCCAGTTAAGCAACAGATCATCGAGGCTACATATGGGGAAATTTCCTGCTTTGGGCTTCTCTCTTTTTTGCAAACGTTTTGTTTAAAGTCCTCGTGAAAATTCAACAGTAATTTTAGTGTGACTCTCTGCACATTTTGCTTTGTCTATACATTTTTGCCAAGCAGTTTCCCCTAATAGATGCACATTAGCATTCTATTTTCGTTAATACAGTGGAACCTCAGTTTTTGAGCATCTCAGAAGTCGAACGTTTCAGCTTTCGAATGCTGAAAACCCAGAAGTAACTGCTTCGGTTTTCGAACAATTTTCAGAGCCGAACATGCCACGTGGCTTCCGTTTTGAGTTTCCCTATTGTATTAAGGCTTCCGCTTTCAGTTTTCAGTTTTCAAATGTTTCGGAAGTTGAACAGTCTTCAGGAATGGATTACGGTCAAAAACCGAGGTTCCACTGTACCTCAGAATATTTGTACACATACATAGCTGGAGAACTGCATTGCATGGCAAGTCCCCTCCCCCATGTGAAATGAAGACACTGGACACGTTATTTAAGGTTAATGGGCATAAAAAGGCCACAACTTTATTGATTACAGAATTGAAAGGTATTGGCCTTAGGCATTGGCTCCTATCGACTACCCGGCATGGAGACCGGGAAGGGCTATCCACAAGCTGTGGGAGTCCTGTTGAAGTACGCCAACTAGGATCCCACGGGTGTCACCGCTCGGGGGCGTGCCGGAGGCCCTTACCTCCCTAGGTTTCGGACAAGGCAACGCCCCCTGGAGTCCTCTACCGCACTACCCTTTTCCTTGGGGAAGGTGATGGCGCTTCCTCCCCCCCCATTCATTTGCATAACAATAACCCCTGCCAATGCCTAACCGCCAATACCGCGGAAGTTGTGACGTTTGCTACGAGGTAGGCGAAAAAACCAAAAGGCTAAAAGTGCGCCAAGTTGGAAAAATTCCTACCAGGCCCCATGCGGCGACCAACCAGAGTCCATAGCAAGGTCATAGCTAGCTAAGCCTAAGGGAGAGTGGGATGGGGAAACCGCTCAGCTGGAAAGGGGAAAGAGGGCGGTCCCCGGGCGTGCCTGGCCTTAAGTAGGCTAGGCCACGCCTCCCCAGCCCGCCGATTGGCGGGCCGGGTCGAAGACACGCCCGGGGATTCCCTGGATCTCGCGGGGCCCCGTGTGTGTGGGAAGGAGTAGCCCGCAATCCCCTCTCCTCCCGAGCTCGGAAATGGCTTTGCAAAATTCCAAATTTCAAAGGAAAGCTATGTTTCGGCCCCCATATTCTTTTGGAACGTGTGGATTATGAGGGCTCATCTTCAAATGTGAACTTAATTGATTTCATCCACTAGCCAAACATAGGCTCTTCGTTTTTTCTCCTTCTCTCCGAACAAGCCAGGAGCTGTACCCAAGGGTTGTTCTTGGTTGACCTCTTGTGGTTTGTTGAGAGTGAGAGGTGATCACCAGCCTGGGCTTGGATTTATTGTTAAGGCAAGGCATGATGGCTTGACTCCAGGGAGCATACTATAGCAGGAGCATGAGAGGAGCAAAGCATCCATGATCTGGGCAGCTTTGCACAAATCATAGTTAGACGTAACTATGGCTTGAAATGATGTGTGAATGCGTCAATGACTTCTGAGCAGCGTTTATTTCATTTAAGACCATTAGCCTGGCAGCCAGAAAATGCAAACAGATTGTGCCTTGCAATGCAGTTAAAAAATATGATTTGTCCTATTCAATATGAATCTTCTTTAATATTGTGCATCACTTAAAAAACAACAATACCATAAATTGATTGAGGAGGGGGAGTGGATGAATAATCATAGAGTTGGAAGGGACCCTGAGGGTCATCTAGTCCAACCCCCTGCAATGCAGGAATCAAATAAGGAAATTATTTTTGCTCCATCACATCATCCACTGCCACAAACACACAGCAGGTTGAGAGAAAATCCCTTTGTTTGTTTGTTTGTTTGTTTGTTTGTTTGTTTATCTGATTAGTTGTTTGTCATCCAAAGGGTCTCCAAACGACTTCCATTGAAAAGAAAATATGCATACAGTGGTACCTCGGGTTACATACGCTTCAGGTTACAGACTCCGCTAACCCAGAAATAGTGCTTCAGGTTAAGAACTTTGCTTCAGGATGAGAACAGAAATCGGGTTCCGGCGGCATGGCGGCAGCAGGAGGCCCCATTAGCTAAAGTGGTGCTTCAGGTTAAGAACAGTTTCAGGTTAAGTACGGACCTCCGGAACAAATTAAGTACTTAACGTGAGGTACCACTGTATATACATTATGCCATAGAAAGGGGGAGGGAATCAGATAACACATCAATATGCCATACAACATATTGGGAAGACAAAATCAAAACACCCTCCAAAAAGGAATAATAGAAAACGTTAGCTGGTTGGCATCCGTCTGCCTCGGGAGACAATGGCGGAACACGCCTTTGCAGTTGAATTCAAACAGTTGAAAGGTTACAGTGCCTGTCAAAGAAAACTGGCAGTACGCAAATAATCATCAGCTAGGATCAAGTAACTGGTCTTTCCTTTTCACGAAGGATAAACATCACCAATGTCTGTTTTGCAGCTCCTACAACACAGATCAGGCACTGAGATGAATCCCACTTGCTGCCCTTATAGCAGTCTTCATGGCTGAGTCGATCCAAGCGTGCGGGTGGGTTGTGTACTCTCCGGCGAAGTACACTCTCCCTTCATTCTGTTTCAAAGCCTCGAAAAGCTGGGTGAACTGGTATGGAGTGGGTTGAGCAAAGGCCCCCATGGAAAACTTGTCTAGGGCCCACTTCTGTACAACGTGCCGGTTGCAGACGGATCTGAGGTAAGACTTGGAGACGTTGTGGATTTCCGACAGGTCATCCATCACCACGTCAACGCACTTTTCCTCGCTGAGGGGAACGAAGAAGTCGGCGTCATCATTGAACGTGTAAGAGGCCAGGAGTACCCCGAGGCCACTAGGGAAGACATGGTTCGGGTAATAGATCATTCGGGATGGGCGGTCCGTGATCGACTTCCCACCTCGGATCCCGTCTTTCTCCCAAAACCTGTCTGTGCAGGCCAAGGCGATTTTGGTAGAGCTTGCGTAATGAAAAGAACGCAGAGCGCGAGCCTTGGGGTGGGAAAGAAGAGGCTGGTATTTGATGAGCCGAGCGGCTTTCGCCGTCGCCGTGACGATGACGTAGTCGGCGGTCAGACTCGTCAAGGTTCCTTTGCCCCGCTTGCGGTAAAACACCCTCACTTTCTTGCCGGTGCTAAGTATTTTCTCGACGCTGCAGCTTAGACGGATTGTCCCGGGCATTTCCCGGGAGAAGCCGTTGGGGAGCTGGTCAAATCCTCCTGTGATTTCCTCAAAACTTGGGGAGGTAGAAGGAGGAAACAGGAGCAGAAAAAGAAAGGAAAGGAAAAGACATTGAACAGGGTGAGCAACCCAAGCAAAATATGCTCCCTGCAACATTTCCCAAGAGCAAAATGGCATATTATTATTCTCTGGTTCCTACAGTTACTAAGGCATATAATGATGGTATCCAGAGCAGCACAGCCATCACATTTCACTGCTGATTTTCCCCTCGCTGTGCCGCTTCTTATCTTTATGTGTTTCTCTGGCCCTCCTTTGTGACACCTCCAGCCTTTTTACCTCAAGTTGCAATGGTTGGCCCAGTAAGGGGTACACGGTAGACCAAAAGGCAACCTATTCTTCCCTTCCTCCCTGATTCCTTCTCATTTAGTAACTACTTGTTGAGAAAGCAGCTTATTTCATCTCAGGTTTTACTTCCTTCCTGCTTCTTTTCCAGGTTGAGTTAGCATGTCCTAGAGTTAACTTCTTGGCTCCATCTTGGCTCCATGTAAAGCCTAAGAATGACTTTGTTCGCCATGAGTAATAACCTTAAGTTTTCGTTATACTTTCTGGCTACTTCTTTCTGCACACCCCTGCAGTACAGTGGTACCTCGGGTTAAGAACTTAATTTGTTCCAGAGGTCCGTTCTTAACTTGAAACTGTTCTTAACCTGAAGCACCACTTTAGCTAACGGGTTCTCCTGCTGCCGCCGCCACACGATTTCTGTTCTCATCCTGAGATCAAGTTCTTAACCCAAGGTACTATTTCAGGGTTAGCGGAGTCTGTAACCTGAAGCGTATGTAACCCGAGGTACCACTGTATATATTTACCAAACTTCCAACAGGACCAAGACATTTTGCCACCTGAGGCAAAGGGCAAGACGTTGCCCCTCCAATGCTATTCCAAGATCGTGTCTACTACCATTCTGTGCTTGGAAGCTGACTGAACTGGCAGTGGACCAACCCCTACACCTGAAGGAAGCAAACTGGCTTAGAAGCCATAGTGCAGTCTGTGTGACATGCACAACTCTGTCCTCCAACAGCTTGCATCTGCCACCTAAGGCAGCCACCTCACTTTGCCTAGCAATAGGGCCGGCGGTACAGTGGTACCTCGGTTTTCGAACGTCTCCGTTGGTCAACATTTCAGTTTTCGAAGGCTGTGAACCCGGAAGTAAATGCTTCTGTTTTTGAACACTTTTCAGATGGAGAACATGCCACAGGGCTTCCGTATTGAGTTTTCTGTATTGAGGCTTTCGTATTGAGTTTTCGGTTTTCAAAAGTTTCAGAACTTGAATGGTCTTCCGGAATGGATTATGTTCGAAAACCAAGTTACCACTGTAGTGGCACCTGCCCTGTGGAACGCCCTCCCATCAGATGTCAAGGAAATAAACAACTATCTGACTTTTAGAAGACATCTGAAGGCAGCCCTGTTTAGGGAAGTTTTTAACGTTTGATTTTTTTATTTTTTTTGGCTTTATTATTATTAATAATATTCTGTTGGGAGCCACCCAGAGTGGATGGGGAAACCCAGCCAGATGGGCAGGATATAAATAAATAAATAAATAAATAAATGATAATAATAATCTACAGATCTTCTTCCAAATGCATATATTAGGAGAAAAGCGCAGTTAAATTTTCACAAGGACTTAATAAATAAATAAATCTGCAAACTGAAGTGGAGATGTGGACAACCAAATTTATAATATAATAATAATTTATTCTTTGTACCCCACCCATCCAACTGGGTTGCCCCAGCCCCTCTGGGCGGCTTTCGGCATATATGAAAACATAATAGAACATTAAGCCTTTAAAATCTTCCTTTTACAGAGCTGCCTTCAGATGCTATATAAGTACTCATCTCCTTAACCTCTGAGGGGAGGGAATTCCACAGGGAGGATGCCACTACCGAGAAGGCCCCCCTGCCTGATTCCCTGTAACCTCACTTCTCACAGTGAGGGAACCACCAGAAGGCCCTCGGAGCTGGACCTCAGTGTCCGGGCTGAACGATGAAGGTGGAGACGCTCCTTCAGGTTGGAATAACGAGAAACCAAAACTCCATCCAACTCAGTTACAGTATTAATGAAGCTGATACAATATCCCCTCCCCTTTACCTGTCATCGTCATAGAAGGTCACATAGTCCATAGCAGAATCAATAAATGAAGTGTAGAAGCCACCTTCTTCGTTCAAGAGGTCACCAATCATATCTACTGCTCCCTTGCTCAGATTTCCTTCTTTAATTAAATATCCCTGTTTGGAGGAAATGGGGGGGATTAGCTAGAGAAAGGCTAGTTAAAAGTACACATGCTTCCTTATTTGAGCTAGACAGTCTTACCTTGGGTAACAGCCACTTCAGGTTGCGTTTTTTTGGGTTGCGGACTACCAAAATCTGGAAGTACCGGAATGGGTTACTTCCGGGTTTCAGCAGTCACGCATGCGCAGAAGCACTAAATCACGCTTTGCGCATGCGCAGAAGCGCCGAATCGCAACCCGCGCGTGCGCAGACACGCAAAGGCAGGTTGCAAACACTGCGGGTTGCGAACGTGCATCCTGCATGGATCACGTTCGCAACCTGAGCGTCCACTGTAGCTAATTTATCGGCAAACATAGTCCAACAGCATGGTCACAGATTCCCCATTCCTGTTTTGTCTTCTGCATCCAATTTTCCAACCAACCAAAGATTCTAGGGGCCTAATGATAATTTTAGCAAACAGAATGGCTGTACAGTGGTACCTCAGGTTACATACGCTTCAGGTTACAGACTCCGCTAACCCAGAAATATTACTTCGGGTTAAGAACTTTGCTTCAGGATGAGAACAGAAATCGTGCTCTGGCGGCACGGCGGCAGCAGGAGGCCCCCATTAGCTAAAGTGGTGCTTCAGGTTAAGAACAGTTTCAGGTTAAGTACGGACTTCCAGAACGAATTAACCCGAGGTACCACTGTATTTTCACTGTTAGTGCAAATGCACAGGCTGTCAGAGCCTGCCCATGTTCACTAACGTGCTAAGAGGATAGCTCCATTGATTTAGTGTGGCGCGCATGTACCTGAACGTGCTGCCAGGTGGCCCACTTTACATAGGACAGTCTTTGGTTCAAAAGGCTGTTTAGTTCAAGTTCTGTTTAACGTTAATGAACCATTAAGACAGAGAACAAGCAGGCGAAGTTCAGCCATCAACCGTTCGCACTGGTAATTCATACAAAAGTTTTATACAAGGGCGACAATTCATATCAAAGTAAAAATACTGCAGACAAGCAAAGGCCCACTTTGCCTACCTTGACGGAATATGAGTCGTATTTTTCCTTCAAAATCGTGCAGTTTTTTGTTACCTGCATGGTAAACATAAATATTGTTACTGGATCAGAAATGCCCATTTGAAACCTTCCTCACCACCCTTAAAGCATTCATTCAGTGTTCAGTTAAGAAAAAACACTCTGGTCACATTTGAAGATTTATTAAGTGATTCTTATGTTAACTGATATGCTCTGACGATATTATATTAACAGTAATGGCCCACAACTGTGCATTGAGTTTCAAATGCCCAAAGGGAGTTTGGGACTTGTGTTTTTTCTGAACAGCAGCAGCTCCTTTCTACCACTGCCATGTTGTTTTGAAACAAACAGGACTTCAGGGCAAGGCTTGGGAAGTGGGCTATGTTTGCAGTCATGTGCACTGCAAGTTCCCAGCCTGGAAGTAATAATATCTACATGGGGAATTATGGGAGTTGTCTTATGTGCGATGTGGAGGGCATGTGTTGCTTTATTTGTTTGTTTGTTTTAAGCCCTTCATCATAAAGCCTTGACAATTAAAAGTCACCACCCTCGTCAAAAGACGCAAGGCTTGCGCAACAACGGGTGAGCAAAAGGAATCCACACAACAGAGGAACACAGCGCAAAACCGACAAAGAAGCTTTGCGAAAAGCGTGAAGAGAAAAGAAAGAAAAGATGGGAAGAGCAGACTAGAAAGCAACTCCAGAAATCATCCATAGTCTGACGTGCCTTTGCTAATAAAGGTAAAGGTAAAGGGACCCCTGACCATTAGGTCCAGTCGTGGCCGACTCTGGGGTTGCGGCGCTCATCTCGCTTTACTGGCCGAGAGAGCCGGCGTACAGCTTCCGGGTCATGTGGCCAGCATGAGTAAGCCGCTTCTGGCGAACCAGAGCAGCGCACAGAAACACCGTTTACCTTCCCGCAGGAGCGGTACCTATTTATCTACTTGCACTTTGACGTGCTTTCGAACTGCTAGGTTGGCAGGAGCAGGGACTGAGGAACTGGAACTCACCCCATCGTGGGGATTCAAACTGCCAACCTTCTGATTGGCAAGTCCTAGGCTCTGTGGTTTAACCCACAGCGCCACCCGCGTCCCTCAGCACCACCCGGGTCCCTGCCTTTGCCAATAGAAAGGCCTTAATTTGCCCCCCCCCCCAAAGCTTGTATGGTCACAGCCAGGCCAGCCAGCCTCCCTGTGAAGGGCATTCCCTCCCCCCAATAAAAAATTGGAGCACCACCATGGGAAGGCCTTTGTAGAAGCATAGTGTGTATCTGCTAAAGGGAGTAACCAGTTCCACTGCCGAACTGAATACCTGCTGCAGGTAATCACAAGCAGGGAGAGGCAGCATCAGTCAGCAGGGCAGCGTGGCAGTGGTTACCTGGCTTCCCAATGTTGGGAGGGCCAAAGTGTTGTTGAACGAACTCCTTATAGTTTGGGTGCAGTGGGGTGCATTGGCTCTGTCCTGGACCCCACCGATCTTGCCCTTCTCCCTCTTTGTAACCAGCAGCAGTGCTTGGCATTGGGAAGCTGGGCGAGCGATGCCCGTCTGCTGACCACTACTTGGGAAAATGGCTGCTGAACGCAGGCCCTGCTGCTGGATTCGCCTAGGCATCTGGTTGGCTAGAAACAGGATGCTAGACTGGGCGGACCTTTATAGTCCTATGTGATCGGAAGAGGGTACTTGAAGCCAGGCCTTACCAGAGGACCTTAAGATGCAGGCAAGCTGGTTCATGAACACACAGCCTATTTACAAAACACCTACCTGATCCAGTGCCTCGTGGAAGAGTTTAGAGGCAGATTTCCCCCTCTCATTGGGAGCTACTTCATATCCAAACAGCTCGGCGTTTTCCTCCACCGCAGACACTTTTTCCTTTCTATTTCTAATGAAGTACCAGGCATTCTTATCCGTCTGAACAAATGGGTTTAACGTGAGGTTGAATTTCTTAATATATTCACGAACAATTCTGTGGAGGAAAGGAGTAAGAAAGGCCTTTTTTAAAAAGTATATGTGTAAAATAATATAACAGGACATGATACTTTCATATTCAGGGATGTTAGCAAGGCTGCGAAGCATTCATTACACACCCACAGATCAGAAGGGAGGATAATGCCAGATAGGAACAAAAGGCTGAACATATTTTGTTATGGCCAAGAATGCAGCAGGTCTTGTAGGGTCACTTCCTGTCAGGGAACTGCCATCAGCTCAGGGGCGAGAGGGGAAAGGGCGGACGGATTACAGAGAGCCCCCAAAGATCGTGGGAAGCAGCACTTCCTCAGCGAAGGAAGGAAGCCACGCCTCTAGTGGGGAGGAGATGCAGGGCTCGGAGGAGGCAAGGCGGTGCCAGGACACCTTGCCTGAGCAAAGCGGGGAGGAGGGAGGTTCCCCGTTACCCAAGCCTTCCTTGCGCAGTAGGCTTTCGCGCAGAGAGGGGAGGCTTAGGCTGGGGGTCAAGAGACTACTCTGCTGGGGAAGATTTAAGGACCGCCCACTCTCAGATTCTGCCAGTGAATCAGCAAGACATGGAATAGAGGCGCTCTGCATTGTAAAGGTTTTAAGCACCAATAATAAAGCTTTAGAACAGACCAGTCAGGCATCTTGCCTGATTGCTCCCGAGCAACCACCCGATACCCTTAACACTTCCCCTTCCCAAGTCTGCTCTCTAGGCAGACGCCTACTCAAAACTAAAAAAACACAGCAACTGCTAATTCCAGGAAATGGGAAGGAGGGTACATCCAAGATAAAATGAAGTACTTCATCCGCAGATGTTTCTAAAACAGGATGAGTTTTGTGCATGATGGGCAACAAGCTTTTTGCCTTACTTCTGTGCCTTGGGCAGACGCATCGGTCCCATATCCATGTACCAGTCTTTCTCACGATAGGTCTTTATCCGACCCCCAATGCGGTCACTGGCTTCCAGAATCTGAACCTAGGAACAAATGCATTGTCGCTGTTTATGCTTCACTTCCTTACCGATTGCTGCTCCAGAAACAAACAAGCACACAGTAGTGGACCTACATTTTGGGGATCCCGAAGCGTGGACTGTCATGGGGGCCCCTTCACAACCAGAAACAAGGTTGGGGCAACCACTTTCTTCAGTGGGGTTGTTCCACGACAGATCACCACAGCTTTATAAGATTTGTGCTACAGACTCCCGAACTTTGGGATTGTTAAAATACATACAACAAAAATAATGAATTTGAGTTGTCCGACTCAAATGGGGTCTAGTAGACCCAAAAGGGATGCAGGTAGTGTAGTGCTGTGGTCTAAACCACTGCGCTTCTTGGGCTTTCCAATCAGAAGGTCAGCAGTTTGAATCCGCACAACGGAGGGAGCTCCTGCTGCTTTGTCCCAGCTCCTGCCAAATTAGCAGTTCAAAAGCACACCACTGCAAGTAGATAAATAGGTACTGCTGTGGCGGGAAGATAAACTATGTTTCCGTGCACTCTGGTTTCCATCACGGTATCCCGTTGCACCGGAAGTAGTTTAATCCTGCTGGGCACGTGACATGGAAAGCTGTCTGTGGACAAACGCCGGCTCCCTCGGCCTGAAAGCAAGATGAGCGCTGCACCCCATAGTCATCTTTGACTGGACCTAACCATCCAGGGGTCCTTTACCTTTTTACCTAGATGACCCCCAAAAATTAAGCAACGTGGACTAAAGTCACATCTGGGACCCCTCTGAGATTAAGAGCCCCGAAGCTTAAGTTTCATTAGTTTCATAGTAGATTGGCCCCTGCAAGCATGGATGTGAAAAACATAACTATGCACATAGGAGGTGCAATAGCTTCATTACATGGGGCAAAATGCGCAGGCAGGAACTCTCAAGTTCAGACCTTGGCACCTACAATTAAGGGTCTCAAATGGCAGGTGAAAGAGCCCATGTTCTGCAGAACCACTCATTTTAGACCCACCCCCCTTCTTCCTCCTTTTTGTCAAGATTAAAGACCTGTGTTTCTCAGATTGCAGATCTCACTTTATTGGCCGAGGGAGCTTCCGGATCATGTGGCCAGCATGACTAAGCCGTTTCTGGAGAACCAGAGCAGCACACGGAAACGCCGTTTACCTTCCCGCCGGAGCAGTGCTTATTTATCTACTTGCACTTTGACGTGCTTTCAAACTGCTAGGTTGGCAGGAGCAGGGACCGAGCAACGGGAGCTCACCCCGTCATGGGGATTCGAACCTCCGACCTTCTGATTGGCAAGTCCTAGGCTCAGTGGTTTAACCCACAGCGCCACCCGCGCTCCTATGCATGGCTACTAAGAAGTAAATCCACTTGACCCCAAGGAAAGTGCACACAGGATAGCAGCCTTTATTAGTACAATTACCTGATGTCCCGCATCTTTCAGTAATTTGGCAGCAGTGAGCCCGCTTATTCCTGCTCCAACAATCACAATGGTCTTTGGATTTGAAGCCTTTCCCAGCCCATTTCTGGCAACATTTAACAGCTCCTCATAGTTGGGATCCTCAAAACACTTCATCCATTCCTCGTGGTCCTCAGCGTGATTTGGGGAAACCAAGGCTATCACGAGCAGCAGGAACGGGAAAAGTGCTAGAAAACAAGAAATGATTGAGCAGGAACTATATATAAAAATGGAGAGTGAATTCATAAATGACATCTGACGCCCTTTTAAAATGTGTTGTTTAAATTGGGTTGTTTTTATTTTTGTTTTTAATATGTATTTTGTGTTTTTATATTGTGAATTTATGTTGTGAACCTACCTGAAACCTGTGAGCAGTGCTTTTTTTCTGGGGGTGCGCATACCCCTAAACATTTTGTGAATCTTTGTACTTTTGTCCATTTACTGTATTTATTTTTCCCAATTTGAACTATAAAATGGTGATTTTCTTGAGTCAAAAATGAGAGTACCTACCCCTAAACATTTTTTTTTTAGAAAAAAAGCACTGCCTGTGAGTATAGGGCAGTATACAGATAAATAATAATAATAATAATGCATGAAAAATGCAAATTTTGGTTGATTTGTTTGAGTCAAGCATTTTGGCACCTTCCAATTTTGAATTCTCTAGAAATCACTGAAATAACCACTTAGTCCTTGACCCCCAACTGGGTGGGCACCTGGTGCCTATTTTCTTTTTAATTGTCTATGTTACAAATGGGGCCAGAGAAATATTACTGTAGTCTCTTCTCACAACAGAATCAAATGTACTAACTGCAGGACTTTTTTTCAACCGGAACTCAGTTCCGGCACCTCTCAGGTGGGTGCCATTGCAATTATAAGAGAACAAGGGTTCAGAGTGAGTTCCAGCACCTCTTTTTCTAGAAAAATAGCACTGATTAACTGTATAGCTGCCCTTGGCCAAAATTAAGACACAGCACTAGATATTGCCTCCCAATTGTTCTTCTTCCCTTTACTGCAGCTGCTACCCTGTGCCAAAGCTCCAAGTCTCCTCCGAACTTCCCTGTCTCCCTGCCTGCTTTGACCTATAGCCCTCCCATGTCAGAAAGCATTCCTTTTCACAAAGATGATGAAGAAAGGCATTAAAAAGATGAAGACAAAGGCATCGTTACAATTAAGACAACAGTTACCATATTTTTTCCTCTATAAGATGCACTTTTTCCCTCCTAAAAAGTAAGGGGAAATGTGTGTGCGTCTTATGGAATGAATGCAGGCTGTGCAGCTATCCCAGGAGTCGGAACAGCAAGAGGAATCGCTGCGCAGTGCTCCCTCTTGCCGTTCTAGCTTCTGGCTTAGCCCCTCAGTCCCTTCCCCCACCTCCCGGAAAAGCCCCCAAGAGCATGTCAGTGACGGGCTGCCCTTCTCCCTCCTCGGGGAAAAGCCCCCAAGAACCACACACACGCTCCACACGGCTCATAAAAGGGATGCATACAGGCTCTGCTCAGCGCTCCCTTTAAAGAATATTTTTTTCCTTGCATTCCCCCTCTAAATACTAGGTGTTTCTTATGGTCGGGTGCGTCTTATGGAGCGAAAAATACGGTACAAAAAAATGAATTCAAAGAAGAATTTTGTAAGCAAGGGATCAAGGAAGAGACGGTGGATCTATCTCCTTGTCCTTCTCACATCGGACATCAGATACCAGCCTTGGTGCCCAACCAACACTGCTGGACTCCAACACCCATCATCCCCCACCAGCATGGCCAATGCTCAGTTGTAGTCCAACAATATCTAGAGGGCACCAGATTGGAAAAGGATGTCGTATACCTTAATCATCCCCAATAGAGGTTTGTCCAAGGTTTCCATAAGGGATAGTCAACATATGGCTCTAGCCAGCTGACACTGTTGCTATGACGTTACTACAGTAACAGCAACAGAAGGTAGGTAGCCGTGTTGGTCTGACGCAGTCGAAATATATAAAAAATAAAAAAAATGTCCAGTAGCACCTTAGAGACGAACTAAGTTTGTTCTTGGCATATGAAAAGCAATTGTAATGAACAGATTACCCTAGTAGGACTGCAATAAGTTCTGTAAGAAGGACTATTTGAAATATTGCAAGAAAGACTATGAAGAGAATTATTAGTTAGTGATAATTAAAAGTAATAGAGAAATTAAGAAATGCTGAACAAGTGATACAGAACGGAAAATCTTCAGAGGTTGTTGACGGAAGTCTAAAATATTGTATAAGATTAAAAGTTATGTTAAACGATTGTTGGAAATGATACGTTTAAAAAAACCTAATAAAAATGTATTTTTTAAAAAAATTGTTCTTGGTATAAGCTTTTGTGTATATGAAACCTCGTACCCAGAACAAACTTAGTTGGTCTCTAAGCTGCTACTGGACATTTTTTTTATTTTTTATATAAAAATATATATATATAAAAAACAGAAGAGGAGGAGGAGGAGGAAGAAGAAGAAGGAGAAGACCTTATAAAGTTAAAAACAGATCAGAATTATAAAGAGCATAGCCATAACTTGATGTCCCAGAGGACACTTGCATCCTAAAATTTCTATGAGAAAATGAAAGACTTACAGAATTGGTCCATGTTCTGATAGGCAGTGTAAGGATGGCAAGTGAATGCTCTTATTTTATAGCCAGAATGTGGCAGGCTATGAGCCAATAGTGATTCAGAAACCTCTTTGGTGACCAACCTCTCAAAGGGCAATTCCCAAACACACCTATCTGGTAAAGGTCACCTGAAGCTCAGTACACGTAACCGAGATGGATGGCACAATATAGTTGCATATCTTCTAAGAAAGTACCTTTAAAAAACACCTTAGGGTGCGGGAAAGACACACAAAGCTTGATCTGGAATGCTTAAAAGTGAGGCCAAGAAGATCTCACCTTTTGCCCAATGGGTTTTATAGGATATCCTGTAAGATTTTTAAGGGTCTAATAAAACTTGAATGGGTGGGAAGCAAGGAAAGCAATGACCTCAGTGTGATATAGTCAATCTTTCTAAAAATACAGGAAGGCAAATGTCAGAGATTACAGCATAATTTGCTCCGTGGCAGCTATCAAGCAACCCTGATATTTACTGACTGATTAGAAGACATTAGGTCAGATTAGATTGGACTCAGGTCAGGTTATAAAATATTTTACACACACACACTAAGACGTCCCCATTTCCCGGGGACAGTCCCCAGATTTACAAATCAGTCCCCTGACAAAATCCATCTATTTAGCAAGAAGTTGAAAAGTGTCCCCGGATTCATTGAGCAAAATCTGGTAACCTTAACACACACACACAATGAAATATATTAAATTAAAATATCCTACAGTGAAGACAAGGAGCAGTGTTGGATGGTAATAAACCAAGATAGTGTTGGACTAGGACCTGGGAGACCAGGGTTCAAATCTCCACTTGGCTATGAAGCTTAATATCCGTCTTTGGGTCAGACACTGCCTCTCAGTCTAGCCTACCTTGCAGGGTTTTGTGGGGGTTAAATGAGGAGGGGGAGAACCACGTAGGCCGCCTTGAGCTCTTTGGAGAAGATGTTGAGATATAAATGCGTTAATTAAGTAAATAACCACCTAATCCAAGAGCTCCTCGCCTCTAAGGTCAAATATGGCTAAAAAGGGACCCCTGACCATTAGGTCCAGTCACAGATGACTCTGGGGTTGCGGCGCTCATCTCGCTTTACTGGCCGAGGGAGCCGGCATACAGCTTCCGGGTCATGTGGCCAGCATGACTAAGCCGCTTCTGGCGAACCAGAGCAGTGCACGGAAATGCCGTTTACCTTCCCACCGGAGCGGTACCTATTTATCTACTTGCACTGGTGTGCTTTCGAACTGCTAGGTTGGCAGGAGCAGGGACTGAGCAACGGGAGCTCACCCCGTCACGGGGATTCGAACCGCCGACCTTCTGATCGGCAAGCCCTAGGCTCTGTGGTTTAACTCCCAGCGCCACCCACACCCCAAATATGGCTGGCCCTAAGCAAATTCTTTGGCCAAGCCCAATGCAAGAAAAGTGCCGGTGGTGTCGCAAGGCTCCCAATCAGGAAGAGGAAGCAAGCGTATTTCATGGTGATTGTGCCATTGGGACTGCACCGTTGGGACTTGAGGCCCAGTGCCTCGAGGCAAACGAAACCGATAACATGGTATCCACATAAAAGGCTGCTGACGGTAAAGAAAATAGGGGCAAAGGGAGCATTTTAAGAAGCAGGACTCAGCACTTGCAAAACCCAAGAACAATAAAAAGAGCATCAACAGAAGGAAAGGGTCCTCATACTTTTTAAACAGGGGGCCAGTTCACTGTACCTCAGACACTGTTGGGGGCCGGACTATAGTTTGAAAAACATATTAATTCCTATGCACACTGCACACAGTGTCGGAGCTTCATGCTCCGGTACCAGGGTGGAGGAGAGCAGGTGGGGGCGGGGCTGGGGCGTGTCCTGGGGGCATGGTGCGCCGCCCACAGGGGCGTGGCACAGGTCCTGGGGGCATGGCACCCAGCACAGGGGGGGAGGGCAGCTGCAATGGCACCCCACCGGGATCACGCTGCCAGGGGCGATGCGCTCCGCCCGCACTCCTCTTCCTTCGCCAGTGACTGCACATATTTTATTTGTGGTGCACAAAAAGCAGGGGAAACAATTGTTGTTGTTGTTGTTTAGTCGTTAAGTCGTGTCCAACTCTTCGTGACCCCATGGACCAGAGCACGCCAGGCACTCCTGTCTTCCACTGCCTCCCGCAGTTTGGTCAAACTCATGCTGGTAGCTTCGAGAACACTGTCCAACCATCTCGTCCTCTGTCGTCCCCTTCTCCTTGTGCCCTCCATCTTTCCCAACATCAGGGTCTTTTCCAGGGAGTCTTCTCTTCTCATGAGGTGGCCAAAGTATTGGAGCCTCAGCTTCAGGATCTGTCCTTCCAGGGAGCACTCAGGGCTGATTTCCTTCAGAATGGAGAGGTTTGATCTTCTTGCAGTCCATGGGACTCTCAAGAGTCTCCTCCAGCACCAGAATTCAAAAGCAGCAATTCTTCGGCGAACAGCCTTCTTTATGGTCCAGCTCTCACTTCCATATATCACTACTGGGGAAACCATAGCTTTAACTGTACGGAACTATACGGGGAAAAAATACAATATTTAAAATTAAGAACGATTTTAATCAACATATACATATAAGTATTTCAATGGGAAGTATGGACCTGTTTTGGCTAATGAGGTGGTCAATAACAAGAGTGTCTCTGAGAAGGTGGCCCCTCCACACGGCTCCCTCCCATCTTGAGAAAGATGGAGCAGCAGTCAGATAGAAGGAGGGAGGGCAGAAACAAGAGAGATGGATAGATAAACGTGATTCTCTCTCTCTCTCTCACACACACCCCAAAGTTGATCAGCTGCTGCTGTGACCTACATAGTGCCTAAAGGAAAGAATAGGACACCAAATTGTGAACAGGTGCCACAACTACTGGCAACATTAAGTATAGACTTACTGGAATGGTTGGGCAAGGAAGATGACAAATGGACAGAGGGAAGTTGAAGGAGGCCTGTTCCTAGAACCCTGGCCCGTTCCTATAAGGAACAACCTGCTTTTCCAGGGAAAGAAACCAACACTGAATTCGCTAGTTCCTCTTAGCTGAAATTCTTGACTCCACTAGGCCATTGGAACCACAATAGCAATTTCACTCTGACACTCATTCAGCCTCTATGCATCACAAATTGCACCACTCGGGTGGTTTGCTGTGCCTTTAGGATGACGGCGTCTGTTTCCACATGGCACCCAGAAGATGGGAAAAGGCTCTTCCATGTCCTTACAAGTGTGTTTTACAAAACGAGTGGTGTCCAGCTAATACAGCGGTTCCCAAACTTTTCAATAACAAGACGAAATTCAAAACAGCAACAACTGCACATAAGAGGACATTTGAGGTGAGAGCAAAGCATGTCCTTGGTAGCATCTAACCCACACCAATCACCTTGCAGCAGCAGAAAATTGTGTCAGTCCCTCAGCCCGCTTGCGGTTGGGGAAAGTTGGGGAGTTGTCTGTTATGGCTTAGGAACACTCTGTTGAGTGGAAATAATGCAGCTGAAACACCTGAACGTTGGCAATGTGGGTTGCCATGGGAGTTGCAAAGCACGTGCACCAGTTCTTAGAAAATGTGAGCCCAGGAGCTCAGTAATGAAAGTGTTGTTGTTGTTTAGTCGTTTAGTCGTGTCCGACTCTTCGTGACGCCATGGACCAGAGCACGCCAGGCACTCCTGTCTTCCACTGCCTCCCGCAGTTTGGTCAAACTCATGTTTGTAGCTTCGAGAACAGTATCCAACCATCTCGTCCTCTGTTGTCCCCTTCTCTTTGTGCCCTCAATCTTTCCCAACATCAGGGTCTTTTCCAGGGAGTCTTCTCTTCTCATGAGGTGGCGAAAGTATTAGAGCCTCAGCTTCACGATCTGTCCTTCCAGTGAGCACTCAGGGCTGATTTCCTTCAGAATGGATCGGTTTGATCTTCTTGCAGTCCATGGGACTCTCAAGAGTCTCCTCCAACACCATAATTCAAAAGCATCAATTATTCGGCAATCAGCCTTCTTTATGGTCCAGCTGTCACTTCCATACATCACAACTGGGAAAACCATAGCTTTAACTATACGGACCTTTGTTGGCAAGGTGATAGACATCTCCATACTCACTTTCAGCGTAAGAGATCTAGGCAGTTTGAGAAGACCACTCACCTTTTGTGGTGCGCGGCGTTGCAGCCAGGTATCCAGGTCCAAGCAGTGATCTGGCTCATGGGCAGGGGAGAGTGGTAAACAGCCTTATTCAAAAAACTAACCAACAAACTGAAACTGACACGGGAACAAATAGAAGAAGACACCTTCACCCTGATATGGTTACCCTTTATCACATACACAGCCCAACAAGACAGCAACAAGAACCCGCCAACAGCATTTGAATCAATCTGGCTAACCTGATCCAAAAACACACACGCACCCCATTCACACATGAAAACAAAGTTCACCACAGCCAATCAAAGACAACCAATCACACCCTAGGCCAACCCCAATCTTTCTCACCACCAAAGGAAAACAAGCAAATAGTAAGGAGAACCCACACAAGTGACACATGACACTGACACAAAACCCCACACATACACTAAGCAGAATAGCATTGCCACCTGACCCCACCCCACTCACCATTCCCCCCTCCGCCTCTTTCCCTCTTTTCTTCCTAATGTAACACTAATGCCTCAACAAATGAAACTGATCTGTAGAAAATGTAACTTGAAAAAAGAGAGATTGCACATGCTTTTGTAAACCAATAAATCTTTAATCAAAATATATTTTAAAAAGAAAAAAAAGAAACAGTGTTTTTTGGGAGGTGATTAAGTCTTGAAGTGACAAAATGTCAGCAAACTCATACTGCCTTCACTCTTTTGTAAGTTCTGTCTCTTAGAAAGACATAGATTGAGTATTGCAATATTTGTTCAGGCTGCCTTCTGCTTCCTTCACAGGACCCTCCAAATCCTTGTCCCTGTAAGCTTTCCATTCTTTCCCAAACAGTCCCATCCTGATATACAGTGGTGCCTCGCAAGACGAAATTAATTCGTTCTGCAAGTTTTTTTGTCTTGCGAATTTTTCGTCTTCCGAAGCACGGCAACTGCACCTCTTCAAGCAATGCATCCTGGGTATTAACGGTTTTAAGAAAAAGGAAACAAACTTGCAAGACGTTTTTGTCTTGCGAAGCAAGCCCATAGAGAAATTCGTCTTGCGAAGCAACCCAAAAAACGAAAAACTCTTTCGTCTTGCGAGTTTTTCGTCTTGCGAGGCATTCGTCTTGCGAGGTACCACTGTATAGCAAAGTTAGTTTTCTGTGCCTTAGTTTCCTGAAACCATTTTGACTCCCTGAAACCATTTTGACTCCCAAACTGACCAAATGTTTTCTCTGCAAGGAGGGAGGAGGTGAGGGAACTTTCCCATTGTCTCAGGAATTGGGTAATTGTAATCACAATTTCAAAGGAGTGGGCAGACTACCAGGAAAGGCAATCAGATAAGGCATTATCAGAAAACCTGCCAGCCAGGAAAAACAACAACACTCAAATTTCTGTTGTAGACTGCCTTTTCTGTGATGTAGGTATGATGTTTGTGGGGGGTGGTCTTGGGTTACACTCCTTCTGTGATGTATGTATGATGTATAGATGTATATGATGTATAGAGCTCCAGGGCAGGGAATTTAAAATGTCTATATAAGGGCAGGCACACCTTTGTTCGGTGTTCTCCTCCTTTCCTGAGGGTGAGGAGAGCACCCTGTTGCAACAGATCAATAAAGATCAGGCTTACTAGCTGCTTTGCTTCTCAATATTCTCTGGTTGGCCTCTGTTATTTTCTCCTACCAATATGGAACCCATGTAAGGACTCTATATTGGCTCTTGGATACCCCATAAGGGAAAAGGGGCAGATTTTGTTTACACCATATGTCTCCAAATTGTAAGGGAAAGGCTGGTGCTGTGAGATTGTTTTAATTCTATTACTGTTGCATTGCTTTTTAATCATTGTTTTTTTCTATGTTTTTAGCTGTTTCTCTTTTACCTGTAAGCCTCCTTGAGTCGATGTCTGGGGGAGAGGTGGGATATAAATATAACAACAATGTCAAACCCTCCAACATTTCTCCGATGAAAATTATTATTATTATTACCCCGCCAATCTGACTGGGTTGCCCCAGGTAGCTTCCAACATGTATGAAAACATAATAAAACAGTAAACAGTAAGAAAAACTTCCCTGTACAGGGCTGCCTTCACATGTCTTCTAAAGGTTGTATAGTTACTTATAACCTTGGTTTGGGGGTCACATAACTCCATACCCTTCAATAAAAATAGGGACATCCTACCATACCCTCCAACATTTCTCCAATGAATGTAGCAACATCGTAAGGAAAAGTGAGACATTCTGGGATCAAATCAGAAACCAGGATGGCTTGTGTAAATCCAGGACTATTCCTGGAAAATACAGACACTTGGGGGGTCTGCAACATCCTTGTCTGGGGGAGAGGTGGGATATAACAACAACAACAACAACAACAACATTGTGGCTTTTTTGTGGCTCTCCAATGCTGTTGGACTACAGCTCGAATCAACCCTGACCATTGGGCATTCTGACTCAAGCTGGTGGGAGCTGGAGTCTCCACCTTAAAGCAAGGCCTGATTTAAATCTATAGTTCAACCATCAGAAAATGTTTCCTAATGACTGTGGGTAGTCCTATGAATGGACAGTTCACTTCCATGGGGGTGTGGCAACGTTATATTAGAGGGGTGTGCACCTCCTTCTCCATCTATGCAGTAAGAATCTAATCAAAGTTCAATAACTGCTCAAAAATTTAATCACCCTTTGAAATCTTCTTGCGAATAAAGAACATTTAACATATGTACCTAATTGCTGTTTGTTTTGGCAGACAGCAACGATTCCAGTATATGATTTTGAAAGCCAGGAAGTTTAACAAATAGTACATAGTTTACATAGCAAAAAAACCAACATGTGTTTAGGGCCTTTCGCAAAATCATGACCCAAATCTCAGGGTGCATCAACTTGTTATGAGAGAAGCTCGAGAGTGTTGCCAAACCTGCATTTCCCTCATAAATAATGCTAGAGGAGTTGGGGTGGAATTTTCCAGGACATATACTGTAATTTGGAAGTATTGGGAAAGGAGAACAGGAGAAATAGTGGCTATAGAAATATTGGGTGTAAGAGAGGTCAAGCACAGTTTATCCCATGCTCACGCCCTACAGCTACAAACCCTGGTTTGCAATGGAACAAGTGTCACCTGAGAGAGGTGTGCAGTAGTTTAAAGATATATATAAGGGAATGCGTCTCACACAGCAAACAAACTCTGAAAATGTGTCTGTGCTACAGCTGATTCACACATTAGTAAAGGTAAAGGGACCGCTGACCATTAGGTCCAGTTGTGACCGACTCTGGGGTTACAGCGCTCATCTTGCTTTGTACAGCTTCCGGGTCATGTGGCCAGCATGACTAAGCCGCTTCTGGCAAACGAGAGCAGCGCACGGAAACACCATTTACCTTCCCGCTGGAGTGGTACCTATTTATCTACTTGCACTTTGACGTGCTTTCAAACTGCTAGGTGGGCAGGAGCAGGGACTGAGCAACGGGAGCTCATCCCATCACGGGGATTCGAACCGCTGACCTTCTGATTGGCAAGCCCTAGGCAAACCACAGCGCCACCCGCGTCCCATAACACATTGCATTGTTTCAAATAGGGTCTAACCCCCCACCCATTTCCCCCAACCATTCTCCATCAATTAATAAGAAAGGTAATTGCATCTGGAAATTATCAAAAAGGGAAGGGAAATTTCAATGAAATTCTCATGGTGAGCTGTAGTGGGATACCCCCACTGTACAGCGCCGACACTGAGGTCCAGCTCCGAGGGCCTTCTGGCGGTTCCCTCACTGTGAGAAGTGAGGTTACAGGGAACCAGGGAGAGGGCCTTCTCAGTATTCAACTCCAAACCTGAGGAACACCCAGCCAGCAAAGAGTTAAACAACTATATAATTTTTTGTAGACATCTGAAGGCAGCCCTTTTTGGGGAATCTTTTAATGCTTGGTGTTTGTTTGTGCCCCTCCCCTTCCCCTCTGTATTTTTGTTGGAAGCTGCACAGAGTGGCTGTGGCAACCCAGAAAGATGGGTGGGGTATAATAAATTTATAATCATCATCATCATTATCATCATCATTGGAAAGGGAGAGACTTCCCTTAAAAAACAAAATCAGAGGGTGCACTGACTTTAAACAGTCATTAGTCACCCTTTGGAGCATCTTGTGGTTCAGTTTACAAAGCAAAGATCACCAGTGCAAAAGCAATGATTCTTCAACATCAACTTCGTTGGACTGGTCATGTTGTGTGGATGCCTGATGATCATCTTCCAAAGCAACTACTCTATTCTGAACTTAAAAATGGAAAGCGGAATGCTGGTGGTCAACAAAAGAGGTTCAAAGACTCTGCCAAGGCAAATCTTTAAAATGTAAAAACTGACAACTGGGAAACACTGGCCTGTGAGCCGCCAATTGGAGAACAGCCTTTACCAAATGTGTCATGGACTTTGAAGATGCTCAGACTCAGGACCCAAGGGAGAAATGTGCTAAGAGGAAGGCACGCTTGGCAAACCCTCACCGTGATCAACTCCTGCCCGGAAACCAATGTCCCCACTGTGGAAGGACGTGTGGATCCAGAATTGGCCTCCACAGTCACTTACGGACTCGCTGTTAAAACCGTGTTTATGGAAAACCATCTTACTTGGCTATGAGTGATCGCCAAAGAAGAAGGTTCAGTTCACAGCCAAGGGAGAGACATAATGAAACAGCTCCTCATATAATAATAATAATAATAATAATAATAATTTTTTATTTATACCCCACGCTTCCCTGTTCAGAAAACTGGGCTCAGGACGGCTAACAACAAATTTAAAACACAATTGATGCTACAAAAAAAAAAAAAAAAAAAACCCAAAACAGCATAAAATACAGTATAAAACGTGAATAACAATAAAATAAAAAATCAATTTAGAGGGGAAATCCATCCAATAAACATTAGATGATCACCAGAGCTAGCTGGCTAAATTAGTCCTATTTGGGCCAGCGAGGAGACCAGGGGAGAATTAGCTGTGGGATCCCAGAGCGGGTAATCTTCATAAAAAGGGGAGGGGGATGGAAGGAAGGGGAATAAAAGATCAGGCTAAGTTCAAATTGCAAGCCAAGCGGAATAGTTCTGTCTTACAGGCCCAACGGAAGGAGTTTAAATCCTGCAGGGCCCTGGTCTCATGGGACAGAGCATTCCACCAGGTCGGAGCCATCACTGAGAAGGTCCTGGCCCTGGTGGAGGATGATCTAACTTCCTTAGGGCCTGGGAGGTTTGGTGTATGTTCCCCCACCCCATTTGAGGAACTTTGAGCAGCTGGGGAGGCGGCTTGCACTCATTTCTGCCATTCAGGTGTCCAACTGTGCACAGTTTTTGCCCTCGCTGAACAGCTGAAGAGAGTTATACCCATGAAGTCATTGATCAACGCCAGAATCTAGCCAAAAGATGTTACAGCATTTTAGAACCGCATTGGTGTAACATAAATGTAAAGGGACCCCTGACTATTAGGTCCAGTCGTGACAAACTCTGGGGTTGCGGCGCTCATCTCGCTTTATTGGCCAAGGGAGCCGGCGTACAGCTCCTGTGTCATGTGGCCAGCATGACTAAACCGCTTCTGGCGAACCAGAGCAGCGCACGGAAACGCCTTCCCGCCGGAGCGGTACCTATTTATCTACTTGCACTTTGACGTGCTTTCGAACTGCTAGGTTGGCAGGAGCAGGGACCGACCAACAGGAGCTCACCCCATTGCGGGGATTCGAACCGCCATCCTTCTGATTGGCAAGTCCTAGGCTCTGTGGTTTAACCCACAGCACCACCCACGTCCTCTGGTGTAGCATAGCATTAGGTTAAAAGGAACAATTGTGTCTTTCAGATTCATGGCATAACTCTGAGTTGGTCCCACCCTTGAAGGCTAGGCAGGGGACAATCGGGAACATCTCTTTATCAGCTGCAGTGCCCTTGTTAAGCAATGCCTCCTCCAGTGGGTTCTGCAGGCACCCACGAGAAATAATTTATGGTTAACATGCCAGGTCAAGACCTTTTCAGTCCTCAAGGCTTTTAGTGGGCTGTGGCTCTATTTATTAAGCCATCTGATTTTATATGTTTTGGAGTGACAGGGCTGTGGACTCAACCCTTAAAAGAAATACCCACCCTGCATTCATCATTGTTTCACATTCAGTTCTGTTGTAAGCCCCTGATTGTTGGATTGAGAAGTCAGGCTGGATGGACTATATGGAACTTGCCAAACTGACTGGGAGACTCCGAGACCAGAGAGAAGAGACGGTGGAAGAAGACTGGAATAAGTTTAAAGAATATTTGAAAAAAATATGTTAATATTTAAATCCTAGAATAACTTTGGAAGTGGATATAGGCTGTAGGGTTAGAAGTAGAAGATAGTGTATTTTAAAATAGTATTATTTGTAAGTGATAAAATGTGAAGATTTTTATGGTAAAAGTAAGAGTGATTAAAAAAATGGTTAAAAATTATGATACAGTGGTACCTCAGGTTAAGTACTTAATTTGTTCCGGAGGTCCGTACTTAACCTGAAACTGTTCTTAACCTGAAGCACCACTTTAGCTAATGGGGCCTCCTGCTGCCGCTGCACCGCCACTGCACGATTTCTGTTCTCATCCTGAAGCATAGTTCTTAACCTGAAGCACTATTTCTGCGTTAGCGGAGTCTGTAACCTGAAGCGTCTGTAACCCGAGGTACCACTGTATGAGGTAAAATGAAAATCAGATAGGGGGGACTTGAGGAAGCTCACCTAAAAATCTTTAGAAAAAAATAAGACAAGAATTTGTTTGTATTGTTTGTTTTTCTGTTTGTGTTGTTTAGTTGAGTTATAAAATGAATAGGTTTTTTTGGAAAAAGAGAAGTCATGCTGGGAGCAATTCAGGAAGCTGAGGCAGCAAAGCCTGGTCAGATGGGGAACGTATTTTGGGTGGTGTCGGTCTCCTCTTCTCCCAGAGGCCTGTCAGAAGCCCGCAAGCGGGACACGCCCTCTGCCCGCCTGAGATTCCCAGCAACTAGTGTTCAGAAGTTTACTGCCTCTCACAGTGGAGGTGGAACACGTTGGATATGAGGAAGCAGACCGAAATAACTTTCAAACCCCGTGTGTTGAAATATTGCATTGGCAAACACGGGCATTCTCCTCAGTGTTTGCTAAACAACATGCCTGCAGGAGTTAGGGTGGGACCTTTGGCAAGGCAAGGGAGAAGAAGTGATTAAGCAGCCTACATCATTTTGCTGCCCGAGGCAGAGGACAAAGATGGCACCTCCTCCCGTGAAGAACATAAGAAGAGTCCTCCTGGAACGAGTCCGGTGTACGAGGTGACTATGGGAGGTCAAGCCTATGGGAATCACAGAAACTTGGCATGAGAGTGATAGCATCCTTCTGTTCCATGTGCAGAAGCAGGGCCAGCTCTGTCATTAGGCAAAATTTACGTGCATTCTACTAGTGCATGATCACGTGGACACACGGTGCCGAGAAATAATTAAATAAATAGGATCATGACTGGAGAGCGCTGGAGAGCCCTTGTGGCTTGTGGGGAGACCCTCCCCGGAGCCCAAAGAGACCAAAGGCACAGCAGGGCTTTGTTTATGCTGCTCAGCCTCCCCACCTAACAGCTGGTGCATGGAGTAGCACAGCAGCAGCTGCCACTTTCCGACATGTCCTCCAGGCGGCCCCAGAGCTTCAACTCAAGTTGAAGAGAGAGTTGGGTGGAGAGAGAGCTGGAGAACAGGGGAAAATGGGCTTTTTGAGGGTGCTCCCCACTTATGCGATTTGACTTATGTTTGTGGGGCCCTAGAACATAACCCCCACATAAATGGTGGGCTGGGAGGAGAGAGTGGATTTGCACTGCTCCTGGTCCACCATCTCCTAGATTGCATGTGTCTTCAGAGCCATCCCCTGCCCTCCCCTCTGACACCACTGCTGAGGTCTCTACTTCCTCATCTCCCCAATCCCCTTTTTGTGGCCTCTCTCTCCCCTTCTGTCTGTTTGGCTCTGAAGAAGGGCAAGAGGTCCTTCACAACAAGCCATTATGGATGAGGTGGAGATTGGCTGTGCAGCTGGAGCTGCTTTCCATTTGTAGCTGGATTTATTTATTAGTTACTTAGAACAATATTTATGAACCACCAACTCATTAAATAAATATCGGCAGTATAAGATAAAGTCATTAAACCATCATAAAATTCTAAAAACATAAATTGCAGAACAAATGACCAGCCCTTCAGAAATTCTCTATAGACTCTTGCCAAAACAAACACATTTTTAGCAAGCAACGAAATATCAGGATTGTCTGCAGGACAGTTGCCTGATGTCTATAGGAATAGTGTTCCAAATTACTGGTACCACTTGCTAAAAGCTTGCTGTGCATAGAAGCTAAACAAATATAAGTTAACTGTGGGACAGTTGGGAGAGCTTCTCCAGATTATCCCAGTAATCCAGCAGGTGAATCAGTGACAAATTAACCAGGTCCTAGGATGTTTAGGGTTTTGTGCATTAAAAGCAATACTTGGAACTTCCCTTGATAATGTACTGGCAGTCAGTGCAGAGCTTTCAACCCTGGTGTAAAACGTTACTATGGAACTGCTTTGGTCAAAAGCTGGGCCAAAGCATTCTGCACTGGCTGTAATTTCTGAACCCACCTCAAGGGGAGCCCATGTAAATGTAAAGGACCCCTGGAGAGTTAAGTCCAAAGGCTATGCTCATCTCGCTTTCAGGCTGAGGGAGCGTCCACAGACAGCATTCTGGGTCATGTGGCCAACATGACTAAACTGCTTCTGGCGCAAAGGAACACCGTGATGGAAACCAGAGCGCATGGAAACTCTGTTTACCTTCCTGCCACAGTGGTACCTATTTATCTACTTGCACTGGTGTGCTTTCGAGCTGCTAGGTTGGCAGAAGCTGGGACAGAGCAACGTGAGCTCATCCCGTCGCGGGGATTCGAACAGCCGACCTTCCGATTGGCAAACCCAAGTGGCTCAGTGGTTTAGACCACAGTGCCACCCGCGTCCCTTGAGGTAGCCCATGTAGAGCACAATGCAGTAGCCCAGCCTAGATGTCACCAAGGCCTGCTCTGCTGCCCTAGCGTAACCTTTTGTATTCAGTTAACAGTTACTAAACTTTTAACTATTATTTCAAACAATTTCTGGCTGCCCTGGCAAGGCTGCAGCAGCAGTGCAGACAATCCCCTTGCCCAGAATGCCTTGCCCAAAAGACGCTCGCTTGGCTCAGAGGAGATAGGGAGCCAGAAGCCAAGGTATGGCCAGCGGTGTCACAACATTTGCAGCAGCAAAGCAATGAACAAGCAAGCTGGGGCAAGAGAGGGAATCATGCAGATCAGGAAGAGGCACCACTGCCTGCTTCCTTACAGGAACCAACCAGATGGGCAGCTGGATGTTGCTTCATCCATACCAATGGGACAGAGGGCAGGAGGGCAACACAGGGCAGGTCACTTGGCACACAGTTCCGCCTGCCCTTCAACATCTTGGTGCCACTCCCCAGCTAGCTGATTCGGTCACCTTCAGTTTCTGAGAAGGCTGGCTTTGTGAATGGCAGACCATTTTTCTTTTCTGATAAATCATCTCAGGGATTTCCCCCCAAGACAAGACAATACTGCATACGACGAGATGTACGTGACTCCACCTGGATGACTGGCGCATGGCCAGTATCATGCAGTCACTGGCGGAAGAAGGGGGTGTGGCGGGGCGATCCGCCCTGGCTGTCATCCCTGAGGGGGGTGACATCACCATCCCGGCCCCCTGGGACGCTCACCCCATTCCCATGGGTGGCTTGTTGGAAGAGACACAAGTAAAAACCGGGATGACCATCAGAGCTGGTGAGTCCTCTAGATACGGCTGGACTACAGCTTCCATCAACCCTGACCATCGGCCATGATATTTAGGGCTGATGGGAGCTGGAGTCCAACAGCATCTGGCAGAGCCCCAGGTCCCCCAGCCCTGATATTTATTTTCTCATACCTTCATGTGAATCAAAATCCTATCTAGAATGCTCCCCAAGGCATGAGAGCCTGATGAAAGTTTTGCCTGTAGTTAACCAGTAGAGCAGTCAATAGTACCAGTGGGCTCCTGCCACCTGCCTTCCTGACTGGTTATTCAGGAAAACAAGGCAAGGGCTTAAGGTCACCACACCCAACTGAGATATGTATTGTTTCTTTCTTTTTAAAAATTCAGTCTGAAGAACATGTAACTCATGTTTTAATGAATTATGAAGTGCCCATATCTCAGATGTCAAATTTTCCTGGGGAAATTCTCTTGGGAATCATATTCCTCAAAGACTGGACAAGTTTGGGATTTTTGACTTTAAACACCAAGTGATTCATTCATCATTTGCACCTAATTCAGGAACGTAGATTGGCATTTTGCCCGTTAAAAAGAAATCAAGGTTGACAATAGGCATAGAATGTCAGAATTCTCATTCGGGGCTTTCTGAAATGAAAGTTCTTGCTCTCGAATATTGATATGAATCAAGCCCTGGGGCCACAAAACGCACGGATATTTCTTGAGGTCGCCAGGTAGTTTGTCTTTCAGTTAATGGATTATGCCGCAAGTTTGGCTCCTTTTGATTTGGAATATAAGCATCTCCTTAAATCAAGGTTAGAGTTTTAAAATTTATTACTTCGAGGTGGGATGCAAAAACACCAGCCTCGTTCCCTGCCCGCTTCTTGCAGAGAGCAGCGTTTGCGGCGGGGCGCGGCGCAAGGTGTAAGACATAGGCAGCCGCTTCCCGCCCTTGACTTGTCCCCGGCGCTGATTTCCCGCCTTGAATAGTCGCACAGGGGGCCCTGCTATCCCGAGAGACATCGGGAGCCCAGCTCGACGCTGATTGGCTCCCTATGGGCGGAGCGCTGGCGGGACCTGAGTGAAGACTTCGCTCTTCCAGGTCCGTTCCGAAGTCAGGAGAGGAGCGCTTCTCATTGATTTTCAGCCACTTGGGTCTTGGGCTCGTGGTTGTGTGCTATAACTTGGATATTTTCTTCGTATTTTCTGAAGAGGAGAAAGAGACAGAAAAAGGAGAGGTGGGAGGGAGAAGATCGTGCTGAAAGAGGAGAAAAAACAAAGGGGAAAAGGGAAGATGAATGTTTATAGCACAAAGTTGAGAGCAGATGGGCGCTGCTCCTTACAAAAAGCACCTGTTCCAAAACCATATTCAAGAATTCGCTTAACTGCAGTCGATGGAGATGTTCACCCTTCCTCTGAGTCTTTCTAATTGCAGGACACACAGCTAAGCCAGAAGAGCCAAAGTTATATCTAATAGTGCCCGTTGTTGTTGTTTAGTCGTTTAGTCGTGTCCGACTCCTCGTGACCCCGTGGACCAGAGCACGCCAGGCACTCCTATCTTCCACTGCCTCCCGCAGTTTGGTCAAACACATGCTGGTAGCTTCGAGAACACTCCAACCATCTCGTCCTCTGTCGTCCCCTTCTCCTTGTGCCCTCCATCTTTCCCAACATCAGGGTCTTTTCCAGGGAGTCTTCTCTTCTCATGAGGCGGCCAAAGTATTGGAGCCTCAGCTTCAGGATCTGTCCTTCCAGTGAGCACTCAGGGCTGATTTCCTTAAGAATGGATAGGTTTGATCTTCTTGCAGTTCATGGGACTCTCAAGAGTCTCCTCCAGCACCATAATTCAAAACCATCAATTCTTTGGCAATCAGCCTTCTTTATGGTCCAGCTCTCACTTCCATACATCATTACTGGGAAAACCATAGCTTTAACTATACGGACCTTTGTTGGCAAGGTGATGTCTCTCTAATAGTGCCCACTGTGGTCTAAATACAAGATTGAACATATAGAGAGAAACGGTTTCTTTGTCAGCTGCTCTCAGAACACACCTAGAGATAGATACTTTTTATTATCTTCCTAGAGAGCTTGGGTTGCTCTGAATCTGCTTTGGTGGATCGGTGGGTTCGGTTGCAGGTGCATATTCTAAAACTTTATCCCGGTGTGTATAATCCCTGCTCCTGAACCTGTTCACGTCTTAGGCCCTATCTGCAGAATACATGGCTTCCCCCCAAGACTTCTGGGAAATGTAGTTTGTTAAGAGAGCTGAGCGCTTTTAGGAGACCCCTGTTTCCCTCCCAGAGCTACCTGCGGGGTGGGGGTGGGGAGCAGGGCCATTGAAGGATGTAGCCTGGGGAGAGTTCTGAGAACAGCAAAAGACGTGGAGGGCCACATTTGGCCCCCAGGAGCCTCAGGTTCCCCTCGCC
Organism: Podarcis pityusensis; assembly: GCF_964106645.2. Taxonomy (NCBI): domain Eukaryota; kingdom Metazoa; phylum Chordata; class Lepidosauria; order Squamata; family Lacertidae; genus Podarcis; species Podarcis pityusensis. The sequence goes on from NC_138029.1 coordinate 109,045,092, forward strand.
TAGTGCATAGATCATCTCTCTGACTTCTAGCAGAGCTGGTCAAAGACTGTGCCTTCAGGTCTGTTCTCAAATTGCTGAAGTGTTTCCTGAAACTGGATTAAAGCTGGTGTCCAAAGTACAAATATCCTAATGATTTTTATTTATTAATGATGGTGTGTAATTATTCAGTGAATTGCATCCATTATCAAAGAAAATACAGTTCCAGTGCATTCTTTTCTTCTGAGCTGAATTTCTTTGTTGTTGCTGTTTTTCGGGCTGAATGAACAACTACTTTGGCGATGGGATAAACGACTCCACAACAGTGTAGTTGCTACTAAAGTAGATGTCCTAATTTACAGTATTTATAGTTTTAGTCATTAGATGTCGAACATGGACTTCGACGGAGAGCCAGAAAGTTTATACGGTAGCGTGGCCGAGCGGTCTAAGGCGCTGGATTAAGGCTCCAGTCTCTTCGGGGGCGTGGGTTCGAATCCCACCGCTGCCAGCAAGATTCGTTTTTTATTTTTGAGAGTTGATAAAATCCCCATAAAATATCCCTTGCGTATAGTTTGCTCTCATCTTTTAAATTACAGCTGTTGAAGGTAGTAATTAATTAATGAGTCGTTACTGAGTCAGTTGTCAGCATTTGAAACAAGTCTTTGCTGGCACTAGGCTTTAGCTAAAGCAAATGAAATCAGGGAATTTACTCTTGCACAGGCCGCAACACATTATTAAATGAATGCTTAATTAAATTAATAACTTACTGTTGCTGTGTGTAAAATAAAATTTCACGTTGTTTCTGCCCGGTTTCGAACCGGGGACCTTTCGCGTGTTAGGCGAACGTGATAACCACTACACTACAGAAACTTACACGCCCACGCGCTTTCCTCAATGCTACCTAAACCTAATCGCAGTACTGGTTTTTTTGCTTGTTTGTTTTAGGAAAGTTAAGGATTTCACACAGTATTTAGATATGACGATGCTGAAAACTGAGTGCCTCGTGACTTTTAAAAGAAAGTTAAAGTCATTTTGTGGGTACAGAATGCCGTTATCATATAATTTAGAAAATCTAGAAAACTGGGAATTAGATGCTGGGCCACGCAAATACTTCCACGACAGTCACTTTCTTTGTCCGGCAGCAACAAACTCCAGCTTTGTACCCAAAAAACTATGTTCTGAACTACGTGCTGAAAAGGAAACAAACCCTTAGATCTGCATTTGGTCTTGGTCTTCCTCTTGTTTCATTCAGGGTGCCCAACCCTTGGTTTAAGTGGCGGGAGGGTCCTTCTGAGTTTTTCCCACGGCAATCACAAACTTTCCCCCGTCAAAGACATTACAGAATCCACATCGTAACTTGACCCTTTTCTGCAACGAATGTTTTCTCTTGAAAAAACACATCATCTGCTGCAAACGAAGGTGGTTTGTAACATGCACCACTTACTTTTTTAAAAAGTAAAAAAGACCACATGTGCGTACCCGAAGATATATTTTGGAGAGAAACATACTTTTAAAATTCGCAAATTGTAATTGCGTACCAGAAAAAAACGGGCTCGTCCGGGATTTGAACCCGGGACCTCTCGCACCCAAAGCGAGAATCATACCCCTAGACCAACGAGCCACCTCGCAGAAAGTTGAGCGCAGTGAAGTATTTGAACCTCGCAGATAACTTTCTGTACTGACTGTACACACACTATTCACTTCCTTGTTTTGCTGTTTTTTAATATTCGCGTTGTGCTACTACCTCTACTTTTTTACTTTCATCTTCCTATATTTATTCCCCCCCGCTCTTCAAATCAGTTACCGGTAATAAATGGGAGTGCGGAATGGAGGTGCGGTCTGGTATAATATGTCCTCTCTGGAATCTTAAAAGTTCTCGTATTACAGCTTTGCCCAATAAATTAATATATAGTATGTACATCAGTCATAACTGCAAAAATGCTACCTGAGGCTGCACTTCTGCTGACGCTTATATGGAAGTAACATATGAGCAGACTTGCAATGGACTGAACTGTTTAGTCTGGTATCTATAAGCAGCTCCTTACCCCGAATTAATGCAAAAATATAAATATAAATCAGGCAACGCATTAATTTTGATATTTGAGCCGGAAATTTCAGGATATGTTGATTTGAGATTGGGTGGTCACAAAATCCTAAAATCACTAGTTAAGACTTTTTAAAATAATCCACGTAACGTTGTCGATTTAAATAAAACATTTAATGCACGATTGCAAAGGAGATTTCAATGTACCAATGCAGGAAAAGGATTGCCCAGTTCACGGCGATTTATATAAGCGGGAGAAAATGTAAGGCCCCAGCGAGATTTGAACTCGCGACCCCTGGTTTACAAGACCAGTGCTCTAACCCCTGAGCTATGGAGCCTACATGTTAAACATGGTGCTGTTTCCTGTAGACAAAGCTCCTTGCCGCTTGCGTGCTGCTGCTCTTGCCTTAATGAGCAATGCTAATTTATGCTTCCACCAATGCTGAATCGTGCTCGCTAGCTATTACAGGCGAGCTCCGCAGTTGGAATTCCTGGAAACCCTGCAGGCGGCCCTTCTCCTCCTGATCGCTGCAGGCCGCAGCTTCAAAAAGCAGCGAAATAGCAAAACAGGCTCGCCTTCGCGGCGGGGAGGAGGGAAGTGGGGAGATTGTGCAGGAACACTGCCATCTGCCGACCGGAACGTGTAATTACAAGCGTCTGGTTCTGGAGCGCAAGCCGGCGTGTGTGACGTCAGGCAGGCCACACTCTGCTTAAATCTCTTTTTATACAGGGCTCCACTGCCTCCCCCAGTTTGGTCAAACTCATGCTGGTAGCTTCGAGAACACTGTCCAACCATCTCATCCTCTGTCGTCCCCTTCTCCTTGTGCCCTCAATCTTTCCCAACATCAGGGTCTTTTCCAGGGAGTCTTCTCTTCTCATGAGGTGGCCAAAGTATTGGAGCCTCAGCTTCACGATCTGTCCTTCCAGTGAGCGCTCAGGGCTAATTTCCTTAAGAATGGATGCGTTTGATCTTCTTGCAGTCCATGGGACTCTCAAGAGTCTCCTCCAGCACCATAATTCAAAAGCATCAATTCTTCGGCCATCAGCCTTCTTTATGGTCCAGCTCTCACTTCCATACATCACTGCTGGGAAAACCATAGCTTTAACTATACGGACCTTTGTTGGCAAGGTGATGTCTCTGCTTTTTAAGATGCTTTCTAGGTTTGTCATTGCTTTTCTCCCAAGGAGCAGGCGTCTTTTAATTTCGTGACTGCCGTCACCATCTGCAGTGATCATGGCGTGCTCTGGTCCATGGGGTCACAAAGAGTTGGACACAACTAAACGACTACAACCTATATTTATATTCAAAGTGTGTAGGGAGGGCGCCAAATTTTGTCCTCGCTTAGGGCAACCATGTTACCAAAGGTAGATCATTGGCCTGAACCAGCAATGTTTTCCTTGAGCCGGCCTCGAGTCTCAGTCTGGGAAAAAAGTGCCCTAAAGTTTTGTTTTGTTGTGTCTTCTGGAAACCTGAGGTTTTCCCGTAGTCAGCAGATACCTCCTGATATAGAAAAATCTATATTTGAGACCTTAGAATTTCTATAACACCTCCCTCCTATACTGATAGTTCCATTCTGGCTACATGCTGATGCGTAAGAATCAAGTCTATCAAATATAATCAAAGGATCAATTTACTATGAATATTATTGATTGGTAGCATAGCCTTAGTATTCTCTGCTCTGGTAACCTCTGAGTTAGACTACTGCCATGCTTTATACAGGGGCTGCTTTTGAAGACAGGTTTGGAAATGGCAGTTTGTGCAAAATACAGCTTCCTTGACTGCCTCAACTTCCCAAAATTGCTTCCTTTGTTAGGATATTTCCGTTCCACCTTAAAAAGGGGACAGGCTGTTGTGAGTCACAGCCTACGTATTTCCTGCTCACAGGAAGTTTCTGTTTGTCTATTGCTTTCGTTTCTCTCTCTGTGCCTGAGACATCGAAGCAGGCAGTCATGTTTTTTTCTTTGTTCTGACCAACGCTGAATAAACTTGTAAATATGCTCTCCTGAGTGCACCTTTCGTTGTGCAAACTCTGCTGATAGAGCGTGCACGAGCTCTGGAATGTGGCAAGCTATTTCTGAGGCTTCGTGTCGCTAATTGACTGATACTGTATCTACGGGAGATTGATGGATTGTCTGGAGGCGACGTGGAATCATGATGGCCTTTGTCTCCCTGGCAGTATCCCAACACTGCTGGGAACGTCTTTTCTCATCTAGTTCCCAGTCCATCTCCAGGGTAGTTCCAAGTGCTGGTGCTTACCTTTAAACTCCTTCATGGCTTGGGTCCAGAGTCATGGTCAGGTTTCCTATCTCCATAGTTTTCCCTGCACTGATATCATCTTCAAACGCCCTCCTTGGTTTGACTCTGACTATGCACCATCTCACATGGTACACTATATAGCATTAAAGCACATTCAAAGCACATTTCCCCCCTCAAATACTCCTGGAAACTGTAGTTCTCAGCACCTAATAATAATAATAATTTAGTAAGAAAAAATCTGTTATAGAAAAAAATGAGAAAAAGAGAGGAAAGTGCAAATAAAAAGAATAAAAATATAAATATAATAAGAAAAACTAAATATTGTGGTCCATTAAATATAATCAGTTATACTACCATACATTATTATATAGATATATAAGTACTATTATTATCCTAATATATGATTATTAATAGCCCACTATATTCTGTATAAACTTGTTCCAAACGTCAATGTTCAGTTGCCATCACCCTTAACATATTTCAGTTTCCAAGATTCTTGTGGGGCAAATGTACTTTATGTTGTGCACGCAGCCTTAGTTCCCATGTATCGTAACTAAGACAGAGAGATTTCTCAATTTGGGGAACTTCCTGCCTCTGGAGTAATTGGATATGAAAAGGAGCAATGAAGGAACTGTTATGTACTGAAGTTCTCACCCTGGGCCAGCAGGGGGATACTGTAGATAGTTTTCACTCAGGTCCACATATGCAAATAAGGAATTGAAAGTGATGTTCAGTGATTGGATAGTTACAGAAAGTTGTTACTGTTGCTTTGTAGTTGAACTCTATATAAGCAGGTTGGCTGAACCCTTCAGCTCAGTTCTGTTCGGCCTGTGAATAAACAAGAGCTGTCTGAAGAATCGCTGTGTCGTCTGATATGTTCGCCCACAACTTAACAGGAACTTAGCATACCAAATCACTGTGTATTTCCACTCAGACCAATTTATGCCCAATGCTTTCTAATGTAGGCCATATTTTAATTAGATGCTGTCCTCGCATCCTAATAGGGCTTTCCCTAGCCTGAAAGGTAGCATTTGTTTGTTCATTTGTTTTAAACTGTTTTTAATGTTGCATTTTGAAATTGCTGCAACCTGAAACCTTATGGTGAAGGTCAGGGTAATAAATCAATTAAATAAATTAAAAAGCAATAATGCGCAGCCAAGTAGGGGCGGGAAGGGGCAGCTCCCCCCCCCATTGACAAAAATCAATAAAAATATATTGCTAATGGAGGTTCTGCCCCCCGCTAACAAAAAGCCTGCCGGCCCCTAACAAAATTTCTTGCTATGCCCATGATGCGTACAAGATTGAATATCAGCCTTTGAGCAACAATCTGTCTTCTTCCGAGAAAGAAGGCATGATATCAGAACCATATGGGTGGGAAATGGCTAATGGCTGACTGTAATGATACCAAATGCATTGATGTCAGTTATTTAAAAGATGTCAGTAATTTTAAAAAAGATTACTTCATCCTCCCCCCCCCCCCACAGTCAAGGGGAAAGTCCAGAGACGTTTGCTTCAGAGAAAAGATCAATACACACTTATGGTATCTCTGTACTAACCAATTTATTTACAAATGTACAAATTGAGCAAGGAGGATTACAGAGGCACAGAAGCAAGTACACAGGAGAGCAGTTCTAGGTTCACAGCTACATCAGGGCCATACAACCCCGCTCCCCCCAAAATAAGCTCAACCTCATAGCAAATCTGTCAGTCAAACCGTCTTTCAAGTCTCCTTGCCCTTGCTCAAGCTAAACAAATTAGTTCCATCCTGCAAATGGATGCAATTTGTAGGCACATTCCAAGGTCATATTTAGATAAGGAGCAACTTAAGCACCCATTGAACGCTTCCAACAATGGCTAAGCCTAGGCAGAGAGCTTGAATTGTATGAAGGCAAAGACAGAAAGAAAGAGGGTGGGATTGGGCCATATTCACAGGTACTGTTTGCAAAGGCCTTTCAACAATCAGCAAGTTTCAAAATGCTCGTCATCATGCGGTCAAACTCCGTGCTGCAGAATTTTAAAAAGTAGGTATAGAAAACCAAATGACGTATGTATGATGCAAACCGTTTGAGAGCTGAAAGGAGACTCCGTAACGCAAAAGGGACTCTTCTTCCCAGATGAGACAATTCTCTAGAAACGGTTTTCAGGGTTATGCTGGGCCAATAGTCTGCCTCCAACAAAGAATTCTGGGCATTCTAGTTTGGTGAGGACATTGATAAATCTCTGGTAGGGACCTTTCACATCCCTCGCAGTGAAGCAGGAATGACTTGGGTCAGTTTAAGTCTGTGCAGTGACTCAGAGTCAAATTTGGGTTCCCAAATGCCTCTGGCTCCTCAACGCCAAAAATCCGGACGTAAATGCTCCAGTTTTTGAACGTTTTTCGGAACCCGAATGTCCAACGCGGATTTCGCTTGAGTCAAGAAACTCTTGCAACCAGTCAGAAGCCACGTCTCAGTTGTCGAACATTTTGGAAGTCAAACAGTCTTCCGGAACCGATTACGTTCGACAACCGAGGTTTGACTGTGTGTTGATAGTCAAACTGATCCAGTACAAAGTAAAGAAATGACAAAACCTGACACAAAGTCATAGTGTAAAATTTGAATCCAAACATTAATGTTTCCACGTAATGTCAGGGAGAGAAACAGGAGGATGTTTTGCCCGTTGTAGCCAATACAGTACTCATTCTGCATTAATTAATGGTGATTAAAAGGGTTGTTTGTTAAACCACTCCGGAAACTGTCGCTCTGTGAGGGGAATTAACGTCTCCTAAAGTGCCCTTAACAAAGTACAGCTCCCAGAATGCTTTGGGGGAAGCCATGACAGTTTAAAGAGAAAAGATTTGGATTTGATATCCCGCTTTATCACTACCCGAAGGAGTCTCAAAGCGGCTCACATTCTCCTTTCCCTTCCTCCCCCACAACAAACACTCTGTGAGGTGAGTGGGGCTGAGAGACTTCAGAGAAGGGTGACTGGCCCAAGGTCACCCAGCAGCTGCATGTGGAGGAGCGGGGAAGCGAACCCGGTTCACCAGATTACGAGTCCACCACTCTTAACCACTACACTACACTGGCTCTCTGAAGGCATTTCCCACCCCCAAGCACTTTTCCTGCAGCCGCCACAAGGTTCTGTGACTACGAGGCCCTCCTCGGTGGTGGCCCCCAGGGACAGACACCTTGGCATCGAAAGCAAGCGGGCTATGGTTTTTATTGCGCGCAAATAATGTAGTTGCCCACCCTTTTGGAACGAAGCTGCTCTCAGGAGCAAAGTTTAATGTAGGTGACAGTGGAGCAAACGGAGAATAGGGGGAACACCCTCTCCGTAAAGGCGACGTTGAAGGTGAAAATGTGCTGCATGTTGTCAGCGTTGTAGAAGGACACCTCTTCCCCTTCGTAGTCCAAGTAAACCCTCACTTTGTGGAGCCTCTCGGGCATGAAAATCGGGGTGCGCTTGGGGACCGTGACTGCCCAGTACCGCCCTCCCGTTTGCTGCAAGGCCCAGATACCCTCTTCAGGGCTAAACTGGGTCAAGCCTTTCCTGCGCACCGACTCCTTGGCCACCCCAAAGGCCCAGCCGTCGGCAGACCCCACCTCCACCTCCCAGTAATGCCTCCCCGACTTGAAACCCTCAGTGGACAGGACGCGGGAGTTGGTGTCGAAGCGCTTGGGGTTGTCAGGTAGATCTTGCTTTCGGCAGCCCATCCTCACGCCCTTGAGGTCCGCCGAGAGGATGAGGAGGTGGTTGGCCGTCTCTGGGTCCAGGAGCAGCTCCTCTAGGAGGCAGGATAAGAGCGTTAAGTCAACCCCCCGCGGGAACAACAGAGAAAATTAACAGGAAGGGCATATACTGGCCTCGGCCCAGTATACCTGAAGGAGCGTCTCCACCCCTATTGTTATGCCCGGACACTGAGGTCCAGCGCCGAGGGCCTTCTGGCGGTTCCCTCCCTGAGAGAAGCCAAGTTACAGGGAACCAGGCAGAGGGCCTTCTCGGTAGTGGCGCCCGCCCTGTGGAACGCCCTCCCATCAGATGTCAAGGAAATAAGCAGCTATCCTATTTTTAAAAGACATCTGAAGGCTGTCCTGTTTAGGGAATTTTTTCATATTTTAATATTTAATGCTGTACTGTTTTTAACACTCGATTGGAAGCTGCCCTGAGTGGCTGGGGAAACTCAGCCAGATGGGCGAGGCATTTATTATTATTATTATTATTATTATTATTATTATTATTATTTATTGAAGTTCTCACTCTGGCCACCAGGAGTATCATGTATATAGTTTTCACTCAGGTCCACGTCAGTTACTTTAGGTGAGAAACCTTGGGTTGTTGTTGCTACAATGTTGACATCCGGCTGCCTATAAAAGCAGGCCGGCTGAGCTGTTTGCTGTTCAGTTCTGTCCCTTTTTTAAAAAATCTTTTTTTAATTTTAAAATAATTCAGCATTAATACACACATATTGCGAATATACAAGCATACAAACATACATTTCATACAATCCTTAAAAATATTCAAACATACCTAAATTCTGTTCCAGCTTACAAATAAAGAGCTGCTTTGGAGAAATCGCTGCGTCGTCTGCTATGTCTACCCACTATTTAACAATTATTATCTGGGCAAACATTAATTATACAAAGGAGGTTGAAAGATATAGGCAGTGCTTTCTTCTGCGGGGATGCAGGGGTAAATTTTGTGAATTTCTGTACTTTTGTCCATTAACTGTATTTATTTTTCCCAGTTTGAGCTATAAAATGGTGATTTTTTTTTGAGTCAAAATGAGAGTACCCCTAAACATTTTTTTAAAGAAAAAAAAGGGCACTGGATAAAGGAGAGGAATTCCTTCAGGAACTTCCCCTGGTTGCTATCTGCCTACCAGTTCTCAGGCAAAGGGGATTAAGGAGGCAGAGGAAATATTTAGAGATTTTAGAAGAGCCAAGATGCTTTTGGATTGCTCTCCTGTACTATTTTAGACATGTGGTCTATATATTTATGTATGTTTATCTTATGCAATTATCAACATTTATTCTATATTTGAGACCTTAGAATTCCTATGACAGGTTTCACAATTTGGACATCCAATGCCCTTTTTAAATGTGTTGGAGTCTTTTTTGTTTTTATTTTAATTATGTATTTTGTGCTTGTATCTTGTGATTTTATCTTGTGAACTGCCCTGAGACCTGCGGGTATAGGGCAGTAGACAAATTTAAATAATAATGTTTTAAATAGGTTGTGCTGGGATGAAACACAGAGACATAAGATAAGTACCGGTAAATTAGGATCACAGCATACATTGAATGCACATTCAACGTACGTTTAAACCACAGGACTCTCCCTCCCTAAAAATTCAGAGAACTTAAGAGCGCTGAGAATTATAGCTCGGGGGGGGGGGGAGTGTAAACTGCACTTCCCATGATTCTTTGGGTAAAGCCACACAATTTAAATAGGAGTTGAATGTGCTTTAAATGTATGGTGTGGGCATTTCTGTCCTAGGTTCTTCATACAGCTCAAGCATTCTCACTTTGCTCCTCCCTTAATTAGGCTGGGAAACCAACCGCTATATTACATAATCCCTGACAGGTGGCCATTCAGCTTCTGATTCGAGTATCCACCACTTTCCCAATACACTTCTGCCCAAAGCCAATGCAGCAACCATGAGCTTTTGAGCTATGACTGTATTCAGTGACATTACTGAAAACAGAGAATACAGGAGACTGGCAGAGTTTTTATTACATGCCTTGAAAAGCAACCCTTGAAACTCATTTCTGGATATACGTATTAACACACACAACGTCTGCTTTGAACATTCAGGTGTATGATCTGGTTCTTCAGAAAATCTAGCTAATTACCAGCACTTACCTTTCTCACCTTTCCCCAATTCATCCCGCAGGTGATCTGAAAGAAGAGGAAGCCCATTAATGAAAATCAGGGCTAACTAGGAACAGCAGAAAGAGATTCTGTCCAAACACCATATACGTACATATTATACTATACAGTACCCACTATTTTTCATTGGGTACACAGGTTTTTTTGCAGTGTGTGTGTGTGTGTAATTTAACTTCTCTTGCAATTACAATCAGCTCCCTGGATATGCATATACACTGGTACCTCCGGTTGCGAACGGGATCCGTTCCGGAGGCCCGTTTGCAACATGAGCAGAACGCAACCTGCGTCTGTGCGTGCGCGGGTAGCGATTCACCGCTTCTGCGCATGCACATGACGTCATTTTGCACGTCTGCGCATGTGCGAGCAGTGAAAGCCGGAAGTAACCCTTTCCGGTACTTCCGGGTCGCCGCAGGATGCAACCTGAAAACGCGCAACCTGAAGCAAACATAACATGAGGTATGACTGTACGCAAACACACACACACAGAGACCCATACAAGAGAATGGAAACTGTTAGTAACCTCTGTGTCATAAACAAATACCGGTCTTTCCCAAGCCAGCGCCTTCCAGTGGCTGATGGGAGTTGTAGTCCAAATTATCTGGAGGGCATCAGCTTGATGAAGGCTGGCACAGACCAACTTGTTCCATGTTCCAGATCTGCTGGTTACAGCTCTCTGCATCAGCTGATTGTCGGGGCTTGCAGAATCACATGCACAGGGCTTCGTAGGTGCTGCTGAACAGGTTACCTGCAACCTCCCCGCCCCCAACCCTGCTGTCTCTTTACCTGCCCCATACCTGATGCCAGGTGTAGGGCAGGTGGGCGTGGCTAGGCCAAAACGACTTCACTGGCCAAATGATGGGACCAGGAAGCCCAATTTAAGACCAGAGGCCAGAGGTTCTCCACCCCAGTAGCACAGCATTCTGATTCCAGCAGTGACCACCCAGAGTCCTCTGGGAAGGCCGCAAGCAGGGCATGGAGGCAGCTGCTCCCCCCCCCCCGTTATTGCCCCCTCCCTCTGAATATGGAGGCTGCTCCATCAGAGTGCTCTGATGGTGTTTCCTGCTTGGCAGGGGGTTGGACTCGATGGCCCTTGTGGTCTCTTCCAACTCTATGATTCTATGATTCTATGATTCCTTACGGCCACCATGATTAATAGCCTTTGGTAGAGGCAGCAAATCCCACCCCTGTCCGGTGCAAAAGAAGAATATACAGCAGGCACCCCACAAACTGCTGGCTACCAGGAGAATTTGTCTAAACCCTTTCGGAAAATCCAGCTAGCACAGAGGCCATCACTGCACTACAACAATGCATCCCATTAGTCCAGGGGTAGTCAACCTTTTTATACCTACCGCCCACTAATGCATCTTTCTTGGTGGTAAAATTTCCTTACCGCCCACCAGTGCTCAATGGAAGGAGGATTCAGCTTGTGCCGCAGAACCCCAAAACGCCCACTAGTGGGCGGTATGGACCAGGCTGACAACCCCTGCGCTAGTCAATTAAGAAAGCAGTTCTTTCAGGCTGTCTTCTGTAAAATCAATAATGCAAATTGTTATCAAGACTGAAAGAGACTGCTCTGTGCTGGGCCATGGCATGCCACAAGCCAACGCTTCCGTTTCAGATGCTAAAATACCGAGAATAGATTTGAACGGAGAGGTGTTGCTTCTCTTTACCTTTGAATTTCTTTAGCACTCCCTTGAGGACCACGGTCTTCAGAGAAAAATTGCAGGTGTGGCCCTTCATGTCAGAAGAAACGGGAACCGGCCTCTGACATTTAAGGTCATCGCTCCTGACAGGTTGCGAAAATTAGAAGAGTTACTGAACTGAGAGTTACGACAGACAAAAGAGCAAAGCTTTGCCTCCCAGTTTTGTTTGTTTTTTAACATATGAGGCTTCAAGGGTTGAACTTCACCCCAGTGGCTTCGCTGCTACACAAATAAACAAGAAAATAACTCTTCCTTCTCCCTAGCCCTCCCCACATTCCCTATTTCTGTCTGAGAGCTGCCAGTCTGGCTGCCTATGTAGGTGATGGAAAGCTGAGATTGCGAGGGTGGGATCATATTCACACTCAAAGTGGTTATAAGGAGCCTGGGATTTCTAATGACCCGAGAGAGTCATCTAGGCTGCAGCCTGCAGAATATGCCTCAGAGACTCTGCTTCCCTGAATGGCTGACACTGACCTTTCAGCTGGTTCATGAACAAAGAACAAAGAGGGGGTGAAATTGCAGCTCCGTACCTGATCAGGGCACTTGTCACATCCTGGAAGAGAAAGAAGAAGAAGAAGAGTTTGGATTTGATATCCCGCTTTATCACTACCCAAAGGAGTCTCAAAGCGGCTGACAATCTCCTTTCCCTTCCTCCCCCACAACAAACACTCTGTGAGGTGAGTGGGGCTGAGAGACTTCAGAGAAGTGTGACTGGCCCAAGGTCACCCAGCAGCTGCATGTGGAGGAGCGGGGAAGCGAACCTGGTTCACCAGATTACGAGTCTACTGCTCTTAACCACTACACCACACTGGAAACAAGAGAGGGGAGGGAAAGAGGGTTGGGGGAAGAGCAGTCGTCTAACACGTTTCATTCCATTCCATTATTGAATCAGAACCGTCGAGCTGGAAGGGACCCAAAGGGCCATCTAGTCCAACCCCCTGCAATTGCTTCCCCTTTTATTCACATAAATTCCAGAAGCAATGGGTGGGATTCACCTAACCAGTCGCGTCAGCAGAATCTCACACAATTTCTGCTCTCGCAAGAGGGCTTCCCCCATCTTCTCACCCCACCCAGCAATCAACTTGAGCGGGGGGGTGGCGGTGTCAGGGCGGGTATCGGTAGCAGGTCAGCAGTAACTCACAAGGTGTCAGTGAATTTAACTTTTTCAAAGAAACAGCAGCTTGGGTCTAGTGAGCCCAGCAATTCTTCCCCATAGATCTTGCCCCAATGAGGCAGTTGCGAGGATGGAAGGTCCTTGCCTTCCCACAGCTCTCCAAGCCTCCTTCTCCTCCCCTGGGTCTTTCCCAAGCAACCTGAGACTCCGACGCCTTGTCTGTCTTTGCTCCACCCTCTTCATACCTCTTTGGGCTCTGGGAGACCAGGGGAGAGGGGAGCTGGTCACAGCAGGAGGGGGAGACTCCTTGGCACCCTCAGCAGCCTCTTGGTCCCCTTCCACTCCAGCCTCCGCCTCCAGGCTGCTCTCTGCCACAGCCTCTTCTTGCTCACTAAACCCTGGTGTTTTCCCCCCAGTAATTTTTTCCAAATATCTTAAACACAATACAGCTTAACAATATTATTCTCCTTTAAGTCTATATCTTATCCGAATTAACTTCCCTCCACCCCTCTTCTGGCTTCTCTACATTGCTCTTACTTAAGCATGATTGCTATATATGCATTCTATAAATGTCTATAATTCCTTAATAAATTTTTGTATTCTACTTTAGACATACATTCCTTATTATATTACAGCATTACGTCTTGTGGTCTAACCAAATGTTTACAATAAACGTGATGAGTTTTATTTCAGTCCTGTGAGTGTCTTTATTTATGTACAGTGGTACCTTGGGTTAAGTACTTAATTTGTTCTGGAGGTCCGTTCTTAACCTGAAACTGTATTTAACCTGAAGCACCACTTTAGCTAATGGGGCCTCCTGCTGCTGCCGCGCCGCCAGAGCACGATTTCTGTTCTCATCCTGAAGCAAAGTTCTTAACCCGAGGTACTATTTCTGGGTTAGTGGAGTCTGTAACCTGAAGCGTATGTAACCCGAGGTGCCACTGTACAGATTTCTCTAAGTATACCATAAATTTGGACCATTCTTTTCGGCATTTCGCATTGTCCTGCTGTTGGATTCTTCCAGTTAGCCTTGCTATTTCCGCATACTCCAATACTTTCTGTTGCCATTCTTCAATTGTCGGAATATCCCTGCTCACTAAACCCTGTTACCTCTTTAGCTTCCGACACCTCCTCCTCCTCCTCCCGGTCTGCTCCCTCTGGCCACTCATCGTCGTCCCACCACCAATCCCCGGGCTCTGAGCCTTCTTCCCCTGGGGGTTCCCATGAGGGTCCCCCAGCTGCTGCCTCCCACCACTCCTCAGCATCCAGCCAGTCCTTGACACCCTGGAACAGCATGCAGGGGGAAGAGAGGAGGATTGTGTAGAACCAAACGGTGCATATTTGTTCCTTAAGGCCTGTAAAGGCCATCTTGGTAGTCAAGATAACCCAGAGACTAATTAGTATTTGATGCAAGAATGAGCTCACTATGTTTATCCGTTTGCTTTGATATATGCTAATTGGCCTGCTTTGATGCCACACTTATCTCTGTTGTCTTGGCACGCTTGGCTATTGGCCTAGGAAGAGGAGACAGAGTTTGATGGGAGATTCTGGCCAAACTGACGTGTGGCGTTTTTGTCAGTTTGCATTTCTTTGTACAGAAAGTATTGATCTGATATGTAGAGATTTTTCCTATTCTGATTAGTTCAAGAGGGTCCTAGAAGGTTTATTCTCTGTGTTATAGAAGGTTTATTTCTATGTGAATGAAACAGGAAGGAGGTTTTTTTTTGTTTGGGTTACATTTCTTCCGGGAAGCTGTGTACAGCTGGTAAACTGCTTCTGTTATGTTTCTGTCAGGGTCTCACGCACTTTCTGTTTTTCTGTCTCTTTGTTCTCATGTTCTGTTTCTGTATGCTTAGTGTTAAGGTTGAGCCTTATTATAAGTTCTTTTAAGTGTAAGTTTTATTGTTTTTTGCTGCAACTGGATTTTTATGGACTGTGCCAATCCTGATTACACTGGACTTGTGACCATTATACTCATTTGCCTTCAGTAGAAAGTAAAGCTCTGCTGGATGAAGTACAATTGCCTCTGGTCTGTTTTTTTGTAAACTCTGCTACATGTTTAAGATATTTCCTGCTCCCCCTTCATGGGCAACAGTTTCCTGTGCAAGTAATGCATAAAATGTTTGCCCAGGAGTCAAGAGTCATGACAGACACTTGCTGTTTCTGTGTTTGCCCCAGCAGCGTAACTTCTGCAATCGCCAACCAGGGTGTGTGGGGTGAGCTGTGGGGTGGAGCTGCAGCCTGCTCGCAGCACTGGATCCCAGCGTCGGAGAGGGGCATCCCTCTGGCATTTCTGACATCCTTCTTTGGTACCCCTGAATCAAACCACTTGCACAGGTGTTATGTATTCCATGGTCTGTGTTTGCCTGAGCTTGAGTCCGGACCAGGCATCCCCAACCTTCAGCCCTCCAGATGCTTTGGACTACAATTCCCATCATCCCTGACCACTGGTCCTGTTAGCTAGGGATCATGGGAGTTGTAGGCCAAAACATCTGGAGGGCCACAGGTTGGGGGTGCCTGGTCTGGACTAAGGATTCTGAGCCCCTGTGTTCTGATTCGATACATGATATCCAATCACAGTACGTATTCAGTATTTGGGCTTATGCCATTGGCCCTCAAACTCTGAGTCATGATTCGCAGCTTGGAAGTTTAGATAGCCAATCACGTTGGGAGTGGGAGTGGCCCAGGCCTTCAGAAATGTATATAAGAAGTTGCTTTGCCCCTGTTGTCCAGTTCTGTTAGTTCAACAAAGGTTCTTGCTGTTATCACTGTGTCTTGCCTCGTGGGAACCTACCTATACTTCAACAGGCACCTCCTTTGGGCCTGTGGATGGGCAAGGGACATTCCATCTGGCAAACCTAAGCGCTTGTCCTGATGGAAGGATCGCCTTGGTGTAGGACATTCTGGTTTTCTAGTTGCCAATCCATCCTGCTGCATCTACTGCCATATAGATGCGGGGTCACAAATGCTTTTTCCTGACAGCTGACTTCTGTGTATAGCGGCAGCTGTCTGGAGAAGGGCTGGAAGCCCTCGGAAAGGGTGTTCAAGTGTTTAGTCCACAGCCACCACACTGCCACCAATGCTCATACCAGAATTGCCCACCATTTGTGGAGTGGTGGTTAAAATATAACATGGACGTGGTTCGGATTTGATAGGTAGAAGACAGGGTGCAGCAGCAGGAGAGAAACAGCAACTCTATTGGAAAAGGGGTGGGATGCTGGCAAAAATTAGAGAAAAGACAAAAATGCTTTTTGACTGTATATGTTTAAAATGTTGAAAGTTAATAAAAGTGTGTGTGTGTGTGTGTAGTGGTCTTTCTCATGTATGTTAAGTCTGCAAGCTGCGCATATTCCATCAGCTTAAGTTGCCATTCTTCTTTGGTTGGGACCTCGCTCGTTTTCCATTTTTGTTTTATTGATTCTACATGCTGTATTAACCTGTCAATCATATAGTATGACATTTGCTAAAATTGTGATGTTCAGCTATCAGCTTACTTTTTTCATGGCTGATTTGTTACTACAGTAGTGTTATGTAGATTGCAAGTGTTCTACTGATGATCTGCTAATTATTTTACATAATGTTGTTTCATTATGTTTTGCTATGTTACTGTTATTTATTGTTTGCAAGCCACTTTGAGACTCATTTGAATGTAAAGTGACATGGAAACGATGTCCTTAGTACAGTATGCTATGTATAGAAAGAGACCACAGCCCAGATTTCTGGGCTACAGCCATCCTCAGCGAGGAACGCTGCAGCCTTTAAATAGGTCAAAGAAACTGCTTGGCATGGGAACATTAGGTGCAACTTGAGAACGGTGGCAAACAGAAAAATCAAGGCTTAAAAATCAACACCACAGAACACAGCTTTTATGCAAAGCAATTTTAAAGTGACGGGGGTGAGGGGGAGTATTTTTCTCCCCTCCCCCCAACAATACAGAAATCAGAAAATATTGTTTGTGAATTGAAAGAAACTCAGTCCTGTTTTAATTCAAGTTGTTGCAGATGTCAGGGCGACCGACATTCTTCCTAACTCCCTGGCTCCTCTGCTTTTGACAGCTGCTCGATCCGCAGATGTTAGCAAGTCATAATGCTTCGGTTTGTGCTGTAAAAAGCTTCACCTGCAACTCTCAGCACCCTTAATGAAGAGTTGTTAGGAGATCCTCGCCTCCATGACCTACAGTCTCCAGAGTGGCTTAACAATCAATCCTTCTTCCCAAGAAACTTTGGGAACTGTAGTCTGTGAGGGGAATAGGAGTCTGCTAACGACTCTCAGCACCCTTAACAGACTATAGCTCCCAGAATTCTTTGGGGAAAGCTATGACTGTTTGAGACATGGGTGGCACTGTGGTGTAAACCACTGAGCCTTGGGCTTGCTGATTGGAAGGTCGGCGGTTCGAATCCCCGTGACAGGGTGAGCTCCCGTTGTTCGGTCCCAGCTCCTGCCAACCTAGCAGTGCGAAAGCACACCAGTGGAAGTAGATAAATAGGTACCGCTGCGGCGAGAAGGTAAATGGTGTTTCCATGCGCTGCTCTGGGTTCGCCAGAAGCAGCTTAGTCATGCTGGCCACATGATCCGGAAAAACTGTCTGCAGACAAACGTCGGCTCCCTCGGCCAGTAAAGCGAGATGAGCGTCACAACCCGAGTCGTTTGCGACTGGACTTTACTCTCAGGGGTCCTTCACCTTTATACGACTGTTTGAAGTGGTATCATGGTGCTTTAAAGTATGGCATGCATGTGGCCTAGGAGACCACCCTAAATGTCAATATTCTGGTCAAATCCAGCACTGCCAAGGCAGAGATAACATGGCTTTTTACTTTCCTTGAGGAAAGCACTTTCCTGCGGCGAGGTTTCTAAGTACTTGATCAAGAAAGTACAACAGGTCATGCAAGTTCTGCAAGTGTGCACACATCCAGACATCTATTGTGGTGCAGTGTGTCAGATAATTTATAGGTGACACTGGTGATAATAGGCTTGGCTTTACACAAAGGTTCTGGGATGCATGCGTAATTTTTTTTGGAAAGCTTTACCTTGAGGAAATCAAGCACTGGCTCTTGGATTTTGTCTTCCAGGTCAGCAATGAGTTTGTTGAGGAGAGAAATCTCCTTGGAGAGCTCGGTGATGTTCTCGTTCTGCCTCTTGGTGATGCCCTTCTCCATCTTGTCCAGCTGACCCAGAAGAAGCTGCTCTTGTTCATGCAGAAACTGGCGCATCCCTTCAAATTCAGAGAGGACCTTCTGTCTCTCAGTCTCTATAGTTTTCTTAAAGAAACAAAACCAAGATTGCCAGTTAGCAGAAGGCCTAACACCACCAAACAGTCTCAAAACACAACTTTGGCCAGCTAACGTCAGAATGGTGTCAATAAAAGGGCCCTTCAGAACGGTGGTTTTGGGGTTTTTGGTTTGGCCGCTTGCCTCTTATAGATTCTAACCTCATCTACACAAGATCACAGGTTTGTAAGGGACACCTGGGTGTCATCCAGACTGACCCCCTAAAACCTGTAACCTTACTGTTACTCTGCCTTTAAAAAGAGCCTCTTCTTAAATTACAAGTGAGGACATCTACTGTCGTGTTTTGGGATGACAGCCAGACTTACACTTTCCAATACATGTTGCCATCACTTTCCTTATTGCAAAAAGCATTATGGGATGTAGGCTAGTTGCTTACAAGCTCCAAATCCACTTTAATCGTGTAACCTGAATTTGCCAGTATGTGATTTGAATCCTGCCCCCAAAAAGATCCAGGAAGCATCTTTTTGCTTCCACAAAGGCTGTAGATGGAGAGTAATGATAAATAAGTACAAACAATAGATGGCAGCAGAGGATAAGGAACAGAGTTATAATTTGCAAAAATAACAAGGGACACTCCTGACCTTTCACCTAGTTTGTCATCTGCACTGTAAATTTGTGCTCTGAGTCTGTTATGAGTTGAAACTGCTTTAACCAGCCACGTAAGCAAGGTGCCTGCCCATGAAGTCAATTGGCACACAGAACAAAGGTCTTTGGCTGTGAACCTGTTGCTGTGGAACTCATCCAGATACCCCTTGTATTCTACTGTCATGTAACCCAAGTGAGAGCTGGACCATAAAGAAGGCTGATCGCCGAAGAATTGATGCTTTTGAATTATGGTGCTGGAGGAGACTCTTGAGAGTCCCATGGACTGCAAGAAGATCAAAACTCTCCATTCTGAAGGAAATCAGCCCTGAGTGCTCACTGGAAGGACAGATCCTGAAGCTGAGGCTCCAATACCTTGGCCACCTCATGAGAAGAGAAGACTCCCTGGAAAAGACCCTGATGTTAGGAAAGATGGAGGGCACAAGGAGAAGGGGATGACCGAGGACGAGATGGTTGGACAGTGTTCTCGAAGCTACCAGCATGAGTTTGACCAAACTGTGGGAGGCAGTGGAAGACAGGAGTGCCTGGCGTGCTCTGGTCCATGGGGTCACAAAGAGTCGGACACGACTAAACGACTAAACAACAACAACCCAGAAGCAATGTTAAAGCACATTTATATTCTCTCTTCTGAGTGAAGATGTAGCCAAAGATATCTGTTCTCTGTGTAGCAATGCTTGACTGCGGGATTTCGAATTCAAATTCAAATTCTTGTCATGCTCTGCGGCTTCAAGAGCAGCTAGATGGGCAGATATGTGCAGTGCATGATAATGCTTATCTCTGCTTTACCAGCTACACACTTCATCACAATATCAAGCTGTTATGAAAGGCAAAAGAGTAGCCCCCCTCCTCAACCCTTTTCAGCTCTGTTATATTATACCCCCTCATTTGAGTCAATACTGTACCCATTTGCCAGCTTGTAAGTAACAACTGATACCCACCAAAAGGTCTTGGCTTTTCTTGTCGTCCTGTGTTTTGAATTCCAGAAGCTCCTGTCTCTCTTTCTTCAAGAAATCCAGACGGGCCTGAATTTGTTCCTAAGATCCAAAAAACATAAAATTGTTGGGGGTTTTTTATAAAAAAAAGTTCCTGCATTTTTCATGTACTTTGGGATCTGTTCTGCAGGAGAAAGTCCACCAAACAGATTTATACTGATAACTGAGAGATAAAGCAAAAGGCAGCCCTGTTTAGGGAAGTTTTATTTAATATTTAATGCTGTATTGTTTTTAACACTTGATTGGAAGCCGCCCAAAGTGGCTGGGGAAACTCAGCCAGATGGGCAGGGTATAAATAACAAATTATTATTATTATTATTATTATTATTATTAGTCAGTTGGTTCCATCACATATTTTTTGCTGCATCAGGCTGCAGTTCACCATCCGTATAAAAACGGCATGCAAAATATTACAAGTTTAGCATCCAGCTGGTAGGGGTGGGAAAGACCTGCTCTCTGAGAAAGACTCTGGCTATATATATATATATATATATATGGCCATAAAAACAGTACCAACTATTATGTTGTGGGTGAACATATCAGACACAGAGATTCTTCAAAGCAGCTCTTTATTTGTAAGCTGGAACAGAACTGAACAGCAAAGAGCTCAGCTGGCCTGCTTTTATAGGCAGCCGGCTGTCAACATTATAGCAACAACAACCCAGGGTTTCCCGCCTAAAGTAGCTGACGTGGACCTGAGTGAAAACTACATACATGATACTCCTTTTGGCCAGGGTGAGAACTTCAATACATAACACCAACCTAGATGGACCAATGGTCTGTCTCAGTTTAAGGCAGGGTCCAATGCTACTAATGAGAAGGAGTTGCATTAAGTGGGAATCCAGGCACAGAAATCTTGGCGGGACAGTGATGCAGAAGGCTTAATCTCCGGAATTGCTGCTTCTCAAGCAACTACGTCATTCTGTTTATTTACTGCATTTTTATCCCAGCTTTCTTCCAGGGGGCTCAAGCTGCTCTGCAATAATTACACCCACCTTATCCTTATAAAACAGCCCTGTGAAATAGAGTAGGCTGAGAGATTGTGATAAGTCACCCATTTGGGCCCCATGGTGAGTGAGGAATTGAACCAGGATCTCTCCAGTCTGATAAAAGTGGGAAATCCTATTGGCAAGAGGAACGCCAGGTTATGCAGAATTCATTGGAACCCTCCCCCAGGACCACGTCATTCCTGACAGCAACTTGTATTTTTGCAGGGATTTGAGTAGGTGTGTGTGCGTGCTCCAATACTTTGGCCACCTCATGAGAAGAGAAGACTCCCTGGAAAAGACCCTGATGCTGGGAAAGATGGAGGGCACAAGGAGAAGGGGACGACAGAGGACGAGATGGTTGGACAGTGTTCTCGAAGCTACCAGCATGAGTTTGACCAAATTGCGGGAGGCAGTGGAAGACGAGTGCCTGGCGTGCTCTGGTCCAGGGGGTCAAGGCGAGTAGGACATGACTAAACGACAACAACAAGTGTGTGTGCGCGCACACGCGCATGCAGGGCCAGATTTAGGTTTGATAAGGCCCTAAGCTACTGAAGGTAATGGGGCCCTTTATATGCCCAGCTGTCCTTTGTCAACAACAAATTGTCGCTGTTTTTTGTGTTGAATATATGCTATATGGTAATTTATGGAACTAATAAATATCTAAAGCCATTTGCACATGTTGCCATGCAACCAGTCCGTGCAGAATGTAGGCACCCTATATATAGAAATGAGCGAACCAGTGATATTTTAGGGAGCAGGTTAGCAGGCGGGGCCCATGACTTACATCATAGGAGCCTAAACAACGCAAAACCCTGTTGCTGTATGTAGGTTTTATTTTATTTGTTTTTTATCTTCTATTTTGGAAACGTACATCCAGTGGTTGTTTTGTTCTTTAAATTTTTTTGGGGAGCCCCAAGAGAGTGGGGCCCTAAGCTATAGCTTGTTTAGCTTATATGTAAATCCGGCAGTGTGTGTGTGTGTGTGTGTGTGTGTGTGTGTGTGTGGAGTTGCAAGTGGCAGGTGCCCATTAGGGTTGCCAGGTGTTTCAAGCCAGCGATCCTGCCTCCACTCAGAAGCTGAAAGCAGAGAAAGGCGATGCTTTTGCCTTGCTATTCCACCTGGCAGCACCACATGACAAGGATTTATTACACCTCCAATGTTTAATTTCTAAAATTAGATGCTTCTGGACTCAGATCTGGCTCAGAGCTGCAGTCTCAGACTTGGAGGAAGGGTTAACAGTTCTCACGTAGGCCACTGTCACAATGATGATTGACAAGGGAGATGCAGTCCACAGTTGGCTCTGTGTTATTTCACATGCTTAATGTTGATGGATACCGAACACATCCATGATTGAACCTCATGGTAATAGGTAATAATAAATATTGATAGCCATGCCAGCTGCAGAGAGCAGAAGGGACTTGGGATCCAAAATATCTGGTTGGGGAAGTCTGGTGTATGTAGTGTGGCTTAGCAGGAGAGCCTCATACTTTCACAAGACAGCTATTCTTTTGGCTTGAAGTGTGAGAGAGACAAAAATGGCATTAAGCACCCCTGTATGTATGCAAACATCTGGCAGTCTGGATTGGGCTGTGGACCACTAGCCCCCAACACATAACCTGAGAGGTTCAAACCTAGTGATCCCTGGCTTGGATGAAGTCCTGCTTACCACTTTAATGTGCTGACCTACAATAGACATCAAGGAGTATTAAAAGGAGGGTCGTCTTCTCAATGTGCTCAGGCATGGATAGATGATGACTAATATGCAGCCATGTTTCAGCCGGAGAGGGCGGGATACAAATAGGTTTTTTTTTATTGTTGTTGTTAAGGTTGCCTCCAGACTGACTGCATTTTGCAGGAAAAATAATAAAAAATAATAATTTATTATTTATACCCCGCCCATCTGGCTGGGTTTCCCCAGCCACTCTGGACGGCTTCCAACAAAATATTAAAATACAATAGTCTATTAAACATTAAAAGCTTCCCTAAACAGGACTGCCTTCAGATGTCTTCTGAAAGTCTGGTAGTTGTTTTTCTCTTTGACATCTGGTGGGAGGGCGTTCCACAGGGCGGGCGCCACTACCGAGAAGGCCCTCTGCCTGGTTCCCTGTAACGTGGCTTCTCGCAGTGAGGGAACCGCCAGAAGGTCCTTGGCGCTGGACCTCAGTGTCCGGGTAGAACGATGAGGGTAGAGACACTCCTTCAGCTATACTGGGCCGAGGCCGTTTAGGGCTTTAAAGGTCAGCACCAACACTTTGAATTGTGCTCGGAAACGTACTGGGAGCCAATGTAGGTCTTTCAAGACTGGTGTTATGTGGTCTCGGCGGCCGCTCCCAGTCACCAGTGTAGCTGCTGCATTCTGGATTAGTTGTAGTTTCCGGGTCACCTTCAAAGGTAGCCCCACGTAGAGCGCATTGCAGTAATCCAAGCGGGAGATAACCAGAGCATGCACCACTCTGGCGAGGCAGTCTACGGGCAGATAGGGTCTCAGCCTACGTACCAGATGGAGCTGGTAGACAGCTGCCCTGGACACAGATTTGACCTGTGCCTCCATGGACAGCTGTGAGTCCAGAATGACTCCCAGGCTGCGCATCTGGTCCTTCAGGGGCACAGTTACCCCATTCAGGACCAGGGAGGAAATGTAGGTTTGCACAGTTAAAGTGGATTAAAGTGCTCTGCCAGCCTTGTGCCACTAACCTACTTTAAAAAACAAACAAACAGACTTTTTGCAGTTAGGAAAGTGATGGGGAAATGCACTGAAAAATGTGGGGTGAACAAACAATGGGAACCTGTGCATGTACACCTGCACAAGCAAATCAAGATGAATTGTCATCGTTGGTACCACCTTTCCTGCAAATAAATCAGAACAAATGCTCAGGAAAGATCAGACCTAGTCTAACCTCTATGTAAGCCTCAATAAACAGGTCATTTAGAGGAGCCCTAAATGTCAATTTGCACTGCTATCTGCACGTCCTGACAGATCCCTGTTCCTTAGTACCTCCCAGCTTGGCTCCCATTCAGAGCTGGGCCAGGAGGCTTAGCCTTGGTATGTTTGCATTGCCCGTGCTAAGTGATGGCCCATGTGGACAAGCTCCCTACATTCCTATTAGCAAGCGAAACCTGGAACTAACCAGTGATTCATGCATGGAGCGGTAGCTGTTCTAGCTAAATTAACCTGAAGGCCTAAATATACATTGCCCAGGCGATCTGTGACTTGATCGCCCAATGTTTGTTTCTTCTTTACATTATTGCAGTTAGCCAGGGGACTCCAAAAATGATCAGAGCAATGGCACAGTGGCGTTGGGATTGGCTGTGTTATTCCTGCTTCCACACAGTTTTTCAGTGGTGGCTGTGGAATGTCCTCCCCTAGTGAGCTGCACCTGTCTCCTGTTTTCCCAGGCATCTGATGGCTCAATAATACTGTTCCTGGCAACCCCAAGGTTATTGGACAGAAGAAAGTTTTTTACTGTGACTGCTTGTTGGGGTTTTTTAAATTTAAATTATTTTTGGAATGTTTTAATCTGTTTCGGAATGTTTTCCTTTGTTTTCCTTTTCTTTCTGTCTTATTTTTTCTTTTTAAAATTTTTATTTTGACAAAGTAATAATCATACATAACTAGGAATAAAAATGTGCATCCCACCCCCGAGACCATTCCATTGTAACTATCCAACCTCCCAGAATTTCAACTCCTCTTAAGATGGTTTGACCCCTTTCCGTTTTAACAGTACAAATTCTACAAACACTTTCAATATCTCCTCAAACTCGTTTCTCCTGCATATTCCCCAGCTTACCTTAATGGCACATGTTAATGTATCGTTAATGGCTATATCCCACACCTCTTTATACAATTCTTCCATTTTATTTTCTGCTTGCCCCTTCCACTTCCTAGCTGTAATAATTCGTGCAGCTGTCAATAAGGGGTTTGGTGTTTTTTTAATGTGTATCTGCTTGCCACCCTTGGGGAGGAAAGATAGGAAATAAATTCAATTCAAAAAAAACAAATCACTGATCTGTTCTTTGTTTATTACATTTACGTCCAACCTTCCTTCAAACAAAACTAAAAGTGGCATAGCTTTAGTTTGTTTCATTTAGGTCTCACTTTCTTCCGAAAAGCTCATAGTGGCATGTGGTTTGACACAAAAACACATAAACACCCTTCAGGTTGCAACAGTAATTTGGCAACAACAGACGAAGTGCTGCTGCTCCCAGTTCCTGCATGTGGGCTTCCCATAGGCAGAGGGAAAATTCTGGTCGAACAGAATGCAGAACAGAATGACCCAACAGGGTTCCTCTCATGTTTGCTTTAAACTCACAACAATCATGTAAGGTAGGTAAAACTGAATGGGGGCTGTCCCAAGGTCACCCAGTAAACCCCGTGGCCGAGCGGAGATTCGAACCCACAACTCACCAGCCCTATCACAACACCTGGCTTTAACCTAGGGATGGGGAACCTGGTGTCATTGGACTACAACTCCCATCTTCCATGACCACTGGCCATGCTGTCTGGGGCTGATGGGAGTTGTAGGCCATCCCTGCTCTAAGCACCAGATCGCATTAACCCTGGGGTTCCCCTGTAACTTCCCATGACAGAACAACGTAGCTTCAACAAGATTGCTACGTAATGTGCAGTCAGACCATAGCCCCGATTTGAATCACTGCCCTTTGCTGAAACCTTGGGTACCTATGTAAATTGGGAGCCCTTCATGGCAGCTGTATTAAAAATAAAAATAAAAAAGGAGACCCAGCGGCAGATTCCCAAAAATAATATAATTATAATAATAATAATTTATTATTTATACCCCGCCCATCTGGCTGAGTCTTCCTAGCCACTCTGGGCGGCTCCCAATCAAGTGTTAAAAACAATACAGCATTAAATATTAAAAACTTCCCTGAACAGGGCCACCTTCAGATGTCTTTTGAAGATAGGATAGCTGCTTATTTCCTTCACATCTGAAGGGAGGGTGTTCCACAGGGCGGGCGCCACCACCGAGAAGGCCCTCTGTCTGGTTCCTTGTAATCTCACTTTTCGCAATGAGGGAACCACCAGAAGGCCCTCGGCGCTGGATCTCAGTGTCCGGGCTGAACGATGGGGGTGGAGACGCTTCTTCAGGTATACAGGACAGAGGCCGTTTAGGGCTTTAAAGGTCAGCACCAACACTTTGAATTGTGCTCCAAAACGTACTGGGAGCCAATGCAGATCTCTCAGGACCGGTGTTATGTGGTCCCCAGTGCAAAGACCACTTGTGTAAAGGGAAGTTGGTGGAGGACCCGTAGCTCGAGCACAGAACAACTTGCCCCAAAATCTTCCAGGGCCAAAGGACCAGCCCTTCTAAGCCTACAGCCATCCCTCCTTCATCAGCTGTAAATTCTATTTTAAGTTGCTATTGGCACTGCACAGCCGAAGAGCAAGCTGGGCTCCTGCTCTCCAGAGAAACAGTGTCAGCCTGTGACCTTATTCCCACTTTGGGAACTCTCCCTCCCAGAAATAGATCGGGAATTTGGTTACTTGCTTAACCTTTTCCTGCCTGACAAGGACAGGCAGCACAGGTGCAACTTACGCCTGCCCTCTAATGGGAAATTCAAGCTGCAATCTATGCACCCGTACCTGGGAGTCAGTCCCATTGAGCTCAATGGGGCTAACTAGGGAGCAGAGATATCTAGGCAGGCACTGCTATGCTTGGCTATTCTAAGAAGCCACATCCAGACTAGAGATGGGCACACCTGTCCATTTTTCTCTCAGCTTCTCATTTTTTTTCTATTCTCAAGGCCTGCCCTCCACAATTCCACATCAGTTTGTGCATTTTTGTAAACGAAAACCACGTCCTTGTAAAAACTCAGTATTTCAGTGCAAATTTCCCCCCACCGACACAACTTCGTGTGCACTTTTGAATAAAATACACATTTCTGAAAAGCAATTTCTCTTCTACGATGCATTCCTGTATAGTATTTTCACTGATGTATGCACTTGTATGCACACTTTACTCTAGGACGTGCATATCTGCACACATTACGTGACTGGAGAACTGCGCTCCAAAATTTGGAGACATGCAAATTTGGGGAGATCGCTGTGTTTTAGTTGCATACTGCTTTGGAAAGTGCAAATTAGGTTTGCTTGTAAATGCAAACGGAATCAAATTATCTGTGTACATCCTTGAAACCTGCAACTTTCAGCTTTTGAGACCAGTTTCTATCCTGTGCCTTTAACCAAAGTCCCATATGGAACTTTTACAGTTTAAATAATATTTATATCCTGCCCTTCCAGAGGTGTCAGGGGAGAGAGAGAGAATACAGCCTGGGTCCTATCTAGCCATATGGTAATGGGGGCAGGGGGGGGATATTTTCTGACTGGAGGGCCCGATCATAAACTCCTGGACCCCTTGTGGGCCAAATCTGACAGGTGAATGGGCTCTTATGTGATGATGACAACATCCTGAGGGGCCTCAGAGAGTGACAGGCGCCAGTGCTCTTGCTCTCGTTCTAGGCCTCCTGGAAAAGCGAAAACCAAAGGCAGTCAAACCCTGAGATCCAAGGGTCTGCCATTCCTTCCCCTCTGCTCTCCCCCACTCCCCTTCTACAAATTCTGGAGAGAACTTTCCTCTCAGCTTTAAGGGTTGTCTTCTTAGCAGCAAACAATGTCCGTCTAAAGGCCTGTGAGCATTCCAGCTAGGGACCACTCCCACCACACCTGCGCAGAACACCAGCGCATCAGATCTCTTACCTTGTATTCCTGGGCAGCCTCCTCTATGGGCACCACGGTGTGCGGCCTGTGGTCCCGAGACCGGTCGCACACCACACAGATGGTCTTCTGGTCGTCCTTGCAGTAGAGCTTCAGGGCTTCCTTGTGCTTCTCGCAGAGCCCGTCTTCTTCCAGGCCCTTGCCACCATGCATGATGAACTGGCTGATGATCTCCGACATGTTGGCCAACTGTCTGTTGGGCCTGAAGCTCTTCTCCTTAAAAACCTCCCTGCATTGAGGGCAGGGGAAGTCGCTCTCCAGGCTCTTCCAGCTCTTGGCGATGCAGGAGCGGCAGAAGTTGTGGCCGCACTCGATGGAGACGGGGTCCTTGAAGTACTCCAGGCAGACCGAGCAAGTGGCTTCATCCTGAAGGTTGCCTGGCAGGAAGACAGCAGCCATGGCTCCTTCCTGGCCGGCTGGAGTGCCGTCGCCTCTTCCTCCTCCTCCACCGTCTTCTTCTCCTTTAACTGCATACAGGGAACGAATGCTTGGCACAAAACGCAAGGCGGGCCTTCCCGAGCCAGAAACCAGCTGGTGCCCCGAGGTCATCTCAGGAGTTTCTGGTTTCTTAAATTGGCAACAAGTCAGGACCGGGAAGCGAAGTGTTTAGGCCTGTTCGGAGTTTCAAGAGGGGAGAGAAAAGGAGCAGCAGAAGGCCTTGTTTGGGCTGCGGATAAAGAAGAGAAGCTTCCTGTGCCCGCGTGACGGGTGGCATTTCGTTTGCCTCATCAGGGTTGGGGATAATGATTCATTTCTAACATTAGAGCTGAGGAGGCTCCACCGTGCCAGAATAGTCATTCCTTTGCATCTGGACTCTGTCCCCGATAGTCTCAGATGTATAAGGGGGTGTTATTGGGTTGTTGTTTCTGTTTTTAATCGCAACTATTTTGTGTTTTTATATTGTGATTTTATCTTGTGAACAGCCCCGGGATCTGTGGGTATAGGACAGTATACAAATTTAATAAATCATCACCATCATCATAAACCTGGTTCTAAATAGCCACATGGGAAAGGCATTCTGTAGAAACTTAGGTAGGTAGCCATGTTGGTCTGCCGTAGTCAAAACAAAATAAAAAAATTCCTTCCAGTAGCACCTTAGAGACCAACTAAGTTAGTTATTGGTATGAGCTTTCGTGTGCATGCACACTTCTTCAGATACACTGAAACAAAAGTCACCAGATCCTCATATATAGTGAGAGGGTGGGCAGGAGTGTTACTCAGAAGGGTGGTGGGAATGGGTGATTGGCTGATAGGTGTGGTAAACCTGTTGAGGACTGTTAACGACTGCAATGGTCTTACAGGAAAAAGCAAGGGGTGAGTTGGCTAAAAATAGCTTTATCATGTATAATGAGATAAGAATCCAATGTCTCTATTCAGACCAGGTCTCTCCATGGTTTTAAGTTTGGTAATAAGTTGCAATTCAGCAACTTCTTTTTCCTGTAAGACCAATTGCAGTCGTTAACAGTCGTCAACAGGTCCTCTCACTATATTATAAGGGTCTGGTAACTTTTGTTTCAGTGTATCTGAAGAAGTGTGCATGCACACAAAAGCTCAAACCAATAACTACCTTAGTTGGTCTCTAAGGTGCTGCTGGAAGGAATTTTTTTATTTTGTGGAAACTCAGGGGCACAGCTTCTATTACTGCTGCCCATGTTTCGGGGGTGATTTTTGGTACTTGTAAACTGAGTTCAATATTATAACTTAGTGATGCCTTAGAGCAGGCTTGCCCAAGCTTGGACCTTTGGCTGTTTTTGGACAATTCCCATGATCCCGGACCATTGGTCCTGCTAACTAGGGATGACATGAGTTGTAGTCCAAAAACAGCTGGAGACCCAAGTTTGGGAAAGCCTGCCTAGAGGTAGGGAGCCCTGGAGGGGTGGTGTCTGAAAATTGGATACGTTCCTTCAGAGAGCATAGAATCACCACAATCCTAATCCCATGGCATCTTGTTTTTTTAAGTGATTCAATGAGTAATGACTAGCCCTCTGCACTGACTGGAAATGAGAGAGGAGGCAAGACTAGCAAGAAAGAATTGCAGCATCTAAAGGGTTACTAGGAATGTGTCAGGATCTACAGTAATCTGGGTGCAGCTGCCCCAGGTGATAAAACTGTTGGAATTCTGCCTGGGTCAGAGGAATGTGCCACAAGCGTAGGCACCGGCAGATATTCCTGTCGACCTCCCCGCGTCTCCCAACCTCTGCTGATAAGCAGGCGAGGTCCGGCGATTCTTCTCAGATGTATGAGAGGAACACACCGTTCTTCCTCTCTCCCCTTTGGTGTCCCCAGGGAGGGGAAAGAAGCAGACAGAAAACTATTTACATCATTTATTTCTGCCTCTTACATCAGTACAGAGAAACATGTCTGCACTCAACAACAGCAAGAATAAACTCCTCCCAAGTACATCCAGTACGGGTCATATGACACACACACACTGAGCTAACATCCGGTGCTCAGTACAGAATGGACTGCCCCTTTGTTCCCATGGCAACAGTCACAAACATCCTGTCTGGCTTTCCAGCCACAAGCAGCTGGCTGAGCTGCTAGAGCCTTTGCTTGCTGCAGCATTGGTGCTTTATGGTAACAAAAACTACTGAGCTCACATTTCTGTGTTTACTTTCTAGGATTGGAAAGTATGAGTCAGTCTTATCTCTCTTCCACTGTATTGTACTTTTATACTTTTCTTTCTCTCCCTCTCTTGGAGAAGAAGTGAGAGAACGCCATGATTGCTTTGTCCTGTATACAGTCATACCTCATGTTAAGTTTGCTTCAAGTTATGTTCTTTCAGGTTACGTCCCGCAGCGACCCAGAAGTACCGGAAAGGTTTACTTCTGGGTTTCACCGCTCGCGCATGCGCAGAAGCGCCAAATCGCACCGCACACCTGCACAGACACAGCGCTTAAGGTTGCGCTCTTTTCATGTTGCTAACGGGACTCCGGAACGGATCCGGTTCACAGCTAGAGGTACCACTGTATATTGCTTAATAAATCACTTAGAATGCTACACACATGCTCCACAATCGTTTCTGCTATACTCTGCTGATTGAGGGTGCACGTCTTTTGATATGTGTCGCTGGTGTGCACCAAGACTGATTTGTGAATGTCCCAGGGCTGTGCTTCATCAGGAAGACGCCCAGAGAGGTCTGTTTCATTCCGGGGCCTGAATGTGCCCCCCAGGCATGTTCCGACATCCTATTTCAGTTTAGCATTACTTGAGCAACAAAGGACTTTATCCCTCAAGCTCTGACATGCTCCTACCTGGGAGCAAACCTTATTAAATTTGGGGGGGGGGGGGCTTACTTCTGAGTAGGCATGTGCAGAATCTCCACAAAAGTACACCTTTCCGGAAAGGGCTTATTAAGAATATGGTGCTGGGGAAAGTGCTGTTTATAGGGTGCCGCAGGGATCCATCTCCATTCCCACACTGTTTAATAATAATAATAATAATAATAATAATAATAATAATAATGTTGTTGTTGTTGTTTAGTTGTTTAGTCGTGTCCGACTCTTTGTGACCCCATGGACCAGAGCACGCCAGCACTCCTGTCTTCCACTGCCTCCCGCAGCTTGGTCAAACTCATGCTGGTAGCTTCGAGAACACTATCCAACCATCTCGTCCTCTGTCATCCCCTTCTCCTTGTGCCCTCCATCAGGGTCTTTTCCAGGGAATCTTCTCTTCTCATGAGGTGGCCAAAGTATTGGAGCCTCAGCTTCACGATCTGTCCTTCCAGTGAGCACTCAGGGCTGATTTCCTTCAGAATGGATAGGTTTGATCTTCTTGCAATCCATGGGACTCTCAAGAGTCTCCTCCAGCACCATAATTCAAAAACATCAATTCTTTGGCTATCAGCCTTCTTTATGGTCCCGCTCTCACTTCCATACATCACTACTGGGAAAACCATGGCTTTTACTACACGGACCTTTGTTGGCAAGGTGATAATAATAATAATATTTTATTTATATCTCACCCTCCCCGGCCACATCCAGCCATTTCATGCTACCTGGAGAACCGGGCTTGGTTTTTATCAGTAGGTGGATGACACCCAGCCAGCTCTACCTATTTTCATCTCTTATTTCGAAGAACGCTTTGGAACTCCTTCAGCAGTACCATGTGCAAGTATGGCACTGAATGCAGGCCCAAAAGCTGGAGGGAGGGAGGCCTGAGAAGTTAGAATTGTGTGCACATTCCCTGTTAAGAAGCAAATTCACATCTTGGTTGCACCTTTCACCAGCTGCAGCTCGTACTCAGTCACTCCCATTCCTATGAATTACATTTGGAAAGGTCCGTGAGGATCTAGTCCAAGCCCTTGCAATGCTGGGATCTTTTGCCCAATGTGGGGCTCGAACCCTGAGGTTAAAAGCCTCATGGCCCACCAACTGAGCTATCCCTCAACCCTTAGTAACATCTACATTGGATGACCGTAAAATGTTTTACAAGGAGCTCCCCTTGAACCAGGTGATTTCCAGTACAACTACCAGATCAGTGTCTGAGGTTAGCAGAATGAGTATTACAGTCATACCTCGGGTTGCTTCAGGTTGAGAATTTTTGGGTTGCGCACCGTGGCAACCTGGAAGTAACAAAACGCGTTACTTCCGGGTTTCGACGCTCACGCATGCGCAGAAGCTCAAAATGACATCACGCGCATGCGCAGAAGCGGAGAATCGCAACCCGCGCACATGCGGGTTGCGTTCTGTTCTGGATGCGAACGGAGCTCGGGAACGGATCCCATTCGCATCCAGAGGTACCACTGTATTCCTATGCTAAGTCATCTCCACTGGTCACACGTTTGTTTCCAAGTGCAATTCAAAGCACTGAACTTTGAAGCCCACCATGTTGTGTGTCCCTCTCCCATCCAGATGGCCCAATGAGAAGGCGCCACAGCTAGAAGTGGCAGAGCGACAGGAGTCTGCACAAGGGGTTGAGACAGAGGAGAGAGTAGTGAACGAGTGACAAGAGCACCTCCATGTTCAGGTATATCCTCTGAAGAAACAACTGCTATTACACTGGCCAGCAAGGCAGGAATCAAGGGCCAGTGTGGAAGTATCAGCACCAGCAGGGGACGCAGGTGGCGCTGTGGTCTAAACCACCGAGTCTCTTGGGCTTGCCGATCCAAAGGCCGGCGGTTTGAATCCCCACGACATGGTGAGCTCCCGTTGCTCTGTCCCAGCTCCTGTCAACCCAGCAGTTCAAAAGCATGCCAGTGCGAGTAGATAAATAGGTACCGCTGTGGTGGGAAAGTTAACGGCATTTCTGTGCACTCTCATTTCCGTCACGGTGTCCCGTTGCGCTAGAAGCGGTTTAGTCATGCTGGCCACAGCTGTCTGTGGACAAATGCCTGCTCCCTTGGCCTGAAAGCGAGATGAGCAATGCAACCCCATAGTCGCCTTTGATTGGACTTAACTGTCCAGGGTTCCTTTACCTTTACCAGCAGCAATGGACACACATTGAGGTAGGAGGTCATGTTACAGATGAGTCCCCTGTTGTCTGAGGGCACTACAGCCTGGCAGAGGTGGATGGTTTATTTTGGAAGGCTACACCAGAGCCTTTCTGACCTCCAGGGACATTAGAATTGCTGAGGAAAAGCTAGGGAGGTAGTGCCTGGGGTGCTCAGACCAGGCAGAGATTTGTAGTGTTACCCACAGAACCAACAGCAGGGTGGGTGGGCAGGCAAGCAAAGCAAATAGCATCCCTAACCTGACGTTGAGATGTAAATGCAGATTTTTCACAATGGAACTTAGCTCCTTGGGTTACTTATCACATACAGATGAGACACAAACGTTTCTGGAATGGAACTAGTTTAACTGCAAAGAGAGCATCGCACAGCTTAATGCTTCCCCATCCCCCCCCAAACTCTGCCTACTGTTGGATCCCTGCTCATTAGAGGAAGAAGACGTATGAAGGAGCAATGTAATTTGTGAAAACTAGGCCTTTCACCACAGGGGAAATCTGGGTTTATAAACATGGGCGCTGCTTTGCTGTAAGAAGCAGACTGGGAAAGCCTACGGAGAAAGGAAGTCCAACAGACTGTGATTTCTTTCCAACTCTTAAACGTCACAGAAGTCATTACAGTGGTACCTTGGTTCTCGAACTTAATCCGTTCCGGGAGTCCATTCATCTCCCAAAACTGTTCGAAAACCAAGGTGCGGCTTCCGATTGGCTACAGGAGCTTCCTGCACTCAATCGGAAGCCATGTCGGACGTTCGGCTTCCGAAAAACATTCACAAACCAGAACACTCACTTCCGGGTTTGCGGTGTTTGTTCGACAACTCAGCCATTCGAGAACCAAGGTACCACTGAGGAACTTTTACCTCAGTATATGTAGAATGGAAGTTTTACAGTGCCTAATTTTGCCCTCTACTCTCCTGATGCTCAGCAGGGGTAGGATGGAATAAGGATTGCTGAAATGCTTTTTTTTTTTTAGAGCCACATATACACATCAAGCTACTTTGGATCATTTTCACACCGTTTTCCTGTTACTGGGAAGGCAACTTTATTAAAACAGGCTTATTTTTTTCCTGTGGTATACAAAAAAAAGCATGGCACTCCTTTCAAACTGGATCTCATTCACTCTAAAATCATGCTGTGTCCAATAGTGCCATGTTCACAAAGGGAAACACCCATTCAGAAGAGAGATATTCCAAAAGCAGAGTGTGTGAAATGCTTTGAAGAACACTACGTTTGGTGTGGTTTTTTTAAAAAATGTAGCCACCTCAACTACTGTCCTAAGATTCTTTGCACAATGTTTAGATGCTATGTATTTGTCACCTTCAGGAAAATTGGAACACCCAGTTTAGCACTGTTGTGTGGAGGATTTGTACCAACTGAGTAAAGAAGGAGTGAAACTGGGCTTCAGAATGAACCAGGGGGAGGAAAGAGATCAATCTGCCCTAGAGAATGGATTAAAGGCTATCCACAAACAGATCTGCCACATCTGAGGATGCCCCATTCAGGATCATCACCTCTGTGCTAGGGTCACCCGCAGAGGAAGCAAAAAAATTCTGGATGAAGTGTTCCATTTTGAGCAAACCCGTTCAGTGGAATATAAATCAGCTGCTAAGTATTAAAGCTAAGATGGAGTTGCTTTTAAAGGAAAATAAATAAATAAAAAATGTGTTAAATACGAACCAACTGAAAATGCAGTTAAAATTTCCATTTTTAATATCTGTAAGTTCCCCCCCACAAACTGAACAAGCTCGAACCTACCACTAGGAAGAGGAGTCTTGACAATCCTTTGTATAATGAAGGATGTCCTAACAGCGATACTATTTTTTCAAGGCCTACAGTCTTCTTCATTCACAGTCCTTGTGCTATTCCATAGGGCAACATCGTAAGGCCTTGGTGCAAGGAGAACAGTTCCGCCACCTCCTCCTATTCTCCCAAAGATCACACAGAGGTAAAACACACAAACTTTCTTGCTCCCAAAGAGCTTGGTTCTCTGCTTTGGCCAGTTAGACATATTTCCCCCCCGCCTCTTACACCGGGTCCATGGAAAGGAGTTAAAATCATGGACTCAGGATATCCATCTCATGGACCCCGGCTGGGTATTTCACTCCCATGTGCCTCAGAAATACAGAATGAGCGGGGAACCCCACCACCCACAGCAAGGGGTGGGTACGCGCCCCATTAAAAGAGGCCGGTGGAAACGTGAATATGGGGCTGTCGGTGTCCGCATCCGTAAAGGTCACACACTCCCCCACGTAGTCCAGGGACACTCGGATCCTCCTTGGGGGCTTGCTCAAGGACAGGGCGGTCACAGGGGACGTGAGAGCCCAGTGTTGGCCCTTCCACAACCCCACGGCCCAGATCCCCTCCTCTGGGCTGAACCCCATCATGCCCTTCTTCTTTGACGGGTCTCGGGTGACCCCGACTGCCCAGAATTCCCCATCGCCCACTTCCAACTCCCAGAAGTATCTCCCAGAGGTAAACCCGTCACAGCCCAGAACCAAAGCTCTGGAATCTAATCTTTTGGGTGCGTCGGGGACGTAGTCTAAGGCGGGAAGCCTCTCCTGGAGTTCTTCGCATCCTGCGTTCCTTCGGTCCAATGGTAGAAAAGAACTTGGTACATCCGGATAGAGAGCAGCATCTGCTGAAGGCATAAGGCAAGCCATTTTCAGTCTGAGGAATTGAGGGGTGGGCCCATCCCACAAACAACATTTGTTCCACAATGCAGAGGTGGCCCTCGCCTCCCACTTGGTGTACATTTCTCCATTTTTACTACATCTCTATTGCTATAATGGCTAGATCTGATGGGAGCTGAAGTCCTAAACATCTGGCGGGCAGACAAAGAGTACAGGGTTCAGGCCCAGCACTATTACTGTTGTTAGCCACGCTGAGCCCGGCTTCGGCTGGGGAGGGCGGGATATAAATAAAAAATTTTTGATGATGATGATGAAAACTCACCTTTATCGTTCAGTGTTTTCACAGTCTCTCCTTTCTCCACGACAGATGTCACATTATCTAGAGAAAGAAAAGGTAGTTTTTCCTCCCAACAAAATATCTCTTAAAGAAATCACTTAGCCCCCCACAATTCAGAAAGTAACTTGCCCGAGGCCACTGAGTGGTCTTCTTAGACGACTATTTCATCCTGGGTTTCTCGTGTTAGAAGTCAGTGTGCTTAAACATCATTTCCAGATGATAGTTACTAATGTGGATGCAGCTTGCTTTAAGGCAGCCTTTCTCAACATCTGTGGGTCCCCAGATGTTGTTGAACTACAACTCCCATCACCCCCTAGCTAGCAAGACCAGAGCCCAGGGATGATGGGAGTTGTAGTCCAACAACATCTGGGGACCCACAGGTTGAGAACTGCTGCTTTAAGAGATGGAATGGAATTTAGTGACTAAGTGATTCCCGCATCCTGTTTCTGCGAAACAGTCTGCCATCATTGAACCTTCCCTTTCTCCCTTTTGTTAGCTTCCCATTAAACACAACTTGCAGTCTTTTCCTATCATTTTCTGCCATCACTGCCTTCCAGGACTGAGATCACAATGCCTCAGCAAGAATACAGAGCTCCCATTTTGCCATAATAACATCAGGGTACAAATACTGTTGAGAAGAACCTCAATTTATAAAGCAGTTTGTCTTTGCTGTAAGCAACCCTTACCAAAACCAAGTTAAATGCTAAGCTGCAGTAACTGGAGGGAGTGAGGTCCGAAGGCTGAAAAAGTGGTTCAGCTTAGGGCCACGCAATGAATTCATGACTTTCAGTTCACAGTTAAGTGCCCTTAGACAGCTCCTGGTGAAACCCCATCTTTCCCTGTGCCTCTACACAATCCAGAGCCACATTCCCTCCCAAAGTTATGTGAGGACTTCTATCTGAACTGGATTTCAATGCACAGTGTCAATTTTTTAAAATGAAAAGCGGAAGACACTAATTAGAATTTAGGTTATTTTCAGATGGTAAAGAGCCAGGCGTTAGAAGTTCCGCATTCTCTTCAGCTTTTTTTTTCTGTACCTTGGAATCTATTTAGAGTTTCCTTCAGAAGCATCCCTTTCCGTGAGAAGTTCTCCAGCCTCTCTTCGAGCTTAGGAGAAGCTTCTTCGGATGGCTGGAAATGCCCTGCTGCACATCTGCATTTTGAAAGCAAAAAGAGAAAACGCCTAGTATAAATAGTCCTGTCAGCCATGACCTACATTCCTCTTCAAAGGCCATAATGGTCTAGCCAAGCCTTCCCCAACTTGGCATCCTCCAAATGTTTTGAACTACAGCTTTCAGCATCCCTGAGCATTGGTCATGCTGGCCGGGGCTGAAGGGAGTTGGAATCCAATGTACAGGATGGTCTTTTCTGGCCACGTGACACTTTTACTGGTTCGAGGAAGCCAAGCAGACATATTATTAAGTAATATATCTCACTAAATCAAATGCTACCAGTGTGAAATTTTGCAATTCCAATTCTCTCTTTTACCACTGTCTTTGGTCTCAACATTTGCAAAGGACCGTTTCAAATTTGCAATGAGGCAAATGCCTCAAGCAGCAGATTTTGGGTGCAGTGAATGCAGCAGAGCAGGGGACAAACCTCCTTCACACCAGAAAGTTCTCCTGCGTAAGCTCTGCCACAACTGCCAACTGAATCTGTGAGGCTTGTGCTGGATAATTTTATGGTGGGCTGTAATATATGTGTGTGTCATTTGTATTTCCCACTTCAGTACCAACATGCCATGAGCTGGTCTGGGGACTGAAGGGATGCAGTTTTATGTGACAACCTACCGCGTGAAGCCGCCCCCGCTCCCCAAGCTTTGTTCCTGCTCCGTCACTTATCGTATAGGGAACCTGTGGCTGCCCAGATGCTGTTGAGCGGCAACTCCCATCATCCCACTGGCCACACAAGCAGAGGCAGAACGAAGCTGGAATCCCACAGCCATGTGGAGGGCCACAGATTCCCTACCTGTGACAAATAGAGCTGCTTCCGGTTGCAAATGTTCCTAGGGTAGGCTGAGCGGCCATTTTGAGTCCCTGGAAGCAGAGGAATCTAAATGCTGCCTTGAACACTGCTCTACTGCCCTGGTGCTTGTAAGGCTGGAGGAGCAACAGGCGCACGACTTTCCTTGGTCTGCAAGCTAGCAGCAATTTGAGGACTAGGACTGTCATTTTTGAGGTTTTTGGGGGGGGGGATGGGGAGACACAATAAATCGCCACATACCTGCTCATTGTTTTTTTAATGTCCTAGAGAGAGAGAAAGAGAGAGAGAGAAAGGAGCTAAGTCCCACAACGATTTGCACTAGGAGCGAGTCATAAGCTAAAAGGGGAGCCTGCCTCTGCACCCCCCATCTCAGGCTGCAGAGGACTTCCGAGAGTGCTATCAAAGGCAGGAGGGGTGGAAGCTTTGTTCTAGCCTCTGCTGCTTCACAAGGCAGGGGGTAAGTAGCCTGCCCCCCCAGTTGCCCTCAGGCTCTTACCTGGGATCCTAGAGGTGGCACATCTGGTGTTAGCTCCAAGACAGGAGAGGTGGGGGGTGCTCTGGTTACACACGGGAGCCTTCGCGGCACGGTGGTCTCCCTGGTGCTGCAACTGTTTCTCTGAGGAGAAGGGCTGCCCTAGTTTTTAGCAGCCTTCTCCTTCCCGAACTGTCCTCCCACCCCGTCCTGCCGGTGAACAGGCTGGCTTCTCGCCCCCACCGGGGCCTGCCCACCGGCTGCCTTTCGCCTGGAGCCGCTGGCTCCTTCCCTCAGCCACGCCACCCACACGACCTCTAAGTGCGCTGCTGCTGTCCCGACAGGCACACCGCGTCGCCGCTGGAGAGGGGGTGCACCTCGGCAGAGGCAACGGCGCCCCGCTCCCAGGAGCACAGGCCCCGGCAGAGCCTCCGCAATCTCCCCAACCCGCGATCACTGCGTCGCACTCTTCACCATCACCTGTAGTGACTCTCTGCACGCCACAGGTTACCTAAAATCGTCTCCTTCTTGCTTGTGATCAGAGAGCTGGTTTCAAAGTAATTAAAGGAGAAAAAAAAAGATTCTGTGCCAAGGGATCAAGTGCGCAGGAGCTGCTGCTCGTTTTTTTAAAAAAACAAACCAGCCTCACATCCTTGGAATAGCTACAAATGACGTTCACCGCAGAGTGGACCACAGGAAGACCCTAAGGAGATCCCAGAAAATGCAGGCTTTTTTTTTGCAGGCACACACACTCCACAAGCCCCTTTTGTTTTCCTCCAAACGAGTCAGTAAATAAACCCCGCTCGCTGGCCGTCAAAACACAAGAGGCGTCCCTCCCCCGGTATCCCCGCGGCATGCAGTCATCAGCATTATTCCAGAGACTGAAAGCTCAGAGTGACGTTTGTTCCAGTCCCACAGCCACAGCAGTGCCCCGAGTCCCCAAAACACCCTTAAGAGAGAGAACCCATATGAACAGGACTGTACGTACTAGAGGTCTGCATGGCAGCCATACCCGATGTGTCCCGACATGAACCTGAAGGAATGAGGTCATCCAGGCCAGCTTCTCAACAGCCTTCAGGTCAGGCTGAGGGACCTGGAAGTACATCTGCCAACAGCAGAGTGCTCTGGTGTCATAGCCTTCCGCAAGGGGAGGAGCTACAGCGTCCCAGCCGTCCTTTGCAAAAGCCAAAGGGCGCTCTAAAAGAAGGCGAGTCGAGATCAGAGGGATGCTCTCCCCCTCCTTCGGAATGGCCGTTTCGCAGCTCTCTGTAAGCTGGAACCATGGAGCTCCTCCTTCCCCCTCCCACCTGGCTTTGGTTCCTAAGGAACAGCCTTGCCACCTGCGCAGGGGAGACAATCGCAGCACTTGGGCATGCGGGACAGCTGATGGGGGTCCACGTAGAGACCCCAAATCCAGTATAACAGCACATATGCCGCTGCCTCCAGGAGGCTCGTGCCCCGCCAGCATCCTGTACACTAAACAGTTTGCTGCCCGTTCCAGCATGGAGAAGGTCTAAGCTCTGCCTGGCCCAAACTCCTGCGGTGGCAAGGAAGCGGCAACTCCCGCTTTCAGGTACTTGCAGGCTCTCTAGAGCTCCAGTGCCAGGGCCCCCCAATGCTTGGGGCCCTTAACCCACTGCTAGTCTCCGCTCCAGGCCAGAGAAAGAGGTCTCTGTTGATTGCAAAATCTCACCTGCAAAAATTCGGCTGCCGGTTGCTTACATTTCACCTCCATCTCGGCGATCACATCGCCGAGACGGGAAAGCTCTTCCGAGAGTTTGGTAACCATTTCGTCCTTCCGCTTCTCTATCTCTTTATCGAGCTCTTCTAGCTGGGCAAGCAGGTGCTGCTCCTCATCTTTGAGAAACTGGTGGAGGCGCTCAAATTCAGATATGATCTCCTGTCTCTCTGCTTGGACGGTTTCCTGTAATGACCACAGGTAAAATGGGAGTTAAGAGAGCCCTTTGTGGGTGCACAAGAAAAAGATCGTCATTACAGCCCTAAGAAGACAGCAGCCAAACAAGACTGTATAACGAACTAGCACAAGGGACAGTGCAGACGCAGAAGATATGAGGCCAAAATAGGCTATGACAAGGAAGGCAAAATAAAAATGACCAGGGAGTAGCGGGGGATAGGGGGACGGGGGCGGGAGGCATTATCTAAAACCAGCAGGCGTCTGCAACACTTCCCTCCCTTCTCCCTACCACTACCCCATCATCCCCTGCAACGGCCTCCATCTCCCTCCAGGTGGACCTGGAGGGGTTGAGAAGCATGTTCTGTTGTATAGCATCTGCAACCCAGCTTCTTCAGTCCCTGGACTTGGCAAAATAGCCAGCCTGGTTGGAGGATAAGGCTGCAAGAGGAGGCTGCAGCAGAAACAGGAAAATGCTCAGCACCCCGCCTGAGGACTGTTATCCAGGACAAACATCCCACTTGTCCACCGTATGGGACCCAACCATGGATAGCTTGCTCTGCAGGATGAAATCAAAATATTTATTTAGGACCATCAGCTAGCTATTACACAACAAGCCACTAAAAGAGACAAACATCAAGAACAAAACAGTGACTGCCTCTTCAGGCAAACACTCAGATATAAAAAGTTTTGGTTTTTTTTTTTACAACAGAAACAACTTATCTACATTTTTTTTAATGGGAAGCAAGGTATTGTGTTATTCCTGAGCTTGTGATGTGGGTTTTCTTGAAAAGTTTGTGTTGGGGGGGGGGAAATCCTATGCAAATTAGGCCCGTTTAAACAGCGTAATTTGCTAAAGATAGTTAGCACTGACTTTTATGAACCTGTAGAAAAAAATGGGATTTGGGGGTGGGGCGGGGAGTAATACGGCCAAACAACAACAACCACCCCTCAAGACCCAATGTCTCTGTTCCTGATCACCAATGGCAACAGGTACCTACCATGTAATCCTGAATTTTCCTCTCTCCAGTCAGCTTCTGGCTCCACAGCGTGTTCTTCTCCTGCTTCAGGATCTCTAGTTGTGCCAGAACCCTCTCCTGAGAAAACAGAAGTGGCTTGAGATGGGAGGGAGGGAATCAGAGGTATCAAGAGCACAGGAGTTTGTTTTAGTATAGATGTATAAATATAGTTCAGTTGGGCAAGAGGCTTTTTTGCCTTCAGGTAACTCTGTCATGAGAAAGAGAAGGCAACCTGCACCCAGAAGCCTTTTCCCAATCTGAGGAACAAGAAGGTTTGGTTTCTTCAATAGCCCCATACGGTTGTGTGCACTCCATAGCAAGAAAAAAGAAATCAAATCCATATGCTGAATGCATTGCATTGTTAACACTTCTGCTAGTCTTAGGAAGAGAAATACTGACACCCTACTCCTTTCCTTACAACTGGGAGTCCTGCCGGGCATCTCTGTGGCATCCCATACTTTATAACTGGGAATGTATTTTCATACTTATCTTTTCAACCACAAGGCTAAATACTTGGTTCTTTAAAATAACCTCAATACGCTGTTTCTGCAGGTATTAAAACCTAGGTGTGCATTTTGAGACCTAAATCAACACTAACAATATACGTGGGCTCTTAGAAGCTAACAAGTTCTCCTTAGCTGGCCCAGCTATCACTTAAAATTGGGTGGGGCAGTTTTTCGGTATTTGGGACACAGAATGTTCTGTTGGAATTTGGCAGCTGGAGAGCAGGGGCACACAAAGATGAAGCTATTACCTATTGAATAATTTGTGGTGTTAAAATTCTTGAGCGTGAAGAAGCTGACAGCAAAAAAGAGTTATCAGAAGCTCACTAATGTGAATTCCCCGAAGCACAAACTAAGAAACTTAACACTGTGGCAAGAACACCACCTTTTCTCAACTTAATATGATAAATGGCACAAGAGGAAATATGAGAAGAGCTCTCAGAAAAGATGGGGGGGAATCAGTAGAATTTATTTTCAAGCAAAAATGCATAGGAAGGAATAAAGTTAGAAATGTTTGTTTTTCTGAGTCCACTTCTTGTAAATGTTACTGTTCCAATTCATAAGTAATCCAAGCTTCTAGGTCTATAAGCAGGGAATATGACACAAAGAGGGGAAAGTTACTATTCAGAAACTTCCATCAGTTG
The DNA here is from genome assembly GCF_964106645.2 of Podarcis pityusensis. Taxonomy (NCBI): domain Eukaryota; kingdom Metazoa; phylum Chordata; class Lepidosauria; order Squamata; family Lacertidae; genus Podarcis; species Podarcis pityusensis. The sequence continues at coordinate 109,087,607 of NC_138029.1, forward strand.
ACAGGCCATTGTCACTACACAGTACCTTAAGAATAAGAAACAAGGAACAGGTAACTTGACACTTTCGTGAATACAAAAGAATCAGGCTGAATGGTCTCTAATCCTCTATTGATAAATGCATTGACATCATTTTGTTTTCAGAGGTTGCTAGGCACCTAGATTTGGAAACCTGTTTTCAACATAAAGCTAAGGATCCACAGTTCTTCCAGCTGATTTGATATCCTGTAGAAACCAGAGATGCCAAAATAAGCTAGAAATCTGATGACTAAAGAGCCCTCCACACACCCTCTAACCCAATTATTTCTCCATCCTACAGCTAAGCATTTTCTCAGAAGATCACAGCTTGGAATGCTACATAGACTCACAACTATGCGATCATTATTGCAAGAAAAGACCCAAGCCAACAATATTTGAACATAATTTTCACTCAAGATACAAAAGTAACCAGAAAGATGGAAGTTTAAAGGTCTGTGTAAGCATAATTCTTTATCCAGAATAAACCTATCTTATAAGAAGGAAAATTTATTTCCAAACATGGCTTAGTAAGAGATACTTCTGGCGCCAGGTATAAAACAGCCAGAGAACAATGAATACTATTATTTTACTGCTGTTGTTGCTTTATTTTACAAAAATGCCCTGCTATTAAAAGATGAGGAAAGATAAAAAAAGAAAGTAGCGAGTACAGAATAGAAATTGGCCATTTTTAAGCATCACTCCAGCGCTCTCTGAACCCATAAGTGATGCAGTCAATCATTAAAAACCTTATGTTCATTACAGCAACAAAAAAACCAAGCAATGTTAAATTATTGCAGCAAAATGTTTTCCTACAGCCAAAGAAGCATAGCTTTCAACCTTCCTTTTGTGGGAAATCCCCTTATTGCAGCACCGTTTCCTGCTGCTTCCCGCTATCCCGATTGTTAGATATCCCGTAGACTGTCCCCGGGACAGGTGAGGCTGCCGGTCCCTTATTTTCAAATCCTAAAGTTGACAGCTATGCTGCTGATCCCTTATTTTCGAGGCTGCCGATCCCTTATTTTCAAATCTGAAAGTTGACTGCTATGCAAAGAAGTCGGAGGTATAAACGTTTTGCTAGGAGAATTCAATAACCCCGTCCCGTGTGCTGTTTTGTTTGTGCTAACCACGGCACTGGTTAGCACAAAATAACGGATTTTGGAGGGAGCTGAACGGGCCACCAGGACTACCTGCTCCTGCTTGCTTTGCTTGCCACTGATTGCTTGTTTCGGAGAGCTCTCCCCCTCCCTCCCTCCCTTCCTTCCTTCCCTTACCCTGTAGTCCCGGGCTGCCCTCTCGACGTGGAAGACGGCGTGCGCCCGGTGCTCCTGGGACCGATCGCAGTGCGCGCAGATGGGCGCCTGGTCCTCCTCGCAGAAGAACTGCAGCACGTCCCGGTGCTTCTCGCACAGCTTCCCTCCGGCGCCCTCTCCGCATCCTCCTGCCGACAACCTTCTGGGCAGCGGGGGTGACGTCGCCAAGTCTGCCGCCGGTGCTGCAGGAGCTGCAGGAGCCGCTGGCGCTACGGGAGACGGCGGAGTGGGCGGCGTCAAGGACAGCAGCGGCGGCGGCGGCGGCGCTGCTGCCGGTGGTGGCGGTGTCGGTGCGCATACCGGCGCCGGAGACACTGCGGGGGCCACTGTCATCGGCTGGTGCTGCTGCTGGGGCAGCGGCGGCGGCGGCGCTACCACCACGGGCGCCGGCGGCAGCGCGACTGCCCCTCCGGGCCCGGAGTCGAGCCTCTGCCTCTTGGGCCTGTCCGCCACCAGGCTGGCCAGGAGCGGCGGCGGCTTGATGGGCCGCAGGTTCCTCTTGCGGGCGGTGGCGCCGCACTCCAGGCAGGAGATGTTGATCTTGGGCTCGCCCAGGCGCTGCCCGATGCAGGCCGTGCAGAAGTTGTGGCCGCACGGCAGGCACACCGGGTCCGGGCAGTAGACGCGGCACAGCGAGCACCACGTCTCGCTGGGGCAGCGCGGGCCCGCCGGGATCTCGGCCGGGGTCGTGCCGGGCGGAGGCGAGTCCGGCGGCGACGGCGGAGACAGGACGGACGGCAGCGGAGGCAAGAGCGGCGGCGGCGGCGGGGCCAGCGGGCCGCCCACCGCCAGGCCCGGGTGCTGAGCGCCCCTCAGGCGGCTGCGGAGGAGCCGCTGCTGGAGCTGCTGCTCCGCCGACATCCCGCCGCCAACGCCGCCGCCGCCGCTCATGACGCCAGCCCAGCCCAGCTCCAGCCTGCCTGCCTGCCTGCCCGCGAGGACGCCGACGACGCGCCTGCCCCCCTTCCGGCGGACGCGCCACCCGATTGGCTGAGCCGACAGGCGCTGAGCGGAAGCGAGGGGGAAGCCGGGAGACGTTACGGCCGTAACCCTTCGCGCGCTGGGCTCCAGGCAGCAAAGCGGGAAAAGGCAACGGCCCGCTGGAGAAGCTGGAGCAGCGTGCGCGCCGACGTCACGCGGGCCTCCAACTCCCATCAGCCCAGGCCAGGATGGCGAATGCTAAGGGATGATGGGAGTTGTAGTCTTTCTTTCCCCCCAAAATTTTTTTATTGGTTTTCACAACATTATAAACAAACAAACATATAAGACAAACAAACATAAATCATAGTCTTATTGAAAATTACACTTATTAACATTGTTAAGTGGCTTCCTCCCTTCCCCTTGGTTGAATTTCATTGCATATCCTTTTAACGGTTTTCCAAATCACAGTTCTTATAAAATTTAACTTAAACATTAACATCCTTAAATCTTCACATTATGAAATTAAACATATTCATTCATCCCTAATATAAATAAAATCCTAAGCCAATTAAGTATCTGCAAGCTGTTTTCAATTAATTTAACTTAACATATTTAACTAGGTAATCATAAAATTTAATCCACTCTTCCTGATACTCAGGCAGGGGGGTTGTAGTCTTGGAGGGGCGCCGACAGCTGCTGTTATTTTTAAAATAGGGGGAATGTTAAGCAAGCAAGCAAGCAAGCGCTCAAACACTTTCTTGAGTTTCCCTCCCTTCTAAAGAACAACAAAATCATATAACCTAATAAAAAAAAAAAACAGAGGCAAAGTAGAGACTGTTTTATGAGAATTAGGCTTCAGAAAATAGCGATTGTCCATAGCAAATGAGGACACTTGGACCACATGAGATTGGCACACACTGTCAGGAAGCGATCAGTATCAACTCTTAGTATGCACTATCAGCCTCCATTCTTAACTGAACTTTAGCCAGAGGCTTTAATGTTAAGTCAGCAAAACTGGCAGTAGAATTGGACTTGGACCTGGGAGACTTAAGGTCAACTCCTTGGCCAGCCACATACTCTCTGGATGCTCCATAGTAGTGCAACTGTTATTGAGCCATTTGCAGTTGCTCAAGCTAGAGTGAAGGTCTACATTCTTAATTCATCCCATATTTTACCAGCAATTCTCAAAGATCAGTATACGGATAAAAGATTTAATGTCTTTTGTTTATTGCATTCACAATTCTCCAGACAATCCTTTCAAATTTGGGTAGTGCTGGTGCTTTGGGGAGTAGGGTTTAGAATCCGAAGCATGACCCAGGACAAAGAAATGGCCAGTCATATCCTTGGGTATGATCTTCCAAAGGACCCATTAATGATCATGGTTGGATTATTTTAGAGGTGTAATACTGGAGGAAGACCTCAAAATTGTAGTTCATTTAATAAAGACAGCTAGGAAACACTGAAAAAATCCCAGATCATGTTCTATTGACATGCTTTTCTTAGGTATGGGAAATGGCTTAAGCAGACAAACAAAAAGGGTAAGAGAAGGCCAGTTGAAGGAGGACGTTGTGAATAGAGCTTGTTTAGGAATAATAAAAGTCAAGAACCGATCAATCCATATGTACAGTCATACCTCGGGTTGAAGTAGCTTCAGGTTAAGCATTTTCGGGTTGTGCTCTGCGGCGACCCGGAAGTAGCGGAGCGTGTTACTTCCGGGTTTCGCCGCTTGCGCAGACGCTCAAATTAACGTCGTGCACATGTGCGGAAGCGGCGAAACGTGACCTGCGCAGTTGCGTGTTACATTCTACTCAGGATGCGAACAGGGCTCCAGAACAGATCCTGTTCGCATCCAGAGGTACCACTGTATTATTAGGGAATATATAACAGAACACTCTGACAAACTTAAATTATATTTTTTTAAAGACAATTATTCTTTATTTTAATTAACTGAAAGGGAAAAAAGATGAATAATTATGTATTTGTGCAATGTATTTATTCTCACTTTTAGATAATTTACTTCAACACCACTTAAAATGTGTTATTTACCTCTATCATGTCTCCTCTTACTCTCCTTTTCTCTGAATCGAAAAGCCCCAAATGCTGAACCGTTTTTTCATAGGGGAGTGGCCCACATATGATAATCACACATTATGTCCCATACATCAGAACAATTTCACAGCAGAGATCACTGTAGTAAACCTGTGGCCCTCGAGATGTTGCTGAACTACAACTCCCGCAGCATCAGCCACCATGGCCAATGATTGGGGATGAGGAGAGGGCACACAGGTCCCCCCGCCCCCGCTCTGGTCTAGTTGATAAGCAGACTGAGGAAAGGGGTAGTGAAGTTCTTTAAAAGCTATTACACAGGGCTTTTTTCCAGCTGGAATACACCTATTACACAAGAAACAAACAAAAAACCACAAGAATCTTCTCTGTTCACAAAAGGAATTTTAATGCAATGACACGACAGTTTTCTGGATCAAAATATATGCAAATCTGTTGAACCTTAACAAAAATGAAACACACCTTCCAAAAGTGCAGATGTGTCAGCGTGGGAGCCATTTATAAATCACTTAACAGTGCAATCCTATACATGATTACTAAGAAGCAAGTCTTATGCTCGAGTCTTACACTCCCAGGTAAGTGTGTAAGAAGTGGAGCCATAATCCAGCAAATCCCCCTTAATCCTGTTTTGCCGCAGTGAAAACAAAGGACCTAAAAACAACCTAAAAGCAAAGACTCCGGTTTATCTGGTTTATGGATTGAAGCTGTGGCTGCTTTGGTAAACCTGAACTAGGCCAGACTAGCCACTGTGCTGTTCTCACAAGGGATCCCGATGGTGGGAATGGATATTTCCAAATTCTGTTGTGGAAAATCTACAAATTCCAGGGATCCTGGAAAGCCATAACCATTTAACTATGCAGCGAAAATATAGCCAAGGACTACTCCGTACATCCGCCCTTACTTTTCTGGGTTTATCCATCAAGGCAGGGAACTCCTACTGCCTTTTAATCTTTGCATCTTTCAAGTCTTCATTCTATTTCAATGCAGTATGTTATCAATTTTGAACATAACTAAGATGCCAGGATGTTCCGCACACATCCAGACCGAGGGGCACAAGTGACTGGGATTTCAGTAATTAGCAAAGCACTCATTTACATAAGCTCCTAAGGTGCAAGCGTTATACATACCACTTTCCGCTAACTTGCTGCCAAGAAAGGAGATTCCGACTAAACATTGGGAATAACTTTCTGGCAGGAAGAGTTGTTTGACAGTGGAACAGACTCCCAGAAGAAATGGTGAACTCTCCTTTCCTGGAGTCTATTAAGCAGCGTTTGGGTGGTCATTGTGTCTTGAATGATTGAGTTGACATTCCTGCATTGCAGGGGCTTCGACTAGATTGCAACACTGCAATTCTATGATCTCCAGCGTGCCAGTGACATGGAAAAAGGGAAAGCCTTCCTTTTTAAGAAACAAATAACAATAAAATAAATGGGGTAGGATAAGTGCTCATATGCTGAAGTGGTACAGCAGCATCTGTTGCATAAACTCGTAATAAGAAGCACGTGAAAGGTTGTCCGATAGTGTTGACATGGGAGAAGCAAGTGTTGGGTTGGTCACCACTGCTGATGCGAGTGGTGGATGCAGTGCAGGTAAGTCAAACACAGCCACGTTCCTTAGAGCAGGTATCTTCAACCTTTTCAGCCCCAGGACCCAATTTTCACTGCAACATACATTTGGGGACCCACTTCTTAATCTTTAACCGTATATTAGCATGGAGGTAGTGCTCCTTTTACGACCCACCTTAGGTAGGGCCGCAACCCACCAGCTGTAGACCAGCGCCACAGAGCACACTTCTGTTAGCCATAAGCTTGCTAAGCAAAGCATCTTGTTTTCCAAATGACAGAGGTACTGCTGCCTGAGAGTTGGGGGGCAAAGCATTCCTGCAGCACAGACACTGCCCTGGGGGAAGATGTCTGGATTGCAGGGAACAAACAAGTGTGTATTTAATAAACTCCTACACATACGCAAGGTCTGGTTTATGACCGGACTAAACTATCGTTTATTAAACCGTGGCTGAGCATTATGTGTGAACCCTACAGAAAGCCTTAATAGTGTGTTTACTGTCAACAAACCACAATCTAAAAGCAGAGCTTGCTGCTGGCTTATGAAACTTGACTATGGCTTCCTCTTAAATGTGAACCCAGTACACTCTTCCTTAATTGTGAACTGGTTTGGCCATTCCACCCCAGACACTCACCAAGCTTCAAAAGAATGAGGTAAGAGCAACTAGCAAACAAACCAAACTCTGGAGAAACAAGCCATGGTTTGTCTGTCTATGAGGCAACTTGCAATTAACTCATGGCTTGTTAAGCAAACCATAGCTTAAATCCAGAGTGGGAACCTGTAGCCCTCGAGATGTCAGACTTTGACTCCTATCAGCCCCAGCCAACAAGATCAGTGGGGAGGATGGTGAGAATGCAAGTTAAGTAGAAATATGAATGCTAGCTGAGATAATACAATATAAAAGTGTATAGAAATGTATTTATAATATTCAGCCTGCACTTAAATGTTTCTTATGATGCAAAATGCTCTTTCTCCCTCTCTAGAATTATGTGAACTTAGAAGTTGTTTTCTTTTAAATTAAAATGATTTGGGACAGGTTTGCTCCTTTACGTATTTAAAAAACCAGATTTTTAGCCTAACTTTTTAGCTGTGAATAGAAGGAGCTTGCGCTCATGGAAGGTGCAACTCTTCTTCCACAAATGAAGGCTCCTTCTCTTCATGGAGTTAAAAGTCAAAATCCTTTCAAAACGAAAATTCTTTGCCAATTTCTGTGTTTCTGTACAAAATTATGAATGGAATGGAATTGCAAAAACAAGCTGGACCAACATATTGCAGAGGCTGTTTTCAGGGGCACATTCTAAGCTCTGTAGTTAGGCCCCACAATTTAAAGAAAGGACAAATTCTCTCCCCACAGAAATTAGCTGACTGGAAAATAAAAAGGAGGGACATATAACCAGCGTCAAAAAAGGCCACCCAACCCCTTTCATAATGCACAAATACCTGGATTTTCTCCGGGGCTTCATCTAGGGTCAGACGAGTCTCGGCTAAAGTGAAAGCCCTGTACTCATTCCCACAGAGTCCCAAAGCCCAGACGCCTTCATTGGGGCAAGTGACAACAGGTCCCTTCCTTATCACAGACTCTTTGACCACGCCAAGGGCCCAGTTTTGCCCATTACCCACCTCCACCTCCCAGTAATGTACCCCTGAGGAGAATCTCTCACTGCCCAGGAGAATCAGAGTGGAGTCAAATCTCTCAGGGTTGTTGGGCAGTGGCTGAACCATGTCTCCACGTTTCACGCTTTTCCTGTCTTCGCTCACCACAAGGAGGGGATGAGCCGTGTCGGGGTCGAGAGTAACGCTTACTGAGGAGAAACAGACAAACGGAAAACAATCAGAAGAGCTTGACAAAAAGGAAAGACAGCTTTTTACAATCAGATCCGGGAAAGCCCAATGCAAGCTAGAGCAGGGTCTTCAAAAGAAATAAAAGTAAACAAAAGAATTAAAATTTAGACCACTTGATCTAATTGTTTTGGCTGCTCATTTAACAGTTCTAATGGTTACACTTTTTAATGAGCTTGTTTGATTATGGATGTTTTTAATAAATTTTGAGGGAATTGTTTTAAATGTGCATTTTAATTACAGTGGTACTTCGGGTTACATACGCTTCAGGTTACAGATGCATCAGGTTACAGACTCCGCTAACCCAGAAATAGTACCTCAGGTTAAGAACTTTGCTTCAGGATGAGAACAGAAATTGTGCTCCAGTGGCGCGGTGGCAGGGGGAGGCCCCATTAGCTAAAGTGGTGCTTCAGGTTAAGAACAGTTTCAGGTTAAGAATGGACCTCCGGAACGAATTAAGTACTTAACCCGAGGTACCACTGTACCTGTGGATATTTTGAGTTTGATTTCATATTTGTAAACTGCTTAAGCCAGTCTGGCTTGTTAGAGGTATAATCAATCAATCAATCAATCAATCAATCAAGATGGAAAGAACAAAGTTGTTACTTTGTCAAGAGTGCTACAGTCTGGGCCGCAGTCTCCACTGACCTGAATGACTACCAGTTCCATACAATAAGAAGCTGGTAAAAGCCCTGTGTCAATTTGATGCAGCGGGGAACTGGCTATTTTCAGTCCATTAAAGAGGGACAGACTGTTGTAATGGTTAGAGAAGGGTTTCCGACACTTGGGTCTCCAGCTATTTTTGGACTACAATTCCCATCAGCCCACGGATCCTGTTAGCTAGGGATGATGGGAGTTGTAGTCCAAAAACAGCTGGAGACCCAAGTTTGGGAAACACTGGTAGAGAATGGCTTGGGTGGGTGTTGCCCTTCAACTCCCAGCATCCCTGGCTGTTGGCCACGCTGGCTGAGACTGATGGGAGCTGGAGTCCAGGAACATCTTGAGGGCAACACATTCCCCTGTCTTGTATTAACCAGTGTTAGATTAGGACTGAGAAGGCTTTGGTTCAAATCCTTGCTCAACCATGAAGCTGAGAGAGTTTGGGCCAGCATATCTAGACCAATATTGTCTACTCTGACTGGTACCAGCAATCAGGCCAAGAGCTTTTGCAACATTTGCTACCTGATCTTTTAACTGGGCCTTTTCTGTGGTGGCTTTCCAGTTAAAATGTTCCTCCTGGAGAAGCACTCTTGGCACCATCAATGTCTGGTTTTAGACAAGACTTTTGATTTTTAACTGGGAGGGTGGTTGGCATTTTCTGTACTCATCCTTTAAGTAGGGTGGGTACGATTTGCCCCTTGAAATGTATTTCAGCTTTTGTTTATTGCTGTTTTAATGCCAGGTTTGTTATTTCTATTTTTACTGGGCAAGTCGCCCTGAGACACACTAGTGCAAAAATGCGACAAACGAAGAATAATTAGCAATATTAATAACTGGAGGCGTCTAGGACTGAATTTGACATGTACAGCATCCCATAAGTGAAGCATTTGTCTGGAAAATGATATTCTGCCCAGCTACAGTCTCCTTTAATGGGATTGTGGCAGCAGCAATAGCAATGGGGAAGCCCAAGAATACAAAGCCTCACTTTCTCCTACTCTAAAGTGGAAAGACCACTTATTTGAGGAGTGGGGGGGGGGGCTAGGAAAAATCTCAGGGATCCCCAGATACATACTACATCCCCAAACTCCAGGTCCTAAGTCATGGACAAGAACAACAATTTCTTATGTTTACTTTCCCTCACAATAAGGACTTGGGCTGTGTGTTGTCATGGCGACAGATTCCTTCCACCCTCTGAAGGCAAGGAAAGGGGGGGAACAAAGAGGGTTAGGTGACTGAAGCAGTTCAAGGCCCTCCCCTTTTCCTGTGAAATTATTGCTGTACAGGATGAAGTCATAAATACCACCATCCCTCACCATGTGAAGCCATTTCTCAGAGTTGGACAAGAGGCCCCAAATCAACATTGCTCTCAGCTTTTTAGAAAGTGACTATCCAGTTTCCCCCCCAAAAAACACAACTTACTCCTTTTAGCTGATGCTTCCATTGTCCTTGCTTTTGCCAATTCAGATATCATTGTCTCTAGAAAGAGAGAAGGGTTTAAGAATCAGGAATATTTACTCTTGCTACTAAATAAAGGTGAAGCATTAGATATGATCTCAGTAAGGAGGCAAGGAAAAGGCGCAAGAGATCGAATTATTTTATGTAATGTCACTTCAGTGGGGAAACTGGGTAGGCTGTGAGAGCTACAGAATGTGGTATTTAAGAGTGGTGCTTAAGCATGCCTATTGCCATAGTTCTTTTTCAAGTTTATAGCCCTCATGGGTGCAAGACAACTGCTTCAGGGGAAATATGCAGTAGCACTCTGGTGAAAAGTCAGAAAGCACGAAGCAGGTGAATCAGCAGAAGGTGACCTGCCACAGAATGCTGATGGACATGCTCTAGCTACTGAGAGGAAAAAGGTGTATCACAGAATGTATTCTATAAAAGTAAAGGGACCCCTGACCATTAGGTCCAGTCGGGTCTGACTCTGGGGTTGCGGCGCTCATCTCGCTTTATTGGCCGAGGGAGCCGGCGTCCAGCTTCCGGGTCATGTGGCCAGCATGACTAAGCCGCTTCTGGCGAACCAGAGCAGCGCACGGAAACGCCGTTGACCTTCCCACCGGAGCGGTACCTATTTATCTACTTGCACTGGCATGCTTTCGAATTGCTAGGTTGGCAGGAGCAGGGACCGAACAACGGGAGCTCACCCCGTCGCGGGGATTCGAACCGCCGACCATCTGATCAGCAAGTCCTAGGCTCTGTGGTTTAACCCACAGCGCCACCCGCATCCGTTAAATAATGTGCATCGGTGTAGCTGCTATAAGCGGAGTGATAGGTGATCTGGCCAGGGGGGAAAGCTTGTGTATGCCCCAAAACAAGAGGTCTCCTGTGTTATATGAGCTGTGAAAGGGGGGAAAGGTGCGAGTAATAAGTTTGGTACTTAGGAGACAATAGACAGTGCTGAAGTGCTCTGAACAGCCCTTTCATGGCCCTTGCCTAAAAACTCCATTTCTGTTCTTCTTCTCCACCCACCTCTCCACTGCTCTTACTCCTACCACATTACTTGCTTTCAACCAATCATATATTTAAAGGTAAAGGGACCCCTGACCATTAGGTACAGTCGTGACCGACTCTGGGGTTGCGGCGCTCATCTCGCTTTATTGGCCAAGGGAGCCGGCATACAGCTTCCGGGTCATGTGGCCAGCATGACTAAGCCACTTCTGGCGAACCAGAGCAGCGCACGGAAAGGCCGTTTACCTTCCCGCCGGAGCGGTACCTATTTATCTACTTGCACTTTGACGTGCTTTTGAACTGCTAGGCTGGCAGGAGCAGGGACCGAGCAACAGGAGCTCACCCCATCACGGGGATTCGAACCGCCGACCTTCTGATCAGCAAGTCCTAGGCTCTGTGCTTTAACCCACAACACCACCCGCGTCCCAATCATATATTTACTGGACATAAAATTGGTACTTTTTTTTCAAGCAGAACCCACATTGCTCATGTCCACATGTCTGCGCACTGCATTGTTGGATCTGAAGACAAAAGGAAGTTGTATCCCACATAGCACTAAGTTAAAGTCACTTAGAAGTATATTTGCTCCACTGATGAAATATTTCGCACCAGCAGAATGCACAAGCAGGTTGCTGTTAACTGTGTTGGAGAACAGATCATGCAATTTGCACAATTTGCACTAGTGGACAGAGAACATTAGATGCAGCCCACAGTACGGAAATTCAGCCCAAAGTATGGAGATTCTTGTGTATTTTACACGGTCCTAAGCTATCATTTGTCCTTCTCGGTACCTCGACATTTCTCCAGTGCCTCCTTGATAACAATATTTTTCAGACTGAAATGCCCAAGTTTCTTTTCCAGCTCAGTCGGAGAGGAAGCAATTTCCGCCATCTGTGAAATCTGTCCTTCTTTACATCTAGAATGGGAAACGTGAAAGCGTTACATTGTGTTCCCAGCATTTTCCATATGTGGTCAGAGCATTTAAGAGCTGCAAGCCCCCTTTCCCAAACTGCAATGTTGTGATGTTACAGAATGTTCATAAACATTCTAACTTCCGCTGGGAAAGTTCCACCACTTAGGGAATGTGGAAAGCTTGTTTTGATGTAGGGCCCCTGTGCCACAAAAGGGTAAGCTTTGCACATATGGCCCTGGGACAGGAAGGGGGAGAAAATGTGGAATTACTGTGTTTGGGGGGGCCAAAGAGGCAGGGATAAGCTAGGTTTTGATTAGAATGGATTTGAGGAAAGCTTTCTCAGTTTTTCCTATGCCAATAAAGTGAGATCTGCAAAAGTGTTACCTACCTGCTCAAAATGTTCCTGATGTCCTGGAGACAAGAGAAGAAAAGAAAAAGATCATTCCTACATTTATTATGCCATAAATATTGGCTGAAAGGCTTAGAAATTAGGGAGCAAATGGAAAGAGCACGACTCCGAAAATATTTGTTATAGAATAAGTATTTAAAATCCAATTCTGCCACAAGAATCACTGGGTATTTTTGTTAAGACCTCAGAGTTTCAGTCTCCTGGCCAAATAAAAAGGGACAACTTGCAAGGTTGTAAAGCTGAATGAGGAACTTGTGGGCATTAAATAAAAATACAGGGCAGGGGCAAGGAAGTGCTTCTTCACACAGCTCATAGAAAACAATGGTACTCCCTTAAGGTTACCAGATTTTTTTTTTCAAAGAATCCGGGGACACCTTCTTATAAAAAAAGAGAAAAAAAAGTTATTTTTAAAAGTTATTTTTTTAAAAAAAGAAGTAATATCTTCTCTTCTATATTCTCCTCTGCCGCACGGCCTTCCTCTGGGCTCCGGCCTGCTCTCTTGAAGCGCTAGCTGCCATGGAGTAGGCTCGGGTCAGGCCTTGCCCTACTGATGCTCTCCTACCTCTCCTCAGCGGTGGTGGCGGCAGCGGGGCAGCAAGGTCAGGGCTCCCCTCTTTTTTCTCCTTCCTCTTTCTCTCTCTTCCTTCTCCTTCTCCTCTCCTCCTTCTCCCTGTGTTGGCTCCGGGGTTTTCCTGGCCCCAGAGCCCCATTGGACAGTCAGCTGGGTGGCAAGGCGCTCTCGCTCCCGGCTCGATTTGGGTTGCGGGGGTGTATGTCAGCGGTTCCCCCAGTTGATGCGCCAGACATCCCCAGTCCCCCCTCGGCAGTGGCAGTCTCAGCAGCCCGGAGCCAGCCTGGTAGCGCAGTTGGCTCTGGCTGGCTTCAGGAGCTGCCCGCTGCCGTGGCGCCCGCCATTTTGCCTCACCAGAAGTCCCCATATGATGCGTCTTGTGCCGTTGAACCAATCACGCAACATTCATTCCCTACTAATAAATTTACAACACTTAAAATATAAATCTGGGGAAATTAAATTAAACCCGTGGACATTCCGGGGGCGGATTTTGTCCGGGGACAGATTTATAAATCCAGGGACTGTCCCCAGGAAACGGGGACGTCCGGTAACCATATACTCCCTCCCATACGGCACAGTGATGGAGTTAAAAGAAGATTAGACAAATTCACGGAGAACAAGGCTACCAATGCCTACCAGCCAAGATGGCTGTGTTTTACCTTCACTGCCAGAGGCATCACGCCTCTGGGTGCCAATTGCTGGGAGTCGCAGGTGCACAGAGTTGCGCTGATGTCTGGCACCGAAGAACAGCCTCCCATGGCTACTTTCTGGAGGTAGGAGTGGAAACACTTAAGCACATTGCCCAAAATGCTGACCTCCCCGAGACTCAGTGGTTCCCAACCTTTTTTTGGTCATGCCCCACCTAGGCATCTCTAAAATCCTGATTGCCCACCCCCTGCCCCCCGGTGACATATAATTCTTATTATTCAAAAAGTGAACTCCTATTCACATGGAGGAAGCCTAAAAGGACATTAACTTGGTCTAAACAAGTTCCAATTGCCTCCCTTAAAAATCAAATTTCCCCCCTTAAAAATGGGATAAGTACAACTAGCAAAGCTGACCGTGGAAACCCGAAACCAGCGTGATCAAGCTTTCCAAAAAGACGGGAGTAATTTTATACAATATTTGAAAGACAATTGCAAACAATTAACAACACTAGCAGGATTGACTTAAGGAGACTTGTAATGTTTATGATTTATACCTTTTATGTTTATTTAAAATGTAAAAAATGGAAATGGATGAAATGTAAGGAGGAAGAGGTACAAATGCAATGAAATAGGTAGGAATTATGGTAGCCACAAGGCGGGGGGGGGGGGAGTTGACCAGCTCAAACGAGCAAAAATTTATTGTGAGCAATATGGATGTTTATATATTATGAAATGGAAACTTAATAAAATATTATTAAAAAATCAAAATGCCCCCTCGTGGGGCGTGTGCCCCACGTTGGGAACCACAGCTCTAGAAGGATACCATGGTCAACAGTGTCCAAAAACCACTGAGTGATCAAGGAAAATGAGCAGGAATTTGTTTCAAAATGGGAGGTTTTCAAAAAATATTTGAAAAATAAATATAGTAGTTTAAATTCTGTTGCAGCATTCGAGGAACTTCGGTAATAGTTGCAAGGTAGATATAAGAAATTAGATATATTAAGAAAAAGTTTAATTATGATAAAAGTGTGTATTGGCAATAAGTAATATGAAATCGAAATATGGAATAGACAGGAGGTTGGGTCTTTAGTGTTAAGAGCAATATATGTTTTATTGTTTGTTAAGAAAATTATGTGCCTATGGTTATTCTTGTGTGTAATTTGGTATTTGTGTTTTTTCTTTTTCTTGCTGTATCAATAAAATTTTTTTTAAAAAAGAAATATATAAAAAAAGGAGAACACGCAGGGCTGCACTCCTCAAATCCCTCTCCTAGCAAATGTCACACACCAAGGAAGTTTCAGTGCATGCAACACAAATGAAACAAGGTATGGCACCTCTTTTCTTTTCAGGTGGCTGTTTCTGCATTTTTGGCTTTAGCGCTGAAACCCAGGAGAGGCAAAAAGCCCTCCACAGAATCTCACCTGCAGGAATTCACTGGCAGGCTGTTGGCACTTGTTCTCAACTTCGCTGATCAAGGCATCGAGGCGATCAATCTCCCCTGAGAACCTGCCGGATTCCACGTCTCTCCTGTGCACGATCTCCTTGTCAAACTTCTTCAGCATGATAACCAGGAAGCGCTCAATTTTTTCCATGAACTCGTGGATCTGATTAAATTCAGACTCCACCTTCTGCTTCTCACTTTGTACATCATCCTGTAAGGAGCAGGAGAAGGGCCAGGTGGGATGGTGAAACAGCACAAGGAAGCGGACGTACAAATATCCCTGATGCTCTCACATTGGTACCCTAACCAGGGTTGGGTACCTGCTCAAAGGAATATAACGTAAGGCAGTTTCCATTGTTTCAGAGAGTCAGACTATTGGTTAGCTCAACATTGTCCACACTGACCAGCAGTTGGGTCTCTGGCATTTCAGCCAGGGGACATACTGGAGATGAAAGACCTTCTGTACCACTGTGCGAAGTGTACCAAGTCACTGGAGATGACAGGTTCAGTCTAACTGAATCATAGGTACAAACAGACTGAACAGATAATGGTTCACAACATGTAAGAGAAATTTGATCCAGTTTATTAAGGCACCTGCCCTCCTTCAACACCAGAAGAAACAGTCTTCTCTTTCTCCAGTGATGTGGTGCAGAGAAATTTCCCTTGAAATTTCTCCAAAACAGTTTTTCCCCCAGTGCTTTTTTCACCACAGGGGAAAAAAAAATCTGTTTCATAAGTTCATTCGTAACAATGAACGCATGCCATTTGCAAATACAAACATTAGGCAACTTAGGAAGTTTCAAAGTTTTCAGCTTTGTTTACTAAACACAGCTGAAATAGACTTCCTAAGTTAGACCACCCTCTTGGGTTTTCCACAGTGGACTGAAAATCTTCTGATGCAAATTACCCTAATTTGCAATTCAAAATTTTCTAGAAAACCCTCATCACAATTTCCCACACCTCCTGGTCCTTCTTGTAGACAAGCTCTCACCTGATCAGCCTGCCTTCTGCACTCCAGGTCTTCTTTTAATTCCTTCAGCTTCTCCCTCCGTTCTGTCAGAACTTTCACATGGGCGGCAACTTGTTTCTGACAAAAGATAAATCTGAAAGTAATGTTCTCATGTATGTTGTGATAAGTCACTTGACTTTCTGCGTAGCCAACTTACTTCCCCCTAGTGCAGAGTATTCCAGCCATTTTTTAAATTATGGGATAGCTTCAGCATACTCAGGAATCAAAAGTCTTGTGTCTCTTGTAGGAAATGTATACTTTTGAGGGGCATTCTGCAATTTCCATTTTAGGAAGATCATTCTAAATGCTATTCAAATTATGGCCTATAAGTCATAAGGCATGTCATGTACAGTTGTGCCTTGCTTTTCAAACAGTTTAGTTCTCAAACGTTTTGGCTCCCGAACATTGCAAACCCGGAAGTGACTGTTCCGGTTCGTGAACTATTTTTGGAAGCCTAACGTCCGACGGGGCTTCTAATTGGCTGCAGGAGCTTCCTGCAGCCAATCAGAACCCACGCTTTGGTTTCCGAACGTTTTGGAAGTCGATAGGACTTTCGGAAATGGATTCCGTTGGACTTCCAAGGTACGACTCTATTTGCTTGTTGTGTTTGATTCTCCAGCTGTCACTGATCTGCCCCAAACTCCACACAAATTTCAGGCTTATCTCTAGTCAATTATTTTCAAAATGGATTAATTTTTGAAAAGAATTCCAGCTCAGCTTTCCACCAGGCAAGGCAGTATAGAAATTTCATAAACAGGGGATGTAAGAAATCAAACAGTGTAATCAGCTGTTTAAAGCGCCAAAACAACCCATAATAACTGCGCAGTCTCAGAACTGACGTATGTACACCAGACAAAGAAGCAATAGGACAAAACAGCAAGAAACAAACTGGGAAGTGAAGTTGTCTTTGGCCTGAAATGTTCTGTTCCTTGACCCCTTTCAGAGGATCTGTCAAAGACTGGGAAGACTGAATGTTACAGAGGAAGGTGTGCATCCTGTCTAGAGAATCTTCCACCCCCTCCATGTTTTTCAGTTGGAAGGGACCCATGTTAAGGAAATGGTTTGTTATGTGTAAGCTGGACATAAAAGGATTTATCTCTTCCCCTCACCCTCCCCCCCATGAAGCTGCCGGGAGTATGAAGCTGCAGCTGGTGATCTCTCTTATCTTGTACCAGGGTGATTCATCACATCCTTGGATAAGTGAGTCTCCCACTCTCATTCCTCTGAACACAGAACTGGGAGAAAGGTGATGATTTGCCTTGGCAAATACAAAACACTGAACAAGACTGTTACCAGGGGAAATAGGAGACTGGAAATTGCTTGCTGTGAGAGAGACCTGAGACCGATTTGAGCCACAGAGACTCAAGAGTAAACTGCTAGCCCAGCTGTGCTTCTCAAACCTTTTTCGCTGGGCCACGCTTGCAGAATAAAAATTTCCTTACACCACACCTAATTTTCTATTTGGTAAGAAATATACTGGGAGACAAAAAAGAAACAACTCCTAGCAGTGCTTGATTTGTATCACAGAGCACAACTACTTTATAATATGATCACACGACAGAAGTCAGAAGATAGAAGTCAGCGCTCAGGAAAACATATGCAGAAACGAAGAACGACCAAGAATCTAATAGCACCTTAAAGCAGGTTTTGGGAACCTATGGCCCTCCAGATGTTTGCGGAACTACAGCTCCCATCTCATAGATTGCCATTCCGCAACATCTGGAGAGCCAAAGGTTCCCAAAACCTGCCTTAATTATTTCACAAGCTTTCGTGGACCACGTCACCAGATGGCCAGAGAGAAATTCTCACGTGTCCCGTGTATGGATGAGTGAGGGATTATGAGGTCAGACCTGACAAAGCAGGCCCAGGCCGTAGTTTTCAAGAAGTCATGAATGTCATTCATTTGGTCATCTTTCAGGCGCCCAAGACCCTTCCTGGTTTTTCTGCAACACATCCAAGCATGCTCCCCACCCCCCACCCCGGAAACTTTACTTCTACCTGCATATCCTTCCCATCTAGCTGTGGCTGGCACAGCTTGGGTGCTCCGGTAAGAACAAAAAAACATGCTAAGCAGAAGCCTCAAGGCTGCCGGCGCCAGGTGTGCATGACTAAGCAGAGGATCGCCATAGAAACCAAGAGTTGGAAGGGACCCTGAGGACAATCTAGCCCAGTGGTGTCCAAACTTTTTTCAAAGAGGGCCAGATTTGATGAAGTGAAGGGCCGTGAGGGCCAACTAAAGTTGTTTACCTTTTTTTTAGGGTTGAAGTTGCTTTTTTAGGATTTAAGTTGTTGAGGGTTTTTTAGGATTTTACCCCAGGAAATAAACTGCCACGGGGGGGGGGGATTAAACCAACCAGCAGGCCAGATTAGGCCGCCGAAATGGACTTTGGACATGCCTGATCTAGCCTAACCCCCTGCCATGCAGGAATAACGGAATAATCATTGAATTTTAATATTTTGTTGGAAGCCGCCCAGAGTGGATGGGAAAACCCAGCCAGATGAGCAGGGTATATTATTATTATTATATTACAATGGTACCTCGGGTTACATACGCTTCAGGTTACAGACTCTGCTAACCCAGAAATAGTACCTCCGGTTAAGAACTTTACTTCAGGATGAGAACAGAAATCGCGTGGCGGCGGCAGCAGCAGCAGCGGGAGGCCCCATTAGCTAAAGTGGTGTCTCAGGTTAAGAACAGTTTCAGGTTAAGAGGTACCACTGTAAATCCATTCTCATTTGGAAGGTATTTTTGAAAAGTATTGCAAAGTATCAAAAAGCGCATTCTGTGTGCATATATTTTTAGATCCTTTAATAATGATAATAATTTATTATTTATACCCCGCCCATTCTTAACCCGAGGTACCACTGTATTATTATTATTATTATTATTATTATTATTATTATGGGGAACAGGGCGGTGGGCTGCTTTTGCCTCCGCATTTCTCCCCATTTTTGCCTCCAATCAAGTTCTTAACCCGAGGTACCACTGTATTATTATTCTGGGGAACAGGGCGGTGGGCTGCTTTTGCCTCCCCATTTCTGCTGCCCCCCATCCACCCACCCAGCCGGCCGTCACCTTGTAGTCCTGCGCCGCCTCTTCGATGGGGAGCATGGGGTGGGCTTTGTGCGCCCGGGACTCCCTGCAGATGACGCAGACGGGCGTCTCGTCCTCCTCGCAGAAGAGCTTGAGGGGCTCCTGGTGCTTCTCGCACAGCCGCTGGCCGGCCAGCGTGGCGGCCGCGTCCAGCCGGAGCCGCTTGGCCACCTCCACCACGTTGCCCAGCTCCCGGTTGGGCCTGAAGCTCCTCTTGCGCGACCAGCGGCGGCACTGCGGGCACGAGGTGGTCTCGGCGTCCGCCTTGCCCCAGCACTGCGCGATGCACGCCTGGCAGAAGTTGTGGCCGCACTCGATGGACACCGGCTCCTTGAAGTAGCTCAGGCAGATGGAGCAGGTGATCTCCCGCTGCAGAGTTTCCAGGGGGCTCTCGGTGGCCATGGCTGCCCAGCGATGGCAGGAGGAGGAGAAGGAGGAGGAGGAGGAAGGGGGCGGCCCGTGGGGGGGAAGGCTGGGGTGGCTCCACGTGGCTTCCTGCGGGAGCCGCATTGGCTGCGCGGGGGCCAGAGACCCGGGCAAAACATTGCGCAAGGATGGAGCGGGGAGGGGGAAAGGACTCCGCCACACTCCCACCCCCCGCCGCACTCGGATGCTGGACCACAACTCCCAGCATCCCTGAGCATCGGCCGTGCTGAGCAGGGGCTGATGGGAGCTGGAGTTCAGCAAATGCACTTTAAAAATGCGCAATTTTCCAAAAAGGCGCAAACGCGCGGGTTACGCCTCTGCAGTGCCGGATTTACGTATAAGCTAAACAAGCTATATAGCTTAGGGCCCCACTCCTTTGGGGGACCACAAAAAAGTTAAAGGGGGGAAAAACCTCGATGTACATTTCCAAAATATAAGATAAAAAACAAAGGAAATAAAACCTGCATACAGCAACAGTGTTTTGTGTTGTGTAGGCTCCGAGGATGTAAGTGATGGGCCCCGCCTGCTCCCTAAAATATCACTGGTTTGTTCATTTCTATATACAGGTGAAACTCGGAAAATTAGAATATCGTGGAAAAGTTCGTTTATTTCAGTAATTCAGCTTAAAAGGTTGTTAATTTGGGGTTTTCATCAGCTGTATGCCATGATCATCACAATTATAACAAATAAAGGCTTGACATATCTTGCTTTGCATGTCATGAGTCTATCTCATATATTAGTTTCACCTTTTAAGTTGAATTACTGAAATAATTGAACTTTTCCACGATATTCTAATTTTCCGAGTTTCACCTATGCCTTCATTCTGCATGGACTGGTTGCATGGCAGCATGTGCAAATGGCTTTAGATACCTATTAGGTCCATAAATTACCACACAGCCTATATCCAACACGAAGAACAGCGACAATTTGTTGTTGACAAAGGACAGCTGGACATATAAAGAGCCCCAATACCTTCATTAGCTTAGGGCCTCATCAAACCTAAATCCAGCCCTGTTCCTCTGCGAAATTGCTTTGAACTGACCCAGGCTGCTCAAGACTCTTATCAAAGCTCGTGTTCTTATAGTCAGTGCTTTTTTTCTGGGGCGACGCATACCCCTAAACGTTTTCTGAAACTTTGTACTTTTGTCCATTTACTGTCTTTATTTCCCCCAATTTGAACTATAACATGGTGATTTCCTTGAGTCAAAAAGAGAGTACCCCCCCTAAACATTTTTTTTAGGGGAAAAAACACTGCTTATAAATGACAAAGACACGACTTTTAAGTTCTTGACTGCTTCACAAATCAGTCCGTAGAGCATGGGGCTCTTGGAATCATCGCAGAATAGACTCCTAGAATTGTAGAGTTGGAAGGGGTCCCCCTAGGTCATCTAGTCCAACCTCCTGCCATGCAGGGATGGCTTAATCTCTGGGTCGTGGGTTCAAGCCCCAACACTGGACAGAAGATTCCTGCATTTTAGGGGGTTGGACAAGAGCTACAGTTCCCTGTGAAGAGTTCGATTGATAAACCACTTTGAGAATTGTAGCTCAGTAAGGGGAATTGGGGCCTCCGAACAACTCTCAGCACCCTTAACAAACTGCAGCCCCCAGAATGCTTTGGGGGAGGAGCCATGATGGTTTAAAGTGGTATCACATGTGCTTTAAATGTATGGTGTGAATGTGGTCCAAGAACCTGTAACCATGTTGTTCCAGCGCAGCAACTCCAGAAGGCCCCCGATCTGTCTCACCGTCCCCAGACCACCTGTTCCTCTGTAATGTTCACTCCTCTGAAGACAATTCCTCCAGCGGGGTCATGACAACAGGATTGTGCCCATTACTTCCTCTTTCCTCTACCTTCCCACTCTTCGCCAAAGAATAATAAAAGATTCAATCTCATTAGCTGCACATGGTATTTTATTGGTGTCCTCGTTTATTTACCTCACAACAATAATGGACGAGAGACCAGTATTTATTCTCATTTTACACAATGACACAAACCATTCAAAATCTGTTCCTGGGGGGCAAAGTAAAGGCATGCTTTGCAGAAGAAAGTGTGAAGAAAGTGTGGGGCAGAGCGGGGCTTCAGCCAGTAGGAATCTGTTCTACTTCATTTGACTTTATTATTTTTATCCCGCTCGTCAGTCTGTGGGCATAGGAGGCAGTTTACACAATTAAATACATTGAAACATCAACATCGTCATGAACAACAACAACACCACATCTTTAATGCAACAACACAGGAAAACCAAGCAGCCAACTATTCTCCACTTAATGTGTCTTTGGTGAAGGTAGTTTCAGAGAAGGGCTATATAGTTCATTGGCAAACTCAAGTTCTTGCTACAACAGTGACTTTTGTGATAAGAACTGGCGCTGCGCCGAGTGCTTTGACAAAGAGCCTCTCTGCATCCACACACACAAACGGCGACCTCCTATTTTATTGAAGCCAAGTGTTTTGAACCCACTCTAGCCTGAACATTACTTTGGCACCATCCATCTATAATGCCGCATGCAAAAAAATTGCACCCTTGCGATCTCCGTGAATTAAATCTGGAGTAAGGAGCACCACCAAGTGATGGTGCTGTGCTTGGCAACCAATCGGGTGGATTAATCATAACCGTTCATCAGCATGCATTGGAAGGGCACGTCTACTCCAACTTTTACCCCTCCCGATTTCAAGTACAGTGTAGTGAACTTGAACAGCGGCATTAAGGAGTAACTAATCTGTGTTAAGTGATCTTGAGTGAGGGACCCATCAGCCATCAAGTGTCAGCTGGGCAAGGAGCACCTTAAAAAAGGGGAAAACTCTCTCACCAGAGAATGAAGCCGAAGGGAAAATGAAGACAGAGTCCTTTGTGTCAGCATTAAGAAATTCCACCTGTCCCCTTTCATAGTCCAGAAATACTCGGATTCTCCTAGGGGTGCAGAGGGGGGACAGAGGTATCACAGGGGTAGTGAGAGCCTGGTATTGACCAAAATCCCCTTGCAAGGCCCAGATCCCTTCCTCCGGGGTCAGCTTGAGCTCTATCTTCCTCCTCACAGAGGCCCGGGCTACCCCCACAGCCCAAATGCCCCCATCCTCCACGTTGACTTCCCAGTAATGTCTCCCGGAAGTGAATCCTTCGCAGCCCAGCACGCAGCAAGAGGACTTAAATCGCTTGGGGTTATGGGGCACATCTGTCCTGGTGACGTCCCATCTCGCGCTTTTTCGATCCTCAGAGATTATGATTTGCGGGTTTGCTGTGTCTGTGTCAAGGGTTATGTTGACTGCAGAGAGAGAGAGAGAGAGAGAGAGAGAGAGAGAGAGAGAGAGAATATGTGGGATAAAGGAATAGGTTATATTTTTGTCAGCTAATTCCAAATTGGATTTGGATTTGATATCCCGCTTTATCACTACCCTAAGGAGTCTCAAAGCGGCTAACACAGAGAAGTGTGACTGGCCCAAGGTCACCCAGCAGCTACATGTGGAGGAGCGGGGAATCGAACCCGGTTCACCAGATTACGAGTTCACCACTCTGAACCACTACACCACACTGGCTGTAGTTTAGGAGCCTGTGGTACAGAGCTCATTTGACAAATGAGATGTGTTCTTTCAGAAGCCCCCCACCCCGGCCCATTCCTTTGTTTAAGCTGTTTTTGATATGGAACCTGCTGGTGAAGGGCAGGCAATAAATTTAATGATGTTGACAATGGTGATGATGACAACATTAACAACGGCACCTCAAGATTTATCTGTCGCAATCAAACTGATCCAGTTAAGTTCAGACCTCTCCGTATCAACTATGTCTTTCCAGAACCAAACATGAATGAACTAACTTATCTCGCAAACGTTTTCACCAGTTGCTTACCCCATTCTGTCCCCAGTTCTGATGGCAGAGTGTCTAAGGGATGAGAGGAGACATACGTGATTTTCAAAGAGTGATCAATTTCTAATTTCATTTATATATTCTCAGAAAAGTGGGTTTCATTATCCTCTCTCACTCTCCTTGCTGCAAGTAGGTATATTTTCTGCTGCAAATACTTAGCGGGTAGTTGAAAGGGAATGGACAGGATTGCCAGAAAAAGAGAAATTAAGGGAGACCGAATAATAAACTCAGTCATATCTTCCAAAAGCTCAGAAAGGGAAGCTTTTATTGTTTGACAGATGACTGTATTTTAATATTTTGTTGGAAGCTGCCCAGAGTGGCTGGGGAAACCCAGCCAGATAGGCGGGGTATAAATAATAAATTATTATTATTATTATTATTAAAGGATCTAAAATATATATGCACGCAGAATGCACTTTTGGACACTTTGCAATACTTTTCAAGAATACCTTCCAAATGAGAATGGATTTACAGTGGTACCTCTGGTTACGAACTTAATTCGTTCCGGAGGTCCGTTCTTAACCTGAAACTGTTCTTAACCTGAAGTACCACTTTTGCAAATGGGGCCTCCTCCTGCTGCCACGTGATTTCTGTTCTCATCCTGAGGTAAAGTTCTTAACCCGAGGCACTATTTCTGGGTTAGGGGAGTCTGTAACCTGAAGTGTCTGTAACCGGAGGTATATGTAACCCAAGGTACCACTGTATACTTTTCCAACCATTCGTTCTGGTAGCAAACTCAGCTGACGAGAGCTGACAGAACTGCAACCAAAATAAGGTGACAAATAATAATAATAATAATATATTATTTATTATTTATACCCCGCCCATCTGGCTGGGTTTCCCCAGCCACTCTGGGCGGCTTCCAGCAGAATATTAAAATACAATAATTCATCAAATGTTAAAAGCTTCCCTAAACATAGGGGAGACATCAACAAGCTCAAGAGGAAATCCCACATTTCAGGGGATAGTGAGAGGGGGCAGGTGAACTAATGGGGCACTCCCCCACCAAAACAGAACAGCCCAGGGAGGAATTGTACTCATGAAGGCTGAATGTCTTTTTTTGTGAGGGACAGAAAACGGGGGGGGGGGGGGCAGCCTGGAGTATTCTGGAAGACAGCGTGGCTGCCAGGAATCCTGAACAGGAGTGGTTCACATTGCACCCTTTAGCCCCAAGCTCTACTTGCAACTTTTAAAGCAGGTCATCAGTACCTTTGAAGTTATTCAGGATATCCGTGAGCACACTGTTTTTCTCAGATAATTCACCGAGTCTTTTTTCCACCTTGGATGGCATCTCTTCAGGGGGCTGAAAGGGCTCCTTGTCAAACCTTGGAAAAAGAAATGCGTCAGTTTCCCACCGTTCTGCAGATGCCTGATTAAGGCTGCATGACACTTGGTTTTTTACAGGCAAAAGTTGTACTTAAATCTGAGTCGGTGCTGGTCCAAGATTCAGCCCTGGAAGCTGGCGCTGTGATAAAACAGGTGAAATAGTAGTATGTGTTCCTCAGAGGTGGAACTGTACAGTACGAGTACATTTAGCTCTCTGGGAGAAGCAGTGAGATGACTGCAGTTTCTCTGTAAGAGCACCCTATTTTCAGATAAGTGATACTGCAGGATTTTGTAGCTGGGGAAATGTTTTTCTTCAGTGCATTCATTGGTCTTATGACTATTCTGTTAAATGTGATTTTGCAAAAGAGACTAAATCCCACATTTTGTTTGTTATTTTTGCTATGCCAGGAAAAGCATATCCTGGGCTCCTCAGAACAATTTTTTGTGAAGCTGTTAAGAGCACAGTGTCTCTGTCCATTTTTTTAAAAAGGCATTCTGGAATAGCTCTCACACAAGGTAAAAAAAGGAAAAGGACCCCTGAACGGTTAGGTCCAGTGAAAGGCGACCATGGGGTTGTGACGCTCATCTCACTTTTAGGCCAAGAGAGCCAACATTTGTCCACTTTCTAGGTCATGTGGCCAGCAGGATTAAACCGCTTCTGGCGAAACGGGACACTGTTATGGAAACCAGAGCTCACAGAAACGCCGTTTACCTTCCCGCCACAGTGGTACCTATTTATCTACTTGCACTGGCGTGCTTTCTGTTAGGTTGGCAGGAGCTGGGACAGAGCAACGGGAGCTCACCCGGTCGCAGGGATTCGAACCATCAACCGTCCGATTGGCAAGCCCAAGAGGCTCAGTGGTATAGACCACAGCGCCACCCGCGTCACAGTAATA
Organism: Podarcis pityusensis; assembly: GCF_964106645.2. Classification (NCBI taxonomy): domain Eukaryota; kingdom Metazoa; phylum Chordata; class Lepidosauria; order Squamata; family Lacertidae; genus Podarcis; species Podarcis pityusensis. The sequence goes on from NC_138029.1 coordinate 109,113,019, forward strand.
CAAACCAAAGTCCAAGAGCATCCAAAGTGTGATTGTATGAATATGGAAGAAACAGAAAGCCCATCTCAGCTTGGAGACTGGGAGGAGCTGCTAACAAAAGTGGGAAGAGCCAGAGATCCACATGTACAAAAGACCCGGCCCAGCTCATGGCATCTTCACTTATAGGATCACAACTAGCAATTGCAGGAAAGAACTCTGCCTGAGATTCTGGATAATCCTTCACATTCAGAGTTGACAGTGCTGGTTAGATCAGGGATGGGGGAACATGTTGTTCTGCAGATGGTGCTGGACTACAACTCCCATCATCCCTGACAGGTACACAGGCTGGGCCTGATGGGAGCTGGTGTCCAACAACACCTGGTTCCCCATCTCTGGGCAAGACGGTCTGTCACAGTATACCACAGTTTTAGTATTTTGAAAAGCAAACCATCTGCAAACCAGAATGAAGCAGGGCAATCTTAAGGGCATATATTTATGCACATGTATGCCTTCAGTGGGGGTCAGTGCCACATACCTGCCCAAGGTGCTTCTGATATCCTAGAGAGAGAGAAGAGGAGCGTAGGTGGATAGGAAAGAGAAAGACAGGAACTCTGTATCAACATGAGCATAACAGGAGATTCTCATTATAGCCACTTATATCTGAGAAACAGAGACAGCGTAGTTTAGAAACTGCACACCTTCTAATCATTAGGAGAAGAAAGCAGGGCAGGGGGAAATGAGTTAATTGGAATGAAATTATGCATGCATCTGAGACAGGGAGACAGGCATTACTGAGCAAGCCATTTCAACTGCGGTAGAAAGATACATCTAACAATAGTGTTTGCTATTTATATAGCTCTTTTCTGGTCTGCATACACTTAGCTGGACCCTGTGTATTACTTACTGGGCAATAAGTATAAGGATTCAGTTATGTTAAGGACAGCTTTAGGCTTATTCTTCAGTTTGATGTGTCCTTTTTTCAGTTCTACCCCACCCAACAACCACCTCATCTCACCTGCAAGAATTCGCTGTCTGGCTGTGTACACTTCTCTTCTATCTCATCTATCAGGGCACTGAGAGAGACAATCTCATCAGAAAACCTTCCCCCATGTTCTTTCTGATGCTTCATAATCTCCTTCTCCAGCTCATTCAGCTGAAGCAGCAGGAGTTTTTCTTGCTCCTCCAGAAAGTGATGCACCAGCTCAAATTCAGACATCAATTTCTGCCTCTCGGCTTCTGTTTGCTTCTGTAACATAGGGAGGAAAGTGGGAGAAAGATGGGTCAGGGCGTTGGGAAGATCAGCAAACACCCCTCAAATAAGCAGAAATTAATCTGAAATACTGGAACTCGTTTGGAAAACCAAAATATGCTAAGTTTTGATTTTAAAATTCAGCAGCGCAATTTGAAGGCACAATGTGACAGCGCCTTAGATATATGAAGATGGCTATCATATCTCCTCTCAGTCTCCTCTTTTCCAGGCTAAACATACCCAACTCCCTCAACTGTTCCTCATAAGGCCTGGTTTCTAGACCCTTGATCCTCTTGGTTGCCCCTCCTCTGCACATGTTCCAGCTTGTCAACATCCCTCTTAAATTGTGGTACCCAGAACTGGACACTGTATTCCAGGTGTGGTCTGACCAAGGCAGAACAGAGATTACTTCCCTTGATCTGGACACAATACTTCTGTTGATGCAGCCTAGAAAAACATTAGCTTTTTTTCTTTTCTTTTTTGCTGTTGCATCACACTGTTGACTCATGTTCAGCTTGTGGTCTACTAAGACCCCTAGATCCTTTTCACATGTACTACGGGCAAGCCAGGTGTCCCCCCATCTTATATTTGTGCAGCTGGTTCTTTCTACCTAAGTGTAAAACCTTAAATTTGTTCGTATTCAAATTCATTGTGTTAGTTTGGACCCAGTTCTGCAATCTGTTAGGGTCATCTTGAACTCTGATTCTGTCTTCCATGGCATTAACTACCTCTCTCAGTTTGGTGTCATCTGCATTTGAGGCAGGGAATTGCACAAATCAAAATGCAAGTATTCAAAGCAACAAAACAAAAAGCTAAAATTCAGAAGCAACTAGAACATCAGAGAACCTGCCTGCGAGAAAGGATGGGTCTTTTGTTCGATCCAGCAAGGCTCTTCTTATATAGTGAAACGTTGCCATGGGGAAAGAGCTGCATTTGGAACTCTACAAGGTCTATATATCCTCCCTGTTCCCAGGTGACTCCAACCACTGATAGTCTTACCCTACGTGAATTTTGTTAGCCCACTTTTAAGCCTTCCAAGCTGGCGGCCATCACTGTTTCCTACTTGGTCTGCTGATTAAAGCCCTGGATTATATCTTCAAGATCCAGGATGTAAAAAGCACATATGCTTTTTTAGAAGATAAACTAATGCCCACATTCCTTGCTAGGCTATACCACAGGATTCTATACTGACCAGATATTCCTGGTGTCTATTTTCTCCAGCCAGTTTTAACCCCAGGAGCTTCTCTTTCTCTTCCTTTAAGGTCTGCAGACGGCTCTGGATTTCTTTCTAAACAAAGAGAAACTTATTTTGAAATAGTGTTATCGTTATTAACTAACGCCCCTGCTGCCTCACACACAAGCAACGGGTTACATCCAATTTAACCTATAGTGAGACACAAAAAAATACTGATATTCCATAATCAACACGGGAACAAAAGAAACCCACTCAGATTATGGAGCAGTGGAAATAAAATATTATGGCATTAACCCAGCATTTTATTTCTCCAACTTCAAACATACTTTCAACGTCACACATAGTTTCAAAGGCAAGAAGGGGTAAAAACCAACTAACAAGATTCTTCAGACGAGAAGGAACAATACTACTGCTGCTGCTAATAGCACTAATAATATTGGTAGGTTGGTCTCAATGTCATCATCATCAACAACATAATGTTGCATTAAATAATAGAAAAATTGTGGTTTTTTTTACTTTTTTTAAAAAAACACCACACAGTTTGGGAGTCAACAGCTCAGGGTGTCCTGGTTTTTACTTTTTGAAATATGGCAGCCCTAGGTGAGACTCTTTCCTGCAATCCTGGAGAACCACTGTCATTACCAAGCAAAATGGACCAATGCTTCTGACTTGGTGAGAGCAGGGCCGGATTTAGGTTTGATGAGGCCCTAAGCTACTGAAGGTAATGTGGCCCTTTATATGTCCAGCTGTCCTTTGTCAACAACAAATTGTCGCTGTTTTTTGTGTTGAATATATGCTAAAGGGTAATTGATGGACCTAATAGGTATCTAAAGCCATTTGCACATGTTGCCATGCAACCAGTCCATGCAGAATGTAGGCACCCCATATCTAGAAATGAGCAAACCAGTGATATTTTAGGGAGCAGGCTAGCAGGCAGGGCCCATGACTGAAGGAGCGTCTCCATCCCCATCGTTTTGCCCAGACACTGAGGTCCAATGCCGAGGGCCTTCTGGCAGTTCCCTCACTGCGAGAAGCAAAGCTACAGGGAAACAGGTAGAGGGCCTTCTCGGATGTGGCGCCCGCCCTGTGGAATGCCCTCCCATCAGATGTCAAGGAGATAAACAACTACCTGACTTTTAGAAGACATCTGAAGGCAGCCCTGTTCAGGGAAGTTTTTAATGTGTGACGTTTTGTTGTATTTTTAATCTTTGTTGGAAGCCGCCCAGAGTAGCTGGGGAAACCCAGCCAGATGGGTGGGGTACAAATAATAAATTATTATTATTATTATTACATCCTAGGAGCCTACACAACACAAAACACTGTTGCTGTATGTAGGTTTTATTTCATTTATTTTTTATCTTATATTTTGGAAATGTACATCCAGTTTTTTCCCCCTTTGAAATTTTTGGGGTCCCAAGGGAATGGGGCCCTAAACTACAGCTTGTTTAGCTTATACGTAAATCCGGCACTGGGTGTGAGCCACCTTCCTATATTCCACCATTCTGCGGAAGGGGTGCCTCAAGGGCGCCAAATAATAATAATAATAATAATAATAATAATAATAATAATTTATTTGTACCCCGCCCATCTGGCTGGGTTTCCCCAGCCACTCTGGGTGGCTTCCAACAAAGATTAAAAATACATTAAAATGTCACACATTAAAAACTTCCCTGAACAAGGCTGCCTTCAGATGTCTTCTGAATGTCCTGTAGTTGTTTATCTCTTTGACATCTGATGGGAGGGCGTTCCACAGGGCGGGCGCCACTACCGAGAAGGCCCCTCTGCCTGGTTCCCGGTCAAGTGCGCGCGCTTGTGCCCCCACTATTCACCTTATAATCCTGGGCCGCTTCCTCCACGGGGAACACAGCGTGGCTCCTGTGCGCTCGGGACTCCCGGCAGATGCAGCAGATGAGGTCTTCCTCCTCGCTGCAGAAGAGCTTCAGCGCCTCGCGGTGCTTCTGGCACAGCTGCCTCCCGCCGCCGCCGCCGCCGCCCGGCTCCTCCTGCTCGGCGCGGGAGCCCAGCCTCTTGGCGATCTCCACCACGTTGCCCAGCTCGCGGTTGGGCCTGAAATTCCTCTGCAGGGACACCACCCGGCACTGAGGACACGAGAAATCGGTGCTGCGCTCCTTCCAGCACTGCGCGATGCACGACCTGCAGAAGCTGTGGCCGCAAGGGATGGAGACCGGGTCGCGGAAGTACTCCAGGCAGATGGAGCAAGTGGCTTCTTTGTGCAGGCTCTCCACCGGGTTCTCCATGGCGGCGGCGGCAATAGCAAGAAACGGCAGCAGTGCCCGGTCCTCCGGGCTCCGTGGCGCTCCGTAGCTCAGGCGGAGAGGCCGAGCCAGGGAGAGGATTAGGACCGAGGGAGCGTAACTCTCTGCGCGCCCAAGAAGCGCAGGAGCATCTGCGCTTCGGCGCGCCGCCAACCTGGTGCCCCGCAGACGTTTCGGACTACAATACCCATCAGCCCCTGCCAGCGTGCACGCTGGCAGGGGCTGGTGGGTACTGTAGTCCGAAACGTCTGCGGGCACCAGGTTGGCGAAGGCTACGTTATGGGAAAGAGCTGGTTTCCAGCCCAGTCCTCTCTAGGCATCTCCTGAAAAGTTGGTAGCTCCCCCCCCCCTTTGTGTTTTCTTGATTTTCGGTTTCAAACGAATTAGATCAAACGGAGAGAATGCCAACAATAACAACAAATCTGCGCTTCTGCGCTCCGCCAACCTGGTGTCCTGAAGCTGTTTCGGACTACAATACCCAACAACAAATTGTTGTTATTGCCAGATTTACGTATAAGCTGAAGAAGCTATAGCTCCTTAGGGCCCCACTCTCTTGGGGCCCCCCAAAAAATTAAAGGAAAAAACTGGATGTACATTTCCAAAATATAAGATAAAAAACAAATAAAATAAAACCTACATACAGCAACTGTTTTGTGTTGTGTAGGCTCCTATTTGTTATGTGCAAATGGTTTTAGATACCTATTAGGCCCATCAATTGCCATATAGTATATATTCAACACAAAAAACAGCAACACTTTGTTGTTGACAAAGGACAACTGGACATATAAAGGGCCCTATTACCTTCAGTAGCTTAGGGCCTCATCAAACCTAAATCCAGCCCTGACAACCATCATTATCTTTTATTTTTTTATTTTTTTAAATAATATTTATTAAAGTTTCAAAAGGGAAAAAAAATCACATTAGTAAAAAAAAATTAACAATGAAAAGGAAAAATACAAAGTAGAAAAAAGAAAAGAAAAAACAGTTAAAAACAATTTCATCTTTTCCTCACTTCTTTTATGTTTACTTGTTTCCCGGACCTCCTCATACCTCCCTCTTTTGTATTCCAATTAAATTTGTTAATCCAACAATTCCTTTCCCTCCTTTTTAATCCTAATCTTTAATCTTGATATATTATAACTTTAAATTTTTACATATTAAAAACCAATTTTTCCATATTCTTTTGTACCTGTACAGCTAGAAACCCCTTAACTTCAATCCAACATCATTCTAACATTCATTAATTTTGCAATATTTCTGTAAATAGTCTTTAAATTTCTTCCAATCTTCTTCCACCGACTCTTCTCCCTGGTCACGGATTCTGCCAGTCATTTCCGCCAATTCCATGTAGTCCATCATTTTCATCTGCCATTCCTCCAGTGTGGGTAGATCTTGTGTCTTCCAATGCTTTGCAATGAGTATTCTTGCTGCTGTTGTAGCATACATAAAGAAAGTTCTGTCCTTTTTTAACACCGATTGGCCGACTATGCCCAGGAGAAAAGCTTCTGGTTTCTTCAAGAAGGTATATTTAAATACCTTTTTTAGTTCATTATATATCATCTCCCAGAAAGCCTTAATCTTTGGGCACGTCCACCAAAGGTGAAAAAATGTACCTTCAGTTTCTTTACATTTCCAACATTTATTATCAGGCAAATGGTAGATTTTTGCAAGCTTGACTGGGGTCATGTACCACCTGTATATCATTTTCATAATATTTTCTCTTAAGGCATTACATGCCGTAAATTTCATACCTGTGGTCCACAACTGTTCCCAGTCAGCAAACATAATATTATGTCCAACATCTTGTGCCCATTTAATCATAGCAGATTTCACCGTTTCATCCTGAGTATTCCATTTCAACAGCAAGTAATACATCTTTGACAAAATTTTAGTTTTGGGTTCTAACAATTCTGGACAACCATCATTATCTCCCCAACCCTAGGACAATAGTGTCTCATACGAAATGCAAACAAAAAATGAAAAAGACAATGATTTGAAAGTGGGGACGCCATACGTAGATTTCCTTGGTTATTTGTTTGGTTTGTATCACAAAAAATAACTTCAATAAAAACTAATTTTAAAATGCACACACACACACACACACACACACACACACTAGCAACAGGTGCAGAGGCATCACCAAAAAGGGAAATATTACTGAAGTAATCCCAGTTGTGGGTCATTGGCTGTACAGCAGATTTTTATTTATTTTAATTGAAGCTTGAAAACATACACAAAGAAAACACAGTATACGGAAATAAACATAAAATATCAAGCATGTTTATTTCTGTATACTGTGTTTTCTTTGTGTTTTCAAGCTTTAATTAAAACAAATAAAAATAGCTTGCAGACACAAGCGCAAACCAAAAATGTTGACCGGAAAGCTCTGGAAGCTCCTTACTGAAACATTAAAAGCGGACTCCACTGCTGTTTGGGGCCTGCCTTCGGTATTAAGCCTTAATTTGTTTTGGCAGAAGAAAACTTGGACTCAACGTCAATCTGACTTCCTCATTACAGTTCGCAGGAATTTACTGTCTCCAAGGCAGCCTGGTGTCATCTCAGCCAATCCGGGAGCTGGAGCCAGTTAATGACACATCCAAGCGAGGAGAGGAAAGTGAAACTTAACTTCTGACTAGAGAATCATGGATGCAAGCGCTCTCTTAGGAAACCTGAGCAAGGAAGCTTCCTGCTCCATCTGCCTGGAGTATTTCAAAGAGCCGGTGTCTGTACATTGTGGGCACAACTTCTGCCAGGCCTGCATCACTCAGTGCTGGTGGGGGCAGGAGACTGGTGTGTCCTGCCCCCAGTGTGGGGAAAGCAGCCACCAGAAGAACTTCAGAGAGAACCAGCATCTGGCGAGAATCGTAGAAATCGTCAAATGCTTGAATCTGGAAGCTGCCAAAGCACTGGAAGAGGGGAGAGTGTGTGAGAAGCACTTGGAATGCCTCAAGGTCTTCTGCAAAGACGACAAGATGCCCATCTGCTTGGTGTGCACTATTTCCAACGAGCATCAACATCATGCTGTCGTTCCGATAGAAGAAGCTGTTCAGGATTACAAGGTACAGTGGGACCTCGGGTTACAGACGCTTCAGGTTACAGACTCCGCTAACCCAGAAATAGTACCTCGGGTTAAGAACTTTACCTCAGGATGAGAACAGAAATCGTGTGCTGGCAGCGGGAGGCCCCATTAGCTAAAGTGATACCTCAGCTTAAGAATAGTTTCAGGTTAAGAACGGACCTCCAGAACGAATTAAGTTCTTAACCCGAGGTACCACTGTAGTTTAGGGGAAAGGGGCGTAGCTCAGGCGGGGTGGAGTATCTGGATTGCTTGCAGAACATCCATGGATCAATCCCTGGTATCTCTAGGGGAGACAGGGAATGTTTCCTGCTTTTGGGGAGCTGCTACGGGTTGGTTGGTGTAAACCAGCCTTTCTCTACCTTGTTGTTGGACTAAAACTCCCATCATCCCTGATTACTGGTCCTGCTAGCTAGGGATGATGGGAGTTATAGTCCAACAACATATGAAGGGCCTAAGGTTGAGGAACGCTCGTGTGAACAATACAGTGGTACCTCGGGTTACAGACGCTTCAGGTTACACACTCTGCTAACCCAGAAATAGTACCTTGGGTTAAGATCTTTGATTCAGGATGAGAACAGAAATCGTGCTCTGGCGGCACGGCGGCAGCGGGAGGCCCCATTAGCTAAAGTGATACCTCAGGTCAAGAACAGTTTCAGGTTAATAACGGACCTCCAGAATGAATTAAATTCTTAATCAGAGGTACCATAGTACAGAGGTAGATGGGCTTGGTATAAGGTAGCTTCTTATACGTGGTATTCAACTCAGTTTTACTCAGGGTAGATCCCTGAGCATGAGTATGGTCACATTCATAAAAGGTAAAGTAACGGACCCCTGACAGTTATGTCCAGTCGCGAACGACTCTGGGGTTGGGGCGCTCATCTCGCTTTACTGGCCGATGGAGCTGACATTTGTCTGCAGACAGTTTTTCCGAGTCATGTGGCCAGCATGACTAAGCCGCTTCTGGCGATATCACAGCAGCGCACGGAAACACCATTTACCTTCCTGCTGGAGCGGTACCTATTTATCTACTTGCACTGGTGTGCTTTCAAACTGCTAGGTGGGCAGGAGCAGGGACTGAGCAATGGGAGCTTACCCCGTTGCGGGGATTCGAACCGCTGACCTTCCGATCGGCAAGCCCTGGCTCAGTGGTTTAGACCACAGTGCCACCCGCACATTCATACCACACATTTAAAGTGCTATGACACCGCTTTAAGCAGTCACACCTTCCCCCGAAGAATTCTAGGAGACATAGTTTATTGAGGGTACTGAGAAGTGTTAGGAGAACCTCCATTTCCCTCACAGAGCTACAGTCACCAGAGCACTCTGTGAAGGGGGACTGATTCTTCAGCTGCTCCGGGAAGTGTAGTTCTGCAAGGGGAGCTCTCAGTGCCTTTAACAAACTACAGCTCCCATAATTCTTTCAGCGAAGCCTTGACTGTTTAAAGTGATAACAGCAATTTAAATACAAGCCATGAATGTGGTCTTAGTTATTTAAGTGAGTTGACTCTTGCCATATGTAGAACTGGCGGCAAGCACATTATCCCTTTTGCTGATTATTTCAAGTGAGAATTATGTGACTTATACCCCACACAGGTTGCTCAGACTCTCATAAGTTACCTCCCTGTTGTTGTTAATTAAATTTGTATAGCGCCCTTCATCCATAGATCTCAGGGCAGTTCACAACATTAAAAACACAAAATACATATTAATAATAATAATAATAATAATAATAATAAAGCACTTTCCCCTTCCTATCTTACTACAGTGGTACCTCGGGTTACATACGCTTCAGGTTACATACGCTTCAGGTTACAGACTCCGCTAACCCAGAAATAGTGCTTCAGGTTAAGAACTTTGCTTCAGGATGAGAACAGAAATCATGCTCCGGCGGCGTGGCATCAGCAGGAGGCCCCATTAGCTAAAGTGGTGCTTCAGGTTAAGAACTATTTCAGGTTAAGAACGAACCTCCGGAACAAATTAAGTACTTAACCTGAGGTACCACTGTATAGGTAAGGTTCCCCACCCCATCCCCATGCCCCACAAGCCTGCTAATAATTTCTCTGTTGAAAAGGAACACTTTCAGATGCAACTGAAGATCTGGAAGCAAAAGACCGAGGAACTCCAGGCCCTGAAATTAGCTGAAGCGAGAAGACGCTTGAAACGTCTGGTAAGTCAGCAGTTCTCAGACGTAACACCTGATTGGAGTTTAAAACATGTGGAGGGCTGCCAGGTGGATGAAAACAGTCCAAATTGCCCGTTTCCCCCCTATATCAGGCTTCTGTGCCTTTAACAGGTGCATAACAAACAAAATCTCAGCGAGTGGTGCTTTTCCACTGTGAATGCTGAGTGATGGGGGAAAGTCAGTTGTTCAGGTGTTAATGCCAGAACTCTATACCGTGACATTTTCTGTTGACCTTCCCTGCCTTCCTTTTGACCTGCTCTTTGCAGGAAAGGTTAGACTCCGAAGGGAAGAAGATTGTGTCTGAATTTGAGCAGCTCTATCAGTTTCTAGAGGATCAGGAAGAATTCCTGCTGGCCAAGCTAGAACAGCTGCAGAAGGAAGTGATAATGGAGGAGAAGACCACCACATCAGAGATTTCCAACCTTCGTGACCTCGTCCGCGATGTGGAAGAGAGATGTAAGCAGCCTGTGAGTGAATTCCTCCAGGTAAGGAGAGCAGGGATCCTTCCTCTGGGGCCTTGGGGCTGCTAAATCTAGACAAGGATGGGGTAATCTAGATCTAGCATGGGGTGAATTGTCCTCCCACGTGTTTATTTGGAGGATGGCTCCTGCTTGTATTCAGGACCTGACTCACTGCCATGTACAGGGCTGGAAAAAGTCTGATGATCTAGAATGGAGCAGTGAACCTGGCTTCTTTTTGGTCTTCACATGTGGCTTAGTGTTCTCGCTTGAATTTCCTGGAAGAAGCCAATTCAAGGACTAGTCACACAACACTGGCAAATCAGCGGTGTAGCAGCAAAACTGCCAGCACATCTGCAAAGCTAAGCAGGGTCCGGTATGGTTTCAAATTGGATGGGGAACCAAATGTTGAGATTTCTGACATTGCAGGGAGTTGGATTAGGTGACCCTAGGGGTTCCTTCCAATTCTACGATTCTATGATTCTAAGAGTTTCAGTTGAGGGACCGAAAGCATGTTGCGGTTGCAGGATCTCTCTCTGCAGATTTGATGTGTAGCAGCAGCAGCACCTTTGGGCTCTTCCTGTACATTTGTAAGAAAAGCAAATATTACAAAAACACCATAAGAGCAGGAATAGGGGATCTGTCCAGTGGGCCAGATCATTATTTTCCCCACACCCCTGGAGGCTGCATGAAAAGGGGGTGGGGCTGCCCACTTGTCAATCACCTTGCATCGGAGTGATGTCAGAGTTTGGCCAGCTGATGAACATGCAAAAGAGAGAGAGATGGTTAGGACCTGTTGTTATTTCTTTTATCTCTTTATTGTTTGAACAGAAGAAAACCTCTTATTTATTTACTTTTCAAAATAAAAAAAAAGCCTTTGGGGGAAATAGCAAAAGGAAGATGGGAGGAAAAGGACTGACAGGGCAGAAGGAACGACTGCAAACAAATGACCTTACAAGTATTTAAAGTGTGTTTTCGCCTGGGAATAAATATTAAGACGTTTAAGCAGAGAAAAGATGCAAGCGTTGCCCCTCTGCTTCAGGCAAAGTATCCTGAGAGACTCTGCAACGAGAGAAGTTAAGAGTAAAAACACTTAAAATCAGAGAATTGTAAAGCTGGAAGGGACCATGCGGGTCATATTTGTTAGAAGTCCTGCTCCATGTTTGCAGTCATGGGATTGTTGTCTATCACATGATGGTGTATGCTTTGACTCCACAGAGTGGGAAGTGACGGAGACAGGATGTTTGTGTTATTGTGTTCCGTGAAGTGGGACTATTGTCCTTTGTTCTTTTTCTCTTTGCTGTCTGGTGCTAGAGAGAGAGGGAACCGTGTTGCAGTGCTTCGTGTGTGTTTATATGTAAATAAAGTAGATTAGCCAAAATGCTGAGTTGCTGAGGTCTGTCACGCAAGCTGCGAAGACTCTGCGGATCCCTAAGTGTGCCGGTGTCGGTTGGCATCGGTCGCTGTGATGTTCGGGCTGAAGAAAGCTTTTGAAGCTCCCGAACAATCAACCAGGAGGGAGGGAACATGCCAGTCAGGCATGTGTCTCTGCCAGAGTCCTACTCGAGTGTAGGATGAGCTCCTGACAATATTGCCCAACCCCCTGCAATGTAGGAATATGAAACTTTAACAATGTGGAACAATGAGCAATGTATGATCTCACTTTGTGTTCTCTCTCCCATCTCTAGGATCTCAAAAACACCTTGAGCAGGTACGGTTCTCTCATGCGTTCAGACCAGTACTAGAGACAGGCCTGAGGGTTGCAGGATCTGTGCTGGGGTGCAAGTGTCTCATTGATGCTGCTTCCTTCTCCAAGGGTGTACCTTTTCTCTGGTTGGTGGGATGTGACACAGTAGATAGGGTGGAGGGAGGAGAGGAGCAAAGAGACACCTTACCGGAAGGAACGTCTCCACCCCCATCGCTCAGCCCAGACACTGAGGTCCAGCTCTGAGGGCCCTCCGGCGGTTCCCTCACTGCGAGAAGCCAAGTTACAGGGAACCAGGCAGAGGGCCTTCTTGGTGGTGGCGCCCGCCCTGTGGAACGCCCTCCCATCAGATGTCAAGGAAATAAACAACTACCTGACTTTTAGAAGACATCTGAAGGCAGCCCTGTTTAGGGAAGTTTTTAATATTTGATGTTTTATTCTGTTTTTATTCTGTTGGGAGCCACCCAGAGTGGCTGGGGAAACCCAGCTGAGGAGATACTGGGCATGGGGAAGGGTGAGCCAAACAGAGAATTTCCTTCACTCCCTTTCTCTGCTCTCCCCTTCATCCACCATGCTGGCTTTATAAATCGCCACTTGCTTATTTAAATTTATGCCCGTCCACAACATTCTCTAGGTGGCTGTAATGGTTCTAGGGGTTGCTCATGCGTAAGCTTGTCCCAACCTCTGGCTGGGTTGCCTGAGTGAACCTTTCCTGTCCGGGCAGCCACTCGCCCGTGACTGTCTCAATCGCTGGCAGAATCCGTCAGTGGGCGTTTCTTAAACTTCTTCCAGCAAAGAAGCTCTTTGACCCCAAGTCTCTTCCTACTCTCCCTGCGCGGAAGCCTTCTGCGCAAGGAGGGCGTAGGCAGCGGAGGACCCTTCCTCTCCCTGCTGGTCCACGGCAAGGAGTCATGGGACCGCCTCGCCGATTCCCCCATCTGCCCCCCTTCTCCACTGGAGCTACGTTGATGCTCTTCCCCAGAAGACGGGCTGCCTCTCCCACTCCCGTGACGCTCTCTGGGATCCCTTTGGAGCTTGCTCTCTCCCTCGGACACTGATGGCAGTTCCATGACAGTGGCTTATCACATAACTTTCATTATGAACACACTACCTGTCAAACCGCTATGGGTGGCCTTGATCCACTTTACACACAATCAGTGGTTCGGGGGGGGGGGGGAGGATACGCTTATTCTGAAAATCACTAACTCCCAGGCTGGAGGCAGAGGCAAAGAACATGGGTTTGAGAATTCCCAAGCCCTTGGTTAAGGAGAGCCTTTTCCCCTTCCAGATGCGAGGATCAGAAGACCCAGAAACCAGTGGGTTGCTCTCAAGATCTGGAGAAGAGGCTGGATGCATTTTCCGAGAAAAGGATGCATCTGGAAGAGATCTTAAAGAAATTCAAAGGTGCCAAGGTGGGGGTGGGAGGGAAGGGAGGAATTATTATTACTAGAAATAGTAAAATAGTAATTTTTAACTTTCGCTTGTCACTATATATATACATATATATATACATATATATATATATACATATATATAGGTAAAGGGACCCCTGACCATTAGGTCCAGTTGTGGCTGACTCTGAGGTTGCGGCGCTCATCTCACTTTATTGGCCGAGGGAGCCGGCGTACAGCTTCCGGGCCTCGTGGCCAGCATGACTAAGCCGCTTCTGGCAAAGCAGAGCAGTGCACGGAAACGCCGTTTACCTTCCCTTCTGAGCGGTACCTATTTATCTACTTGCACTTTGACGTGCTTTCAAATTGCTAGGTTGGAGCAGGGACCGAGCAACGGGAGCTCACCCCGTCGCGGGGATTCGAACTGCCAACCATCTGATCGACAAACCCTAGGCTCTGTGGTTTAACCCACAGCGCCACCCACGTTCCATATATATATATATGTGTGTGTGTGTGTGTGTGTGTGTGTGTATAGTCTCAAAGCAACTTAATGACAAGATAAGTTGTGCTCCCGGATTATTGCAGAGGGCGATTTAAAGGACTGTGACCGGTTCACCTGCCCTGGGTGCCAAGCCAAGAGGGTGTTGCAGGAGGCGCCACAACAAGGAAGCAGGGAGGGAGGGGATTTTGGTGCCGCACAGGGTGCGCTGAAATTTGAAAGCCCGAAGTGTGCCACTGACATTGGGTTCCCAGCTGGTGATCAGTAGTGGCCAGCATGGTGGAGCAATGCCATAGTACCACCCTTTTGACAGCAGTATTGCTGCTTCATACCTGGACAGTGCAGTGATGAGTCAGGGGAGTGGAGAGGTTGGAGGTATGTGGGCAAGCTGGCAGAGTATTTGTCCATCCCATACTTCTCTATGTGTTTGCCCATTACAGTGGTACCTCTAGATGCGAATTGGATCCGTTCCGGAGCCCCGTTTGCATCTAGAAGCAACTGTAACTAGCGACGGCACGTCTGCACACGTGCGCGTCGCTTTTCACCACTTCTGCACATCCGCATGGCATCATTTTGAGCGTCTGCTCATGCGCAAGCGGCGAAACCTGGAAGTAACGGGCTACATTACTTCCGGGTTGCCGCGGAGCGCAGAGCACAACTCAAACGCGCTCATCCCGAAGCATATTCAACCCGAGGTATGACTGTACTTTCCTAAGTGCAAAAAGTCTTTTCTTTTTTTAAAAAAAGTGAATTTGGAGCACCAGGGCAACAGATCCACATGTATTTTGTGTTTTTCATGTTATAATTTAATGTGAAGAGCCCTGAGGTCTACGGGGTATACGACAGCATGCAAATTTAATAAATAATAATAATAAATAAATTATTTTGTAAAGCTAAATTTTCAGGTATGCTCTTGAATCCCTCCTGCAAAATATGGACAACCTGCAGTCATTAAACAACTCTTGCTGATCTACTTCAAAATACGCTGAGCTCTACCAGTGCCCTGTCTACCTGCTGCCCACCCCTGCTCTAGATCATGTTTCTCTTCGGCAGACACACCAGAGCTCCTCATTATATAAATTGAAGGGGGAAGAGTTCCTTGAATGTATAATTCTGAAAACCACTGGCCCAAGCGCATCAGCTTTGTGGAATCTAATCTCCATTTTTCTCCTGTCTTCCTTTAGCTGCTGTGTCAGTTGAACTGGAGAGCATATCTTTGTCAAAAGAGGAACTAGGAGTCCGGAAAGGCAGGACAAGATTATTTGAGTTGCCTTATGCTGAAGTGAAAAAAAGAGGCACAAGAGGTCAGTAGTTTTTGTGCTCAGTAGCGGTTGCACACTTTCTGGGTATGTTGAGCAGTAGGGACAGGGGAGATTTTTAATTCAGTTACCAGGAAAAGGCAAATCTACTTAATTAGCACTTTCTGGAATTCTTCTTCTTTGGCGATCACTCCTAGCCGAGTAAGATTGTCTTCCATAAACACGGTTTTAACAATGTGTCTGTAAGTGACTGTGGAGGCCAATTCTGGATCCACACGTCCTTCCACAGTGGGGACATTGGTTTCCGGGTGGGAGTTGATCACGGCATGGATTTGCCAAGTGTGCCTTCCTCTTAGCACGTTCCTACCTTTTGTCCTGAGTTCCAGTGTCTTCAAAGCCCATGACACCTTTGGTAAAGGCTGCTCTCCAACTGGAGTGCTCTCAGGCCAGTGTTTCCCAGTTGTTGGTGTTTATACTACATTTTTAAAGATTTGCCTTGAGACAGTCTTTAAACCTCTTTTGTTGACCACCAGCATGACACTTTCCATTTTAAAGTTCGGAATAAAGTAGTTGCTTTGGAAGACGATAATCAGGCATCCGCACAACAAGACCAGTTCAACGAAGCTGATGTTGAAGAATCACTGGTGATCTTTGCTTCTTCCAGTACACTGGTATTAGTTTGTCTGTCTTCTCAAGTGATGTGTACATTTTTTCAGATAAATCAAAACAGCCACCCTTTGAAACTCCTTCTTCTTTTAATTTTGCAGTGC
The DNA here is from genome assembly GCF_964106645.2 of Podarcis pityusensis. Taxonomy (NCBI): domain Eukaryota; kingdom Metazoa; phylum Chordata; class Lepidosauria; order Squamata; family Lacertidae; genus Podarcis; species Podarcis pityusensis. The sequence goes on from NC_138029.1 coordinate 109,129,061, forward strand.
GGTTCTCCATAGCAGCAAATAATGTGTCACAAAAATACGTATATCAAGGGAAAGCATGCATCAAAATACAGTATTAGAGAAAATAACATACACAGATGCATTGTAATAGGGAACCAGTTCTGTCTGTAACATGTTGTTGTTGTTTAGTCGTTTAGTCGTGTCCAACTCTTCGTGAGCCCATGGACCAGAGCACACCAGGCACTTCTGTCTTCCACTGCCTCCCACAGTTTGGTCAAACTCATGCTGGTAGCTTCGAGAACACTGTCCAACCATCTCGTCCTCGGTCGTCCCCTTCTCCTTGTGCCCCCCATCTTTCCCAACATCAGGGTCTTTTCCAGGGAGTCTTCTCTTCTCCTGAGGTGGCCAAAGTATTGGAGCCTCAGCTTCACGATCTTTTCCTTCCAGTGAGCACTCAGGGCTGATTTCCTTAAGAATGGATAGGTTGTCTGTAACATACACTCTCTCTTTTTCCTCCTTCCCTTCCAAGTGAACGTGACGCTGGATGGGGACACCGCAAACCCCTTCCTCGTCCTCTCGGCGGATCAGAAGAGTGTGAGACTCGGAGATGCATGGCAGGATGTCGCTGACAACCCCGAGAGATTTGATCCTTACCCCTGTGTGCTGGGCTGCGAGGGACTCACGTCAGGGAGGCATTATTGGGAAGTTGAAGTGGCCAGTGGGAAGCACTGGGCCGTGGGCTTTGCAAAAGAATCTGTTAAAAGGAAAGGGCAGATCACCCCTAGCCCCGAGGAGCAGATATGGGCTCTACAACAAAGTGGGGATCTCCTTGAAGCTCTGACCTATCCTCCGACTATCTTACCGTCGGGCAACTGTCCCAGGAGAGTCTGGGTATTTCTGGACTATGAAGAGGAACGAGTGGCGTTCTTTGATGCCGATACATCAGTGTTAATCTACGTTTTCTCACCAGCGATGTTCAGTCAGGAGAGAATCTTTCCTTGGCTCTGGGTCTGGCCTGGAACCGAGCTGAGGATTTAGCAGCGAGTTTTGATGTTAGTGTATTGGCTAACTGCAGCGAGGCTGAGTAACACACACACAAAAATATCACTTATCTAGGTTTGGGTAGCTATCTTCTCTACGGCATAGGAAGAGTGGCTTTACAGGCCATGTCCCACTTGCGAGGCAAGGATCCTGTTGTGAAACAAATCCCAAATTTCCTTCAGTAAAAACCCACATTTTGTGCCAATAAAAAACAAAACACTAGCAAATTGTATTGCGCGTATCAGTTCTAAATTACACAAACTTTGTGCTGATTTCAGCTCTTTTAAACACAGCCAATGTTAGAAGAATACATACATCATATCAGGTCGAGATAGCCAACATGGTGCCATCTAGATGTTGCTAGACTACAACTCCCATCACCCCTGACCTCTGGCAGAGGTTGATGGGAGTTGAAGTACCATAATGTCTGGAGGTTTCATATTAAAGGAGCAGCACCGTTAGGCCTGGACTGCTGGGCACATCCTCTGCCCCTCGCTGCATCCGGCAGCCATCAGGCAGCACCCACAAAACCTTCCTTTAAAAAACTACAACAATCCTTCACCCTGAGCACAATGCAGCCAGAGCAAAGCTCTCCACCCATTTAATTCTGCAGGGTGCCTCTGGGCCCCACATGAAGAAGACCAGCAGGTGCCTGCAAAAAGTTGCTTCTTTACAAAATGAGGATGTCACAGAGACTGCTGCTGGTGGCTGACTAGCAGGCAGGCTGGCAAGGAGAGAAATGAGGGAGGACCAAGCAAGCAGGCAGTGTGAGAAATAAACCACCTCCTCTTTCTAACTTTTCTGGGGTGGGGAGGACCCCATATCTCCGCTCCCCTACTTTTTACCAGGGTTCATTCCCTTACACATGGCCTGCTAACTGGGTGGATGGAGGAAAGAGTGAGCAAATTGGACTGTGGCTGTGTGTAGAAATTAGTGGTGGAACGGACTGACTCCCTCAAGAACTTGGAAATGGATGCTATTGAAGCGCAAGATTTTTTCACGTCGTTCTGATTTTATTCAGAATAAACAATATGAATCAATGCAATATGTGCAAAGATAACTCTGCTCAACATACAAATAGAGAAAGGCAGAGTGACACCTGTTTTCATTCAAGTTTGGGTGCATTTAATCTTAATCTAGTTTGCCTTCCTGCACAATGAACAGCTGGATCTGAAGCTTTTCATAGCATGGAGGTGAGCAGAAGCCGATCATTTTCTTATGCCTGCAGGTTAAGCTGCTTTTAAAACCCTTCCTGAAAGGTAGAGATTGATTGATGGACTGGCCAGTTAGGAAATGGAAAAATAAAATGATCTGCTGCCAGGCTGATCGTGGGAAAATGAAAAATTGCGGCTGATCCACATTAACTCTGGACCTAGTTGTTCCATTTTTAGTTTGGTCCAGCGTTGGCCATTCCCACGGGTACTTTTTGCCTTTGGTTTTTACTTGGGGAAAGACCCCTGAAAACCTGTGTTTTCCCATTCATTCTTCCTAGTTCTAAATAGTCTGCTTTTCGGGTTGTCTCCATCTCCACCCACCTTTGGCAATGGGGTTGAGCAGGCACACTTATTCCACACACAGACACACGCCACACTGTGGCTACCCTTGCATTACATTCAAACTTCTTGTCCTGCGCACAAAACACTCCACTCTCAGTGATGCAGTGGGGGCCGAGGCTGTGGACTGATTACATTTTTGTGCAAAAACTTGGTTTTGGGCAACCCTGCTACTTCGAGTTCTACAGGTCTCACAGCATTAACGCCCCATAAAGTCTTGCTTCTCCCATAACCACAGGCTTGGATTCCAGCAGAAATCAAGCATGTCTCTCCCTCACGGGCTTCAGCCTGCCTCCTCCTAGCTTCTAACTCATACAAAAGTGTCTTTAGTCCTTCTAAAATATCAGACAGGTGAGAAGGGGGGCCCACCATTTGTCCTCTGGCACAGAGCCACTTCCTTTGTTATTTTAAGGACTCGTACTTAAGCCACTACCACACCAGGAAGCTAGCCTGGCTATGCCAGCAATGTAATCCTCGCTGGATCCCATTGGATCCAGGAATTGGAGGGGACTCAGGCCCCATACAGCCTAACACACACACACCTAACTCACATAGTATTTATATATACCAGGCATAGGCAAACTTTGGCCCTCCAGATGTTTGGGACTACTATTCCCATCATCCCCAGCTAACAGGCCCAGTGGTCAGGGATGATGGGAATTGTAGTCCCAAACATCTGGATGGCCAAAGTTTGCCTATGCCTGATATATACCCTGCCTTTTTCCTGATGGGACTCATGGTGGGTTACATATAAAAATGAGAACCACCAAAACCTCTTTTGAACTTGTGTTACCCTACAAAGGATGGTGGGATAAGAACGATGACCCTTCAGCCAAAAGAAGACAAACTAAGCGTGTGGAAAGAGTTCAAATTTATTGCTGAAGAGTAAATCTAGAGACCACAGTGGATATCTCCAAAAAGCTGGAACCCCCAAACAAAGGGTTGTTGTTGTTGTTGTTTAGCCGTTTAGTCGTGTCTGACTCTTCGTGACCCCATGGACCAGAGCACGCCAGGCACCCCTATCTTCCACTGCCTCCCGCAGTTTGGTCAAACTCATGTTCGTAGCTTCTAGAACACTGTCCAAGCATCTCGTCCTCTGTCGTCCCCTTCTCCTTGTGCCCTCCATCTTTCCCAACATCAGGGTCTTTTCCAGGGAGTCTTCTCTTCTCATGAGGTGACCAAAGTATTGGAGCCTCAGCTTCACGATCTGTCCTTCCAGTGAGCACTCAGGGCTGATTTCCTTCAGAATGGAGAGGTTTGATCTTGCAGTCCATGGGACTCTCAAGAGTCTCCTCCAGCACCATAATTCAAAAGCATCAATTCTTCGGCGATCAGCTTTCTTTATAGTTCAGCTCTCACTTCCATACATCACTACTGGGAAAACCATGGCTTTAACTATATGGATCTTTGTTGGCAAGGTGATGTCTCTGCTTTTTAAGATGCTGTCTAGGTACACACAGCCTTAATAATATTACAGGAAGGAATGCAATTGTGACAGAAACTTAAACCATCCTCACTGGCTGCCTCTATGCATTCTCAAAACATGCTCCTATGTACTGTTCAAAGCCATAGCAACAGATATCTTTAAGCAAAGTTATCAATTTGTCCCATGCGGAATATCACACTTCTCTGCCAGTGTTATCTTGCTACATGAAGAATGTCTGAGCGTACAATGAAATTATTGTTCTGATGGCTTTGAAACCAGCCCCCAGTCTTCTGATGAAGGTCAGTCTGCCCTTGGCACGCTTTACTTAAGCTGATTAGAAAACGAGAGGCAACAAGACAGAAATGCCTTTTCAGTGGTATACTATCTTGACATTCACTGGTGGTCCTGAATAGTGTGCTATGGGGATTGTTGCCTAATAATAACGGTGAGGTGTTGCAGGTCCCTTTACAAGTGCCTCTGCCTCTTCCTTGACGTGGTTGTGAGCTGCTTGGAGCAGAATTTGGAAAGGCACCATAGAAATAAACTAGAGCTACACCATAAATACTTTTGCCCAGGCTTGCACTCTCTGTCTTTGACCTAGCTCAAGAGCAGCAAACACTGTGCTATTCTCATATTAATAACTTGCAGAAGTCCAGATGTCCATAAACATAAGACAAACTTTATGAAACTGTTTAAAAATAAATAAATAATAATAAATGGGTCATCTCTGTTTAAAGGAAGTCATAGCTTCTCTATTGCTGACTCATTCATTCTCCTACCCCCCAAGGCCCCAAGAATCATCTGATTCACTTAAAGTGATAGTACCCTCAACAGGTGTGGGGGAAATTGGTTTCTTAATGAGCTGGGAGCTCACCTTAATTTATTTCCTTACATTTATACCCCACCTTTCATCCATCATAAAGCCCAAGGTGACATATGTCCAGCAGATCTCCCATCCAAGCTCTTAATAGACTCAGGTCTGATTGCTAAAGCAAATAAAATAAATAAAAAATAAAATAAAATAAGTTTTCCTGCATAGAGAAAACAGCCTGGTGTTCTTCCTGATATATTAGAGAAATGTTTTTTTCTCCAGAACCAGTGCATGGGTGTAGCCGGGGGGGGGCAGCTGCGCCCCCCTCCCAGATTAAGAAAACAATAAAAATACTTAACTAGCTGACCAATCGCATCGGTTCTGCCCCCCCAACAAAAAAACCTTGCTACGCCTATGAACCAGTGTGGTGTAGTGGTTAGAGTGTTGGACTAGGACCTAGAGAGATCAGGGTTCAAATCCCTACTCGGCCAGTCACTGACTCGCAGCCTAACCTACCTCACAGGGTTGCTGTGGGAATTAAATAAGGATGGGGGGGGGAAGCATGTCAGCCCCCTTCAGCTCTTTGGAGGAAAAAAAGATGATATATTTAAAAATGGAATAGATAAATAAAATAATTCATTTGGCAGGGCTAGAGGAATAATACAGTGATCATGTTGCTGTCGATGTGCAAATCCATACATGAGCTTGGGTAGAAGCGGCCAAGTGTTGGAGGTAATTTGCATGTTCCGTTACTCTTAACTGTTTGCGCTCCTCTCTGCGCAGCAGTAAATAAAAATCTCCTTTCTCTAGAGAAGCAATCAAGTGCACCAAAGAAAATTCAAGAGTCGTGCAAACTACCCTTGCAGCCATTTCAGATGTTCTGTTACAGACACATACAGAATTGTCTGCACTAGAATTGCACGCTGCTTTTGATTTTCTGACCTGCCTCCTCACAAAAACTATTGCAAGCCGGTGAGTTCCTGCGAGTTACAGCCCCGCAATGTGCCCTTTGCAATGTAATGAACAAATAGAAAAAGAGCCTACCCAGTTGGCGCTGACACAAAACCCCACACATAAGCCCCAAAATGGAAAACGAGCAAGGTCCCAACCAAAGAAGAAAGGCAACTTAAGTTGACAGACTATGCAAAACTTGCAGACTTAGCATACAGAATAAGAGAACAAGAAGAACATAGTTCTATTTACAGGCAGGTAGCCGTGTCGGTCTGCCATAGTCAAAACAAAATAAAAAAATTCCTTCCAGTAACACCTTAGAGACCAACTAAGTTTGTTATTGGTATGAGCTTTCGTGTGCATGCACACTTCTTCAGATACCTTCAGATATCTCACACCAATAACAAACTTAGTTGGTCTCTAAGGTGCTACTGGAAGGAATTTTTTTTATTTTGTTTCAAGAAGAACATAGGTTTAAAGAAGATTGGAAAGTGTTTATTGAATATATGGGAAATAACTGTTTACAGCTGAAAACGCTGGCAGCATTCAGATAAATTCAACAGCGTAAACAAGTTTTGATGGATGCAATAATGGAATGCTGAATGGTATAGCTTTTGTAAAATGTGGAGGGATTTGTAAAATGAACCACGGAAAGAGAAAAAGGGAAGCCATTGATATCTTAAGGATGCAAAATGAGTATTTTAAATTGGAAAACAGAAAATTTAATAAAAATTATTTATATACACACACACTATAGATAGATAGATAATTTATGCAAATTGATTTTCTCTGGAGTTAAAGATCTGACTGGGACAAACCTTGTTATGTTGAGCTCGTAATTTGCACAATTTGTATATGATGTCTGTTTGATAATGTGTGGTTTGCTATGCCTAATAAAGGATATATTTGATTTGATAGATAGATGATAGATAGACACAGACACACACATAAAACAAAACCCCACACCTACACTATATAAAAATATAAGCCTCACCACCCCACCCCACCCCTCCTCTCCTCCCTCTTTTCCCCCAACTTTAAACTGTACTCAACACTAAGGTCTCATAACAAATGTAACCGATTTGTAAGAAGGACTGCACAACCTGAAAAAAGAGACAAGGCATGGACTTTTGTAAACCCAGAAAATCTTTAATGAAAATATATTTTAAAAATAAATAAATAAATGCTGCCCCTTTGCACAACAGCCAATCGGATTGGAGAAGGAAGTTGCTCCCTTTGATCCTGCAGGCAGGGGCCCCGGCAAAGACTCACAACTTGGCTCCCACCTCCCTGCACGGCATGGATGCAGAGGAGGAGGAGGACCCCATGCGAGGCCTGCAAAAGGCTGCCCTTTGCTCCATCTGCCTGGAGTATTTCCAAGACCCGGTGTCCATAGACTGCGGGCACAACTTCTGCCAGGCGTGCATCGCCCAGTGCTGCGACGACGCCCGGACCCGCTTCTCCTGCCCTCACTGCCGCAGGAGGTCTTGCAAGAAAGATTTCAGGCCTAACCGGGAACTGGCGGAGATGGTGGAGATCGCCAAGCGGTTCAAGAGCCAGGTGGAAGAAGCGCCGGGAGAGAGGATGGGCAGGTGCCAGAAGCACCGGGAGCCTCTGAAACTCTTTTGCCAAGATGACCAGAGCCTGATCTGCGTGGTCTGCGACAGGTCCAAGGAGCACAAAACTCACGCAGTGCTCCCTGCCAAAGAGGCTGCCCTGGACTATAAGGTAAGAAGGCAGTTGACCCAGGTATCTTGCCTATATATATATATATTTAAATCTTTTCCAAGATTTTTTTAAATCAACATTTTTTTCATTCATCTTAACACCAAATTCATCTTGCCTGACTCCCCACCCCCCACCCCCACGTTTCCAAGTTTCACATTTATTTTCCCTTTCATAAACAACAAAGAAATAAACAACTACCTGACATTTAGAAGACATCTGTGACATTTTAATGTATTTTTTAATCTTGGTTGGAAACCGCCCAGAGTGGCTGGGGAAGCCCAGCCAGATGGGCGGGGTACAAATAATAAATTATTACTATTATCGCATATAATTACTTTTGTCCAATTCATTTCCAGTTCTTATTTTTAGCTAAATTATCAAAATACTTCATGAATGCTCCCGGCCGGATTTAGGTTTGATGAGGCCCTAAGCTACTGAAGGGAATGGGGCCCTTTATATGTCCAGCTGCCCTTTGTCAGCAACAAATGGTGGTACCTCTGGTTACGTACTTAATTTGTTCTGGAGGTCTGTTCTTAACCTGAAACTGTTCTTAACCTGAAGCACCACTTTAGCTAATGGGGCCTCCCGCTGCCACTGCACGGTTTCTGTTCTCATCCTAAAGCAAAGTTCTTAACCCGAGGTACTATTTCTGGGTTAGCGGAGTCTGTAACCTGAAGCGTATGTAACCTGAAGTGTATGTAACCCGAGGTACCACTGTATGCTATCTGGTAATTTATGGACCTAATAGGTATCTAAAGCCATTTGCACAAGTTACCATGCAACCAGTCCGTGCAGAATGTAGGCACCCTATACTTAGAAATGAGCAAACCAGTGATATTTTAGGGAGCAGGCTAGCAGGCCATTACATCCTAGGAGCCTACACAACACAAAACACTGTTGCCGTATGTAGGTTTTATTTTATTTATTTTTCATCTTACATTTTGGAAATGTACATCCAGGTTTTTCTTTAATTTTTTGGGGGGGGCCCCCAAGAGAGTGGGGTCCTAAGCTATAGGTTGTTTAGCTTATACGTAAATCCGGCACAAAATGCTACATCAATCCTGCTAATGTTTTAACACATTTACAGTGTTCCTTAACATACTCCCCCCCCCCCCCAATCTTGCTTACATTTCTTCTCGTCTTGATGCCTGATCTTCACAGTAAGTTTTGCCATTTTGGCATGCTCTTATCATCTTGATTTTCCATTCTTCCTTTGTTGGTACGCCTTCTTCTTTCCACTTTTGGGCAAATAATGTTCTAGCAGCCATGGTAGTGTACATAAACAGTCTCTTTAGATTCCTTGGTATTTATTCCCCTGTCCGTGACCCAGGATTCATTTAGATTTGTACAGTGGTGCCTCGCAAGACGAAATTAATCCGTTCCGTGAGTCTCTTCATCTTGCGGTTTTTTCGTCTTGTGAAGCACGGCTATTAGCGGCTTAGTGGCTATTAGCGGCTTAGCGGCTTTAAGAAAAAAGGAAACAAACTCGCAAGAACTCGCAAGACGTTTCGTCTTGCGAAGCAAGCCCATAGGGAAATTCGTCTTGCGGAACGACTCAAAAAACGGAAAACTCTTTCGTCTAGCGAGTTTTTCGTCTTGCGAGGCATTCGTCTTGCGGGGCACCACTGTACTGGCAGCTAACGTCTCTGACTGTGACAGTGTTGGTGGCAAACTGAATTGTGCACATGCTATATATTTAAACCATACCCACCCACACCCAAATCCTGGGGACTGTGGTTTGCACTTTAAGGAGCTACAAACCACTGTCCTTAAGGTCTAGGGACAGGATGTACTGTAAATGCATGGTTTGTACACAGTTACTGCTGGAAAATGCATGCAGCAGAAATACCATGGGATTTAGTATGAAAAGAGTCGATTCCACAGAGAGAGTCCAAAACCATACGCTCATTTTCATGTCGCTTTTAATTTGTATACCATTTTTCTATGTTACTGTACACAAGGTGGTTTGCAACAACAAACTGCACAACAAAGAACACACCTTACAATAATCTGATCCCATGCAAAAAAAAAAAAATCATAATAAAGCATAACTTTAAAATGGAACGACATTCAATGCCCGTTTTCAATGTGTCGCAGGGGGGCAATTAACTGGGTTTTTGTTTTTATCTTGTGATTTTACGGTGTAACTGCCCTGAGAGCTGTGGGTGTAGGGCGGTATACAAATTTAATGATAATAATACCAAATAAAGTAATATTCAATAATCTATTAGAATATAATGGCACACAATAACATTTAAAACATCAGCAAGTGATAATTAAGCAGAAATTCCTTCTTAACAATTGCAATAAATAATGAGCAAACTATGATCAATGAAAATAACTGCAAGGCACAACGCAGAAAACACCGCAATACATACAAAACCATGCAAATTGAGAAAAAAGACACACAACTTTAAAAACTAATTTTTAAAAATCCCTAGACCCCTCTTCTCCCTTCCCAGCTGTTTCTGGGAGAGGCTAATTAATTGCTCAGCTGGGCTTGAATGAGCTTGGAGTTGGGGAGGCGTTTCCCCTCTGCTTTGCATTTCCTCACTGAGAAAGCTGACTTCTGCCGAATTATTTTAGAGTCTCTCTGTAGGTTTTCTTTTGGTGGGACTTTTCCAAGCAACTTCCTTTTTTTTTTAAAATGATATTTATTAAAATTTCACAAGAAAAGGATCACATTAATAAAAAAATTAACAATAAAAAGAAAAATACACAATACAAAATACAAAAAGGAAAAAGAAAAAACAGTTAAAAACAATTCCGTCTTTTCATCACTTCTTTTAGGTTTACTTGTTTCCCGGACCTCCTCATACCTCCCTCTTTTGTATTCCAATTCAATTTGTTAGTCCAGCAATTCCTTTCCCTCCTTTTTAATCCTGATCTTTAATCTTGATATATTATAACATCAAATTTTTACGTATTAAAAACCAATTTTTCCATATTCTTTTATACCATTACAGCTAGAAACCACCTAACTTCAATCCAACATCATTCTAACATTCATTAATTTTACAATATTTCTGTAAGTAGTCTTTAAATTTCTTCCAATCTTCTTCCACCGACTCTTCTCCTTTTCCAAGCAACTTCCAGCCAGGAGCACTGTGGACATAAGCCAGTTTGAGTTTGCCTGTCCTTTTAGTGAAGCAGTTCCTCGTGAAGAATTCGGCAATAACTTTGGGTGTGTGCCTTTAAAGGATGCATGCTCCCTCTAAAATCTCTTGACCGTTGTACAGTGGTACCTCGGGTTACATACGCTTCAGGTTACAGATGCTTCAGGTTACAGACTCCGCTAACCCAGAAATAGTGCTTCAGGTTAAGAACTTTGCTTCAGGATGAGAACAGAAATCGTGCTCCGGCGGCGCGGCAGCAGCAGGAGGCCCCACTAGCTAAAGTGGTGCTTCAGGTTAAGAACAGTTTCAGGTTAAGTACAGACCTCCGGAATGAATTAAGTACTTAACCCAAGGTACCACTGTAGTTTATTAAGAGCTGAAGCTCTGAAGGAAGGAGTGTGTTTCAAATGTACAGCGTCTGCATCCTTTCCCTCAAAGAATTCTGGGTAGTGTAGTTTACCAATCACAGAGTTACAATTTCCAGCAGCCTTAAACAAACTACAGAACCCAGAATTTTGAAGGAATGAATATGCTTTGAATGTGCTTTAAAGGTGTATACAGTCAGCAGATGCATCAGGTCTGTAGACTGCAAGTGCAAAAGCAGCTTACCACTAATAGTAATATAGATGGGCGGGGGATTTACTTTTTAAAATAAAACATTCATACCGTTGTTAATTGTATGAATAGCATCTGATTTGTCTGTCCTAGCAAAAATAAGTATTTTTCCCTCCCCAGGAACAAATTCAGACTGAATCACAGAGTCTTAAGCAAGAGAGAGAGAAACTGGAGGAGCTTAAACAGGCCGGTAAAAGGACAACTGAAGAAAATCTTGTAAGTCCCTCTTTTAATTAGCGCTAACCCAAACTTTGTGGGGCGGGGGTTGTAAGAACAATCTTGAAAGTTATTTGTGGAATGAATAATATCCACTGGGAGGATTGATGATGATTTTCATTATCTTCCTGCCTTCGTTCACAAACTGCTCTGGGACTAAGTGATTTTTTAATTATGGTACTTCAGTTCGGACCCTTCAGTCTCTTGTGATGTGTAGGAGTCCTTATTTACCAGTGCGGCCTATTCTGACTGCTGTTGCAACATACAAATGGTCACATCTTATACACACAAGTATTTGGTGCAAAAAAACCCACCCCATCCCTCATTCTGTACCTTGAACAACATTAGAAATATATAAGAAAATCTGGCATTTATGTAGCATTTTTCCTAAATGGCTCACATACGTTATTACAGTATTTCTAGCCGCATAGCAATACAGTGGTCCCTTGGTTCTCAAACTTAATCTGTTCTGGAAGTTCATGCCAAAACCAAAGCGTTCCAAAACCAAGGCGCTCTTTCCCATAGAAAGTAATGCAAAACGGATTAATCCGTTCCAGACTTTTTTTCAAAAAACCCACCTAAAACAGCAATTTAACATGAATTTTACTATTTAAGGAGACCATTGATCCATAAAATGAAAGCAGTAATCAATGTACTGTACAGTGGTACCTCGGCTTACATACGCTTCAGGTTACAGACTCTGCTAACCCAGAAATATTACCTCGGGTTAAGAACTTTGCTTCAGGATGAGAACAGAAATTGTGCAGCAGCAGCGGGAGGCCCCATTAGCTAAAGTGGTGCTTCAGGTTAAGAACAGTTTCAGGTTAAGTTCTTAACCCGAGGTACCACTGTACGTGTATGTAACATGAAGTATTTTATATAGGGGCACATTCAAAAGTCCGTATATGGTCCATTCTATCCAGGCCTAAGTGTTTACGGGATTGCATTGTTAGTACTTTACCCTTCTTACTTTACCCTTTAATTACAGGAAAAGTTGGGTGCTGAAAGGAGGAAAGTTGCATCTGCATTTGAGCTGCTGCATCAATTTCTTGAAGAACTGGAACAGCCCATTCTGGATCAACTGAATGAGCTGGAGCTGGAGATTAAGAACGGGCAGGAGGAGAACGTTGCCAAATACTCTAAGGCAGTTTCTGTCCTTGAGGACCTGATCAATGAGATGGAGGAGATGTGTAGGCAGCCGGATAAGGAATTCCTGCAGGTGAGAACATGAATTTGTCAGGAGGTTTTGACTGAAGACTAAAATATGTGGAGTCCTGCAAGTCCCGGATTTGGCGGCGATAATAGAATCCGTGGGTTATTTTATAGGCAGAGAATTTTGTGAAGCCTTAATGGCTGAACAAATATATTGGGGCATAAGCTTTTGCAGACTTCATCAGAGGTGTGAAGTGAAATTTTAGTTAGCAGGTATATAAATGAGAAAATTGGAAGTGAAATGGCAGTGAGGTGCAAAATTTACAGTCAGTGATAATGAGAGCTTAAATACAGAGGTACCTCAGGTTACAGACGCTTCAGGTTACAGACTCCGCTAACCCAGAAATAGTAAAAACAAAAAAATTCCTTCCAGTAGCACCTTAAAGACCAACTAAGTTAGTTCTTGGTATGAGCTTTCGTGTGCAAGCACACTTCTTCAGATACTTCAGATTCTTCAGATGTGTATCTGAAGAAGTGTGCTTGCACACGAAAGCTCATACCAAGAACTAACTTAGTTGGTCTTTAAGGTGCTACTGGAAGGAATTTTTTTGTTTTGACTATGGCAGACCAACACGGCTACCTATCTGTAACCAGAAATAGTAGCTCAGGTTAAGAACTTTGCTTCAGGATGAGAACAGAAATCGTGCACCGGCAGCGCAGTGGCAGCTGGAAGCCCCATTAGCTAAAGTGGTACCTCAGGTTAAGAACAGTTTCAGGTTAAGAACGGACCTCCAGAACGAATTACGTTCTTAACCTGAGGTACCACTGTATGCTAAATGGGCACAGTTTAAAACTTTTACAACAGCAGATTGGTGATAATTGCTGAATTACTGTTTTGCCGCCTGTAGTTAGGGAGCCATTCACAAGAAAGTCACGGATAGCACAGATACAGGTTAGCACTGGAAAGCTAATAACACATATTGTGTGATAGCAAACCTTTGTCTTGATTAAATCCACAAGTGACGGTATTAAACTTCTTGAAGAATCCTAATTAAACTGTTTCACGTTGTCTTTAAGATGCTGCAAGATACTGTTTCAGTTCAAAATTTGGTTCTTTTAGAATTAGTGTTATATGGCAGCATTGCCAAGTATATGCTAGCCACTGCTGCTAACATGGCTCTTGTTAATAGATTGCTAGGTTCTCTGTTTCAAGAGTATGGAAAAAGTAAACATAGCCATATTGGTCCATAAAAAAACCTGACAAAATGAATTTCCTTCCTGGAGGGCCTTGGTATAACCCTAAACCCATTTAGCACTTATCAGAGAGCCTCATTTGCACGTCTCCAACTACCTTCTGGGTGGCGACGCGGGTGGCGCTGTGGGTTAAACCACAGAGCCTAGGACTTGCTGATCAGAAGGTCGGCGGTTCGAATCCCCGCGACGGGGTGAGCTCCCGTTGCTCGGTCCCTGCTCCTGCCCACCTAGCAGTTTCAAAGCACGTCAAAGTGCAAGTAGATCAATAGGTACTGCTCCGGCGGGAAGGTAAATGGCATTTCTGTGTGCTGCTCTGGTTCGCCAGAAGTGGCTTAGTCATGCTGGCCACATGACCCAGAAGCTGTATGCCGGCTCCCTCGGCCAGTAAAGCGAGATGAGCGCCACAACCCCAGAGTCGGTCACAACTGGACCTAATGGTCAGGAAGGTTTCTTCCATATTCATGGCTTCACCACCGGCCATTCCCTTCTCACGCTTCCCCCTTGCTATGTTTTGCCATCTAGCCCGATGAAGAGTTCTGGAGACCTGAAAGCTTGCATGCTACCATGTGATGTTTGGGTTAGCCTAATAAAGGGGTTGCTTAAATAATGGATTTGGCGATCCTCAACATGTCTGCTCTTAAGATTAGCTGAAGGAAGCAGAATGGCCTTGGAAAGGATTGTATGTCCATAATGTGAATTTCATTTTCCTCTACTTTTTCACCCTTCTAGAATGTCAAGGACACCTTGAGCAGGTATGTATGCGGTCCTTTCCATCTCCTCCTTCTGTAAAGGGTCTGAGGACTGACTTCATATGTGCATGTCCTGGGATAGCTCAGTTGGTGGAAGAGCATGAGACTCTTCATCTCTGGGTTCAAGCCCCGCCTCGGGCAGAAAGATTCCTGCATTGCGGGGATGACCCTCCCTTCCAGCTCTGCAATGCTATAATTCTAGGTCCATCTTCTGAGCACTGAATGCATGATAACTTACAGCTAAATGTGTGCATTGGCTCCGCTGAAAACCAAAGCAGCTGGTTGGATGTTGGTCGGTAAAGACTTGAAATGGTGGCGAATCAGCGAAGATCAGGCTGGAGTTGGGGCACAGAGTGAAATGACCCTAAAGGTTGCTTACAATAGATGGTGATACTTATGCACAAACCCACAGAATCTAGCAGTCCTGAGTCCCATGGCTGATGGATGGTGGAAGAATAGGCTCCTCTTTGGCTCTGCAGTCCCAGAGCTGAGTAGATTTCCAGCAGGACGGGAAGTAAGCTCCCTGCAGCAACTTCTTTTGTGACCAGTGATTGGAGCCAGTCTGGTCATCTCTTTGCTCTGGTGTTCCTCAGCTTTCAGTTCCGCAGTGCCAGAAGAAGTTTAAATAAACCAGATGTGTGAAGTAAGGGCTTACCCACACTTTCCAGGCTCAGGTCTCTGCTTAAAAGCTCTGGGTCCAAGCATTTTTCCTTTTTTGTCCTGGAGTTTCCTCTATGAAAACCGCTCTTTAGCTCTCAGTTGGAGCAAATGTCAATTTGGGCTTTCCGTGGATTGCTATTTGTTCCAAGTGAAGAGTGGGTTTTCTTTTTTCCAAATAGATTTTTATTAAGGTTTAAAAATAAAAATACAAAGATTACTATCGAATATCTTTTTTGTCCCAACTGAAACATTAATCTAAAGGCCAAAAAGAGAAAGGAAATAGGAGAAAGGAAATAAGAGCGAGCGAGAGAGAGAAGGGATGATATAGAGAAAAAGGAATAGGAAATGATTTAAAAGAGTGAAAGAGAGAGTTGTTGAGAAGCTAAAAAACCTTTTTAATGATTTTATTGAAGGTTTTAAACACACTGAGCTCTGAATCCAAACATGTTTATAAAAAGATAATAAAACGCATTATATCGAAGAAGAATAAAGAGAAAGAAAATATAAAATAAAATACAGTGGTACCTCGGGTTACATACGCTTCAGGTTACAGACTCTGCTAACCCAGAAATAGTACCTCAGGTTAAGAACTTTGCTTCAGGATGAGAACAGAAATCGTGCTCCGGCGGCACGGCGGCAGCAGGAGGCCCCATTAGCTAAAGGCGTGCTTCAGGTTAAGAAGTTTCAGGTTAAGAACAGACCTCCGGAACGAATTAAGTACTTAACCCGAGGTACCACTGTACTCATGATCCTTACAAAACACAATTATTAAAAAATATAAAGAGAAAAAAATAACAAAGGAGACATAATTAAGATAATAGAAAATAATAGAAAAATAATTAAAAAGAAATACTAAAGACCAGTTTTTTGTGGGGAAAGCCCTGGAACAAAAAAAGAAAAAAGGTTGTTCAGACATGGAGCTTTAAAGCTCAGACTGTGCCTGGAAAGAGCAGAGGAAAGTTAAGTGTGGATGAGCCCTAAGAGTCAATGCAGAGAGCAGAAAAGGGAAGAAATGTGGGAGATGACAAGAACAGATCAGAGGAACCGATCAAGACAGTGGAAACGGGATTGATGGTAAGAAGTCCGATCAAAAGAGCATTGGATGCCAGAAAGCATTTTGATAAGGTGCAGCAAGGGAAGCCTATAGAAAACCTAGTTCCTAGGCTGTGTCTGCTCCTTAATCCAAAGTTATCTTGCCACAGAATGCCTTCCAGAATAATTTCAGTGAGTTTTCCTCTTGCCTAGGTCTAAGAAGAGACCATTTCCTTTGGAGGAGGTTCCTCCAGATGTAAGAGAGAAACTCAGTGCATTTTCTCAGAAAAACATTTCCCTAGCAGAAACCCTGAAAAGAGTCAAAGGTAAAGGACAATTGGCCAAAGTCCTGTTTCTCCATCATTTCTTGCTGTGGGCTTTCCAACTTTCTTACTGGGTTTTTCTCCTGACGGTCCTACACTTTTCCTCCTTCAGTGTATTCGGAATGTATCTGGTTTTGTCAGTGGGGAGATTAAAGAGCTGAGAGAAGTATGCAGAAAAGACTCTACTAAACCTATACTTGAGTATCAATATTAAACAGTACAGATAAATCTGTTTTACATCAGGAACCTTAGGCAAAGGGAGAATAATAATTTTGCACATTGATTCTGCCCCTCAGTCCCTGGTATTTAACACGTAGGATTCTAGACTCTCCTTCTGTCTCTGAACTTCAGCTTCTTTCTCCAATATTTAGTATGAAATTGGAAGCCTTATGTCATATTATTTCGCCCCTTTTTTTCTAGAGTCTTTGTTACTTGAACTCCAAGAGAAAGAAGACGATAAGAAGACTTTAGAAATAGGTGTGTAGAAAAACAATTCAGAAAACGATAATATGAATGATCCGATTATATAAAAATAAAATACAGTGGTACCTCGGGTTACATACACTTCAGGTTGCAGACTCCGCTAACCCAGAAATATTACCTCGGGTTAAGAACTTTGCTTCAGGATGAGAACAGAAATGGCGTGGCGGCAGTGGTAGGCCCCATTAGCTAAAGTGGTGCTTCAGGTTAAGAACAGTTTCAGGTTAATAACAGACCTCCAGAACGAATTAAGTTCTTAACCCGAGGTACCACTGTATAATCTTTGTGGTGGCCCGTGGAATAAAAAACCAGTAAAACCAAAGCAAAATGGTATAAAAATACTTGGTTTAAAGAAAGAAGAGCTTCCCCCATGTAATCTGTTCTCTGGCCGAAAAAAAGGTTATGGGGTTGCATGCAGCTAGCTTTTGTTCAGTCACACAGTCATTAATTTCAATGGATCAACTCTGAGTAAAAGTAAGTTGGATGCAGCCCTACAGCAGCACACATTTGGGGCTCTGAATTTGCTAAGCAAGGATAAATTTCTACGGCATGGAAGCAACTTTGCAGGAAATGCAAGTACACTCTTGTGGCATGTGCTGTTGTGAAAAGCACTACTGTGGGAGGAGGGCCAGGCCAGAGGAGTCCCTGAACAAGCTGCCCTCTGGCCCTGTGTGCCACCTTGGTAGATCTTCCATCAAGGACATTAAGATAGTGGCTGCATCTATTTTGTCTGGTCCTTCTCCACTGGGTGTTGCTGCCTTTCCCTGTTGCTGCATATGGACGCCTCCCTTCCCCCCCAGAAGCTTACAGGTCCTCCAAGTACCCCTGTTTTCCAGGGACAGTCCTGGATTTACAGAAGCCATCCCGGTTTCTGATTTGATCCCGAAATGTCCCACTTTCCCCTGCTTTTATTGGAGAAATGTTGGAGGGTTATCCAACCCCCGAGCCATCTGAAGACAGCCCTGTATAGGGAGGGTTTTAAATTTTTTAAAAAATGTTTTCTTGTGTTTTTATATATGTTGGAAACCACCCAGAGTGGCTGGGGCAACCCAGTCAGATGGGCGGGGAATAATAATAATAATAATAATAATAATAATAATAATAGAGTCATACCTCAGGTTACAGACGCTTCAGGTTGCGTTTTTTTCGGGTTATGGACCGCCGAAACCCAGAAGTACCGGAACGGGTTACCTTCGGGTTTCTGCGGTCGCGCATGCGCAGAAGCGCCAAATCGCGCTTTGTGCATGCGGAGATGCGCAGCTGCAGGTTGCGAACGCTGCGGGTTGCAAATGTGCATCCCGCACGGATCATGTTCGCAACCCGAGCGTCCACTGTGATAGGATAGGACGTCCCTATTTTCATCAGAGAAACGTTGGCGGGTATGAGCAGGGGCACTCGACAAAGCTCAAGTACAAGATGTTAGGGCCCCGTGGCATTAAAAACAAGATGGCTGCCACCCCAGCTACTTTGCTCGCCACTCGCACTGATATATAAACACAAATCAAGGCCAGGGGCTTGGGGAAGAGTCGCAAAGGCCAGGCAGAGAGGTTTGTAGGCCTGCATTTGGGGCCTGGGCCTGAGGTTCCCCACTCCTGCCATGCTGGTTCCTAGCTTTGAATGGCCAATGGGTGCAGTCAGATTAAATGTGGCTCCTGTCAGTCTTGTGTCTGCCAGGCCCAAAAGACTGCAGGGTTCAGTGAACCCCAGGATGAGCTGCGATGGGTGACGGAAGCAGAAAGCATTGTGAAATCTTGGCTGTACAGAGAAGGCTGCGCAGGTGCGCGAGGCCTTGGCTGATAAGGCATTGTTTCCTGGCCCGGCGAGTGCTGACGCCACAAGACTGGGAGAGGTGCCAAAGTGACGTTTCTTTTTACATTTATTGTGGGTAAACAAAGAGTTCTGGGTCAGGAATCTTTTAGGTTTAAAGTAGGTGGGCTGCAGGGAGCATTGCAAGATGTTGTTTGTAACATACTGTGATGTGCGACTAGTTTTTCTGGTTCTAGCTAACTAAATCACTGCAGGTACAGAACAGTTGCCACAAGCGCAGCAGAGCTTCCCTTTACCCTTTGACACATACCCCAACTTGCTCTGCGTTTTCACCAACACAACAGAGCAGATTTTGGGGTGCTGTGAGGGGTGGAGAGAGACAGGAAGTTCTGCTGCACCCACAGAAGTCATTCTGTGCACACAGTGATAACAGCTGCATGGAAGGAACCCTTCTTGCTTTCCTAGTTGCCTTGATTCTTTATCCACAGTCCATTTACTGAGCCTTCAGTTCATTCCAGTTGCAATATTGAGCTGGTCTCTCTTACCTGTTCAGCCTCACCCACTGCAGTTCCGAATCCCGATTCTTTTCCCCCCAATGGTGGATTGGCCAGGGAGGTTAGCTGAGACTGGAAGCCACTGTGTTGAACCCAAAGGGGAACTGTTCCGGAATTTGCTTACACCATCTTGGTAGCCAAGATAATCCATCACTAATCTGTAGTCGCTAAAGCAATGAGCCCATATATTCACTCGCTTTGATATGAGCTAATAGACTTGCTTTGATTCGTTACCCTCATCCAGGAAGCTTGGGGAGCTGGGCTCTGAGCCCAGAACAGGGGAACAATCTGTAAAACCTGGGTATTTGCCATGTATGCCCTCATCTGGGCAGGCGAAGTGTTGAGAAGTCCTAGACAAAGTGTATAAAGTATGTATGCGTGTTTGCTTGGGTGCAGACAAGCCATCTCCTTGCTCTGGTGTCCACCCCAAATGTCTAACGGCTAGGAGACCTGGCAGACCTTAAGTTTACACCTTTTTTTAATAAAAGGTGGGACTGAACTGGGACTGAACATACAGAGGGATAGCTCAGTTGGCAGAGCATGAGACTCTTAATCTCAGGGTCATAGTCGAGCCTCACATTGGGCAAAAAATTACTGCATTGCAGGGGGTTGGACTAGGTGACCCTTGTGATCCCTTCCAACTCTGTAAATCGTAATTGTATTTTCTCACTCTGGTGTTTTTGGCATCCTTCAGTATACCTCAGGTGTCAGCAAACTTTTTCAGCAGAGGGCTGGTCCACTGTCCCTCAGACCTTGTGGGGAGCCAGACTATATTTTGGAGAGAAAAAAATGAACGAATTCCTATGCCCCACAAATAAACCAGAGATGCATTTTAAATAAAAGCGCACATTCTACTCATGTAAAAACACCAGGCAGGCCCCACAATAACCCAGAGATGCATTTTAAATAAAAGGGCACATTCTACTCATGTAAAAACACGCTGATTCCCGGACCGTCCGGGGGCCGGATTGAGAAGGCGATTGGGCCGGATCCAGCCCCTGGGCCTTAGTTTGCCTACCCCGGTATACCTGCACCCAGCCGCTCCCATGAGCATTCCTTTGGGCAAGTGGTTCAGAACAGTCACCGTAAGGCTCATGTGCCGCCTTTAGGTAAACAGGAGATGTTAGTGGCAAGCCTTAACTTTCTGTTCCTCTCTTCTCTATTTACAGCCAGTGTGACCCTGGATCCGGGCACAGCGGGCCCCTACCTCATCCTTTCGGACGACGGAAAAAGTGTGTGGTTGGGCGACACCCGTCAGAAACGTCCCAGCTCTCGGGGCCGGTTTAACTTGTACCCCTGTGTGCTGGGCTGCGAAGGGTTTGCCTCGGGGAAGCACTCCTGGGTGGTTGAGGTGGAGTCAGGCGGAAGTTGGGCTGTAGGTGTAGCTCAAGAGTCTGTGAAAAGGAAGAAGAAAATCAACTTCCGGCCTGAACAGGGGGTCTGGGCTTTGGAGCATTTGGGAGCCAATCATTACAGAGCTTTGACATCCCCTCCCACCCCGCTGCCCCTAAGAAAGGCCTACAAAAGAATCCAAGTGCATCTAGACTACGAAGCAGGTCAGGTGACCTTTTTTGATGCAGAGAATGAAGACTTGATCTTCGCCTTCCCATCCAGCCGCTTTGCAGGGGATATAATTCATCCCTGGATGTGGGTAGGGCTCCGGTCCTGGCTCAGACTGTGTCCCTAACTTTACATGCACTTTGGAGTAATGGAAGTTGATGTCGTTTGGCCTGCGAGCGGAGAAAAAGCATATTAGGCTCATTCACTTCCTTGCCCCCTCCCAATGAAATGTATTGCAAATCTGTATTTTTCCAGACACTGGTGAGAGACTCCAGTTTCAGTGTGAACACAGCTTGTGTTTCAACTACTGGGAAAATTGCACAAGAATTTACTGGCCATCTGAAAAGCTATAAAATTATTGGAAGTTTCTGTTAGGCGTAGAATAGGATAATGTTACCCACACAGGAAGGGAACAGGGTGGTGGCGGGTGTGGTTTTTTGTGTGGATTATACTACACATTCCCATGTGTTCTGGGCCAGCCTTTGCCAGCATGAAACCCTCCATATATCAGCTCCCTGGGGCTTATGGGAATTGTAGTCCAAAGCGTATGGAGGGAGCCAGGTTGATTGATGGAGGCTGCTTCGAATACTTAGTATTGCTAGCTTGGCTGGGAACAGTGGACTTCTTGCAACTAGCCTGCACCAGAGGGACAGCTTTTGTACTTTAACGCAGCCCCAGACTAAAGTAGATCTTCTTGCTGTTAAAAAATAGTGCATACAAAATTTGGGGGAGAGCAAATGGGAAAGGGGCAGCACCACATCCCATCTAGGAAATAAATTACTAGGTGTAAGATACTGAGCCATGAGGATGAAATAGCTCACTAAGGCCTGTACTCCCAGTTTGCTTCTGTGTGAGATTCGGCGAAGAGTTTAAACCTCGGCTGTAATGCAGTGACAGTAACGTAGCATGGACCTTCTGAAAGATGTTCTGTTTGGTTGGATTTAGCACGTTAAGGGAGATTTGTAGGGTTCCTTACAATTGAGGGGTTAGAGGAGAACGAAAGCAGGGCAGCCAGGTAGGGTTTCTGCAACCAAATCCTTACCGTGTCCTGTTAAGGTGAATTAACAATTCATAACCGAAAATAAATGGTTATAGTGTTCTTGTCAGTAGCGTGTATGTGTCCATAGAAGGTATTAAGAGAAAAGTGTGGGTTATGGTCAAGTGGAAAAGGGAGCCGGGATTTATTATAATGGGAGGGGCTTATTTCAGTGTTGGAACTGGTGGGAATTTTGGCTTCTCCAGCATTCACGTACCGTATTTTTCGCTCCATAGGACGCACTTTTTCCCCTCCAAAAATGAAGGGGAAATGTGTGTGCGTCCTATGGAGCGAATGCAGGCTTTCGCTGAAGCCTGGAGAGCGAAAGGCATCGGTGCGCACCGACCCCTCTCGCTCTCCAGGCTTCAGGAAGCTATCCGCAAGCCTGCAGCCCCGGCGAGTGTCCGCAAGCCTTGCGGGCCCGGCAGGAGGTCCCGCCGAGCGCGCGAGGCTTGGGGCAGCAGCCTGTCGCCCGAAGCACGGGGAGCCCTCCGGAGGGCTCCCCGTGCTTCGGGCGAGTGTCTGCAAGCCTTGCGCGCCCGGCAGGAGGTCCCGCCGAGCGCGCGAGGCTTGGGGCGGCAGCCTGTCGCCCGAAGCACGGGGAGCCCTCCGGAGGGCTCCCCGTGCTTCGGGCGAGTGTCTGCAAGCCTTGCGCGCCCGGCAGGAGGTCCCGCCGAGCGCGCGAGGCTTGGGGCGGTAGCCTGCAGCCCGAAGCACGCGAGGCTTGGGGCGGCAGCCGCGGGGGGGGGGATAATTTTTTTTATTCATTTCCCCCCCCCCCAAAAAAACGAGGTGCGTCCTATGGGCCGGTGCGTCCTATAGAACGAAAAATACGGTACATTGCAAGGAAGCATGAAGTTGGCTTTACTCAGAGTAGGCACGTGAGAATCCAAGCCCATGTCCCATTTCAGACTTCTCTTGCTGTTCAGACTTCTTGTTGAATGCAGTTGCAAATTGGTCCTCAAGTGTGCAGCTTATAAAACCATACGGTTGTGAACCATGCCCAGCTGTATGTGCGGTGGCACATGGATTTCAATGGGTCTGTTCTTAGCTGGATGCAGCGCAAGAGCGCTGAGCTCAAAAGTTCAGAGAGCTCAGGCTTGGTCCTTCCGCAAGCTGCTATCCCTTGACCTTTCTAAAAGAGGAATACTGAATTACTGAAAGAATGTAGATGAAGTACCTTCACCCTAGAAAGGTACCCTAGAACAGGCACCCCTAAACTCGGCCCTCCAGCTGTTTTGGGACTACAACTCCCATCATCCCTAGCTAACAGGACCAGTGGTCAGGGATGATGGGAATTGTAGTCCCAAAAGAGCTGGAGGGCCGAGTTTTGGGATGGCTGCCCTAGAAATAGTAACTGCTAGCAGGGGGGCATTGTTAGGGTTGGGCAAGAGGCTCTGAGCCTCATGTAAATTGTGCCAAGCCTTTGATCTGTCCCTGCCCCCTTTTTTTGTAGAATAAAAGCCTTGCTTCCAACGCAGCGAGATGCTTTGAGAAGCTCTCAGCAATATTTCTGTTCACGGTTTTTTTAAAAAGCCACTTAAACGCAGAAATCACAGCTAAAGAATCCCTCACAGATGGCCATCCAACCTCTGCTTAAAAACCTCGAAGGCGACTCCTCAACCTTTGAAGGGAGCCCGCTCCACTTTTGAACAAGTGTTACTGTCAGAAAGCTTATTCCTAATGATTGGTCGGAATTCCTTTCTTGCCACATGGACCCATTGCTTTGGGTCCTAACCTCTGGAGCAGGAGAAGGCTTGCTTCATCATCAATGTGACTGCCCTTCAGATATTTGACAATCACATACCATGTTGTTGGACTCCCAACTTACATCCGCCCTAGCCGCTGTGGCAAATGAGCAGGGATAATGAAAGTTAACAGTCCTGCGAATGCATGAGGGCCACAATTTTCCCATCCCTGCTTTAGAAAGCTTGCCGTACCCCAATACCGTATCTCTAAACATGTGCTTTTGTAAGGACGCAACTCTGTGTTTTAAAACTGACTGATAGACAGGGTCGCTGTAGTCCAGTTCTTAAGAGCAAGGAAAGGTGTACGAAAATATTTTAAACTATTTTTAAAAATTTATTAAGCAGAGTAGTACAAGAACAAAAAGTTTGTCTTACTTTATTAACTGTGCCAGAGAAGATTTTTTAAAAACCTTGCACGCTGGAGCGATACCTATTTATCTACTTGCACTTTGACGTGCTTTCGAACTGCTAGGTTGGCAGGAGCAGGGACCGAGCAACGAGAGCTCACCCCATCGCGGGGATTTGAACCACCGACCTTCTGATCAGCAAGTCCTAGGCTCTGTGGTTTAACCCACAGCACCACCCACATCCCATGGCTGTATATATAGATATAGATAAACACACACACACACACACTCTCTCTACAGGAATTATTAAGCGATGGCCATGGTCTCTTGGGGCGGGTGAGTGATTATTTGTTTCCTACTTTCCAAGTCATAGAACCAGAGTTGGAAAGGACCCAGGGGTCATCTAGCCATCCATTGGTTTTATTTCATGACCGAGTAACAAAACATAGCCATTCATTTCTTTTGTTTAAAAGTACAGTTCCTCTTCCTTGTTAGACTACTGTACTCCTCTCTTCAAATACAAGACAATAGAAGGTGGCAATTAGATGCTGGTTGGAGCATGTCCCGTCTCATAAGCAACTGCCTAGCACTGCCAACATCAAACAGAGGAACCACAGAGGAAAGGAGCTCATTGCAGTGTAAAAACAGCTCTTTTGGTTTCTGTGTACCTCCTGGGGTCTGAAGGTCAACCTTCCCTTTTCTCCCACACCACCAAGAAATTTCAAAGGCTGAGTTGGCATCCAAACGTAAGTGATGCCACGGCTAACCTGCCCCATGGACTTCAATGGGACTAAAGCATGGCTAAGTTTAGTTCCAGTCCCACTGTTCTACTGCAGTTCTCTTGAATTGAGTGGGAACCTCCACATCAATCCTGCCCCATGTACTCCTTGAGTGTCGAGGGTTCAGTGGCTCCCTGAACTGTGAAAATGCCTCTCGTCTGCCTAGCTGGAGGAGGAGATGGGCATGGGCTGCATGTATGTAAAAACCTGACTTTTGCATTCCTGCAAGGTAGCCTATTGCACCAATGCCAGAGGGCACACCTGTGGCTCCGCCCACTCTTTTCTCTGGCTCCACCCACCACTAGCATGGGGTTCCTGACAGACTGCACAGGAGGGAGCATAACCCTTGGGCTAAAAGAAAAATAGGATTCCCCACCTCTAGAGTATATTCTGCACTCGCACAAGGACAGGCCAGAGCACCGATTTCAGCCACATTCCATTTTTTAAAAAACCCGCATGCCCAAGTTTCTAGTCCTTAAGACAGCAAAGACAGACACTGCCCACACGTTTCCAGAAGGCAGAAAGGCTGAGCAAGATTTCCAAGGGCCAGAGGGCATAAGCCTCTGCGTCCTGCATCTCTCCCTGCCCTTTTCTATGACCTGCAAAATAGAACAAGTTATACTAGAAGAGTTTGGATTTGATATCCCGCTTTATTCCTACCCGGAGGAGTCTCAAAGCGGCTAACATTCTCCTTTCCCTTCCTCCCCCACAACAAACACTCTGTGAGGTGAGTGGGGCTGAGAGACTTCGGAGAAGTGTGACTGGCCCAAGGTCACCCAGCAGCTGCATGTGGAGGAGTGGGGAATCGAACCCGGTTCACCAGATTACAAGTCCACCGCTCTTAATCACGTCAACCATAAGGTACCCAATGCCACAGAACTCTGCTTTCCTCGGCGAAGGATCCCAGCTGCCTCGGTGCAGAAACTTTGGTTTTTCCAGCACACAGAGTTGCTTGAGAGTCCCTCCGTGCAAACCTCTTTCAGAAGAAAGCCAGACGGTGGCCTCCATAACTTACAGAAGCACTTCCTTGCGGCCTTCAGGAAGACTCGACTTCCTGCTCGGCCGCAGCGCCGACGTTCGCGCCCGGGTTTTTGGCGGCGCTTTTGAAGTGGACCCTCCGGTGGCTGACCAGGTGTGAGCTCTGGTTGAACCTCTTCCCGCACTCTGGGCACTCGTAGGGCTTCTCGCCCGTGTGGATCCTCTGGTGCTTGTTCAAGTCCGAGTTGCGGATGAAGCTCCTGCCGCACTCAAGGCACTTGAAGGGCCTGTCTCCCGTGTGCATGCGCTGGTGCGCCAGCAGAGCCGAGCTGTAGCTGAAGGTCTTCCCGCAGAGGAGGCACTTGTAGCGCCGGTCTTCCTGGTGGGACTTGCGGTGGACCAGCAGCTGGTGGGTCATGCGGAAGCTGGCGGGGCAGTCGGGGCAAGCGTGCAGCTTCTCCGTGTGCGTCTTCTGGTGGGAGATGAGGTGGGACTTGTGGCCGAAGCGCCGGTCGCACTCGGCGCAGATGTAGGGCTTCTCGCCCGTGTGCGTCCTCTGGTGGGCCGAGAGGTTGGAGCTGGTGCTGAAGCACTTGCCGCAGTCCCGGCACGTGTAGGGCTTCTCGCCCGTGTGCGTCCTCTCGTGGGCGCGCAGCTGCGAGCTCTGCCGGAAGCCCCTGCCGCAGATGGCGCACTTGTAGGGCTTCTCCCCCGTGTGGATGCGCCAGTGCTTGATGAGAACCGAGCCTTCGCTGAAGCACCTGCCGCAGTCCGAGCAGACGTAGGACTTCTCCCCGGTGTGCGTCCGGCGGTGCACGATGAGTGCCGAGCTGGTGTTGAAGCTCTTCCCGCAGTCGGTGCATTTGTACGGCTTCTCCCCCGTGTGGAGCCTCCGGTGGGTCAGCAGGCTGGAGCTGTGGCGGAAGCTTTTCTCGCACACGTCGCATTTGAACGGCCGGTCGTTCGCGCGCATCCTCGGGGGGCCGTTCTCGTAGTCGAAACAAAGGTCTCCCGCAAACGCATCCCGGCGGGCTTCCAGGCCCCTCTTATGGGCTTCAGGCTGCTCAGAGTCGGGAAAGTCCTCGCTCCCTTCCGATAACGTCTCATGCAATTGTTCAGCATCCGCTTGCCCGGGAGGTTCCTCCTCATTTTCTCTCTTGATCCAATCTTCGCCGGCTGGAAGAAAGATTGCCATCAGTCATTCCCTCTCCACAATGCGGCCACAAGCTACGGGGAGTGTAGCTGAAGAGCAGGAAAGGGTATCACATACCGGAAAAGATAATGAACTTTCAAGGAGGACTTGAGAGGTCGAGATTGTGCTGAGGTGCCCAACTCTATGGCCACTAGGAAATACAGTGGTACCTCGGGTTAAGAACTTAATTCGTTCCGGAGGTCCGTTCTTAACCTGAAACTGTTCTTAACCTGAAGCACCACTTTAGCTAATGGGGCCTCCTGCTGCTGCCACTGCACCGCCGCCACACGATTTCTGTTCTCATCCTGAAGCAAAGTTCTTAACCTGAGGTACTATTTCTGGGTTAGCGGAGTCTGTAACCTGAAGTGTATGTAACCTGAAGCATATGTAACCCGAGGTACCACTGTAATCAGATTTAACCTGTACAAAAAACTCTTGCACAGAAACTTTTTTTTTTACTCCTTGCACCTCGGTTTCTAGATACACTATTACAGTAAATCTCCCATCTTGCCTTCCCCCCACCACAGCAAATCATCATCCACCACAAGTGGGGTGGGAAACCTCCGGTTTGCAGGCCAAATTTGGCCCGCCAGGCCTTCCCATTAAAAAGTCTGCCAATCCCTGGAAAGCCCAGGCTTGAACTGCCCGTCTACCAGCTGATGGGCAGCCAATGCAAGCCTGCTCGATCCGGCTGTGCGCATGAGCTCCTCGCAGGGAACTCATGCGCACATCCCATCCCTGCAGAAGCCAGACATGAACTTCCCACCTACCAGCTGATGGGCAGGGAGTTCAAGCTTTCAAAGCACCTCACAGAGCTTTCTGCACGCTTTTTGCGGTGATTTGAAGTCACTGTCTCACTGCAACCCCTGAACTGAGTTAAGGGAGTCAACGGTAGGGAAACAAGAAGAGGGCCAGTTGAGAAAGGGGGGGGGGGGAGGGATGGGGCAGGAGGATACTGAGCTGAAGCAGAGGGTTATACTTTGACCTAACTACACTTTCCAGATGTACAGTCAGCATCACTAGTGTGATGCATATTGTGATTTGCTGTTCATTTTTAAGAGACCCAGATAATATTTTTTTCAAGTGCTTTGAAAGTGGACTCTCTAGTTCCTAATGAGAAGCCTGACAAGTGCCCCATGCTGATGCTCTAGTGTGAATTCCCAATGAAGTGTCGTCTGCTCTTGAGGCACTCAAAAGGCCTGTCTCCAGCAAGCATCCTCAGATAACCAGCTGCAAGTGCAGCCCTTCTTGGCTACAAGGTCATTTTCCTGACAGTCCACTTAAGTACTTAAACGAAAGGCTGGTGCAACTGAATGCGTGTGATATCTCGCCACTTAAGTACCCCAAACAGACTCTCCCCAATGTGCCCTTTTGGATGAAAAAGGGAATCTTAAACACAGTTTACTTACAACCCCCATTTTGGAAACTTCTTACCTGCCGACACATTTAGTTCAGATGCTCACTGTGCCACTTTTTGTTCTGCCTGATGAGGAGCTTTGCGTTACTCAGAAAGCTTGCCCGCTTTTGATTAGTCCAATAGCATCCTTACCTATTTTCTGATTTTAGGCGACAATCCTATACCCACCTGGGAACAAGCCCCAATGAACTAAGTTGGACTTACTTCTGAGCAGACACATCTAAGGCTGTGCTGTCAGAGAAACATCCTCCAAACTGCCTTGTCCCTTGAAAATCACTACTGGGATCAGCATACTTTTTTCTAATGTGATGAATAACAAGGTTGGGTATTTGTTATCCTAACACATCTATAGGTGAAGCAAGGAGTCTAACCCAGGTACACATCACCAATGGCACGGCCATGGAAGGATCCTTAGTCCAAATTAATTGCAAGCAAGAGTTTTGAGATTAGGCAAAGATAAACTCAAAATTAAAGTAAAAACATCTCAACAGCGTGGTCACAGGAGGCGTTCCTGGGGCATCAAAAGGCCAGCAAAGGCTGGGCAAGGAAAGTTGTCAAATGACGTGCATTTTAAGTCTCCCGGTAGAGGTTTTAAGATGCGGGGTTCTGTGTTTGCCCTTGATGTGAAATCTGCAACCCTTGGCCGGCCCTGCTGCCTCAAGAGTCGCCTGCAAAAATACTCCAGCAACAACCGGATTACCATCAGATTTCTTTTTTTCTTTTTGGCCGGGGGGGGGGACACCCACAAACTTGCCTCAGGCACTTACCGGGGTCCATTCCTATATGTATATATGTATATATGCGTCTGCCTGGGTTTTATCCTGGGGAGAAGCAGGGGTGCAGCGCAGCGGAGCAAACACCCAACCCGGAGCCAGACTGTGACCGCATTCCTGTGGCCTTTTGTACGGCCCCCGCTAAGCACCATGGGAAATGTAGTCCTGGTGGGCAAAGGGGGGGGACGCTTCGCTCTCGAGGCATTCTGGGAATTGAAGTTCGGCTCGGACTGGACTCTTCCCCCGGCTCGTCGCTTTGCAGACTCGTTGGAAAGTGGTCCTTAATTGAAACGGGTGGGGGAAATGTGGGAAGAAGATCCCACACTTTTGTAGGGAGCAGACCTGCACCTGAACTCACTTTCCCGTGGGCCCTGAGTGTGAGTGCTGCTCGGTGTTCGAGATGCACTCTGCACATGCTTAAAGGGCACTCTTCTCTATTGTCCGCGTGCTCCGAGCCTGCGTACCGGTAGTGTTCCCATCCTGGGCTCGGACAAAGAATGCAAAAACCTGGTGGAAACCGACTGAAACAAGAGCTGGGAAAACTGAGATGGCATGCAAAAGAAAAATGCAAAAATGAGGGCCAGGGAGAGCGCCCCTCTTTATCACCTCCTCTTCACTTAGCAAAAGACACACAAAAAACCGCGTGCATATGATTTGCAGATGGAAAAACATAGGCACGTGAACTTTCTTGTATGAGCTCCATAGTGAAAAATAATACAATAGCAATTTAAGAGCGGAAAGCTGGGTGTTTTGCGTTTCCTTCCAATTGTAAACTCCACTTGCATGTATAGATTTAAGAAACACGTTTTTTGGGGGGGGGGATGGTGTTTTTGCAGCTGTCACAACTGCCGTGGCCACTGGTCATTTGGGGGATTTGTTCCTCAGAAAATACAGCAAGAATGGAAGAAAAGCAAAAGTCTGCGCCCAACGTGGGGCTCGAACCCACGACCCTGAGATTAAGAGTCTCATGCTCTACCGACTGAGCTAGCCGGGCGGCTGGTGCGTTTGGCTGCAAATAGTCTAGTTAATATGCAATTATTGCCCTCTTGGAACTTTTCCAATATAGAATTAAATATGTCGCTCACTGCGAATCATATAGTCAATACTAGCTTAGCATATTACTCTAGTGTGCAGGAATTGAGCCATGCCTCAAATAGGCATATGACACAGTGCCAACGCGTTGTTTGGTGGTTTAAAAATAAAAATTAAACGAATAGCCTCTCATAGAAAACAGTAAAGCCCCTTTTCTCAAATCATCCCAAATTCTTTTCCGTTGTTTTTATCATGTACTCACAATTTATTAACTATTAGCAGTGCTTTTTTTCTTTAAAAAATCTTTAGGGGTACTCTCATTTTGACTCAAGAAAATCATCATTTTACAGTTCAAATCGGGAAAAATAAATACAGTAAATGTGCAAAAGTACAAAGATTCACAAAATGTTTAGGGGTATGCGTCCCCCCAGAAAAAGCACCATTAGATTTCTCACTGCCGCTACAAACGTCGCCTTATTCTGAAGATTTGCACCTTTAAGGATGTGATGTACGCATATTCCCGTTGTGTGTATCCAGATGAATATTTTTGCGGAAAAAGCTATTTATAAAGTGGGCAGTGTTAACAACTGCAAAAAAAAAAAAAAAAAGACAAAGAAGAGATCTTTTGGAAAAGAACTGATTGCTGTTTCTGCCCGGTTTCGAACCGGGGACCTTTCGCGTGTGAGGCGAACGTGATAACCACTACACTACAGAAACCAGCTGGCTACCAACTTTTCATATACACTACAATACTCTGAAAATCGAAAGAAAGGCTGCACAAAAACGGTTTTGAAATTTTTGTTGCTGCATATTTTTCCATGGGAACAAAGCTGATCAGTAGAAGGGCTTCATAATGTTCTGAAGAAAAACCCTAAGTGAAAAGCATCAGTACCTGAGATCTTATGTTGCACTGCAATTTTACACATGGAGTAGGGAGGTCATTTTGTCATTAGAGGTAATTCACACACAGAAAAAGTGTTGATAACACAGACATCCAGGCATTTGTAAGTCAATTAACACATGTATCGAAATAAAAACACATTGTGAATTTGCATACTGGGATAATATTTAATCAGATGAAATGGTCTGTAGCTCATGTTTAAGATAATACAAGACTCTTTGTTATAATGTCCCTAAGAACACAGTTATTTTAGGGATGGAGCTCAGCACAAAATCAGAAGCCGTCCAAGAGAATCAATTGCTGGAATTCACTGGACATCACTGGTTTGAAAAAGCCATAGTGGGATTGCATGGTGAATTATATCCATTGGTGGCAGGGTTTAATGGGGTGGGCAGGTAGAGGAAGGAAGGAGAAAGCTGATGCTGGAAGTGATACTATTTTTCTGGTGGAGTCTTAGTCGATGACAGTATAGTTTATAGTGCAGTGTAGTTCTGTCATATTCTGTCCCTATTGCAGGCTGGACTGATGCAGATCAGCTTAAACATTACAAGTCAGGGGTTGGCTTAAATCTGCAGCCACAACTCCCCCAACACAAAGCACTCATCTGGTTGCATGCAACAAAGGCCTACTCTACTCAAGCTGTCCACTTAAAAAGCCTCTCCCATGCTGCATCCTGCATTCTGACAGCCTTGTTTTTGTAAATTTGAAAACTCAGCAAAAATTAACTATTTCACATGAAACAAGAGCCTGCTCTTTCTGGCATGCGACTCCTTTCCTTGCTGGTAAAATCTTTGGCATTTTGCATCTGCTGCCGCGTGATCACCGCTCAGCTACCCTGAAATACTCGATTTTCTTTCCTTCCTTCCTTCCTTGCAACTGTTGCGGCCATAATCGCAAGCCTGGTGCACTTTTCATCCTTACTCAGAAAATTCCTTCTGGAAATATGCATTCAAGTCCATCCCAGGAGCCCAGCTGGTGCCCAGCCCCAATGTACGGGTCCTTCTGGGCCCAAGCAGCCCAAGCCTTTCCTGGGACCAGAAACCCGCCCGGCGGCTCTTTCACCCACTTCCCCTCCAACGCCGGCTGCAGCCCCGCCTCCCCGCCCATCTCACAGAGGCGGCACCCTCGGCGACCATAGAGACGCAAACAACGTAGAGCGGCCCCCGGTTTCCGGCGCATTTCCTCGAAGGAATAGGGCCTTCCTGTTTAGCAGCCGCGGGGGCTTCGCGGCTCTCTGACCCTGGAGCTCCTTAAGTAAAACAAGTGCTACGAGCCAGCCGGGCCCCCGCTTGAGCCCAGAGGATTCGGCTGAGGGTAGAAAGGCCCCACCCCCTCCCCCGCCAGCCACCGCCTCCCCGCCCCCTCCCACGCCGCATCATAGAAACCCCCCGCGGGTTGCTAGAGCGGCGCCGTAGCCCCGCCCTTCTCTTCCGGCTCCGAGGCGCACTTAACCGCCATAGAGACGCGGGCGGCGGCGGAGCCTCGGCGTAGCCAGTTGGGCGGCGGGAGTGGAGCGCGTGCCGAGGCGGCTTCTTGTTTCAGGGCTGGGCGGGGGGAGCCCGGAAGGGCCTCGGGCGGTTGTACCTGCGACCAGGTGAGCCGCGGGGGGGGGGGGAGGGGGTTCCCCTCGGGCGGCGCCCCCATAACTGAGGCGCCGTGAGGAGAAGGGCTCAGCAGTGCCGAGGGGAGCGGCCTTGTGAGCGGGAGGAAGGCGCCTCCCTTCAAGGGGGGCGGCGAGGGAAGTGTGTGGGGCGACTGGGAAGCGCTCGGGGTCCCCATGGCGGCGGCGGCGGCGGGGCCCGCAAGTAGCGGCTCCCGGGCCGCCCCCAACCCGGTGGCGACCCTCCACGAGGAGGCGGTGTGCGCCATCTGCCTGGACTACTTCATCGACCCGGTGTCCATCGGCTGCGGCCACAACTTCTGCCGCGTGTGCATCACTCAGCTGTGGGGCTCGGGCTCGGAGGAAGGGGACGACGCGGGCGCCTCCGGCTCGGACGGAGGGTACGGGCCCGGCTCCGACGCGGGCGCGGATGACGGAGGGGTCGACGACCTGGGGCCGGAGGAGGACGCCGACCCCGACGAAGACGACCTGGAGGACAACGAGTACTTGGATGATGGCGGGGACATGGAAGAGGAGGAGGAGGAGGTCGTGTCTCGGGAGGAGGAGTTCGACGACGAAGAGGACGACGTGTGGGATGATGAAGACGAGAGAGCGTACTGGGCCCAGCGCCCCGGGTCCGACGACATGTGGGACGATGACATGGGGAACGACTTGCTGTTCGACAGCTACGACGACGACGAGGTGATGGACGAGGAAGAGGAGCCGGAGGATGAGTATACTGTGCCCCCGACCCCGCCGACCCCCCAGATGCGCCCGGCTTTCAGCTGCCCCCAGTGCCGCAAGGTCTTCCCTCGCCGCAGCTTCCGCCCCAACCTCCAGCTGGCCAATATGGTGCAGATCATCCGCCAGATGCACCCGCAGCCATTCAGCTCCGTGGCGGTGTCCACGGAGGCCGTGGAACTGGCGGCGGCAGGGGATTCATCCGGATCGCCGTCCGTGTTAGCGGCGGGACGAGCTCTGAGTGCTGAGCGAACCCTGTGCGAGAAGCACCAGGAGCCCCTCAAGCTTTTCTGTGAGGCAGACGAAGAGCCCATCTGTGTTGTGTGCAGAGAGTCGCGGGCCCATAAGCACCACAGCGTCATGCCGCTGGAAGAGGTGGTGCAAGAATACAAGGTATGCAGGAGGCTGGGGGCAATGTGAATGTTAGGACTGAACAAAAGATTACAGTCTGAGCCTCTAGTACAGTGGTACCTCAGGTTAAGTACTTAATTCGTTCCAGAGGTCCGTTCTTAACCTGAAACTGTTCTTAACCTGAAGCACCACTTTAGCTAATGGGGCCTCCTGCTGCCACCATGCCAAAGGAGCACAATTTCTGTTCTCATCCTGAAGTAAAGTTCTTAACCCGAGGTAATATTTCTGGGTTAGCGGAGTCTGTAACCTGAAGCGTCTGTAACCTGAGGTACCACTATATGTGTCCTCTTGCTTAGGGGAACATCTGTTGTGTGTATCTTGCTACTGGCAAAGAGGCAACGGGCATAGCCCTGTGCTAGAACTTATACAAAACATCCCATGTTCAAATCCTAACATTTCTAGTGAAAGCCTTTTATGTAGCAAAGCTAGGATAGTCCACTGACTGAGTTGCTTCTTGTCAGAGTTGACAATATTGGACTAGATGGACTTAGGGTGTGTCCATTTAAGGCAGCCTTCTATTCATAAAATCTTTTATTTTTGGATTAGGACTTTAGGAGTTTTCTTCTGTAACAATTGCAGTTAGTTGATCTGTAAATTGCTGATATGCAGTAAGAAACAATAGCAAGGGATAAAAGCTCTACTGTTTAACTTCTATTACTCTTCAAAGCATTTCATTTGTATTTTGTGCCTAACATCCAGTTATATAACTAGAAAACCTGTATGAAGAATGCATGAATTTTATGTTTCACTTTATGCACACCAGTGGCACAAACTTCGGTATGCCATTTGTGAGTGGCATGCAGATGTGTGTTGAACTTTTTTTAAAAAATGCTGCATGTAGCTTCTTTTTAGTTTTATTACTACTACTAGAATCTAAATTTTGCACTTTGATTTCCCTCTGTGAACATTGATGTGCAGTACAGAAAGCTCAATCTCCTTCAGGATGATGTATTTGTATGCATTTCTTCATGCAACTAGGTCAGTAAGACCCTGAGGGGCAGAACAGAGGAATGAGAGATAACATTAAGCAAATATTTTCCATTGGACACTATCTGATTTCAAATCCTTTATTAAAAAAACAGGCAATAAACTTTTCTAGTTTAACCCCCACTCCCCCGAATCCTTAAGCTATAGGGACTAGAAACTTGTGCTCCCTTTTCTAAACAATAGCTGAGATTTTCAGGATTTGTGGAAGCGATTGTGTGGAGGCTACAACTGTTTATACCAGTTGCATCTAAGTGTGACAAGTAGGTGGCCAGAAAGCAATGATCTGAAAAGTGGAGGCATGATATACACTTTTTTAAAAAAGGGAAAATGTGTTTGAGTAAAAAGAAATTTATTCCCGAGCTCTTACTCCAGGCATAGGCAAACTCCGGCCCTCCAGACATTTGGGACTACAATTCCCATCATTCCCAGCTAACAGGACCAGTGGTCAAGGATTATGGGAATTGGTAGTCCCACACATCTGGAAGGCTGTAGTTTGCCTATGCCTGTCCTACTCCTTATGTATGAACATGAAGCTATGTAAAATGTAATTGCACCATTTATTTTATTTGCAGTGTCTTTAGAATTCAGACACTGAAGCAACTTGAATGGCTGTTTCTCCAAAGTTCTAGTATTTTATTTTTCAGGCCAAACTTCAAGGCCACTTGGATCCACTAAAGAAGAAACTAGAGACTGTTATGAAGCAGAAGTCGGTCGAACAGGAGAAAATAGCAGACCTCAGGGTAAGTGACAAGCTTATTTTATCCTCCTGCAAACCACCTGAAAAGAAGAGAGAGCTTGTTTTTTTTTCAGATGATGGATGCACATGTTGCAGCAGGTGGAATCTTGGAAGAGGCATTTTCTTACACAAGAGAAAGGGAAATGTCTAAGATGGTACCTCCCATCCCCATTTTTTCTAAGTTACATTTTGTATTTTTAAAAAAATGTTTCCCATCGATCAATGTTTGTGGATTGATTGTATTGTTTATATGGATAGTACTGAGACTCCGTGCCTATAATGTGAATTCTGTAGCTTATAAAGGGGCTTAAGTAAAGGGTAAAGGGACTCCTGACCATTAGGTCCAGTCGTGGCCGACTCTGGGGTTGCAGCACTCATCTCGCTTTATTGGCCGAGGGAGCTGGCGTACATCTTTTGGGTCATGTGGCCAGCATGACTAAGCTGCTTCTGGCAAACCAGAGCAGCGCACCGAAACGCTGTTTACCTTCTCGCCGTGCTTTCGAACTGCTAGGTTGGCAGGAGCAGGGACCGAGCAACGGGAGCTCACCCCGTCACAGGGATTCAAACCGCCGACCTTCCGACAAGTCCTAGGCTCTGTGGTTTAACCCACAGCGCCACCTGCATCCCTCATAAAGGGGCATATCTACTAAGAAAAGAGGTGCATAATTTCACTGTGCTTCGCCATGAAACCTTTGCTCCAGCCACCTTCACTCTTGCTTTCCTCACCCTTACCTATCCTCCCGCAGAACAAGATGAAGCTCGATATGAAAGACTTTGAGGCGGACTTTGAGCGGCTGCACCAGTTCCTCATTGGGGAGCAGGCGCTGATGCTGCACCAGCTGGAGGACCGCTACGAGGTGCTTCTTGCCAGCCAGAGTAACAACGTCTCCCACCTCGAGGAGCAAGCCGCTGCCCTCAGCCGCCTCATTGCAGAAGCGGAGGACAAGAGCAAGCAGGATGGCTTGCAGATGATCAAGGTGAATGAATCCCTTTTCTGCTTGCCTGGCTTCAGGGTGACCAGTGGCCAAGAATCTGCCCGGCTGTGGTGCCACAGTGATTTACAAGTGGTATAGTGGTACAAATCCTGGACACAAAGTGTTTAGTGTAGGATTGTGTGAGTTTGCTATATGGAATCTGAGTAGCTCTAATTCAGGGTCAACAAACTTTTTCAGCAGGGGGCCAGTCCACTGTCCCTCAGACCTTGTCAGGGGCCGGACTATATATTTGGGGGGGGGGATGAACGAATTCCTATGCCCCACAAATAACCCAGAGATGCATTTTAAATCAAAGGACACATTCTACTCATGTAAAAACACGCTGATTCCCGGACCATCCGCGGGTCGGCTTTAGAAGGCGATTGGGCCGGATCTGGCCCCGGGACTTTGTTTGCCTACCCATGCTCTAATTCCATGAGACAGACTTGTCTTCGACGATTCCAATGCAGGGGTGGGGAATCTGTGGCCTTTTGTATGTTGCTTGAGTACAACTCCCATCATTTCTGAACTATTGGCCATGCTGGCAGACTGATGGAGTCCAGTGATGTCTGGAAGATAACACTAAAGTCTAGAATGTAAGACAACCACCACCAATAAGACCACCCTGTGCAGGAAACAATAATGTTGAAGATTTGGAGATTCTAAGGGTGTTGACTTCATAAATTCCCTGGGCAAATAATCATTATATTCAGTCCTCCTACGGGTTACGTCTGAACATTCAGCCCTTCCTTGTACTAAGAAGTCACTGCTGCATGCTCAGTAGGACTGGAAGAGATCAAATGTTCATCTTAAGTAGCTACAGACTCTTAAATTTTGTTTCCCCCACATTTGCCTGTCTTCTTGACTTTTTTTTCTCTTCTTTTTTTCTAGGATTTCAAAGGCACTTTAGTCAGGTTGGTTGATCTTGGTTTTTGCTTTCAATTTCTCCTTGACGGTTACCCTGTGTGTATCTGAGAGGCCTTGAGATACTAGGTTGTTTTACATATGCTCATTTGATCAAATTCCATGAATGATAAGAGATCTGCTGCTTCCACAGTCCATAAATCTCTGGCACTGGTGTCTCAAGGCCATCTTAAGGTAGCCTCTGCTTTCTGAGCCGAGGCTCTCCAATTTTTGCCATCAACTGCCCACCCCCAGGGAAAAATACATTTGAGGGAATAATCTAAAGGCACATCATGCATCAACTTTGCTGAAGCAAAGCAGGCTTGGGGCTGGTTTGCCTTTGGAATTGCTGCAGTATTTCGGTGCATGGTGGCATAGTTGCTACTGCTTCATAAAATCCAGATCCGCATAAAACGTTTTTCACAGAGTCTAATTGAAGCAGTGTTCGAAACTCCCATTGTTCCAATTGCATTTTGCGATGGGGAATTTCATTAGTTTGAGCAGTTTCTGAGCTGCGGGTGCAGTACTGCACCTAAGATTCCAGATTAAAACTGCAGAGTGGAAGGAAAGGAGGACCTTATTCTGCCTCCCCACTTCCAGGTACTCTCTGAAGACTGGAGAAGAGACCCTCTTAAGAATTTGGGGGGGGGGGCCAGGGGAAGGACTAGATCATGTGAAAAATGAACATCATATTTCAGCTGCATTTTCAGCTTTGTATTGTTATAAAAAAGCGCGCCTAGACATTCCGTTGTTGCATCCATAACTGAGGTTTAATGTACCATTTAGCTCCTAGCTTTCATATCTCAGTTTCTAACACTGAATTGAAGTCTATAATTGTGTTTGACTCTCCCAAATCAAGGGAAGGCAGAGTAACTTGAAAGGCTAAATGTTTACAGAGTGGGTATTCAGAAGCTTTGTTAAAACACATAGTAACGTCTTAACCAGCAATTTCTCCTTTGAGTCAACAGACAGGTGTTTGTGTAAGCTATCAAAAATGACATTTCCCGGCACCACTAAAAATTTGTTTTATTTATTCGTTTCGTAAAATTTCTTTACTGCTTGTGTTTTTTATTTTTAAAAAACCCTCAAAGGAGTTTACAGAAAGAATAAAACAGTAAGGTTGTCATTAAAAAAAATTTGTTTACACAGCTATTTAAAATATGTGCTAAACTAAAAACATGAGAAAAATCCATCTGTGGTAGGCTTGTCTGAACAAAAATGTTTCTAGAAGGAGCTGAAAAGAATACACAGGGGAGGCCACCTGCCTGCTATCAAACTGCTGGAAATAAGGCCCTATGAACTGGTGTATGTTTTCAAAGTCACTCAGTACTTTACAGGTGGATGAAAAGAAATCATTACATTTATATAAAAAAAAAAAATCAGGTTTTTTTTTAAATCAGTTTTTTATTTAAATTGGATAAACTGCTTTTGGAGGAAAAAATCTTTCTAAAGATAGTTTTCTATTTAAGTTACATTATAGTCCAAAGGCCATCAGGAAATAAGGATTTGTTTTAAGTTTTTCATGTGTGCTGAAACTCAGTCTAAGTTTAAAAAAAATAAAAAATGTTTAACCACATTAGTCAACAAACATGGATACATATGCTATAATGTTATTGCTTTAGTTAAACAACAACAACAATTTATTGTTTATACCCCACCCATCTAGCTGGGTTAAATTAGTTAAATAATTTTAGTTAAATAAATGATTCTTTTTCTCCTTCCAATAAAGTACAGCAGAAAAGTCTGAATATAAACAGTTAACTTATTAAACCTCATAATACTTTCATAATTATCTATGTATTTCTAATAGTATAACCGAATCAGTAATTTTTGATATAACTGTAAAAACTACTCTGAAAATGTATTATTCCAAAAATGAAACCTTCATCTCGTTGTAAATATTAAGATTATACCAGCAGGAATGCCTTTCTGTAAAAAAAGGGATTTAGATCAAGTCTTACTGACTAGTGATTTAAATCGTGATTTAAATCAAATCCACCCCGGTACTTTGCCTAACAGTCTGGCTCCCCTAGACCTGAGGTTCACCTCCCCTGACCTCCAAGACAGTATGCCCCTGAATACCAGTTGCTAGGAGCTTCATTCAGGTTCTGCTTGTGGACCTTCCCGGGACATCTGATGGTCCACTGTGATGTCCAGTGTCAGGGAAGAGTTAGAAGTTTCCAGTTTCTCAGAGGGAGAAAGCATTCCCCAAGAGGGGAAGGAGAGCAGTGAATCTAATAGAAGACAACAACAGGGAGGGACCCAGGAAAGGGAAGGGTTCAGTTCTAGCTCAGATTCGGAGGAGGGGAGATACAAGCCAGCTCTAGCCAGGAGGTTAGAAAAAAGAGCAGGAAAGCAAAAGGAAGGGCGCGTTCGACATTTTGAGAGTGGCTGGTCACGGAGAAGCAGAGCTCAGAAGGTATCTGAAATAAGTGACTCTGAGGAATAAGATTTAAGAACCGTTTATAAGATTGTTTTGTTAATACACAATAAAAGTTATAAAAGAACAAGAAGCGTTTGTGTGGGGATCTGAAGAGGACAGCGACCAGTCCTGACATCCAGATGCTGGACTAGATGGGCCTTTGGTCTGATCCAGAAGGGATCTTCTTATGTTCCCATTTTTTTACTGCAAAACTGTTAACAAGTTCCCGAATCTATGGATCAATATTTGAGCTCGTTATGGAGAGCGCAGCGTACGAGAAGTAAGCTTGGAATCTTGGCAGAATTCATTGAACCTTGTTCTTGAAGGTGAGGACCAAAAAGTGTGAAAAGCCACCTTGTCGTCTCACCTCTTTGTTAGCTTAATCTCCTCGCTTCTGTTCCCTCTCAGTGTGCAGTGTTCTTGTGTTAAAAGCAAAGGATTGAAGTGGACTGTTAGGTGCCGCTGCAGCAATATGGAGGAGGTTGGACGAGCCGAGCTAGGAATAGCCCCATGTCCCATTGTGGTGTGGGCAGTCGTGTTCCTTTCTTCTGACCCAATGCTTTATCCCCTGGCTGCCAAGCCCACCCTTAACGTATTTGTGCTCTAAATTATCAACTTGCCAGGTGTGAGAACATTACGTTCCAGGATCCAGAGATGGTGCCAGTGGATGCAGGAAAGAAATTTCGAAACTACTTCCTTATAGACGTCTTAATGAAGAAGATGGGGAAGATCTTCTGCCAAGTCCCTCAAGGTAAAAGGCTCCTGCCTGGCTCCTCCTTGCTGCTGTGTCTCCTGCTCCTGTAGTCAATTGAAGCAACTGCTTAAGGGATGTGGAGGGACTTTCTTTTGCCTCATGTAGGGCTGCTGTCTATCCCACGCTTTATGGAGGTTAGGAATTGGCTTTTGTGCAATTGCCTTAGCGAATTGCAGGAAGCAGCTGATTCTGGAGAGATGCCCTTGCCTAGAGGGGCTTATAGACTGTTGAGCGGGGAGAAGAGGGAGGCTGGGAATGACCAGCGACCTGTGTGAGTAGGGGAATAACTGTTTGTGGTGTAAGTGGGAGACTCGGAACAAGGAGGTTCTGGGAAAGATGTACAGTGGTACCTTGGGTTAAGTGCTTAATTCGTTCCGGATTCTGTTCTTAACCTGAAACTGTTCTTAACCTGAAGCACCACTTTAGCTAATGGGGCCTCCTGCTGCTGCCGCGCCGCTGGAGCATGATTTCTGTTCTCAAGCTGAAGCAAAGTTCTTAGCCCGAGGTACTATTTCTGGGT
This sequence comes from Podarcis pityusensis, assembly GCF_964106645.2. NCBI lineage: Eukaryota > Metazoa > Chordata > Lepidosauria > Squamata > Lacertidae > Podarcis > Podarcis pityusensis. The sequence goes on from NC_138029.1 coordinate 109,170,258, forward strand.
TAGCAGAGTCTGTAACCTGAAACGTATGTAACCCGAGGTACCACTGTACTGAAGTACATACTTTAGATCTTTTTAATTGCATTGTTGTCTGGTGAATTCCACTTTGACTGTTTTGGTGTTTGCGCTGAAATTCTGGTTTTGCTGTGCTGACTGTTTGGCCGTAGTGATAATCATTCATTCATTCAGGTTGGGATAGCTGTCATTTTGGGTTTTGAATGTTTTATTGAGATTTTTCAGTTTCGTTGTTCTGTATGGGACAATGACAATAAAGAGTATCGTATCATATCGTATCGTATTCAGAGGCACCGAAGAGAGGGGAAAGTTCTGGTGAAAAGGGGTGAAGGTGGCTGTTGCAAGGCATAAAGCTGTGTAATGGGAGTTTGGAGGTGGGAATGGAAGAGGGGGGCAGGATAATAGTGTGGGAGAGAGGTAGAGCAGTGGCAAGCTTCAAAAGAAAAGGCTTTTGCAGTATAGCTCAGTTGGCAGAGCATGAGACTCTTACCCCCAGGGTTGAGCCCCACATTGGGCAAAATATTCCTTCATTGGACTAGATGACCCCCCCCCCCCAAATCCCCTCCAACTCTGCAGTTCTATGAAAAGACAAAAGCATTGAGATTGTCTTTTGGAGGTAGTGCAGCACAGTGGTAAAGAGACTGAACTGAAAACCAGGAAGTTTCACTATGACCATTAGCTCACTGAGTAGTCTGAGACATATGACTATTCCATAAGCTTCTGCCCTGTATCTGCTATCATATCGGTGCTGATTCACCATCTTCATGGTTAAAGCTTTGGGAACACCAATATAGATAGGAGCTTCTTTCCACTCACCATCAGAATTTCATACACTGACATATCAGAGTTGGCCTGAGTGGGAAGCTGACCACTAGGCTGGTGTGCTAGGGCTATGTCTTTATTGATTTCCCCTCCTTCTCATTCTGTATGAACTGGTGAAATTCTAGAGCTTGGAAAACCACTTTTTACGCTGTGATTCTGCTCTCATAATACATCCATTAAGGTAAAAAGGTAGAGGTAAAGGACCCCTGGACAGTTAAGTCGAGTCAAAGGCGACTATGGGGTTGCAGTGCTCATCTCGCTTTCAGGCCAAGGTCCACAGACAGCTTTCCGGGTCATGTGGCCAGCATGACTAAACCGCTTCTGGTGCAGTGGGTCTCCGTGACGGAAACCAGAGCGCACGAAAACGCTGTTTACCTTCCCGCTGCAGCAGTGCCTATTTATCTACTTGCACTGGTGTACTTTCGAACTGCTAGGTTGGCAGGAGCTGGGACAGAGCAATGGAAGCTCACCCCGTTGCAGGGATTCAAACTGCTGACCTTCTGATCAGCAAGCCCAAGAGGCTCAGTGGTTTAGACCACAGTGCCACCCACCTCCCTAAAACATCCATTATATTGTATGGGAATGAGCAGAGGCCAATCTGTCGTGTAAAATATGCCAAGGCCGAAGTAGCTGTCTTCACGGGCATGCTGCATGTGTGTAATTGAGCAAATGAAAGATTTTAATTTTGTATAGGGTGTAAATCTTGCGCGCCTGTATTAAAGACTTCCTGCTTATTTGCATAATAAACTAAAACGGTTATTACAATCCCCGTGGGCTAGAAACAGCTGAATTAAAACCAACTGTGGGAGTTGTCCTGTTCTGTGAGAGGTGGTCACTGCCATGCCAGAGCCCTTCTTAAGGACATGGTTCCATTCAACTCTTGAGAGTAACTTTGCTATTAACCTGCCCTGAGCCATTTGAATAAGGCAGGCTGTGAATCGGAGGAATTCCATGCTTGGAACCTGCTAAATGTATACGGAACCAAATGCGCAACCTCCTTTTTTTAGCGTTTTGTTTTCTTGATCTCTTTCCCTCTCTCTCTTTCCTGCAGCTGAATTGATTCTGGACCCCGAGACGGCCCACCCGCGCCTCACTGTTTCCTCGGACTGCCTCGGCGTCCGGCTCGGAGAGCGCTGGCGGGACTTGCCCGACAGCCCCAAGCGCTTCGACTCCGACTACTGCGTCCTGGCCTTGCAGGGTTTCACCTACGGCCGCCACTACTGGGAAGTGGAGGTGGGGGGCCGGCGGGGGTGGGCTGTGGGGGTGGCCCGCGAATCGGCCCGGCGCAAAGAGAAGTCCGCCGGCGGCGGCGGCTCCCACCAGAAACGGGAGATCTGGTGCGTGGGGACCAACGGCAAGAAGTACCAGGCTCTGACGACCACTGAGCAGACCTCCCTTTCTCCATCTGAGAAGCTTCGCCGCTTCTGCGTCTTCCTGGACTATGAACGGGGCCAGCTGAGCTTCTACAATGCCGAGAGCATGGGCCATATCCATACTTTCAACGCCTCGTTCCGCGAGCGCATCTTCCCCTTCTTCCGCATTCTTTCTAAGGGGACCCGCATCAAAATCTGCAATTGATACGGCCGCTGCTGTTTCTCTTGCACGTAGCGAAATGCAAACCCCTCCCTAGCGATAAATCCTCCTGTCACAGCTGATTGACCCTGACAAGATCCCTGGTCTGTTTCAGTGTTGGACCTTGGAGGATTCCTTACCTTGCTGTCTTCTTGTGGGTTGGCTCGAAGCAGGGATTCCCACCCCCACTTCCATACATCTATTATTGCACAGATAACCTTTTTTTGGTGCTCGGCCAGATAAATTTTTATTTCTTTCCTGTGGCTCACTTCCATCCTAGCAAGAATCTCTTTCTCTTCCCCCACGGGGTTCTCTTTCCTCCTGTGTCCTCCAGGATCTCTGGGACCTGGATCTCTCTGACGAGCTGAGGCCCATTTGGCATGTGGTTCTCTGACAGTAGTGGCCGAGTAGTCGGAGGTTCATCTTTGACATTCCAAAGACACTTGAACTGTCTTACGCCAGGCCCTCAGGTCTTGTGGATTGTGTTAACTTTTGGTGCCCAGACAAAATAGCTAGTCCCAACATGTTCTTGGAGCTGTATCCAGTCCATGCTGTGAATCAGTTCGTTCTCTCTCTTCCCCCCCCCGTCCCCCTGCCTTGCCGTCCCAAGGCACCAGTCACCTGAAACCAATTAATAGTGGTGAGTACATCTAAATTCAACTCTACACAGAATTGTCCAGCCTGGTTTCCTGTTCGGGTATGGTTCCTTCTTCAACTTCCTCAGTGTCTTGTCTCCTGATGATCTCCTGTTTTGCCTCTTCCAGTGTTTACACACACATCAGATTTCATTTTATTTTTACAGAACGCATAGGAGCCAGTTTTGCCCCTCTGTTCCAGGTGTGGTTTGGATGCCCCTGTTTGTCCCTCTTTCCTTTTATGTTATCCCCATCTCTTTTACCTGGAGGGAGGTATTCATCAATACTACTAGTGAGATAGAAAGATAGATATAACGGCCATTTGGGAGGTGGGGGTGGAGAAATGACAGGTCCAAGGGTGGTTGTTATTTTCTGGGGCACCATTGGAGTGCTGTGGCTCTTGGGATGAATGTAATCCCACTAGGAGCTTTGGTGATCAAACTTCATCACTGCTGCCTCACACACCCCTCACCCTTGTAGGACTTAATTAACTTATTTTTAATTGCTTTTTCCTGTCACGCCCCAGGATCTGCAGTGTGGAGTCTCTTCTCTCTTGACTGCAAGATACTGAAGGCTTAGCTGTGCCAGCTGTTATGTGTTGGTTCCCCTGCCCCCTCAATTCTTTTTGGCATTACAGAGCTCCTTTTGAACTATTTTTCGCTATATATGTAAAAAAGACTTACAATGGAGATCTAGTTTTTTGGGAAAAGTTGAGTAAATAAATACAATTCTACAAGTGAACTCTTGTTTTTATGGTCTGTTCAAATATTGAAAAATGGATGGGGGGAAATGGCATTGTGTAGTGTGTTCTCTTTCTCTTAGGGCTGCCATACAACCTCTGGGTCTTCTGGTTTTTACTTTTTGAAATACGGCAACACCTCTCTCTCTCTCTCTCTCTCTCTCTCTCTCTCTCTCTCTCTCTCTCTCTGTCTCCCCCCACACACACACACACCAGAGAGAGAGGGGGGGGAAGGGAGGAAGTGTCTATACAGTGGTACCTCGGGTTAAGTACGTAATTCATTCCGGAGGTCCGTTCTTAACCTGAAACTTCTTAACCTGAAGCACCACTTTAGCTAATGGGGCCTCCTGCTGCCGCCGCGCCAACAGAGCACAATTTCTGTTCTCATCCTGAAGCAAAGTTCTTAACCCGAGGTACTATTTCTGGGTTAACGGAGTCTGTAACCTGAAGCATATGTAACCTGAAGCTTATGTAACCCGAGGCTTGTGTAACCCGAGGTACCACTGTATAGGGAAGATGGGAAACTGCCTTATGGTAAGTCAGGCTGCTGCACTATATTGTCTCCCAGGGTCTCCCAGCCTGATCTGGAACTGGGACCTGCTTGTATGGAAAACGTGTATTCCTTTCTAGCTGTCAGTAGACACCTGGGCCAAGTGCTTCTAGCCCTAGCCACATCATTGGCCTTGTCGCCATGGATGCAGGAAGGATCTGGGGAAGAGGTCCTTCTGTTTCCTTCTTCCAAGCTAGTGATCTGACAGGCACTGTGTGAACATAGACCTGGCTGCTGGATTGGGCTAGGAAATCCCCAAACATATGCCAATAGCCGGAGTGCATTTTTACATGTCCCCCTCTCAAAAAACAACAACAAAACACCTTTCTAAAGTTTTAAATCACTCTGATGCCACAGTGACTACAGAACTCTCATGTTAGCGGGGGAGATTTCAGAAAATATCTGAGGTCCGGCGCCAAGGGCCTTCTGGCAGTTCCCTAACTGCGAGAAGCAAAGCTACAGGGAACCAGGCAGAGGGCCTTCTTGGTAGTGGCGCCCACCCTGTGGAACACCCTCCCATCAGGTGTCAAGGAAATAAACAACTATCTGACTTTTAGGAGACATCTGTTTGAAGCCGCCCAGAGTGGCTGGGGAAACCCAGCTAGATGGGCGGGGTACAAATAATATTTTAATTTTTTTATTATATCTACAATTGCCATATTAAAACATTTACATTCTGCCTGACTAGAGCCCTCAAAGACAGCACTGCAGAAATTAATACATAACAGAGACCTGATTGTTTTTTTAAAGGCCCAGTAATGACCACAGAAGCTGAGCCCAAAACTCTTCCGCCTTGCGGGATATCTTCGTGAGACACACAAATCTGGAGTGAAGTCCCTAAGGCTGGTGTCTTGTACACTTCCTTCTGGCAACTGCTGCAGCCAAGCTGGTGCTAAACGTCTTGCTGTGCTTTCCTTTGGAGCACAGCAGCAAGGCCGAGAAGGGTCTTGTCTTATCTAGGCAGCCCAGGACTTCCATACACACTGCCCAGGCTTGCACCCCGGGGAGGACACTTGGTTGCTGCCAAAAACAACACGGGGCGCTTCTGCAAGTCTCCCTGCACCACCTCCAACAAAACTGTTCTGGGTTTTTCCCAACTCCCAAACCAGATTTAGGGAGGGTGTGCAGGGAATGGAAGTTCCATTGCGCAAATGGAGCAACTTCATTGGTGAACACTCACTATCCTTTCTTACTTTGTGGTCGGTCTCAGCAGTGTTCAAAACCATGACAGGATAATTGATTTACATGAGGCAATGTGATACTGACCATTTTATATCAGTCTGTCATAATCCCAAAGCATGGACTTTGTTTCACTGCAGCTCTACATTGAATTAATGATTGCATTGGGTTTTCTGCCACAAGTCTGAAGATCTCTTGGCTAGTTAGGGTCTCAACCAGCAGTTACTATCAGTGGGAATTTGGCATGTTCCACCCGTGTGTGTCCTAACTTAACACTAAATCTCATTTGCTGTTATGTTGTTGACCCTCTTTGGCAGGGGTCAGCAAACTTTTTCAGCAGGGGGCCGGTCCACTGTCCCTCAGACCTTGTGGGGGGCTGGACTATATTTGGGGGGGGGGGGAGAATGAATTCCTATGCCCCACAAATAACCCAGAGATGTATTTTAAAGTACACATTCTACTCATATAAAAACATGCTCATTTCCAGACCATCTGTGGACCGGATTTAGAAGGCTATTGGGCCAGATCCAGCCCCCAGGCCTTAAGTTTGCCTACCCATGCTCTTTGGAAACACATTGGGTGTTTTTTTAGCAGCAGGGGGAATAAATCACTGAGCTTCCTGCAGTCTTCCCAAACTCCTTTAACAGTTTTCCTTTATTCTGATTTCTTGCTTCTGATATATTTAAAGGTTGCTTTGGGGTTTTTTTTGTTTTTAAATATACTGGGCAATAATATACCGGTACTTCCTTTTTGCAAAGGAAGCTCTTATCCTGCATAAGCTGCACATACCAGCATCCTCTTGGGGTTCCAGTTTCCCAATCATTGCAGAAACCTGAGCTCACTGTTTCAAAATAACCTCAAATTTGACTCAATGGAGTCTCCCTTGGAAACCAACTTTTTCTAAGCAACACTACTGTCACAATGTCTATATGCAGTCTCTGTGAAGTTAATTGAAATCATCCACCATTTTCTTTCACTTGCCTGTGACCTTTTTCTTAAGTCTCAAAACCACCACCGGTACTTTAAATCATAGGCGCCAGGGTGGGTGGGAGGTTAGCTATTATGCACCTTTCCCTAAATTGCTTCTGCCCTGATATTTGCATCCGGTGATCTTATGATGCATTTGTCACCGGTTTTTGAATACTGGACCCAGTATGAGCATCATACCCTTCCTTTTAAGATTTTTTATATCCAGGGGAAAAGACCCATACAATCCAGCTCCCCTGTTCGAGTTCTGATGCTTCTGTGATTAGCCCCAAAATGTTTAATGCAGTACAGAAGCAGCTGGGTTTGAACAGGGCTTTTGTAACAAGAAGCTTGTAAAAAACAGGTAAGTGAATAGCGATTCTCAGGTATATCTTGGGGGGGGGGGAGAAGCAGGACACAGTTGTAACGTTCAGCACAAAAAGTTTTATTGTTTCTGTTTTGTACATAATTATAATTCTGTGCCTTGTGGTCAACTGCACTCTCTCATCTGGTCCCGATGGTGACCTGCCAGACCCGAACAAGGTTATCCGTGTAGCCGGCAAACAGAGTCTGATGGAACAGAGAGGGAGAAACAGCGTTAGGAAGCGACTGGGCGACAGCTTTTTGACAAGGGAGCAACAATCACTTTGCATGAACCAACTGTTGGATAGAAAGTCAACGGGAGACTTTGCTGAGAAGCCAGGTCCCTCAGGATGCAGCAGAAACAGATGGGGGAGAGAGAAGAGGCAGGGCGACCCCACACTGGCACAGCAATTTCTGGAACCTTTGCTTGAGCTTCTCTAGACAGCTGTTCATTAGATGCACATGTAACCAAGATCATTTTACCAATCACATTCTCCTATCTTTTTAGGTAGCTCCTGCCCCCAGGCTTACAGAGTCTTCCTTAGTGATCTGCAAGCTGCTCTGACAGTTGCTTATGGCTGAATAGTAGGGTAAAAATGCCTTGAATGAATGACCCAAGGTGTCCACTTTTTATTGTATTGGGAGATGAGAAGTATCCAGCCCACAGAAGACCAGAAGGGATAAAATTTTATCGCTTTCCGCTCTGTAAGTGGAGTTGTAAATGAGAAATGAAAAATTAGCCAGGGGGAAACTCGCTCCTGAATATTCCCGCCTTGCAAGGTCAGCTATCATTCCCTCAAACTCCACAACTTGCATTCGTTAATCAGGCAGTGCCTAATGTCACTGGGGCAGAATAAGGGAAGACAGCCACCAAAAGCCTGGCTGTAGGGTCATTCCCCTCATCTTCACATCTTAAGACAAGACACTGTTTATCTGTCAGTTCAAATAACGGGCAGTCTTCTTGGGCAGTGTATCTGTATTTTATACATAACAAACTTGACTGGAAAAAAACTTTTTTAAAACTCAAGACAAGTGTCCGTGTCAAATTTTTAGGAGCCCAGGAAACCGGGATTAGCCGCAGCACTGCTAAAACCTCTTCCCTTGGTTGCCCTTCAAGTGCTGATCAGGAGACACGGTCAGCTGCAGTTGGGGTGAAAAGTTCTGGTCCCTCAAGAAAACCCAATCATGCCACAAGCCCTGCATGGCAAAGGTGGAAGCTCAGAAACGCAGGCTTTAACAAATCCCGCTTTCCCAGTTCTTCCCTGGCTGGAGGAGGCAGCAGCTCTTTTTAACTTCCTGCACGGCCCTCGGCATCTTGCACAGCCTGCTGCAAAATGCTGTTTTATAGCAACAAGGACTGCTGGTTTTAATCTCCTGAATACAGATTTTAGCGGAAGGAGTGATATTTTTAACGTAAATAAGTTTATAGGGGATTTTTAATTACATCCGCTTCTTTATGTGGTTGTGGCATTTGTTGTTGTTAGCTTTGCTGTCTGGTCTTTGACCGCAAAGAAGATTGATTGATTGCACAGCCCGGTTCTTACCTGTCCGTCAGCAGACCAGGCCAATGAGGTGCACTGGGGTGGCTCCGCCTTGCTGCTGGTGCTGATCACTTCCTGCTTGAGCTCATCCACAATGATCTTGCCTTCCAGGTCCTGATGTTAAGAAAGCAGGGGTTAGATGGTCAAATGGGAGTTGCAGACATCGAGGCTGAACATTTTGTTCAATTTCCACCTGCTATTTGCATGCTGTATGAAGTTTGGGCAACAGGCTCAGAAACAGCCTCTGGTTTTCCGCACGGAATCAAAATCAGACGGCATAGTGTGTTTCATCACAGCACGTCAGTGCCCTCGCTCTCAAGCCCAAAATAACCACTCACAATGTGTTCCCTTCCATTGCCACTGGTAGCTGCTGCTGCCTCTCTGCTTCACAGAATTGTAGGCTTGGGTGGGTCCTAACAGTCATCTAGTCCAACCCCCTGAATATCATCACTGCTACTATCTGCCTGCTTGCCAAGTACCAGAACTCTTACCAGAAAGGCTACTTCTTCATAAATAAGAATGTCTGTATCCTCTACCACCATGGCAGTTCAGATTTTAACTTGGAATAAAAGTACGCAAACACATTCAGCCACAATTAGATTTGCATCTTCTGTTCCAAAATGAGAAGGCTGGGTGTTGCAGTTGTAGGGAGCAGGAGACATCCAGGCAACTGAATCTTCTGCACACTGACATTAAGAGAAAGCCCCTTGCTATTTAGACGGCAGAATGAGAAAACCACATTTAGCCTTGAAACAGTAATTATCTGCCAAAGAAAGGCACATTCCGCAGCCCATACAAATTAATTTGTGTACAATGCTTTGCATAACTTAAGTTTGTTTTTACCATATAAGGAGCTATGCCAGCCTGACCCCTGAATATCCTGCTCTGGCCTGCTGAGATCTCAGAAGCTCAAACTATAAATTCAAGGAACTTCAGCTGAAGGAGCCTAACATGACTCTCCCAGGACTGCCAAGGAAGAAATGTCAAGGGAACAGCAACTTAATTCTGACAAGGAAAACAAGACCCAGGCTGGGAGAAGAGTTAATCTCCTCCGTTCTTCCCAAACCTTCAACAGCCAACATTAAGCTCTTAACTTACCCATATCTTGATGCTGGGTCCAGTGGCTGCACACAGCCAGTAGCGGTTGGGGCTGAAGCATAAGGCGTTGATGATGTCTCCACCATCCAGGGTGTACAGGTGCTTGCCTTCGTTCAAGTCCCACAGCATAGCCTGGCCGTCCTGCGGTGGAAGAAAGCAGGCATTAGATTTAAAGCCCCCAAATCCAGAATGATTTTGCAATGGAAAAGGGCAATAGGCTGCGAATCTTCATGCGTCTGAGTCTCCCCATTCCTCCCAGCACCTACTCAAGGCCCCTAAAAAGCTGTAGCATTTAACTTATTAATTCATGCACCCTTGTCCCTTAAACAGAAATTGTCAAAGGGGGAGAGGAACCTTTCTCCAAAGCAACAGATCTCCCACCCAATGTTTGACAGCTCAGAAACAGCCTCTGAGTATCCGCATGGTAGTAAGTCAGATGGCATGTGTAAGTTTCATCACAGCAGTCAGGATTCTCTGACTAGATGGTAAAGTGCTAAATGTAACTAAGCAGGCAAGAGCACTGAGCTAGGCAGAAGAAAAGGGGGCAGCAGCTTATAGGGCATCTTGCTCACATGCTCTGTTTAAAAGCATGATTTCACGTAGATCAAGCATCCACCAAAATGAGATATCCTCCTTCCCTGAAGGTTATAAAGCAGAGGTTGGACAGCCATGCGTCATGGATATTTTTGTTGAAGCTTCTGGCATTGCGGGGGGTTGGACTAGATAACCCTTGAGATCCCTTCCAACATTACAATTCTATATTAGCCTGCAAAGCTTCCTCTGCTCCTAGATTGCTTTTAATTAGAAAGTAATTTCTGCAGTCTATTCTGAGGATATGTCCACAATACAAACTCCAGAACTGTTTTTAACAGTTTTGATGCCACAATCCCTACGTTATCAGCAGAAGGGACAGTGTTCCTTGGGCTGGGGAAAAGCCCCCCTGAACGATACTTAGAAGAGCTGAGGAAGCTGTGCCTTGTTTTTCTGTAACTGCCACCTGCTACGCAGAGACACCCATTTCCTCACCACAAAGAGGACCATGCTTAGCAGATAAATGGCAGTGGCAAGTGTGGCCTGGGGAGGATCCAGAGGACCATATTTGGCCCCCAAACCTGAGGTTCTCCATCGATTCAGGGAAAGGGCATAGCCCAGTGGTACAGCACCTGCTCTCATGCAGAAGCTCCTAGGCTCAGTCCCCAGTATCTTCCAGCTAGGCCCAAAAAAGAACCACTGCATGAAGAGCTGGTGCCACTCAGCATACATGACACTGAGCGGGACAGACCAACAGTCTGACTCTGTCTAAGGCAGCTCCCTGTGTTGCTGACGTTGTAGCTATGCAGGTAAGACTGACTGACCCTCAGCTCTAACTCCCCTCTGTCAGCAACTAGAAGGCTGGTGAAAAGGAAGAATGCATTTCATTTTGGAGCTAGAATCCTGGATTTCCTTACTGGAAATGGAAGAGGGCTTCCCCCTCCCTCCATGACAAGCATGGATATGCCGCTAGCAGACTAGTAACTTATTTTTTACAAATCTAGGCTAGATGCTTCTAGCGAGAACACGACACCCGTGAGCTAACTCCCCCTAAGTACCTTGAGCTAAGCAACGTCCGGTTCACAGTGACTGCCCATGTTTCCTTCTGTCTCTCTCTCTCCCTAATAAACAACACACCTGGCCAATTTATAGTGGAAGGCCTCCCAATTTACCAGATATGCAGAAGTGTAGAGAAAGAAGAAAAGTAGTTCCTCTCCACCCCCTCTGGTTTATTATTTATTAACACTGCTTTTTATTAAAAGTATCTAAAGAAATGTATAACACAGAATTGATAAAATGCAATGAAGAAAATAAATCAATGCAAAACCATACTTCATGAATTCATACACAATCCTATTGGATGGTTGTGTGTGGAGGTAACATGACTTACTGGGAAAAGTTTGTCTGAACAAGTAAGCTTTAGGCACACGGCTATACGTTTGCACAGGTTCAACCTCTTGAGGGGAGGCTTGCCACAGAGACTTACCTTGCCACCTGAAGCACACAGGGAGCCGTCGGGCGAGACTGTCACTGTGTTCAAGTAGCCAGTGTGCCCAATGTGGTTGGTCTTCAGCTTGCAGTTAGCCAAGTTCCACACCTGCAAGATGGGGAGAGTACAGACTCAAAACTGATTCGCTGATGCTGTTAATCTCAAGGTGAGCTCTTGCCGTGTGATCAAATTCCTGATCCAGTGAATGTTGAAAAGCGTCTCACCCCCTCGCGTAACTTACAGCCTGCCTAACAAAACTGGTGCCTGCCTAATAGAAGTATAACTGAACGTCCAATACATAATAAAACATGATGCAGGCCTATTTAGTGAAAAGAGCAGTCCTCCAATATTTCTCCTCTCTTTGCAAGACTGACTAAGCAGAATTCTACTCCTGCTCCAATCGGGGCACCAACAAAGAGACTGTATTGAGTCACCTATGCTAAGAGGACAAGAGAACACCCTATTGTTTACAAGCTGCTGCAAATCTGAAGGACTCCATGGCCCCAATTCTCCCTCCAATCCCCCCTCCTGCACCTCCACAACTCATTGGCTTGGCTTCAGGACTTTTGCTTTGCTAGATGAATAGAGAGGTGGTGAGATTTCAGCGCACCCCAAAGTCCTGCACCTCCTTACCAGAAGATCTGAAGGGCTGGTTCCAGATTATCAAAAAAAGACAACAGGAAATAGAATGTTTGTGCATCATTTAGACACTTCCAGGGGGAGGCCCTAGACAGAGATTTGAGGATTAAGGCTGATACTCGACTCACCTTCACGAGCTTGTCCCAGCCACAGGAGACAATGATGGGGTTGCTGCTGTTGGGGGAGAAGCGCACACAGGAGACCCACTCTGAGTGGCTCTCGTCCTGAGTGGAGAAAAAAGAAGGTATGACAGCTCTCAGTACAAGCTGGTAACAGGATGTTACAGAGAAACAACCATTCCGAAAATTAACATTTAAGCACATGTGTCACCTCCTAGTTCTAACTCCTTATCAATAAGGAAACCTAAGCACATCTAACTGCATATGCACATGTATTCCTTTGGCTCCATCCTTCCCTGCCTTCTGTTGTCTCCACCTACTGTCAAAAGAAGCACAGACTTCTTTTTCCCCCTTTATGAACTGCTATAAAGTGTCATGAGCATTGGCAGAGGTTAACTTTTGAGCAATTAAAGCCCTCAACAACTTGGGATCAGGGTACACCAGAGATCTCCTCACCCAATATATATCCTGGGCTGGCAACTGTGCTCTACAGAAGGGTTACTGCTAAGAGGACTGCCTGCCCCACTAGCGTGCTTAGTTTGTACTAGAAATTAGGCTTTTAGTGTTGCAGCTCCAGCCCCCTAGAAGGATGAGGAGAGACTGGAAGGGTAGGATCAAAATGTTACTTCTATGTAGAACGCAGGGTATGCCCTCAGACCCAAGCAGGATCCCACCCATCCTTTCTCCACAAACATGAATCGAAAAGTGCAAGTTTTCCCTTTTCTGAACACCTGCAGCAACTGTCTGGACGAACAGCCACTAAAGGCACATCAAGGCTTTTGTACATTTGGTGCTTCATTTAAATGATATCATGGTGTTGCTTTTAAAATACTGTTTATTGTGTTTGATTAATTTTATATTTGTGACCCACACAGAGGATACAGTTGATTGGGTGATGTAGATTTAAAAAATCTAAAACAAAGGGAGGTGAACTTTAGTGGTATTCAGTGCCCAGATCTGGGAGAGGCTCACCTGTACAGTGTACTTGCAGACTCCCAGAGTGTTCCAGAGCTTGATGGTTTTGTCCCTGGAACCTGAGACAATCTGGCGGTTGTCAGAAGAGAAAGCCACACTCAGCACATCCTTGGTGTGGCCCACAAAACGCCGGGTGGTGGTGCCTCTGAAAGGGAGATGTCATTTCATTACAAACCCAGTGCAACACAGGAAAGAAAAAGCCCCTCAGACCAAATCTCGTTTTTCCCTGCCTTGCCATGCTACCTCCTGTAACGCCCTTCCCCTGCAAAGACCCTCCCCTTCTGGTCTTGATCTCCTCCTAGGGCCCACAAGGTTAATTTTCGAAGAGGATCTCCTGCTTCAATGGAACTTTTCCGGGAGTTGAGACAGGACCACGTCCCTCACTCCAATTTCAGTAGCCAATGAGTCCTAAAGAGAGGGAAGCAGAGCTTCTCCTACCACCTTGTGCAGCTCTCATAGGGTGAACAACTAACAAACCAGCAACCAGAGGTTTTCCCTTTGATCTACACTGAACCGAGTCCATAACCCTCCCCAAACTTTGGGAAATGAAAGGGGCATGAAGGATCTGAGAATTTCTCAGCACCCTCACTGCGGAACCATGACAAGGGCAACCTGAAATGTCCTGTATGGGGAAATGTGCAATTCCAAAAACCCGCCAGAAACAGATGTCCCCTTCTAACTGATTTCCCCTTCCCTTCCCCTTTCCAATAAAACAAAAAGCTTCCATTTTCTCAGTCTCTCTTGTAGTGTCCCATCATAATTGCAGGACGTATCATCAAACCCCAGTGGAGTCTGTAGATATTGTGTCAGGTCTAATCATCGGGACAAGAGGAAGCAAGCACAAAACCCTGATCCCAAAGCAACCAGCGATAAAAACAGGAAACCGTACTAGGAATAAAAACCTAGAAGTGGGAAACCATGGGAGAACTGGGCAGAGTGAAACATATAATCAGTCTGCTGAGGACAATCCTTTTCAATCAACACAGACCCTGTTTCCCCAATCTACACTCACGTGGTAAGATCCCAGAGGCGCAGGGTGCCGTCCCACGAGCCAGAGAGGGCAAACTGCCCATCTGAGGAGATAACCACATCGCTGACGAAGTGGGAGTGGCCCCGAAGGGCTCTCTGGGGGATCCCGTAGTTGGTTTCATCCCGAGTCAGCTTCCACATGATGATCGTCTTGTCTGCAAGAGGAAAAAGATAACAAATGGTTCTTCCACGGATTTTCTCAAAACTGAGATAGATATTACTTGAGGGGCGGGAGGCGTCTCATTCCTTTACTACTCATTCCCTGAATCAGGCTGCTGCACTCCACTGTGACCAAGTTCCTAGTGAGGGAGTAAAGTCATGCCTGGACTGTACCACTTCAGACTGGAGTGGGGACTTGCCTAGTTGAATGTGCCACCTTGCCAAACACTTTCCTGCACACAGAAAGCTAGCATTTCAGGGAGATGGCTAGGTTAGAATACTTCTCCCCAACATCTAGTTTTCCATGTGAAGGGAAGTGTATGGCTGGAGGAGCACTCAAGTTATACCAGCCCCCACTTGCATTCTGAAGTGTTACAATACTCTGCTTTACCATCTCAGTGAGGACCGGACTAGCCAAGGCTTCCTGCAAACTCTTAACATGCCCTCATGTGAAACCACACGAAAAATTCTCCAATTCCCTTGGAGAGAAAAGTCCTCTCAAACCAGAGACTGCCTTCAAATACACACAATTATGACCCAGCTTTTACAGCTTCACCAGAAATTAACTGTAGGTCTCAGCATCTAGATCCAAATACGAGGTATCCTTTGTAACACCCCAGTACTACCCCCTTTTAGACATCCCTGTACACTAATATCACAGAGAAAGCTATCCTCAATTGCTCACCAGAGCTGTGGACTCCTCCGGCTTCAGCAGTTGCTATAAAAGTTAGTACTGGCTCACATCACCAAATAGGTTGCTTGCTCCTTCTCTGGCATAATCGAGGCTCAGAAAGGAACCACCCTATGAACCATGTGCTAAGGATGTAATGCCTGGTATAGCAGTTAGAGCAGAGGATGTCTATGAGGTGCCAACCAACAGGGATCATGGGAGTTGTAGTCCAACAACATCTGGAGAGCACCACTTTGGCTTACCACCGCCTCCCCCCCCCCCCGGTTACCATGTCAGACTAGGACCAGAGAGACCTCAGGGTTCATTCAAATCCCCACTAAGCAACAAAGCTCCCAGGGCCAGTGGCAAAATTGCTTAGCCTCACCTGCCTTACAAGATATGACACTAAGCTGGATGCCACACACACCAACTTGAGTGTGTTGGGAGTAAAGATGGGGTATAAATTAACAATACAGAAATTAAAGCCTGAAATCAATCCCTCCTAAGCTGGAGCTGCTAATTAATGGAGGAAATTCACTGCCCTTCCCCTCTAACCCACAAGTATGAATGACCAGCTGTAGAGCCTCATTATTCCTGAATTGCAGGCTTGCTCCTGGCCACTTTTGGTTGGCTTCGAAGGCCAACCAAAGAGAACAGATCCTCTCCTGCCCCATCATAATTGCAGGACATGTCTTCAGACCTCATGAAGATCAGCAGACAAATGTCAAATTTAATCATCAGGGCTGGGAAGAAAGAGAAGCAGGTGGGCCTTACTACAAACACCTCATTTTCTGCCTCAATCTGCTGAGAACAGCTTAAGTCAGTACAGCATGACGCTCTTAAATCTCAGGGTTGTGGGTTCGAGCCCCACATTGGACAAAAGATTCTTGCATTGCAGGGGGCTGAACTTGATGACCCTCATGGTCCCTTCCCGCTCATATGATTCTGTGGCTGACCCCTTGCTATTCATTTGGTTTTCTATCCTCTTACCTTAATCGCCCCCCCCCAAAAAACCCTTGGGGCGTGGGAGCCTCCCCAAACCCTCACCCTGTCTAGCACGTGATTGTCTCTCTCCTCATGCCCCATTCCCTATTACACGTAGATGGGGCTGCATGGTCGCGTCCTTCACGCGACAACTGGGCGTTTCTCTCCCCCCCCCGCATTACACGGTGGTCTCTCCCATCCCGTTCCACGCTTCCCTCCCCGCGTCCCCCGCGCGAGTTGGTCTCTCCCGGCCCGGCCCTCCGTTACCGCGTGAGGCGGAGAGGATCATGTCCGGGAACTGCGGGGTGGTGGCGATCTGGGTCACCCATCCGTTGTGGCCCTTCAGGGTGCCACGCAGGGTCATCTGCTCCGTCATGGCGGCGGCTGAGAAGGCTCGAGCTCCCGCGGCAGGCGGAGGATGGAGGCGGATTCACCGGCGGCCCTTAGCCCGGACCTGCCAGCTCGCTGAGGCCCAGGGAGAGAAAGGAAGCGGCGGCCTCTTCCGGAAGCGGAAATAGCCTCTCGCGGCGCCCTCTCGCGGCGCCTGCGCCGACGTACAGCAACATGGCGGCCCCCACGTCAACCGTACGAACGACCCGACGGAGCGCCTTGCGCTGGGCCGCGCTTCCTCAGCCTCGCGGAGGCAAATTGCGACGCGCAATGCTGCGAATCCATAAGCACGAAACGCGGCGGCACGCTCCGTAGAAAAGACTCCTTGCCGCAGCCGCTTCCCCACCAGCAGCCAACATGGCGGCGCCCTGGCGTTTCACATCTCGCGATATCTTGCGACGAGACTCCTCCGTCCGCGCGTGCGGCGTGAGCATGGTGGTCTCCTGGCGGGGGTCGCTAATGGGCAGATCTGCTCGTGGGAGACTCATTCCGAGCCCTTCGTTGCTCAGTGAACTGATCCATCTCCAACTGATTTGGGGCCGGCGGTTCTTCCTTGATATGCCGCCTTTCTGCCAAGGCGGGTTACCAGAATATTAATAATAATATTTTATTATTTATACCCCGCCCATCTGGCTGGGTTGCCCCAGTCGCTCTGGGTGGCTTCCAACACAAACGTGCGGTACAAAATTGCGGCACTAGTTCTCTTCCTCTCTTAGGTACGCGCAGATCTTTTTTTCCCCAGGAGGGTTACATGGATCTGTTACATCAAGCAGACTCCTGGACCAAGAAAATAATTACGGTGCCATTAGCTGCAGTCAAAACTTAAGCTAAAGCCCACCTTTTCGGATGCATGAAATATTAACGTGGCTTGTTTCTGAACTTCTTTTTTGCAATTCCACGCCACCCCACCCACAAATGTGCAATAAATCTTTATTCAGACATTTATAAACTGCGCTTCCATAGAAAATATAACAAGGCGGTGTACAACATAACTCAACCTTATTGTCCATATTCCTCTCGTAGAGCTAAAATTTCCACAGTTCCCTGGGAAAAGGGAAGGATTGTTAAGCCACGCTGGGAATTGTAGCACGTTGATGGAGTCTCCTAGCAACTCCTTGGCGCTCTTAACAAACTGAAACTCCCAGGATTCTTTATGTGGTATGATGATGCAGATGGTGCCTCAGTTTGGCATATAATCATGACAAAAAAAAACACCAGTTACATGTTTTTATCTCTGAAATAAAATACAAGGTTGGAATCCAGAAGTGAGATGTGGGAGTCTTGTGATGTTGGGAACCGCATGGGGAATGCCGCACGTGTATTTTTGCATATGTTCCAGCAATCTTAAGTATACTTATTAGGAAGCAGGTCCCAATTATCTCAGTGGGACTAACTAGGAAGTAAATATGTTTAGGGTCACCCTGGGTATGTCTAGGGTCACACTACTTGCCTGCTGCTTTTGTGGCAAGGAATAGGAACCAACAGCCGAGTCTCGACCAAAGACAATATTCTGCTCATTTAAAGCAGCCTTGTAAATAAGACTACCAAAGTTACGGCAGTACAGTGGTACCTCGGGTTACATACGCTTCAGGTTACATACGCTTCAGGTTACAGACTCTGCTAACCCAGAAATAGTACCTCGGGTTAAGAACTTTGCTTCAGGATGAGGACAGAAAATTGTGCAGGGGCACAGCAGCAGGAGGCCCCATTAGCTAAAGTGGTGCTTCAGGTTAAGAACAGTTTCAGGTTAAGAACGGACCTCCAGAACGAATTAAGTTCTTAACCCGAGGTACCACTGTAGTTGTTTTTCCTAACTGGTTATAGGACTAAATAGCCCGACAGCCCCTTCTCCGTGGCTGGTATGAAAACAGGGCAATCAATAAAAATATTCTCTTTTTTAAATCAAATGGACAAGTGGAGAGAGGGAAGGATCCATCCTTCTGTTGCTCTCACTGCCATCCTTCCCACTGTGTTTCCATGCTGGCTGTAGACTTGAGGGCAAAATCAATCTACTAGTCCCCTGCCAACTCCTTCATTCTCCTGCGTGAAAATCCATGTTGCTTACGGCAACCAGGCACGTTGCTAAATACAAGGCTAGTTTAGCATTCCCAGGAGATCCATTAGAATCATAATCATAATCCCACAGAAGTCTTAGGAAGATGACATTCATTTCCATGATAAATGCCTTGATGTACTACAGCCATCACCAACTTTGTACTCTCCAGATGTTTTTGGACCCTTAACTATTGAGAGCTGCAGTCCAAAACATCTGGAATCAGACTTGGAATGGTCCATGAGGATCATCTAGTCCAGCCCCCTGCAATGCAGGAATTTTTCACCCAACGTGGGGCTCAAAACCCACAACCCTGGGATTAAGAGTGTCATGCTCAAACCAACTGAGCTATCCAGCTGGAGCCCCAGGTTTGTGAAAGCTGATGTTGTTGGCATCCAGATATCTTGAGAAGCAATGAAGTGTGCCTTCGGGGGTGAAGTCAAACGGCTGCACAAGCAGCACCAAAGTGACCTTTCCAGGGCGCAAGCCTGAACAGTGTGTATGGAGGTCCTGGGCTGCCCAGATGACAAGACCCCCCTCCCCTTGCTGATGTGGTCCAAAGGAAACCACAGCAATATGTTTGGCACCAGCTTGGCAGCAGGAGTTGCTGGAAGGAGGGGTACAAGATGCCATCCAGCCATCTTAAGGACTCCACTCCAGATTTGTTTTGGGTTTACTCCTTAGCTTTTTCTTCTCCTAAAAATATCCTGCAAGGCAGTGGAGGTTTAGCACCAGAGTTTTCCTTCTCCTAGACGGGCAGCCTTCCCAGGTTGATGAGCCCCATATCTGCTCCTCATGTCTCTGTACAGGGTGTGCAGAAACCGCCTTCTTGACCATTGGACCCACTTAATATCCTTTATTGATGGAATCATAGCTCCTTCTTTCAAAGCTAGATACAACAGCCGGTTGACACCCATCTCCCCCTTCTTTTCCACCCTTTCCCCAATTGCTAACTTGCATTTGCTGATTTTTTCATGAAATATTGATGATGGGGATTTAATGGTTATACTCTGTTTTTCTATTAAAACCACCCTCATCGCAGCCTATAGTGAAAAGCAACAGAAATGCAATGTAAAAATGTTGAAATCACATATTCAATATACAGTGGTACCTCGGGTTAAGTACTTAATTCATTCCAGAGGTCCGTACTTAACCTGAAACTGTTCTTAACCTGAAGCACCACTTTAGCTAATGGGACCTCCCGCTGCTGCCGCGCAGCCGGAGCACAATTTCTGTTCTCATCCTGAAGCGAAGTTCTTAACCTGAAGCACTATTTCTGGGTTAGCGGAGTCTGTAACCTGAAGTGTATGTAACCTGAAGCGTATGTAACCCGAGGTACCACTGTAATATCAAGGACAGCAGTAATATTTTCCGGTTGCTAAGTCTCCCGTTGCTTGGTCCCTGCTCCTGCCCACCTAGCAGTTTGAAAGCACGTCAAAGTGCAAGTAGATAAATAGGTACCGCTCCGGCGGGAAGGTAAACGGCGTTTCCGTGCGCTGCTCTGGTTCGCCAGAAGCGGCTTAGTCATGCTGGCCACATGACCCGGAAGCTGCACGCCGGCTCCCTCGGCCAATAAAGCGAGATGAGCGCTGCAACCCTAGAGACGTCCATGACTGGACCTAACGGTCAGGGGTCCCTTTACCTTTACCCTTAAGTCTCTTGCTACCCTCCTGTACAGAAGAGTTTTGGGAATCTGTCTCAGATTTCCCAAAGGATCATCACTCCACAGTGTTGTTTTCCCTTTGGCAACCGGCTGGAGGTTATGACCAGAACCAATACACAGTCCCTGTTCTTGAGAACCTAAATGCTCTATATTTTTGCACACAAATCTATGCATGTTGCTGCTGTAGATGCTGTTGAGCTGCTGTGAGAATAAACTCTGCCTGCAATCCTATACACTCAGTAAGTTCAATTTATAGCCTGAAGGTCTTAGCAGTGGGAGTAATTACAGGCAATAACTCCCACTGAGACTAGAGTGACTCAGACCCAAGAATGATGTGTCAGCAGATTCCTTTTGACTGCCATGGCTTTCATACCAGTCATGCTTTCCCAATCAGCCACAGTAGCTCAGAGAAGGCATACAGCTGAGTTTCTGTAGTGTAGTGGTTATCACGTTCGCCTCACACGCGAAAGGTCCCCGGTTCGAAACCGGGCAGAAACAGCCTGACATACATTTTTTGCCTTTACATTAATAGAGACTGCAGATCAAAACTTCAATTGAAGTTGATAAGTTAAAAAGAGTCTGTTTTATCTCCCACCTCCCATTGGTATTTATTTGTAAATTCATTAACCAACAAAATAAGTCTGTTTTGTTTCAAAGTAGGACTTTGTGCTGATACTGAGAAATTAAATGCTTGCGGCTTGCAAGCCCATTAAATTTTGGAGAAGTTCAGCGAAAACTGAATAAAGTGCGTGACTTAATTTTAAATTTTTTTTATTAAAAAGACACATAAAATCATACAAACTATAACCTGTAGGTTTATTGCTTGTTCACAATCAAGTTTGAATATTATATCCAGTCTGGCAGGTATGTCCATTCATTCAAAGTGATCACTCATTGTTTCAGACATCCATATTCTACCAGTACTATTCATATTTTGTAAGTCACATTTACTCAATGAAGATAAAACTTCATTGAAATCAATAGGATTTACTTCAGAGTAGTTGTAGAGGACTGTGCTGGAAGGCTGCAATCTTATGCACACTTACCTGGGAGTAAGGTCCACTGGATACATGGGATGTGTGTGTGTGTGTGTGTGTGTGTGTGTGTGTGTGTTTTCTGCACGTTATTCATTAAACTCTGGTCTAGAATGGGGATGGGGAATATGGGATTTTCCAGATGTTGCTGGACAACCCCCCCCCCCCAATTTCATTTATGAATTAGTAGCTTCAGCTTCTGGGTCACCCTGAAGGGCAGCCCTGCATGCAGCACATTGCAGTAATCCAGTCTGGAGATTTCCAGTGCATTGACAACAATAGTCAGACTATCCCTGTTCAGAAACAGCCATAGCTGTCTTACCTACCCAAACTGGTAAAAGATACCCTTATCCACTGAGGCCACCTTGCAATAAAGATGGGTCTGGGTGAAACCCCAGACTACAACTTTCTTCAATTCCTCAACGTTGGCCATGCTGGTTGGGGCTGATGGGGATCTATTTTATTTTATTAGATTTATATGCCACCCTTAATCATAAGATTTCAGGGCGGTTCACAGAATAAAATATAGGATAAACAAGTAAATGTTGGAGTCCAACAACATATGGTGGACAACAAGTACCCCATCAGTAATTTCCAAGCTCAAAAAAGGTGGTGTCTCTCTCCTTCCTCCCCTGTTTTCTTTCCAGGACACGAAGGCACAAATTATATGTGGTTTAAGCCTCCACATCTCAGTAACCTGCAGAGCTGCTGCCAGCCAGTGTCTATAATATGGAGCTATAAAGACCAGTGGCCCAGCTAAGTATAAGGCAGTTTATCTTGCTGGCCTGGAAATGTGATGCTCCTTCTAAATCCTGCCACCAGGCTGGATGCTTTATGGTTCACGTGCGTATTAATATTTTTGATTTCTGGCTATTGCAGACGCATGTTTTCTGGAAGCCACCTTGAGAGACTTGCCACTCTTGCATTATAACATTTGAAATAAACAATAAATCCGTTGCACTCGGTGGGACCTTCAGCGAATATGTGCAGGATAGCACTGTCGGTAGTTTTCATGCAGCATTTGCGCAATAATTAACGTGTGGGGACGGAACGCCAAATACAAAAGGGCTACCAATTAAGTATGCAGGCAGCTCCATCATCGCGGAATCAAATTTCAGGAGCTCTCATACAGTTCGGCGACTACCAGCTCTAAACGTTAGCTTAATGTTACCTTCGTCCATTCCCCATTAGGCGCCTCCTGTGCTTCCTCGCACCTGGAAAGTGGGGGGTGAGTACCCTCCCCAAAAAAGACCCCAACCAACCAGCACATTTAAGAAACAAATGATTAGATACAAGATAGTAAAAAAGAAGAAAAACCCGCATCTCTCTCTCTCCTCCCGCCCCCCGCCCGCCCCGCGGTGGTAATGTTGAAGCTAGGCATGTAGTCGGCGAGTTCAAGATCGGACCTGAGTGAAAACTGTCACTAATAAGGTCCTCTCCAACGGTGTGACAGAAGGAAGGCGGGGGTGGGGTGGGGGAGAAGAGACGGCCATATGCAAATTTGTTCTTTTACGTCAGCCTCGCCACACTATATATACCCTGATGGCCGGTTTATTTCTCAGTGGCGCTCCGGACAGCTGGCAGCGCGCTGCTTTCGCGGGAGGGTGGAAGGATGGGTCGCGGAAGGCGGCCGGGATCCCGACAGGGAAGGCGTCAAGGAACTCGGCAGGGGCCAAGGCGTCAAGGAACCCGACAGGGTATCCGGCAGGGAAGCCCCGTACTTCACACCGAGGCAGAAGGCTCGAGCGCCCCTCCGCCTGCACCTATTTCCGAACCGTCCACTTCCGAATCCTCGGGGAGAGGAAAGAAGCGCCTTTCCGGCCCTTTGTCTCAGCTTATCCTGAAGGCTTTCGAAGGCTCCAGTTCGCGGAAAGGCGTGTCGCTGGCAGCCCTGAAGAAATTCCTCAGGGAAGGAGGCTACAACCTGAACAGGAACAAAAATAGCCACCTCAAACGGGAGCTGCATAAACTGGTATCGAATGGGGTCTTGGTCCGCTTAACCGGCAGCGGAGCTTCGGGATCCTTCAAGCATGGCGGGAAAACCCTGCCGAAGAAATCTGCCAAGCCTGAGGCGAGGAAAGTGAAGAAAACGGCGGCTGCCAACAAAAGGCCGGCGTCGGGTAGCAGGGAGCCGAGAAAGAAGTTGCCGAAGAAACAGCCGGCCGTTTCTAAACCAAAAGGTGTCCGAAGTAGTAGAAAGACAGCCGTCCCTGGCAGGAGACGGCAGCTCGACAAGCATTCAACGGTGAAAGGTTCTTAAATACAGAGAAAACCCGGCAGTTTACTTTAATATCTTTAAAAAGGCTCTTTTAAGAGCCACTCAAGACTCGCTGAAAGAGCTGCTGCATTTCCAGATTAAAAGCGCGCTGCTTAAAGACCTCTGAAGTGCTTTGCCTATTAGTACTGCTCGTCTCCTGACATCTGGTTTTCTCGCCTTGGTAGTTTTAGATTAGGTGTAATCGAAAGGTTAAATATGATGGTAATAAAAACCGAGAGTGCTGTGGTGTGGAAACTCAGCAGGACCTTCTGGTGGCTTTTCGTGGAAAGTTCAGGTGTTAAAAGAGCCAGGATGGTGTGACTGATAAGAGCTTATGGTCTGTCTGACCATATAGACCTGTCGTCATCTCAGCCTAGCCCACCAGACAGGGTTGTTGCATGGATAAAACTGAAAGTTCGAGCTAATCCAGTATTAATCCATAAAAATACCTTGTTTATTTCATTACTTATTTTTACACATTCTACCCCCCCCCCCAAAAAGCAAAGAGCCACAATCCAGTTTTAACAAAATATTGATTTGTACATTTAAGTGTATATTAATCCAAATCTCAGCACAACATTATAAAATGAAGCATGGGCGCAGCCAGGATTTATGTTGCGGGGAGGCAGGACACTCACTGGTCATCATCCTCTGTCTAGCAGATTCGGAATGAAATGTCTGAACAACAGTTTTAAATTAACGTTATTTTGACCCCAAGTGCCCAGAAAATTCTGTAAAATTTTTTGCTGCAATATCTACTTTTAGTTAAATATTTTTATTTACTTGCTTGGTTTTTTTTGGGGGGGGGCAACTGTCCCCCCTGCCCTCCCTGGCTACACCCATGAAATGAAGACCCACTGGCTTTATTTCTGACAACCAAAAAAAATCCACTCCAAACCGCAACCTTCTGAAAATGGTCATTTCCAATATAAGCAGACAAACGTTAAAAAAAAATGTAATTAGAGAAGTGGGGAGGAGACTATGTTATTAGCCCTGTACTTTTGTTCCAAATATTTTATAATTAACTACAAGGTTTAGCTCAGCTGGTACAGCATGAGACTCTTGATTTTAGGGTCATGGGTTCGAGCCCCATGTCGGGGGAAATATTCCTGCATCGCAGGGGGTTGGAATGGATGACCCTCGTGATCCCTTCCAACTACAATATCCATAAAATAAAATCTGAAACATGTGCAGCAGAAGAATCCTATACATACAGGCAAAGATTTCAATGGAACTTCCAAGCAATTGGGGGTACAATTGCAGCCAAAGGGACTTTTCACTCATCAGTTATGGAAAATGAGTCTTCAACACTACTTCTTTTCCAGCTCTTAGAAAGATTTGGATTGGCTCTGAAAAGAGCCTCTGCGTTTTCTGACACCATGCAGAAAAATGTCTTCATTGTCCTTTGACAGGGGCATGACCGGATTTTACTGTCGCACTGGAAGATCCAGCAGCTTCACCACTGCTTGTGTTCATCATCTTTTCAGTTTTGCTGACGGTAGCAAAGCTTGAACATCACCCTGCACAATGGCTACTCCTTCTACCAGTTTCTGCAGCTCCTCATCATTCTGCACAACAAGGTGGATGCGGTGTAGGATAATTCACTGCTTTTAGCCAGCCAGCTCCAGGATTTCAGCACTGAGATATTCCAGGACTGCAGCCAGATAGACAGGGGCTCCTGCTTCAATTTGCTTTGCTTACTTCCCTTTCTGAAGCAGCCTGTGTACTCTAACCACTGGAAACTGCAACCTTGCCCTTGTGGACTGAGTCCTTGTCTTGACTCTCATTTCCCCCCTAGTCGTGCCACAAGCAGACACAATTCTGCTTTCCATCCTGCTCTACAGCAAAAGCACCGTGTGAATGTTATGGCTTTAAAGTGCCTCATTCATACACTTTAAAGTGGGGCAGGGAGGGAATAAGCCTTCCTAAATCTGATTGCTCAAGGCCTGTAAACCAATAAGGAACGAGATTCTGATTTATCCAATAAGGAAAAAAGGGCATATTATTCTCAGTGAGAACTTTCAAGTCTGTGTTCATATGTTTATTTATAAAGTCATTTGCACTGTGTTCTGCTTTTCATTTTAAAAAACCCAAAGCAGATTACAATAACCATGCACATATACAATTAAAAAAAAAACCCCTAGAAATTTTAAAACAAGAGATCTTCAGCTATTGTATACCTGAAGGAGCGTCTCCACCCCCATCATTCAACCCGGACACTGAGGTCCAGCGTCAATGGCCTTCTGACAGTTCCCTCATTGCAAGAAGTGAGGTTACAGGCAACCAGACAGAGGGCCTTCTTGGTAGTGGCACCTGCCCTGTGGAACGCCCTCCCATCAGATGTCAAGGAAATAAGCAGCTATCCTGTTTTTAAAAGACATCTGAAGGCAGCCCTGTTTAGGGAAGTTTTTAATATTTAATGCTGTATTGTTTTTAACATTTGATTGGGAGCTGCCCAGAGTGGCTGGGGAAACTCAGCCAGATGGGTGGGGTATAAATAATAAATTTATATTATATTATATTATATTATATTATATTATATTATATTATATTAAATTATATTATATTATATTACAATATTAATCACTATTGCAGAAATATATTTTCTTAATTGTCTGCAGAAGCTTGGTGGGATAGAAAAGTTTTCAGCATATGTTTAAAGGTTAAATCAGAAGGTGCTTGCTGAATCTCTGTTGGAAGAGTATCCCACAGGAAGGGGCAATGTTTCAAGTCACTCAGTTTCGTGTAACTATGAGGTTAGCCTCGCCAACTTGTTGAATAACCAATGACACTCCAGCAGGTGATCAAGCTGGGATATAAGGTGTCAGTCAGGCGGTGGTGCCTAAGGTATCCCTAGACCTAAGCTGTTCAGGACTTTGTAAATTGATATAAGGACCCTTAGCCTGGCTTGTAGTGGATGTGTCACATGTTGTCAGATATGTGCCTTCATCATCAGTCTAGCTGCTGCCTTCTACAACCTGCTGGAGTTTCTGAACCAGGTCCAAGGGCAGCCCAATGTAGAGCATGTTGCAGTAATCCAGCCACAATGTTGTCAACACATGGAATACAGTGGATGGGTGGGGTACAAATATTATTATTGTTGTTGTTATTATTATTGTTATTTCATTTTTTCAAACAATATTCTTACATTTTCAATTTCTACACTTCTGGGATTACTTAGTCCTTTGGACTCCTCCCCCCACCTCCGGTTTCCAATTTTCCCTATTTTTTTGCATCGCATTACATTTTTCAAATCCATTTTATCTCATTTTTTAACCTTAACTCATATTACATTACAGTGGTACCTTGGGTTACATACGCTTCAGGTTACATACGCTTCAGGTTACAGACTCCGCTAACCCAGAAATAGTACCTCAGGTTAAGAACTTTGCTTCAGGATGAGAACACAAATCGTGCTCCGACGGCACAGTGGCAGTGGGAGGCCCCATTAGCTAAAGTGGTGCTTCAGGTTAAGAACAGTTTCAGGTTAAGATCGGACCTCCGGAACGAATTAAGTACTTAACCCGAGGTACCACTGTATAAGTGTTACAACAATCCTGCTAACGTTTTTTAATATCTACAGCGGTCTTTAAGATATTCTATAAACTTTTTCCACTCTTGACTAATTTTTTTATCATCTTGGTGCCTGATCTTCACGGTCATCTTTGCCATTTTGGTGTAGTCGAAATCATCATCATCATCACAATCATCATCATTTTCTCCATCATCATCATCATCATCATTCTGTGATCAGGCTAAGAAACACTATTGATAAGAACCAATGCAAGTTCATGTACAAGATACAAGTAGTTTAGCCTACATTTCCAGGCAAAACCTTCTATTTTGGAAAAATAAAAAAAATCCTTCCAGTAGCACCTTTAAGACCAACTAAGTTAGTTCTTGGTATGAGCTTTCGTGTGCAAGCACACTTCTTCAGATACACTGCTTCAGATCCAGTGTATCTGAAGAAGTGTGCTTGCACACGAAAGCTCATACCAAGAACTAACTTAGTTGGTCTTAAAGGTGCTACTGGAAGGATTTTTTTTATTTTGACTATGGCAGACCAACACGGCTACCTATCTGTAACTTCTATTTTGGGTTTTGCATACAGATGCATACAGCACAGATTTTCCTCTTTCCACGATCTCAGATACAGCCTTTTGATCAGAAATTCCAACCACTTAAAATGGCAGAAAGAAAAGAGAAACTGAAATTATCAGGGAGTGAGAACAACTCCCCCTACGAGGAAAAGGTACAGCTTTAGAGCCTTTGTAGTTTGGGGGGCGGGGAAGGGAGCAAAGGGAAACATGAATCATAGAGCAGGGGTTGCCAGCTTTTTTGGACCAATGGACACACTTTAAATTTTGAGTGTGTGCTGGGGGCGTCTGTCGCCAAATAGCTGCCATGGGGAGTATGACATAACACAAAATTAGAGTCACCCACAGCAGCTACCTTATGCTTACTATGGGAAGTCAGCTATGTCCTAATTGTGACACTCATACAATATTGATTTTATTGATTTATTTTATTAAATTTATATACCACGCTTTTCTTCCAAGGAGCTCACAGTGGTATATGTGGTCCCCGTCCCCAAATTTCATCCTCCCCACAACCCTGTAAGGTGGGTTTAGCTAAGACAATGACTGGCCCAAGGTCGCCCAGTGAGCTTCATGACTGAGTGTTGATCCAAACCATAGTCTCCCAAGTCTTTGTCTGACATGCTAACCCATGGGTAGGCAAACTAAGGCCCGGGGGCCGGATCCGGCCCAATCGCCTTCTAAATCTGGCCTGCAGACTGTCCAGGAATCAGCATGTTTTTACATGAGTAGAATCTGTTCTTTTGTTTAAAATGTATCTCTGGGTTATTTGTGGGGCATAGGAATTAATTCATTTCCCCCCCAAATATAGTCCGGCCCCCCACAAGGTCTAAGGGACAGTGGACCGGCCCCCTGCTGACCCCTGCTCTAACCATTACGCTACAATGGCAGAAATGTGCCCACACTGATAGCAACAAGGAGCGTTCCTCAGTATCAGGGAAAATATTCACCTCTCTCATTTCACCGTGCTCACGTAGAAGTTACCTGTGCTATTGCAACCAGCCAAGAAATTTGCTGGCACCTCCAATACACAGGGCAAGAAGGATGTGTTGGAAGGATTCGCAGCAAATCCCTGAAACTCAGGAACCCTTAAACACCGTTATAACTCATTGTTTTAAAATAAGCAATCTGAGTGGATGTGTTCCCTCCGTTTCCTTTCCGCAAGCAGCTACCATTGTTAAACCTGAGGCATGTTTAACAGTGGGGGGGGGGGCAGAGGGGCATTCCTTGCAATAATAAAAGCAACGGATACTGAGTACTGATAGATGGTACCTAAATGGCAACCCAGAGACCACCAAGCTTTTAGGGCCAGTGTGCCCATTTGGAATGTCAGGAGAGCGCAACGGGCGGCAGCCACAAAATGGCTGCTGTGGAGCGTGTGGCATAGCACAAAATGGCTGCCACTTCTGAAAGAGGAGGAGGAGGGGAGATAGGACTGCAAAATGGTGTGGGTTAACCCTAGGGCTGTCACCTGCCCCTAGAAAAACGTAGTTGTCTTTTGGGGGGGGGTGGAGCCGGAAGTGTGAAAGGAAGGGGTTTGCACGGGCCTGGTCTGTGCAGTGGAGAGTGAGGGCGGGGGAGAGGGAGGGATATTTTCATACCCTCCAACATTTCTCTGATGAAAATAGGGACATCCTCCCTCTCTATTATTTTTATTTTATATTATTATTATTATTATTATTATTATTATTATTATTATTATATTCTTCCTGCCCATCTGACTGTTGCTCCAGAAGCTCTGGGCAGCTTCTAACATATATAAAAACAGAATAAAACAATAAACTTTTTTTTTAAAAAAAAACTATCCTACACAGTGCCTCCTTCAGATGTCTTCTAAAGGTTGTATAGTTACTTATCTCCTTGGCTCGGGGGTCACTTAGCTCCATACCGTCCAACATTTCTCCGATGAAAATAGGGATGTCCTTCCATGCCCTCCAATATTTATCAGGCGAAAATAGGGACGTCCTAAGGAAAAGCGGGACATTCTGGGATCAAATCAGAAACCAGGATGGCTTCTGTAAATCCAGGATTGTCCCTGGGAAATAGGGACACTTCGAGGGTCTGCAGGCATCTGTGGGGCTGCAGTGAGAACAGGGAGCTGGACTATATATGGACCTTTGGCCTGATCTGGGGGGCTCTTTGGAAGTGCCCATGGCTTTGAATCGAAACCTATGAACAGATAAAATACTCTGGCTGCCTATGAATAGTTATGAATACCTATGAATAGATAAAATACTCTGGCTCATAAGACAGTAAAACTATTCTTGCAGGCTGCTTGTTTGGGCTTATTAGTTATCTTTATTGAATTTTACATAGTTCTGAAAAAAAGACACACATCTATATTAGCAAAATGCAACCTTTCTAAGGCCTTTCCTGCCTTGGGCTTTGGTACTGCTATCTCCTTCGTCTAGCTCTGCGCTTGGGCCTTCGTGGGGGAAACGCAGCTTTCCCCTTGGGGCTTTGTTCTTTGGCAGAGGAAACATCTCTGCTCCTGCAGAATCTTGTTTTCTTTGCACTGGGTGTTTCCTTGCTGTAGGGCTTCCCCACACCTTTCGGAGAGGCTGTGCTGTTGCTCTTAGAAGACCTTGACCTTTCCAAAGTGCTTTTGCTGCTAGCCCTTTTCGATTTCTCCGCAGAGGCAGGCCTGCTCCTGAGGTTCCTGGTGGTCTTCAAAGCAGATGCAGCACTTCTGCTGGAACAGCGCTGATCTTCGGCTTTGCTATCTGAGTTGTCGGACGTGCCAGAAGCAGCTTTTTCGGCAAGCCTCTGTGACCTCCGGGCAGAGCCATTTTTCCTGGGGCATCGTCTCCTCCTGTTGGAGATTCGGAGTTTCTGGTGAGCCTCTCCCATCTTATCGGCAGAGCTCTTGGCTCCCTCCGCTTCTCCTTTCGTTTTTGTGCCAGTGCGTGTGCCATGCCTTCGCCCAACTCGGACTTTCCTCGCCCCGGCAGTCCTTTTGGGGTTTTCAAATATTTTGCTGGCCTTGCTCTGGTGCTTCCTGATGACGAAAAACTTTGAGCCATCGCTGTGAGTCATGCGCACCACGGCGCCTTTCAACACCAAGGCGTGCATTTTCCTCTGAGTTCTGGGGCTTTGCCTCCTCACATTGTAGCCTTTGGCGCTGAGCACTTCTTTCAGCTCTGTGAGGGTGAGGCCGTTCGACGCACTTGCGGCAATTGCTTGGACAACTAGCCCTGAGATATTAGGGAGGGGCTTGATGGTCTTACCAGGATTCAAGCTTCTCCTCCTTTGCATTGACCTCGTAATTATTGACGACTTTTCGGGGAAACGAGTTTCTCCTCTCTTGCCTCGCCCTGGCCTTTTTCTCCTAGGAACTGGGGCCTGTGTTCCTACAGGCGTCATAACCTCAATCATTGTCACTCCTTGTGGGGTTGCTGCCCTTCTTTGGGACTCCGTTACTCACTGCATGGAGCCTCTGATGAGACTGACTCGTGTGACTCCTGTCTGAAGTATTTATAGATGGAACGGAATCAATCCCAGCCTGCTTCTGTTCCCAACAGCCAATCACTTTCCTCCGTTTTGTTCTTGAGAACTCACCTTTCATAAACTTGCCTCACCTGTTCCATCCCCCTCGTCCTATTAAAAAAAGTAGAGCTGGCATGGAAATTTAGCAGGTTACACTTTCCCCCACGAGACATCTCCATGTCAGGAAAAGCTTTTTTCTTTTCCCCCCCTCAATACTAGATTGCTACTTCATAAAACTACAAAAAGCAAGAGCACCTACTTTATTATTAATTTGGCCTAACAGTCGGAGCTGATGGGAGGCACTCCACACCAGAGAGGCCACCAGAGCCTCAAGAAACAGCCCTGCTGGCCTTTTTCCTTAACAATGGCCTCACCTGCCTGCCTGCCGCTCAAAGGAGGCGTGGTGTGAATGGGAAGGGAAGATAAAGAGCCTCCATTTCCCAGCAGCTCACATTCTCCAGAGCAGGTTTTTTACAAATGTTCCATCCCAGTATTGCCTTCTGAAACAGGGCTAGGGAACCAGTAGCACTCCCAAATGTTGTTGGAACTCCATCAGTCCCAGCCGGCAGAGACAATGATTGGAGTGATGGGAGCTTTTGGCCAACAGTGTCTGGAGGGCCACAGTCCCCTCAAGGTGCTGTAAAGGAAATATAAGCCCTGTTAAGTTGGCCAAGACAAGGGGCAGGCATGTGAGAGATACAACATTTTGACCGCTGGTCCTGATGCTGATCTGCATGAGTGGGTCCATCTCTTCTTCATGAGGTCTTTGCATATGCATGTGGTAGACACATTTGCACAGAAGAGCAGAATCAACTAATGGAGGTCAGAAATGGGACTAGCAGGTACAACCCCACAACCCCTAACCCACATTTACTATTTCGTTTGGTCCATTGATCAGGGTGACAAGACGATGATAATCAAAATAAAAAGGGTGAGGTTGATAATCGTATTTAAAAAGGAGTACACCTATGGGATTTGGGAAACACCTGCCTTATTCCTGTAAGTAACTGTGTCATCACAATGTTGCTCTGTGATGCAACCATGTGACCAGGCTTCCCACAGAACTATCACATGGTTCAGTAACTGGCCAGCTCTGAGCTGCAGAGGCCTTGCTTAGCGGTGTTGCCCAATCTTGGGTCCCCAGCTGTTTTCGGACTACAACTCCCACCATCCCTAGCTCGCAAGACCAGTGGTCAGGGATGTTGGGAATTATAGTCTGAAAACAGCTGGAGACCAAAGGTTGGGAAACTTCTCACTTAGTTAGGCTTTGGGTGTGGTCAGGAGGACTAGATAAGGGTTATGAAAAGGGAGAGGGATTTCTTCCTCAGGGAAAAACAAAAAACTCGGGGTGGAGTTCAGTCTCCGGCAACTCCCCCTTAAAAGAATCATGGCCAGAAGACCACTGGAGAGCTGTCGTGCAGAATATATTGAACTAGTTGGTTAAAAAGTCTGACACAGTAGAAGGCTTCTAATGTCAAAAGAACATAAAAAGAACCTCCCAGATCAGGCTGGAAGCCTAATCTCACTAGTCAAGCATTCTGTTTTCTCTGTGGCCCTTCGGATCCCTGTGGAAGCCCACAAGCAACAGTCCACTCTCAGTTTGTGAATCACAGAAACCAATATTCAGAAGCTTATGTTCTTGTAATGTAGCACAGCCATTGGAGCTAGTAGCCACTCATAGCTTTATCCTGCATGCATGTGTCTAATCACTTTTGAAACCTATCAGACCCTCCAAGTCCAGACCCGCTATTTCCAGGGATGCCCCTGATTTAGAGAAAAAGTCCCGGTTTCTGACTTGATCCCAGAATGTTCCACTTTTCCTTAGGATGTCCCTATTTTCATTGGAGAAATGTTGGAGGGTACAGTGGTATCTCGGGTTAAGTACTTAATTCATTCTGGAGGTCCGTTCTTAACCTGAAACTGTTCTTAACCTGAAGCACCACTTTAGCTAATGGGGCCTCCTCCTGCTGCCAGGGAGGGGGCATGTTCTGTTTGTTATTTGTTATTTTCAATATTCAACAATTAATAGTTTTATAATAATAAAAACCCCGACAGACTATCAGCCAGGAATCTGACCGCAGCATTTTTGACCAATTGAAGTTTCTGTGAAGATGATGATGATGATGATAAACAGTCTATCTGACTGGGCTGCCCCAGCCACTCTAGGTGGCTTCCAACAAAATGTTCAAACACAAAGAACCTAAAACATTAAAAGCCTCCCTGTACAGGGCTGCCTTCAGATGTCTTCTGAAAGTCAGAAATAATAATAATACAGTGGTACCTTGGGTTACATATGCTTCAGGTTACATACGCTTCAGGTTACATACGCTTCAGGTTACAGACTCCACTAACCCAGAAATATTACCTCGGGTTAAGAACTTTGCTTCAGGATGAGAACAGAAATCGTGCTCCGGCGACACGGCGGCAGCAGGAGGCCCCATTAGCTAAAGTGGTGCTTCAGGTTAAGAACAGTTTCAGGTTAAGAACAGACCTCCAGAACGAATTAAGTTCTTAACCCGAGGTACCACTGTAATAATAATCTTCAAGGGCCCATGTACTCTTGGTGGTCTGAAGATCTCTCTGCCCTTTCTGTGCTTGACTGCATAGTGTATGATCATCACTCTAATACCTCCTTGGATATATGGACTGCCCATATAATTTTTGTAAGGCTTACATCGTTGATCAATGTAACGCAAAGCAATTAATGTTCACGTCAGGCTCGATGGCATGTTATTCTTGCTAAAAAGTCAGCTGACGACATTTCTCTCTCTTTTATTTGTAAAAAGAAAAGCTACAATGGGTACAACATGTGTTGGAACCTGTTGTACTTCTCATTGTCCATTTTAATTGTTGTACGCCACTTCCTGGGCCCCATGGAGGCGTAAGTGATACTGGCACAAACTGCTTCGTCGAGCAGCTTGCTGGTTCATTGCCAGGATGCTGGTTTCATCAATGGGACCGAAACTGAAGTTCTCTCTTGTGTTTTAAATATGAAAGCCTTCAGAGGTTGGGAGTGGAAATGATGAGGGAGGCATCCAACCCTGGCATTTGGGGCACTTTTGGGAACAGACAGTGAGTGAGCAGTTAGACAGACCTAAAGACAGCTTGTGAACAGCTCTCTCTGTCTCTGGGAGTCTGGCGTGAGACAGCAGATCATCTACAAGGTAGGACACCTTATCCTCTCCCGGCACATTTGTATATAAAGTGCCTCAAGTCAACAGCGCTTTCTCTTCTAAAGGAACCCCAACTCCAGGCAGCAGTTTCTGGAACTTCTTACCACCTGAGTGTGCAACAATGTCATTTCTCAATATGTGGTAAGGTAAAGGTAAAGGGACCCCTGACCATTAGGTCCAGTCATGGCCGACTCTGGGGTTGCGGCGCTCATCTCGCTTTATTGGCCGAGGGAGCCGGCATACAGCTTCCGGGTCATGTGGCCAGCATGACTAAGCCGCTTCTGGTGAACCAGAGCAGCGTACGGAAACGCCGTTTACCTTCCCACCGGAGCGGTACCTATTTATCTACTTGCACTTTGACGTGCTTTCAAACTGCTAGGTTGGCAGGAGCAGGGACCGAGCAACGGGAGCTCACCCCGTCACGGGGATTCAAACCGCTGCCCTTCTGATTGGCAAGTCCTAGGCTCTGTGGTTTAGACCACAGCACCACCCGAGTTCCCAATATGTGGTACAACGGCTAAAAGAAAGACCTTCTCTTCCTAAATGAAGTCTTTCTGGGGGCTTGCAATGTTTCCTGAACTTGCATCAGCTAAAACTTATAGAATTCAAAAAGAAAGAATAAACTTTTACTTGCTAGCTCCCCTATAAGCCGCTTGGAGAGTGCTATAGAGCAGGCTCAACAGGTTGTTTTGCAATCTAGGAAAGGGTTAGATGTGTCCCCACATCCTTGTTGGAAGACTTGCCACATCCTTGCTAGATCATTTAAAAGCCCTCAGCGAAGTGAGCTCCAGTCATTAACCACAGAGAAGTCCTGCCAGCTTCCTGGAATAGTCTGGGCACAGACAGCGCAAATAAAAATAAGTTTCTTTCTGGAAAACAAGGTAAGCTATTACAATGCGGGTATAAGTGTTGATTGCTGGAACAATTGTTTGTGAAATGCAAAGCATCATCTATTGAACATCTTGTACAGGATCATGTGATGCAAGGAATATTTTGTGTGTTTTATTTCATTGCGGAATGGGTTACGTGGCTTCAAAGTCTGTAAATGGTGATGGCTGAAATCCAAAGACTAACAGCATACCAGAATTTGGCTTTTTGAATGTTTTGAACATTTCTCATTCACAAATCTTGTGGCCCAGCACAAATACCTTTACTTTCTGCATAAACATGTCTAAATTTCATCGAAAATAAAAATTAAAGGTTATGCCTTTCAAAATACATGTCAGGACGTAGTGATCTGCCACCTGAATGCTATGCTGATTGAAAATGTGAGACTGATTCGTCACCTTAAATCGTGATCCCTGATGATTAAAGCAAGTCTCGACTTGCCAAACTGGGTACTTTTGGACTTTTTATTGCCCCCAAATTAAAAGTGTCCACAGCTGGAAATCTTACACCCACCCTAGTTTTTAGCTCCCCCCTTGATCTCCATGAAAGTGCAATACATAAACTGAATAAATTGCAATTCTGTGAGTTGTTGTGCAAGGGCTAGCGGAAAACATGTGGTGTGACCTAGTGCATGTATTCTGTTAGCAAGCTTCATTATGGAAGGCCTTAAAAAGAAAACAAAAAAAAAGAGGCTGTGTGTTGGCTTGTGCACCACTCGGAAACTGAACGCCTTGCGAGTCGAACGTTTTGGCTCTCGAACGCTGCAAACCTGGAAGTGAGTGTTCCGGTTGCGAACGTTCTTTTGGAACCTGAACGTCCGACGCGGCTTATGTGGCTTCCGATTGGCTGCAGGAGCTTCCTGCAGCCAATCAGAAGCTGTGCCTTGGTTTCTGAACGTTTTGGAAGTCGAATGGACTTTCAGAACAGATTCTGTTCGACTTCCGGGGTATGACTGTACAAAATAAAATATCCATATTGAGACATTTCTCCGAATATCTAGACTTCCCACCTTCGCCTCCATGGGTCCTATTATCAGAGTAGTCCTGATCCCAATCTCCCACTCGTAGTAGGATTAACAGCTGGACAAAGTATTACTTTTGGTTTTTAATACTGTTTCCCCCCCAAATTCCATGAGTATGAAATATATAATTGCCTTACAAACCTAAGAGATATACAGTTAAATGCATTATATCTAATAGCTCCATAATTACTGCTTTGTTTCTTTTGTGTTGATTCCAATGTAACAAAAACAGTAACAACTTTCCCCCTAAAAGTTTCTTTTTTATATAAATTTTTTATTAACAATTTCAACATAACAAAATATCAAAACATATCATATTCATGATTTCCCTCTTCCCCCCCACCTCCCCATCAAACCCTCCCTGCTGAGACTTCCCTCAGCTCCTCTCTCTTATTTCTCAACACATATTATTCTCTGCGTACTGTAAAATTGTATATATCCTTACATTATCTGTCTACTATGTTAACAATGAATAAATTTGTGTACGTTTATTCAAAACCTGCCAAGGAGTCCAATTCATTTTGTTGTCTTTTTGAGTAATTTGTAAAAAGTTCCCATTCTTCTTTGAAGTCACAGTTGTGCTTATCTCGCGGTTTGTATGTCAATTTAGCCAGTTCTGCATAGTTCATCAATTTCTCTTGCCACTCTTCTTTTGTCGGGGTTTCCTCATTCTTCCATCCTTGTGCTATCAAGACTCTTGCCGCTCTTGTAGCATACATAAATAACTTCCCCCCTAAAAGTTTCTATTGATTGTATTTTAAAAAAACAAAAACAAAAATTTATTATATTTCATTTGTTTTTATTTCTTTGTGGCCACCCTCAGTGAGAAGGAAGAGGTCCTGGCAGCTATGTCTTTTTCTCTGGTCTCTTGGCTGAGCTTCCGGAACTTTCCAATGAGAAGTGGTGTTCAGCCGACACTGAAAGGTAATGGCCAGAACTGCTGCTATTCGTTTTATCTCAGAACCCGTTGGATAACATAAGGCAAGACTGAAAGGATCCAGAGGCTACTTAGCCGGACCTACATTTGTAGATTCGGGCCGCCATCCAAGTCAGTCAGGCTTGGCTTAAACCCAATGTCTTCTTTGGCAGGGCTGGTAATATAGAGGAAATTACCTGGCAAGGATGCTCTGAGGGCAAACACAGCAAAGACCGTAAAGCTCTCTGAAAAATACTGAACATCCTCTATAAAGGACACAGAAGTAAACACCATCACCTCCCCATTGCATCCTAGTTTATTATAATTACCGTATTTTTCGCCCTATAGGACGCACTTTTCCCCCTCCAAAAATGAAGGGGAAATCTGTGTGTGTCCTATGGGGGGAAAGCAGGCTTTCGCTGAAGCTTGGAGAGCGAGAGGGGTCGGTGCGCACCGACCCCTCTCGCTCTCCAGGCTTCAGGAAGCTATCAGCAAGCCTGGGGAGCCCACGGGAGTTCCCGCAGGGCTCCCTAGGCTGCGGATAGCAGCCTGCTTCCCGGAGCGCGGGGCGCGCTGGAAGCAGAGCGCCCCCGCTTCAGGCAGACATCGGGCAGCGCCTCCCCGCTGTTCCTCGACCTGGTTTGGAGGCTGGTGCTGGGGAGAAGGGCGCTTCTCCCCAGCGCCAGCCCCACAAGCTCGGGGGACAGCGGGGAGGTGTAGCGCCGCCATCCCGCTGTTCCCCGACCTGGTTTGGATTCCCCGACCTGGTTTGGGGGGGGGAATAAAGGGGGAAAAATTTCCTTTATTTCCCCCCCAAAAAACTAGGTGCGTCCTATGGGCCGGTGCGTCCTATGGGACGAAAAATACGGTATTATTACATTTATATCCCACCTTTTCCTCACAGCCGCTCTGTGAGGTGCATTAGGCTGAGTGATAGTGACGGACCCAAGTTCACCCAGTGTGCTTTATGGCCAAGTGGGGATTTGAACCTTGGCTTCCCAGGTCCTAGTCCAAGACCCTAACCACTAGTCCACGCTGGTTCTGTTTATGGAAGCATCTTGTTCTTGGTTTTATTTTATTTTCCCCTTTGTGCCTCCCTAGGATTCTATTGTATCCTGTGGCTAATGCTGTGCTTTCTGGCTGAGCAGAAAGGTGGTGGGAAAGTCCTGGCTTCACTACCAAGGGGATGCTACCAAGGTAAACGATGAGTAAAATAAGACTGTGGGGCGAGGGTTGGAATAATAATAATAATAATAATAATAATAATAATAATAATAATTCAGCTTTCTAAAAGTCATTCTGGCTGAATTGAGAAATACTGCCAGAAAATCCCAGTGCATTCAAAGCTGGCAATGTTGTAAGGCACTTTGGGGCTTTGTGAGGGTTGCCATATTTCAAAAAGGTGAGAATCTGGGCACAAAAGTTGTTGAGCTTCTTTTGACCAAGTTGAACTTTTGTGTGTGTGCAAAATATTAAAAATAAGAAAAGTGAAGTTTTTGAGCTATTTTAAAGGAAATTCACCATAATATAGGCTTTTGAAATCGGTTGCCATATGTCCGGATTTTCCCAGACATTTCAGTGATTGCTACCTGGACACTGTTCTGACTGCTATGTCCAGGAAATTCCAGATGTATGACAGCCCTAGCTGTGTTAAATTCAGAGGTGGGGATACAGCTACCCTCTAAAAGTTGGACTACAGTACAAGCCCCATCAGCCCCAGCCAGCATGTAGTCCAGCACAACTCGAAGGTCTCAGGTACAGCATCTCTGGTGTAATTGCTGAAGGGACCATCATAGAAATGCGCTCTTGTGCGTACCCCAACCTCTGAGCGGCAAGAGACTCCAGGGGTGCCTGTGCTTACCCAGGCAGGGTTCAGTTTTCTTGGAATGAAGGTCAAGAGAGAATGTGGTTTCTTTAAGATTTATGGTTTTATTTGCACATATATACACAACCTGAGCATAAGATGGAGGGGCTCAAAGCATCAGCACTCTACTGGTCTTGCCTGTGTATTTGGTTCCCAGGGAGATCCCCAAGCCATAACTCTGGGTCCAGGGCAGAACAAGACAAGCTTCTAGCCAAAACTCTCATGCACAAATTAAGTCCCCATTTCAAAGTGCTGTGTTTGTATGTGTGTGTGCGCACACACACACAGACACATACACACACACACACACACACACACACACACACACACTACATCTGCCAAAGAAAGGAAAGATGATGGCTTACCCAGGAAGAGAGATGGACTTGTTGGAACAAAGTTCCATGTTTGCTTAGCTTGCATACACACTATGCATTAAAGCACATTTCCCTTTCACCCCCTTAAAGAATAATGAAAAGTGTAATTTGCTGAGGGTGCTGGAAATTATAGTGCTGTGATGGGGCAAACTACCATTCCCAGAATTCCCAGTATACCTGAAGGAGCATCTCCACCCCCATCATTCACCAGACACTGAGGTCCAGATCCAATGGTCTTCTGGCAGTTCCCTCCCTGCGAGAAGTGAGGGTACAGGGAGCCAGGCAGAGAGCCTTCTTGGGAGTGGCGCCCGCCCTGTGGAACGCCCTCCCATCAGATGTCAAAGAAATAAACAACTATCTGACGTTTAGAAGACACCTGAAGGCAGCCCTGTTTTTAGGGAAGTTTTTAATGACTGATGTTTTAAGGTATTTTTAATCTTTTGTTGGAAGCCGCCCAGAGTGGCTGGGGAAACCCAGCCAGATGGGCGGTGTACAAATTATAAATTATTATTATTATTATTATTATTATTAGAGGCAGGATGTGCTTTAAATGTACTTTAAATATATGGTGTGTACACAGCCAGGGGCGGGGGGGGGGGATTAGGTTTGGCCCAACCCTCCTCTGCAAGGACTTGGTTGGGCCCATAACACTTTGATGTTCTGTCTCCCCCCAGTTGCAGCTCAAGTGACCTTTAACCCGGACACTGCCCACCCAGCACTTGTTGTGTCTACAGACCGGAAGACTGTGACATCGGAAGGTGTGGAGCACCCCGTGCCTCCTAACCCCAGGAGGTTCACTAAAAGCCCTGCTGTGTTGGGTTCTCCAGGGTTTAAATCAGGGAAACATTGCTGGGAAGTGGTGTACGGAAACCAGAGGGAATGGGCGGTCGGGGTAGCGCGGGAGTCTGTGAAAAGGGATGTCTACCTCTCCCTTACCCCAGAGGAGGGGATTGTGCAGGAAGGTCTCTGGTGGCTTCGGCGTCGGCAAAGCGACCCCCAACCACCTCCCCAAGGCTCTGGAACCATTGGGGTTCTTCTGGATTGCGATCAAGACACCGTGACTTTTTACATGGCTGGTAAAGTCATTAAGAAAGATGTTCCCCGCAACGGAGAGGTCGTTTATCCTTTCTTCTATGTGGGTGGAGGTGTTTCACTCCGCCTGAACAACTTGAAAGAGTGAGCGGAGAATTGCCCGCCAGCGCCACGCCATGCATTTTTCAGGATTTAAGAGTCTCTGGCTTCATGTGGTAAAGACGCAGGAACAACAATACACATGTGGTGGCGTTGTGAGGAGATTAGGAAATTTTGGAGATTAATACATGAGGAATTAAAGAAAACATTGAAAATCCCAATTGTTAAAAAGCCAGAGGCATATCTCCTAGGTCTGATAGGGAAAGATATACCACAAGTGAAAAAAGAATTTTCCTATATGCAACTACAGCAGCTAGGGTAGTGATTGCTTCTAAATGGAAATCTCAAATCTTGCTCTCAAAAGGGATTTGCAAATTAAATGAATATTTAGAACTGACAAAGTTAACATCAATTATAAGATATCAGTCAAATCAAAAATTTAAAAAAGAATGGAAATGTTTCGAAGATTACATGTTAAAATATTGTTCTAAGAAAGATGTGCTGATATGCCTAGAATAAAAAATGTAAAGTATATGTATGAATCAGAAAAGAAAAGAGATAAAAGATGTACAAAGAATGATATATTTGGAAAATGCAAAGATAAATGTGGAGATAGAGATTTAAAGAAGTCGAATTGTGGCAGAGGGAAGCTGCGGGTGGGTGGGGGAAGTACTAGATAATAAGTATGTAATGTTTGTTTTCAAGGGTTTTGGGATTGTATCTTTTCCATTTTCTTCTTCTTCTAATTCCTCAACCCCAACCTTTCAGATTCAAATGCTGTAGGGTTGAAGGTGGCATGAGAAACAGGCGGCATTTTTGGTACCCTGTTCACCAGGAACGGGGAATTTTCTTGGCACAGTGGGCCAGATCCTGATCTTCCACTGCCACCATCACCGCTGACCAACTTTGACAGGTGAATGGAGCCACCCACCTATCAATCATCTGACATCATGATGACAGCAGGTGACTGATAGGTGGGCGGTCCCACCCACCTGTCAAAGGTCGCCTTGCATCCTTTGGAGGGAGGCTTCTGTTTAGCTAGCGCATTCCCCTCAGGGATGTGCTGGCAAAGAAACACCTGGCAGGATTCAATGTTTTGCTCATCAGCAGATGAGGGGAGAGTTCAGTCCTGCTCCCTTGCAGGGGCCTGAGTAGGATTTAACCTCCACTCATCAGCCAATGAGTGGAGGATTAAAGTCTTCTGCTTTCCCTGTGTGTGTCAGTTTCCTATAGGGAGCTGGCAGGCGCAGCCAATGCAGGACTGAGTCCCATCCATCAGCTGACATCACACAATGACAGGTAGGTGTGGTTTTAGAGAAAGAGCCTCACAGGCCACATTGGACCCTTCAGCAGGCCAAGACCAAAGATTCCTCACCACTGCCATAAGTCATCTCTCATAAACAGGTTTGCAGAGGGTTTCAGATACCTGCCAAAACTGTTTAACCCCTGAGACCAAAAGGACCATGCCTCTCTCTCATTCCACCTTCAGCTCTTAAAACTGCTGTCCATTTCCAACCTAGAGTAATCATTATGCAAAGTAAGGCCATGTTTCTGGACAATCAGTTACAGAAGAAGAATTTCCTGCATGGTTCAGCTTTCATTAATATGGAAATTTAAGAGGGAAATTTCACTAGGTTCATGTGGAAGTGAAAGAAACCTGAACATGCTCTATTCCAGATAAGGAGGTGACTTACAGTAATTACCAAGCTGGACCGTACATGAAGTGTATGTCTGCATTTTATATCCTGTTTGCTGTTTATTTAAGTAGCAACCATGGCGGGGGGAATTGAATTGTGATAGGGACTGGACCAAAGGGCAGTTTTGCCCTCTCTCTCCAGCTCCTCTCCTGATGAATATTGTAAAACACACACAGCCAGCTACTATAAACTCTCAGAGTGGTGCCAAATAATCAGATTGGGGTGCAAAATATATGCTCTACCAGTGAGCCATGCAGCTTGTTAGAAATGCTAAGGGTGAAGCAGTATATAAACGGCTTAATAAATAAATACGAGTCCTGTCGTTCTTTGCACTTGTTATCCAAAGTCTCTTCAAAGGAGGGTTGTATGAGATGCTAGGAGTAGTGCCTCTGGTGGAGACAGGTTCTGCTCTTTCTGTGGAGCAATATGCAAATATACGTACAGTGGTACCTCAGGTTACAAACACCTCGGGTTACAAACACTTCAGGTTAACTGCTAACCCAGAAATAGTACCTCAGGTTACAAACTTTGCCCCAGGATGAGAACGGAAATCACACGCCGGCGGCAGCGGGAGGCCCCATTAGCTAAAGTGGTACCTCAGGTTAAGAACGGTTTCAGGTTAATAACAGACCGCCAGAACGAATTAAGTTTGTAACCAGAGGTACCACTGTACAGTTATTTAAGGTGGAGCTTGATGCATTGAGCAAAAGCCAGGCATTTTAATGAACAAACTGCCCTTCAGAATTCCTTCCCTTTACTTAACTAGAGCATGAGACACTTAATCTCGGGGTCATGGGTTAGAGCTCCACCTTGGGCAAAAAATTCCTGCATTGCAGGGGGTTGGACTAGATGACCCCTGTGGTCCCTTCCAACTCTAGGATTCCATGATTCCATAGACATACAAACAAACTACTTATGCTGCAGTTTCTGTAAACATTTTGGGAGTAGACTATTGACTGCTGGTGATAAGCTGCGGATGACGTGGGCTTGAAACTTGGCCTCCTTCCCATTTTGTCTGTCCATCTGCGGGCAGCTGATAAGACGGAGACAGATGGGGAACCTTAGAAGAGTAACGTAACAGCCATCAGACAAGGCGATTTGGGGCTGGGTTCCTTACAAATAGAGGTCCCCCTCTCTTTCTCCATCTCACATTAGCTTGGCTTGAGGACCATCGAACGTGGAGATGACTGACAGATGCCAGCTGACTGATAAGAACGTTTGGAACCTCTTTCATCTTTTCACTGATTGCTCAAATCCAGCTGTGATATTGTAAGGAAAAAAAGGGCCTTCTAACTTAGGGGAGATTCGAGAGGAAAAGAATCACTCAGAATTCTTTGGTTTTCAGGAGATGGAAGCTGAAGGCGACCTGGGATATCAGTGACAAATATTCTTCACATGTAAGGTAAAAGAAAGTGCTATAGCATGATTTTGCAGCAGGTCAGCTTTAAAGCAACAAAAGAGCACTTCAGATTTGCTCTTTTGCTATGGATCACAAAATATGTAGCTAATCCCTGAAACAATATATGTACTGCAGTGACTAACAAGAGTTATTTAAAAGTTTTGAAGTGAAATGTTTCGGTTTCTGCCTTCTTGGCTGCTTTGATGTGAACCCTTTTTACACCAGAGCAGCTAAAGAAAGAGGAGAACTGAAATGTTTTGTTTTAAACCTTTAATATATCTGTTTTGTTAGACCCTTTAATGACATGATTGGATGGATGGATGGATGGATGGATGGATAGATAGATGATAGATAAAGATAGATACAGTAGATGATAGATATGTAAATATTTTATTTCTGTAGTACTTCAATTATTGATGGGAGAGCTTTGTATAAAACTAATACTGTACAGTAGATAGTAAACATCCTAAGTTAAACACTGACAGCACCACTACAGACAGATATGTGTTCAAAGTCCTATCGAATTCAGCACAGGAGCAAGGCTAGCTCTGTGGTTAAAGGATTTCAACTTTAAAAGGGCTTTTGACTTTGGATGGCTTGAAAACACATCTTTAAAAATAAACAATGGCTTGATGGTAGATAGAAGGGAAAGTAAGAGCTCATTTGGTTAGAGCGTGGTGCCAAGGTTGCATCCTGTGGAGTAACAGTGATTCATTCCAAAGGACTGGGAGGATGATAAATGCCTTTAGGAATAACAGTAGCCAACACATTTTTCTTGTGGTTTTACCAACTATGGGCACTTCCAGAAT
Organism: Podarcis pityusensis; assembly: GCF_964106645.2. Lineage (NCBI taxonomy): Eukaryota > Metazoa > Chordata > Lepidosauria > Squamata > Lacertidae > Podarcis > Podarcis pityusensis. The sequence continues at coordinate 109,214,582 of NC_138029.1, forward strand.
GTGACAATTTTGTGGGTGGGATTTAATCACATTCTGGCAAGTTCAGATTGTGCAGTTGAAGTGGATTGGGTACTCTTGTAATAATAATAAAAGATAATACTGTTTGTGCCAGAACAACATACTGGTAACAATTGTACTGAAGTTCTCACCCTGAGCCAGCAGGGGGATACTGTAGATAGTTATCACTCAGGTCCACATATGCAAATAAGGGATTGAAAGTGACATTCAGTGATTGGATAGCTGCAGAAAGTGGTTACTGTTGTGTTGTAGTGGAGCTCTATATAAGCAGGCTGACTTGAACCCTTCAGTTTAGTTCTGTTCTGGCCTGTGAATAAACAAGAGCTGTTTGAAGATGGTTTGTCTGATATGTTCACCCACAACTTAACAAATTGCTTGACGTGATGTCATAAAAACAAATCAGGGCAAATGCTGACGTTAACAGATTGACTGGAAGTGGCATCCATGACAGGCAGCTGGTTCCAACTGTCCCCATATAGGAACATAATAAGTTTCTTTTTACTTTTTACTGAATCAGACCCAAGACTGGTCCATTCTAGGCCAGTCGTGCCTATGGTTACTAGTGGAGGCTCTCCTCTCGGACAGGGAACCTCTTCTCAGCTCTACCTGGAGATACTGGGAATTGAACCTGTGACGCCCTGCATGACAAGGCAGATGCTCTACCACTGAGCCACTACAGCCCATTCCTTCATTACCTCTCCATGCAGGGGAAACTTGCATGCATAATTTCTGCATGTCAGTTAAAGGCGCAGAGCTTCATTCTGGAGATGGGCCATCGTTCTCCCCTCCTGCCTCCTCCTCCTCCAAGAAAAGGAAAAAGAAAAGACTTAAAGGTGGTAAGAAGTTTGAAAGAGATGTGACTGTTCCTACTGTGTACATTCATCCCCAATTTGCCTCTGGCAAACAGAGGCTGTGTGTGCACGCTACCAGTTTTCTTAATCTGGATCAAACCTGGTTAATGCATCAAAACACAGTATTTCCCAAGAAACGACAGGATAGATGAGGACTGTGGCAAATGTTGTGCTTTATTCCGCTTCTCAGACCAGTGCCTTGGATGCGGAGCAGGGGTGCAATATTCCTAAAAGTGACAATCAGGACAAAGTTGTTCAGCTTTTTGGGGGAGATGTTGACTGTTTGGGGGCTTTTATTTGATTTTTAAAGCATTTTTATTTTTATTTTTAAAAAACCTTTCTTGCTATACATCTGGGTTTTCAGCCTTTTTGCTGCCTGAATCCCGGATGTATGGCAGCCCTAATGACACAACCAAATGTCTTTCTTATCTCAAAATCCTGTTTGACTGCAGGTGTCGGTGAGGCAAAGCAAATGGGAAGAGAGTCCTCTTGCAGCAATAATAATAATAATAATAATAATAATAATAATAATAATAATTTATTAATTATATCCCGCACATGTGGCTGGGTTTCCCCAGCCACTCTGGGCGACTTCCAGCAGAACACTAAAATATAATAACCTATTAAACAGTAAAAGCTTCCCTAAACAGGGCTGCCTTCAGATGTCTTCTAAAAGTCTGGTAGTTGTTTTCCTCTTTGACATCTGGTGGGAGGGCGTTCCACAGGGCATGTGCCACTACCGAGAAGGCCCTCTGTCTGGTTCCCTGTAACTTGGCTTCTCGTAGCGAGGGAACCGCCAGAAGGCCCTCAGCACTGGACCTCAGTGTCCGGGCTGAATGATGGAGGTGGAGACGCTCCTTCAAGTATGCTGGACTGCAAACCATCACAAAAGCCTATTGCAGCAGTCGCCGACCTGGTGCCCCCTGGGTTCTTTGGACTGCGACTGCCATCAGCCCCAGCATGTGAGCTGGATGGGACTGATGGCAGTAGGTGCTCAAAACATCTGGAGGGAACCAAATTAGCAAAGGCTGATCTATTGGAAGAGCACCAAGGGCCAGATAGAGAGGCATGGAGGGCCATATTCAGCTCCTGGGGGACCTGAGGCTCCCCATCCTTGAGCTAATCTCAAAGTAACATCTTCCCAGCATCTTCTTGTGGTCATCATGGACCATTCCGCAGGCATGCACCTTAAGTTACAAAACTTTATGAAAACAGAGAGAGAAAGAGGATTGGGTATCATAATCAGTTTGTAAATCTCTCTCCCTCTCTCTCTCTCCAGGGTTTGCTTTATCCCCCAGAGGCCAGAAAAGAAAGAAAATGGAGGCGCCCATCTTCTCTTGCGACCCAGAAATGCGTTCCTTTCTGTTCATTCTCACCATTTTCTTTGTTATTCCACCTATAAATAATGTGGACCCTGGTAAGACTCTCATTAGTACCTCTCATAGAAATGTTATTGTTTGTGGCTAAAGTGTATAATTTTTATCTGAAGGGAGCAAATAACAACAACAACAACAATAAATCTACCAGAAGCCTAGATACTGGCTTCTCATACATACCAAAAGTACCATGAAATTGTAAGTTGTTGTGGCATACTTAGGTCCATCTAGCTCAGGAACCAGCTGTGGTCAAACCCAGGTCTCAGGGAAGATTATTAACATCACAACCATGCCATACATTTAGAGCAGTCTGATAGCTTTTTATTTATTTCATAAACTATACCAATTGATTATAAGAAAAGAAAACCTCAAAGCGGTTTAAAGAAACAGTTGTTATTGCTGGGTTTTTTATGCTTCTTTTGAATAGATTCCAGGAAGACTTTGAATTATCCCACTATTTCTGTTCGTTCTCAATTCAGCAACAGGCCTTGCTCCCCTTATTTCCATCGAAGGCTATCAGGACAGGGGGATCCGAATAGTTTGCCGATCCAGTGGTTGGTACCCAAAGCCTGAGATCCTATGGAGAGGTCCCAATGGGAGGCACTTCCCTTCACTGGGACAAAAAATTTCCATGGAGGGCAATGGGTTGTTTGAGGCGCAGAACGACATCATCCTAACAGGAAGTTCAAATCATAGCCTAACCTGTGTGGTCCGGAACAGCTTCCTCAACCAGGAAAAGGAATCAACTATTCATATAGCAGGTAAGCTGTCCAGAATTCTTGATAACGGTTCTGTATTTTGGGGCTGTGGCTCTGTACAAACAATGCCTTCAAAATATATTCTTTCCTTCAAAGAATTCTGGGAAATGTAGTTGGGGTTAAACTACAGTGCCCAGAATCCTTTGAGGGAAAGGATGTACTTTGAATGTGCTTTGAAGGTATAAAGGTAAAGGTAAAGGGACCCCTGACCATTAGGTCCAGTCGTGGCCGACTCTGGGGTTGCGACACTCATCTCACTTTATTGGCCGAGGGAGCTGGCGTACAGCTTCCGGGTCATGTGGCCAGCATGACTAAGCCACTTTTGGCAAACCAGAGCAGCGCACGGAAACGCCGTTTACCTTCCCACTGGAGTGGTACCTATTTATCTACTTGCACTTTGACGTGCTTTCAAACTGCTAGGTTGGCAGGAGCAGGGACCAAGCAATGGGAGCTCACCCCGTCGCGGGGATTTGAACCGCCGACCTTCTGATCGGCAAGCCCTAGGCTCTAAGGTTTAACCCACAGCGTTTTAAATTCTCAAGTGATGTGCAGTGAACGAGTGAGGGGAGAAGCCTGAAGTCAACCAATGTTGACACCAACGTATTCTAAAGAGAAGGAACTCGAGAAGAGAACCAGTGAGAACTTCTAGCAGGCTCACTTCCCAACTAGGTCACTAGAGACAGTGGCAGATTAAATTCGCTGTTGAAATGTGCACCAAGATGATTTCATAGGACTGTAGAATTGTAGAGTTGGAAGGGACCTTGATGGTCATCTAGTCCAGGGGTAGGCAATCTAAGGGGCCGGATGCGGCCCAATTGCCTTCTCAGTCCGGCCCACAGACGGTCCAGGAATCAGCATGTTTTTACATGAGTAGAATGTGTCCTTTTATTTAAACTGCATCTCTGGGTTATTTGTGGGGCATAGGAATTCGTTCCGTTTCCCCCAAAAAATATAGTCTGGCCCACCACATGGTCTGAAGGACAGTGGACTGGCCCGCGGCTGAAAAAGGTTGCTGACCCCTGATCTAGTTCCCCATCCAGGTTGAAACCATACTGGAACCTGCTGAGCGTTGCAAATGTGCTAGCAATTTTATTGCTGCACCCCTTTCTCAGCTCCATGTTACATTTTCATCAGCAGGGAGAGAGAGCGAGAGAGAGAGCGAGAGAGAGAGAGATATGGGGAAGACACAGGGACCCTATTTTATTTATTGCCTTTCAGTCGGGTGATTCTCAAAGTGGCTTTCATAATAAACTACCCCTTCCCCTGCAAACTCACAGCAGTCCTTAAACCCCTGGCTGACGAAAGTTCTGGGACATATTGCTATTCAGTTCCAGACAGCATCACCCTTGCATATATATATGTACTGGGATGCCATGCTGGATGAAGCAAGTGTTATGTCCGAGTATATTTCAGCAAGGATAGGAAGAAGTGCTATATTATAATATGTTAGATTAAAATCACTTTCGATTCAGGATCTGGGCAATGGTGAGCTCCTACTGCGGCAGCAGGGACTCGTTTGAAGCTCCTCTCAGGATCAGGAATTTCCTGCAGAACAGGAGGCTTATTAAAAGTTCAGTGCTTGGAGGATAGGGAGGGCAAAATTCAGGGCCTCAAGTGTGCAGGACCAGCATGTAGCTCAGAAGGCTATAAAAACCCCTGCAGCGTGATCAGAAGGGGGAGAACGCAATAGCGGGGGGGGGGGGGGGAAGGAGAGGCACTGCCAAATCTTTGGCATCTGTTTTTCTTTTATTTGATTCAGAAACCAGGTTTATAACATCGTTGGTAATTTGCTTTGTTTTCAGATCACTTCTTCCCAAAGATCTCTCAGTGGATAGCTGGTTTGTGTGTCTCCCTCTTGGCTCTTCTCGGCTTCATTCTCCTCTTCCTTTACCTGTTTAATATAAACAGTGAGTACCTAGGAAGCTGAGTCATAAAGGTAAAGGGACCCCTGACCTTTAGGTCCAGTCGTGACCAACTCTGGGGTTGTGGCGCTCATCTCGCTTTATTGGCCGAGGGAGCCGGCATACAGCTTCCGGGTCATGTGGCCAGCATGGCTAAGGCGCTTCTGGCGAACCAGAGCAGCACACGGAAACGCCGTTTACCTTCCCGCTGGAGCAGTACCTATTTATCTACTTGTACTTTGCCGTGCTTTCGAACTGCTAGGTTGGCAAGACCAGGGACCGAACAACTGGAGCTCACCCCGTCACGGGGTTTCGAACCGCCGACCTTCTGATCGGCAAGTCCTAGGCTCTGTGGTTTACCCCACAGTGCAACCAGTGTGTAAATGGTGTCATTATGTGCTTTTGATACCAGGTGGCACTGTGTAGCATCTTCTAGCTCAGTCTGTAGATCAGCAGACTCTTAACCTCAGGGTTGTGGGTGCAGGGGTTTGGACTATATCAGTGTTTCCCACATTTGGGTCTCCAGCTGTTTTTGGACTACAACTCCCATCATCCCTAGCTAGCAGGACCAGTGGTCAGGGATGATGGGAATTGTAGTTCAAAAACAGCTGGAGACCCAAATGTGGGAAACACTGGACTAGATGATCCTTTTGATACTTTTCTACTCTGCAATTCTGTGATTCTAAATACATGGGAGGAATTCAGAAGTTACAGTTCTGTTCTTATTAGAGAGAAGCTTACAAAATTCTTTTCTAGTCTCCGGACAGGTGTGTATTCACAGGTCTCCTGGAGAGCCAGTGTGGTGTAGTGGTTAAGAGCGATAGACTCGTAATCTGGGGAACCAGGTTTGCGTCTCCGCTCCTCCACATGCAGCTGCAGGGTGACCTTGGGCCAGTCACACTTCTTTGAAGTCTCTCAGCCCCACTCACCTCACAGAGTGTTTGTTGTGGGGGAGGAAGGGAAAGGAGAATGTTAGCCGCTTTGAGACTCCTTTGGGTAGTGATAAAGCGGGATATCAAATCCAAACTCTTCTTCATCTTCTCTTCTTCCTCCAGACAACCTGTTTATTCAGCATTCGTCCTGATTTGTTTGCACAGAGGTTATGCTGAGGTTAGATTTGGAAGAAGCGGCTATCCTTTTCATTATTCATTCATTCATTCATTCATTCATTCAGAAGAAGAGTTTGGATTTGATATCCCGCCTTTCACTCCCTTTCACTCACTGTGATTTGTGCTCACAATGCTATTGGGGCAGTTACCTGAGACCCCACTTCAGGACAATTGGCATCTGCAACTGTTTCAGAGCAGACATTCTGCTTTGTTTACAGTCGGGGCATCTAGACAAGGGATGGGGAAACGTCTGACCCACAGGCCAGATTTGCCCCACCAGGCCTCCCCATTTGTCTTCCAAACAATGCCCACGGCCCCACAACTGTCATCATATGTGATGTGAAGTGTGAGACAGGTAGAGAGATGTGGCTGGATTGAACTCCCTGTCAGTTATCTGATGATAACTGCTTGGTCGGAGCGCACAAGAGTTCTATTGGTGTTTCGCAACTTTAACCTGTTGCAGGACCTTAGCCAGACCCAGTTGAATATAGCAGAGCATACGCAGACTTCCAGAAGCAATCAGTTGCATGCAGGTAGGATGAAGCAGGAACAAGACACTGCTGCTAGTAACTTGGTTACTTATAGGTGTTTATTATTTGCAGCAGACTCACAAGTTACTATATACAAGATACAGATACGGATCTTAAACTCTCACTCTTAACAAACTCCAAACGAATCTCCAAGGTCCCATATCTCTAGGCAGAATAACTCCCTTTGCTCAGTCTTCTTGGCCTTTGGCCAACTCTTAATTGCCTTGCGTGAAGCTGCACGTAGGCAAAATCCCAACAAGTTCCCCACTGGGAACTCCCTCGCTGACCCAAACCCAGTAGATAGCAGGAGTCAATGGGGCATTCAGTCCTACTTACTCTTTCTCCCCCCCCCCCATCCCCACAGACCAACTTTTACAGGTGGGTGGCAGTGGTGGGAGATAAAGATCAGGCCTGCTGCGCCAAGAATACTTCCCACTTCTGATCTAGGCTAGGATTGTATTCTTTGACTGAAGGTGGTCTCAGGGCCAGCCTACATAGCTCTGGCCCTAAGTGCTGGGTTTGTTTGTTGAAAAGCAGCCCGTACAGGGTCCCCAGAATGAGAAGCTGTGGCTTTAATTCTTGGCCCCCACAGTGGGCCTAATCCAGATTGTGCATCCAGACTTACAATTTGTATTGCCAAAAAGAAGAGGTCCCACCTGCTTCAGTCTTGCTCTTAATTAATCATGATACTACAGGAAAATCAGCACACCTTATTCAGACCAGAAACAACGGGTGGCTAGATTGTACACTCAAATGTTTACAGCAGTTATAATTATTTCTTCTTTCCTTTCTCTTCTAGGAAAGCTTTCTGCAGAACTGAGTAAGTCATTCTGCCTCTTTTGAGAAGAAAAACACATTTAGGTCACAGTCCTGTGCAGAGACAGGCAGTCTTAAGTCCATTAATTTAAATAAACTTAACCATGCCTGAGGGTACAATTCTTGTTGTTTACTCAGACGCATATCCCACTGGTTTCACTTGGCTTTACTCCCCAGTAATTGTGCATAGAATTGCACTGACTCTGTATTGGACTGTGGCCTTAAAAAAAAAAAGGGGGGGGGGAACTATTTTAGTAAAATTAGGTTGTTGTTTTTAAGTAGACGTGAAAGTTTGGTTCAGTTCAAGCCAATAGCAAAAACTGATGGCTGAAACAACACATGGAGCTTGAGTGGGTAAAAATAATTGATTCAGAATTTCCACTGTAAAAGGTATTTCAAAAACCTTTCCCCAGTTTAGAATAAGGCTTGTTAGGTAGCAAAACTGCCAACTCTACACTAACAGTGGCACCCACCCTGTGGAACGCCCTCCCACCAGATGTCAAAGAGAACAACAACTATCAAACTTTTAGAAGACATCTGAAGGCAGCCCTGTTTAGGGAAGCTTTTAATGTTTGATGTATTACTGTATTTTAATACAGTATTTGGTTGGAAGCTGCCCAGAGTGGCTGGGGAAGCCCAGCCAGATGGGCGGGGTATAAATAATAAATTATTATTATACCATTATTATTATTATTATTACAGGACACTGGGTGTTTTCTCTCCATGTTTCCAAGAACAGGTGAAATTCATCAAACTGAGGCATTCAGCCTCGGTTCCTTTTTTTAAAAAAAGTTTGAATTATAGGAGGGGCTTTCCCCATGCACATATTCAACATTGTTTTCCCTATAGAATCCTTGGAACTGTGGTTTGTTTAATGGTGCTGGGAACTGAAGCTCTTGAGGGAACTACAGTTCCCAGAACTGCCACAAAGCACAGACACTCTCTGTCCAATGTCCAATGACCTACTCTGAGGCAAAATAACCCAGGATAGTCTAGAAGCGCCCATATCATTTAATGGCACCAAAAACTATTCAGAACAGGCCTCAGAGGAGGTCAGCACACCAGAAGAGAAGGCAGTCAGCACATCTCCTTCAGATGGCACCTTGTCTTGCGCCAGGCCTACATAGCTGTCAGCACTGAAATAGTATTGGTGTTTTTTATGCGTAAAGCACCCAAAGATCAAGATTTTCCATATCAATGTTAATTTGTCATTGTGTGGTTGCTTTTAGGTTGGAGGAACTTGGTGATGCCAATCAAAAAAGGTAAACGGCTCTCCTGTTTTCGTATGCGTGTCACAATGCATTATTTCAGGCATGAAATCTGTCGCCACTCCCAGATGCTGAATTTTTGACATTAAATGAAGATGCAATAAAACTACCATGGTGCGGTTGAGTGGGGTGGGGAAGGAGAACCTGTGAGGTGAGTATCTTTCGCGTGGTGAGATTTAGGACTCACCATGTGATGGGAATCTGGTGTTATCCATTCGGGTCACGTTTTTTAATAGTGACTTCAGAAGATTCTCAACAGTTACGGGAATCTTTGTTTGTTTGTTTGTTTATCAAGATTTATATACCACTTGATTTGTTTGTTTTTAAAGAACAAGAAAACCTCTAAGCATTTTACAAATCTTGATATCCTCCATTAATTGTTACTGGTGCCACAGAGTACCTGTTCTACATCTGAAATAAATAGATATTTTAGTGTGGTGGCACCTGTTGACATCCCTGTACTCTTTTCGGCACCTGCCAAAAACATTTTTGCTTAGACAAGCCTACTCAGGTATTGGAATGCTGGTGTGTTTTTAGTTTGCTGCTGGTTTCAATTTTTTGAATGCTCAGATAAGTTTTGACTAAAGATTTTATTGTTTCCTTCTTTTCATCAACCCCTGAGGGAATTTTATTTTAATTTTGTTACAATCAAGCAGTGTATCAACCATATGAAATGAATGAACCAATTTAAGGAAACACTGCTGCTGTGGAGAAATTTCAAATCTCTAGGGGGGAAAGGCGATTCTTCCACTTGACTGCCAGATAGTATTACCGGTGCATAAAGTTGACGCGTGAGCATCTACTCTTGGGTGTATTCTTTTAATTCAATCTTGCAGCAGAGTTTCTTCTTACAGAAAATCTTTATTATTTACACAAATTTACACTGGTCAAAGAAAACAACATAATTCCTTCTCCTCTATCCATCCGACTCTGAGATTCAATTGCTCGTTTTCAACTTTGTTCATTTACACACTGACTCTGACCTTTAATGACCACATGCCCTTAATAGAGGCTCCTGTTACGAGATTTTTCTGTTGCCTAGCAACCTGTTCAGGACCAATTCTTTCTAGAATATTCCAATAAGTCAAGAAGGCAGCAGGCAGATAGCACGTGCCAGTGCAACTGGTTACGCTGGCCCTCAGCCGCAACACTGTCTGGTTAACACTGATATTGCCCTCCTTCCTTCCGTGACCTCTTTCCTTCTCATCTTCTCCACCCTGCAGCAAATGTAACCCTGGATCCGGACACAGCGAACAACGAGCTCATCCTCTCTGCGGACCGGAAGACCGTCATCCAAGGCTTCACGTGGCACAGTCTGCCTGACAGCCCCCTGAGATTCAGCCTCGAGCGCTGCATTTTGGGAAGCGAGGGCTTTTCCTCAGGAAGGCATTACTGGGAAGTCGAGGTGGGCGAGGAGGGGTACTGGGCCGTGGGGCTGGCAAGGGGTTCCGTGAGGAGGAAGGAGTGCCTCAGCCTTGACCCCAGCGAAGGGATCTGGGCCGTGGAGAAGTGCCGGGTCCAGTACCAAGCTCTCACCGTCCCCGAGACCCCCCTGTCTTTGCGGAAGAGACCCAGGAAACTTGGGATTTACTTGGACTATGAGACGGGGCAAGTGGCGTTTCATGACGTCAACCACAAGACACCCATCTTCACTTTCCCCTCCGCTGCTTTCAACGGGGAGGTGGTCTTCCCTTTCCTGCAGGTCGGGGTGGGATGCTGGCTTCGACTGTGCCCCTGAGACCTTCCTTGTGTGAGGCTTAACGGGCAAGCAAGGCATGACACAGCGGACTTGGAAGGCACCTCAAAAGTCATCTCTGCTTATGCACTGGGGATGGGGTGTGTGCATCTATCATTTTATGTTTTACTGTGCTTTTAAGTATTTTGTGGGGAGCCACCTAGAGCAGGGGTAGGCAACCTCAGGCCCGGGGGCCGATGCGGCCCAATCGCCTTCTAAATCCGGCCCACGGACGGTCTGGGAATCAGCGTGTTTTTACATGAGTAGAATGTCCTTTTATTTAAAATGCATCTCTGGGTTGTTTGTGGGGACTGCCTGGTGTTTTTACATGAGTAGAATGTGTGCTTTTATTTAAAATGCATCTTTGGGTTATTTGTGGGGCATAGGAATTCGTTCATTATTATTTTTTTCAAAATATAGTCCGGCCTGCCACATGGTCTGAGGGAAGCTGAAAAAGCTTGCTGACCCCTGGGCCTAGAGTGTCTGGGACAACCCAGCCAGGTGGGAGTCATATAAGTTAAATCACCGCCATCATCAAATTTCAGCAGGAAAAGCATGGGCAGCTGGCGAACTGCTATCCCTTCGCAGAGGAGCAAATGGACAGGATGAAGGTTGCAAGGAGTCCTTGAGCATGAATAAAACAGGCAATCAAAACCAGAGGATGACCCTCGCTCTGTGATGCCACCATCAGCAGCTAGTTTGACAGCTAACAGCGGCAATATCAGAGGAAGCGTTAACCACGGAAATGTTGCTCTGATTATATGCCACTGCTTTCAAATGTGATAGCTAAGGAAGAATATTTGTGGGTCGGCCTCCCCCTGGATTGCATGCAGGTAAAAGCATTCAAGAGCACCTTTGGTGTTTACCAATTCAAATCTCCTCCACTGACTGGATTCACTATGTTTGGGTAGTTTTCATTTTTAAGCAATTTGTCCAACCGTCCTCCAAACACAAGACGTACTGAGAGTCATACGAGGACCGGAGTAATGAGACGGCGGACAGTGATACTGTAGCATTCTTGATTTGCCTAAAGTGATTATGTCCAAGATTTTAGTGAAAGATGTGTTGTTATTCTTGAATATTTGTTTAAATGAACATAAATAAAAGCCTCTTCAGTGCTAAGGTGAGATCTACTCGGTATACATGGTTCCGCGTTCCATTAATTATGGTGCTGTGGGTTAAACCACAGAGCCTAGGACTTGCCAATCAAAAGGTTGGCCGTTCGAATCCCTGCGCCGGGGTGAGCTCCCGTTGCTCAGTCTCAGCTCCTGCCAACCTAGTAGTTCGAAAGCACATCAAAGTGCAAGTAGATAAATAGGTACTGCTCTGGCGGGAAGGTAAACGGCGTTTCCGTGCGCTGCTCTGGTTCGCCAGAAGTGGCTTAGTCATGCTGGCCACATGACCTGGAAGCTGTATGCTGGCTCCCTCGGCCAATAAAGCGAGATGAGTGCCGCAACCCCAGAGTCGGTCACGACTGGACCTAATGGTCAGGGGTCCCTTTACCTTTACGCCTACATTGAAAGACTCTAACCATGGGCACACCCACACTGCTGCTTTCCCCTGGGAAAACCCGCTGTTTGCCACCAAGTTGTAGCAAACATCCATCAAGTTTCCTCTGGATTGGCATTTGCGAGTTATAGACTGAACCACTCAAGGAAAGAGAAAACAGCAAGTGTTTTAAATGGGGCAAGAACTGAAACAGCCTCCAGATGAAAAGGAGCCGATTGTAGAAGGTTGCAGAATGGCTTTTTAAGTTGACCAATATTGTATTTATAGAGTAAAGGACGGCAACATATTTAAGGAGATGTCAGCATTTATTAAGTTTTGGCAAAGAGGTACAGGGCAGAGCAAATAATTCTGACAACCCAGTACCTAAACGTTTCCTGTCACCTGTGCTTTTTCATTCCAGCATTCTATATAAAAAAGTAAAAGTAAAAAAGAATTCTTAAAATACTTACGCAAATTTGGATAAACTTTTACTCTACTTTTTTTAAAAAGTCTGTAATTTAAAAAAAAAATATTTTCCAGAATGTAAAAATTTCCAAGGTACGTTAACAAGGCATCCTAAACAGATCTCAATTGAAAACCAAGGTGATCTCCTGTATCCCTGTATTTACCATGTTAAAATTACAAAGCACCACTTTTCTTATCAATTTTCACTGTCTTTCTTGGTTTCAGCTTAGCTTGGATAAATTGACTGCACTCAACCATTAACTACTGGCTTTATCTTGCAATAACTGCTTTCATTTGGGTACAAATATCCAAATGCAAAATACCTGTACACACACCTCCTATCGATTTTGTACCTACACACATACACACTTTCAATTCCCATTTTTCACAGCAATATGTCCACAAGCTGGATCTCCATTCTTGTCTGATCACCACTCTGTGTATTTCTGAGAGGCTGCAGTTTAAAAGAGATGTACCACTCGCAGTTGATATGAGTGGTACAAATGTTGTACTTTGGAATCTGTATCCAAATGAGAGGAAATATAGCCAGGAGAGACAAAGATGTTGCTAAAACATACTACAAGCTATATCTATGAAGTAGTTTTAAATGGTGTATGCATTTGGGTCTCCCACATTCTGTAAGCCTAGGCTCCAGTCTCCATTCAGAATATATAGTAACCTGATAAGGGAACTAAGGCAAGTCAAAAGCAGCTGTTGTATTAACCGCGTTGAAGCTCAGTATTGTGTGTTACAGCCAGAGAGAGTTATGTTGACACTACTTTCACTGTTGGAAGGGCCAAAGACCCAAGTCCAACAGAAGAACAGATATAATTTAACACAGGCGGAGCACAGTGTTCATGTCCCCAACTCGGAAGAAAGGAAATATTTTTGACACAAATTTGACACTAAAGAGAACAAGGCGCTTGTTTTCTTTTGCATCAAAAAACCCCACCGTTCCTCCTTCATAGTCCAAACGGATTTGAATCTTTTGGGGGTGTTTACTTGGGTTCAGAATGGTCGGGGGCGACGTTAAGGTTTTGTACTGACCGTTGTTAAAACCCACAGCCATGATTCCCTCCTCAGGGACGATATTCAGCTGTCCTTTCCTCTTCACAGATTCTTTGGCTACACCCACAGCCCAGAAAGTTCCCTTGCTCACATCCACTGTCCAGTGATGCTTCCCTGAGGTGAATCCTTGACAGCCAAGCACGCAGCGGGTGGGGTCAAATCGTTGGGTGCTGTAGGGAAGCTCCTGGCGGACAGATCCCCATGCGACAGCTTTCTGACCATCAAACACAACAAATCGAGGGTGAGCTGTCATGGGGTCCAGTGTCACGTTCTCTGTAATAAATAATAATAATAATAATAATAATAATAATAATAATAATAATTTATTCTTTATACCACACCCATCTGGCTGGGCTTCCCCAGCCACTCTGGGTGGCTTCCAAAAAAAATTTAAATACTGTAATACATCAAACATTAAAAGCTTCCCTAAACAGGGCTGCCTTCAGATGTCTTCTAAAAGTCTGGTAGTTGTTGTTCTCTTTGACATCTGATGGGAGGGCGTTCCACAGGGGAGGCACCACTACCGAGAAGGCCCTCTGCCTGGTTCCCTGTAACTTGGCTTCTCGCAGCGAGGGAACCGCCAGAAGGCCCTCGGTGCTGGACCTCAGCGTCCGGGTAGAACGATGGGGGTGGAGATGCTCCTTTAGATGCAAGAGATCAAATGCAACTGTCAGGCATGGAGCCAAGCTCCATGAACCTTTCCCAAAGACCACTGTATAAAACAAGTAACTGTTCATCTGCTGCAGATGGTTGTTTCTGAAGGCGGCCTATTTATTGAGCATTCCTCCTGATCTGAGACTCGCATCAGTCTCAGCCAGCATGGCTGGGAACAAGGAGAGCTGTGGTCCAACAATATATAGAAAACCACAGGTTGCCTCTTTTCCTTTTTTAAATACAAAAAGGCATGAATCCATCTTTACCGTGAGACATCCAGAATCTGTGGGGACTTACCATTTATCCACTTTTGTTCATCCAAAGTCTCTAGAGGAAGAAAAGGAGGATAAGCATATGCAAACTTCTGTGATTCGTTAATGTGTTATATTTAGCAACAAATGAACTTCGTATATTAATACACCATTAATTCACATGCACCATTCTAAAGCCTTAGGAGTATTATCACTTTGGAAATCTACAGCTACCCAACTGCGCTTCTAATTTCTCTCTCCTTTGTAGGCATCAAGCCTTGAAGCACACATTTACAGCAATGATAGTATTATTATTATTATTATTATTATTATTATTAGCAGATAGCAAGTAAACTATCAAGCTCACAATATTGTAGCCCTATGGATCCAGGCCATCATGCATTAAGATCCTTGAAATCAAAGGGACAAGTTAGTCATCACAATCTAATCCCAAAAATTTCAACCACTAAAGAATGACTATGTTATTCTGAATCCAGCGCCCGTATTTTAATGGTGGGTATTGTACAAAGGCGAAATGTGATTGGGACAAGTGTTCACTGATCGCCTGGAAAAAGAGCTAAATAAGAACAACAGTAAAATTTCCACCTCAACAATCAGCTTCAGAAACCCATTTAGTACCTCTGAATTTCCTCAGTTTGCCCTGCAGTGAAGCACTCTCTTTGGAGAATTCCTGAAGCATTGTACTGAGCTCCGAAGAATCAGGTGGAGTAGGAAACTGAAATTTGCCCCTCTTGCACCTAGAGGTTTAACAAACAGGAAACCGCATGAAAAGAAATCTTTATTCACTTGCAGCTTCTCAGAACATCAGGCGCAGAATGCATCTACATAGTGTAAACAGCTGGCCAAGCTGACGGAAGGTGAACTACAACCTTGGCCAATGGCTTTGCAACTTAGGGGCTGGGGTTAGGGGTGTGCTAGGGGCACATGCTAGTGAAAATTCTACTCTAGGTAGAAGGGGAAGGATGCAAGAAGCATCCCGGTGGATCAGACCAACGGCCTATGTAGTCCAAGCCCAAAGATGGAAAGTGAGCGAGATCCCTAGTTAGGAAGGTTGGCAAATTAAGATGATAGAATTTGTGGAAGCAGCAGGTTTAACTTATAGAATAAGAGAGCAAGAAGAATCTTTATTCAAAGAGGAGTGGAATCCCCCCACCCGAATATTTAGAAAATAACTGTACAATTGAAAACACTGGTAGTATCTAGATAAATTCAACAGCACGGTAAATATCTGGAGGATACAAAATGGAGAAATGATTAGATTGGTTACAGTGAAATATGCAGGAACGACAGGTAAGTAAAATGAACCATGAAAAGCGAAGGAGGTTAAGCCCATTGTTTCATGGCATGATGTAAAATGTTTATTTTCAGATGTACAAACTGGAAAAAATAAATAAAAAATGTTGTATATATAAAAAAGGCAGCATTCCCTCCTAAGCAGATGATTTGGAGAAGGCTGCCACCGGGACCATGAGAACAATCATGCTCTCCCACTCAGACATACTGCTTTTGACCCTGGCATGCATGCAGAACATTACTAGAATTGCCTTTTGTGAAGGGTGGAGAAATGGCAGCAGGAAGAACGGCCTCATACCTGTTGAAGATACTTCCAATATCCTAGCGAGGAAAAGAGGAGACAAGAAAGAGAGGTTAGGTCATCCAGTCCAACACCCGTCATATTTGGAATTAATTTCTACAGGGGTTCATCTTATATCCTGCCTTCCTTACATCCTAAAACTCAAAACGGCATTCGTAGGTTTCCCTGGTGGCCCCTAATCCAGGCACTGACCAGGCCCAGACATGCCCAGCCACCAAAAGGTTGCTGCATCAAGTACCTAGCATCTTCCCAGCTCATTTTGCTTTCAACCCTCAAAGCATTCGTTTCAGTTTGGTGGCATTAGCAAACCAATTCATTCAGTCTCTTTGTGGAGGCATAGCACAATACCTACTGCCTTGCGGGATATCTTTGGGAGAAGAGAAACCCAAGGAGTAAACCAGGGGTCAGCAAGGTTTACCTCGCCTGGGCTGGTTCACTCCAGCGGAGATCCCTCCCTTGGCCAGATTGCACTCGCACGTAAGCCCACGATTTCTCCACAGACGCAATTTCCGGCACCGTGGAAGTGAGTCCCCCTGCTGTGCCAGTTTAGCGCAGGGCGCAGGGACTCGCCGAGCGGGTGGCTCGGTTTGGGGGTGGCTCATGGGCCGGTTAAACAACCCCCATAGGCCGCTTGTGGCCCATGGGCCTTAGGTTGCCTACCCCTGGAGTAAAACCTACACAAAGTGGAGTGGAGTCCCTAAGGCACCTTGTACGCCTCCTTCTGGCAACTCCTGCAGCCAAGCAGGTGCCAAACGTATTGCTCTGCTTTCCTTTCAACCGCATCAGTGAGGCCGAGACTGGGGGAATCTTGTCGTCTGGGCAGCCCAGGACCTTCATACACACTGCCAGGTTTGACTTCACCCCCAGAGCCAGTGTGGTGTAGTGGTTAAGAGCAGTGGACTCGTAATCTGGTGAACCGGGTTCGATTCCCCGCTCCTCCACATGCAGCTGCTGGGTGACCTTGGGCCAGTCACACTTCTCTGAAGTCTCTCAGCCTCACTCACCTCACAGAGTGTTTGTTGTGAGGGAGGAAGGGAAAGGAGATTGTTAGCCGCTTTGAGATTCCTTCGGGTAGTGACAAAGCGGGATATCAAGTCCAAACTCCTCCTCCTCCTCAGAGACGCACTCCGTTGTCTCTTGAGACAGATGGATGCCAACAAACAACACAGCACTGGCTAAGATCTTGCTCTGCTGAGGGGGAAGAAGGCCCTGCTTTGGACACACAACACCAGCAGAAACTCAGGTCGTCTTTTCCCCCAGGTTCAAAATACTGGGCTTCCAGAGATCGGGCAAGGTGTTAACCCTGCAGCAATGCACCACTGCAGGAATGTGGTGAGAGGGGTGAGAAGGCCAAATGAAGAGGAGGATGCAACCAAATGGGAAATAACTAGGAACAAGAGAGCCAGTGTGGTGTAGTGGTTAAGAGCGATAGACTCGTAATCTGGTGAACTGGGTTTGCGTCTTCGCTCCTCCACATGCAGCTGCTGGGTGACCTTGGGCCAGTCACACTTCTCTGAAGTCTCTCAGCCCCACTCACCTCACAGAGTGTTTGTTGTGGGGGAGGAAGGGAAAGGAGAATGTGAGCCGCTTTGAGACTCCTCTGGGTAGTGATAAAGCGGGATATCAAGTCCAAACTCTTCTTCCAAACAAAGGAAAGCAGCCCTGTGCCCATCAGGCCATTGGTCCATCTAGCTCAATATGGTCTACTCTGACTGGCAGCAGCTCTCCAAGATTTCAGGCAAAGCCTCCCCTCCAGCACAGTCCTACCTGGAGATGACGGGGGCTGAAGCCAAGACTTTCTTCTGCGTGTGTGATCACTGTGCTATGGCTCTTATATAATGGCATTTAGTAATAATAATAATAAATTTCATTTATACCCCGCCCTCCCCATTCAAGGCTGGGCTCAGGGCGGCTAACAACCAATAATAAAAACAAGTTGAATCAATACAACTTAAAAACAAGATTAAAATACAACATTCAAACATTAAAATGCAGCCTCATCACAGGAGGAAAAAAGAAAGAGGCGGAGGGAATCAAACTGACTCCAAGCCAAAGGCCAGGCAGAACAACTCTGTCTTACAGGCCCTGCGGAAAGAAATCAGATCCCGCAGGGCCCTGGTCTCATGAGATAGAGCGTTCCACCAGGCCGGAGCCAGTGTTGAAAAGGCCCTGGCTCTGGTTGAAGATAATCTGACTTCCTTAGGGCCCGGGGCCTCTAGGGTGTTGCTATTTATGGACCTTAAGGTCCTCCGTGGGGCATACTGGGAGAGGCGGTCCCGTAGGTACGAGGGTCCTAGGCCGTGAAGGGCTTTAAAGGTCAAAACCAGCACCTTAAATCTGACCCTGTACGCCACCGGGAGCCAGTACAGCTGGAAAAGCACTGAGTGAATATGCTCCCATGGCAGAGACCCTGTGAGGAGCCTCGCTGCAGCATTCTGCACCCGCTGAGTTTCTGGGACAGCTTCAAGGGCAGCCCTGCGTAGAGCAAATTACAGTAGTTTATTATTTGCGTTACCTGCATCAGCCCACCTGGTGGCTCCTGACCCTTCTGCTCCAGCTCGCCAATTAGGGTGTTGATATGGGAAATCTCCTCAGAAAATTTAGTTGCATGCTCTTCCTTCTTCTTCTCAATCTCTATCTCCAGCTTCTGCAGCCGGGTTAAGAGGAGCTGCTCTTCTTTCTCTAGAAACTGGTGGAGCTGCTGACATTCCAACACAAGCTTCTCCCTCTCGGCTTCAGTTTCTGCCTGATTGGGACAGGTGCAAACAGTGGGAGGAGGGGGAACACTGGTTTATTTATTTGTAATATTTTTTACCCACCCATAGGAAAGCACATTGACACATGAAACACCATTTCGTGTGTTCCAATGGTAAAGGTAAAGGGACCCCTGACCATTAGGTCCAGTCGTGTCCGACTCTGGGGTTGTGGCGCTCATCTCACTTTATTGGCCGAGGGAGCTATTCCCCAGGCTGCTTCCATTGCATATAATGCAAAATGGTGTTGCACCGAGTTGTTGTAGATGTGTGTTGCCATGTCTTCTTCTGCAGAAAGAGAAGCTGACCTTGGACTGGTGTTGTGAAACACCAGCTGAAATTGAAACTCAGCAACAGATTATAATTAGATGCTCTTGTAAAGTTGCTACTTTCAGAATCCAGCTGCCAAGGGCTAGTTCACAGGTGCATGAAGCAAGGTCATAACACTTTGGGGGACAATAGGTATCAACTTAATGCACCAGGTGGAAAGGTTTGTTTTTATAAAACACAGAACCACTTTGGAACATGGTCGCTTCAGCGACCCCAAGTAATGGAGCGTGTTACTTCCGGGTTTCACCGCGCGCACATGCACAGACGCTGAAAATGACGTCACGCACATGCGCAGAAGCGGTGAATTGCGACCCGCAGACGCGGGTTGCGTTCGCTTCAGATTCCATTCGCATCCAGAGGTACCACTGGATTCTTAAGAATCTAGATTCTTAAGAATCTAGACTTTGTAACAAGAAAAGTTTTAAGTACTATTATTGCTCACCTTAGGTTATCTATATGTCTTGTGAGAGTATATATATGCATGTATTATTAAAAGGAGCATTAATCATAGTAATAATAATAATAATAATGGTATTATTTGTACCCCACCCATCTGGCTGGGTTTCCTCAGCCACTCTGGGCGGCTTCCAGCACATACAAAAACATAAAATGTCAAACATTAAAACATTAATAAAAATAGATACTCAAAAGATTTGCTCCTGTATACAAATTGATTCATTGCTGTTATATAAAATCTGAACTGAACCCACATCAGTTCCAGGTGTACACTTTACTGAAACAGATCAAACAGAAGCCCAGGACTATCAGTTTATCACCTGTAGCTACATGGATAACACATGCAGAGCTGACATTCCCAACACAGAAATGTAGAAACGCCATATACAAATTAAAAACCAAGTGAAGATGTAATGGTGTTGCTAATGGTGAAGATGTAATCTGCTTGCACTTACCAGCAGATCCTGGCTTGGCTTCTCTGCATCTAATTTAAACGATAAAATCTTGTCTCGCTCTTCTTTCAGAGTTTGCAAGCAGTGATTTATTTTCTCCTAAGACAGACACGAATAAAACAGTTTTTGAGCCATTCACCATATCCTCCTCAAATAAGCAGCTACACATGCAAGAGAGAATTATTTAAGCGCAGCGCTGTAACAACATCTAAATCCCATCAGATTGCAAATTTGCATCTGTGCTGTATAACTAATCTAAAACTGCTCCTCTGGCATATTTCACACACAATCTTCAAATAAGACCGATTTTCTTCCAGCCTCCACCCACTCGCTTAGATACTCAGATGCTGTTTGGTTTTCTGTATTTGTAGTGTTCAAGCACCAGACAGGTTTTAAAGTTTCTTAAACCCTTTCTTTTCCTAATGCATTGATTGTGCTTGTTGCTTTGGTGGCAATATTTTGGGAGAGACACCCTGGGATAAGCATCAAGGAATTATGGGGGTTTGCTACTGGACAATTTTTTTATATGTTGAAATAAAGTTTGGCCTATTCGAGTCTAGCCTATACAGTGGACGCTTGGGTTGCGAAGGTGATCCGTGCGGGAGGCACGTTCGCAGCCCGCAGCGCCACATCTGCGCATGTGCGGGTTGTGATTTGGCGCTTCTGCGCATGCGCAAAGCACAATTTAGCTCTTCTGCGCATGCCCGACCGCCAAAACCCGGAAGTAATCCGTTCCAGTACTTCCGGGTTTTGGTGCGTCCATAACTCGAAAAAACGCAACCTGAAGCGTCTGTAACCCACGGTATGACTCTATCAGGAATGGGAAATTCTGTGGACTGCCAGAATAATAGAATTGTAGAGTTGGAAGAGACCCCGAGGATCATCTAGTCAAATCTCCTGCAATGCAGGAATACGCAGCTGTCCCATATTGTCAGGCATAGGCAAACTCTGGCCCTCCAGATGTTTGGGACTACCATTCCCATCATCCCTAGCTAACAGCGATGATGGGAATTGTAGACCCAAACATCTGGAGGGCCGGAGTTTGCCTATGCCTGCATATGGGGATCAAACCTGAGACCTTGGTGTAATCAGCACTGTGCTCTAACCAACTGTAGCTCCCTTAGAATCATAGAATTGGACGGGACCTCAAGGGTCATCCAGTCCAACCCCTTGCAATGCAGGAATCTCAGCTAAGGCACCCATGACAGATGGCCATCCAACCTCTGCTTGAAAACCACCTTCATCCCTGGCCACTGGATGTGCCAGCTGCAGATGATGGGAGTTGCAGTTCAAGCACACCTGGAAAGTCACAGGGTCCTGTCCCCCCAATCCCAGGCCTATAGGTCTTTAATGACAGCCTCTCTGTGAAATTAGGCAAAAATGAAGAAGCTGCAGCAAGAAAGTGACAATTTGGGAGGGGCTTGTTCAGGGAGTTGCAAAGCTTGATCCCCTTGATTTAATACAGGCATGGCCAAAGTTAGCCCTCTAGCTGTTTTGGGACTACAACTCCCATCATCCCTAGCTAACAGGACCAGTGGTCAGGGATGATGGGAATTGTAATCCCAAAACAGCTGGAGGGCCAAGTTTGGCCACGCCTAATTTAACACAACTTTGGGTCCCCAGCCATTGCTGGACTACAATTTCCATCACCCCCAGCTAACAGGACCAATGGTCAAGGATGATGGGAGTTGTAGTCCAACAACGGTTGGGGACCCGAGTTTGACTGTTTAACATTAGCCGTTTGCAGGAGCGCTATCTTATTGAAGTACGTCACACCTTCCAAAGAGACAGGCAGCAGGTGACCCCAAATTTCCCAAAGATCTTATAGCTTAAAATAGACAGCGAGGAAACAACAGACCAGGATTGATGGAGAAGGGTAAGAAGGCCTCTGTTCTCTGAAGACAGAGGATCCAGACAG
The DNA here is from genome assembly GCF_964106645.2 of Podarcis pityusensis. Taxonomy (NCBI): domain Eukaryota; kingdom Metazoa; phylum Chordata; class Lepidosauria; order Squamata; family Lacertidae; genus Podarcis; species Podarcis pityusensis. The sequence goes on from NC_138029.1 coordinate 109,236,394, forward strand.
CAGGTTAAGGGGGAAGATCCCTGCAGAGACCCTGGAGAGCTACTGTCAGATGGGGCAGGTAATATAGGGCTAGACAGACTAACCTGGCAATAAGTTGTTTCATATGTACCAATACATGAATCCTGGTTGCTTTCCAGTTCTTCTAAGATGTCCCCACCCCCAAGAACCCCCACTGATTTGGAGTTTGTTCCCGATGAAAGAAGAATGGAGGATGAAGTTGATGGACTACGCAGAATTAGATAAATTAACAGGAAGGATTCGAAACCTGCGGGATCAGAGATTCTTAGAGGACGGGAGTAAATATATGAACTATCTGAAAAGTAATTCTGATGAACACATTACGCTAGTAGGACTGCAAGAAGTTTTTTTAAGGTGGATTATTTGAAATATTACAAGAAGGACTACGAAGAGAAATATTAGTTAACAATTAAATGCAATATAGAAATTAAGAAACGCAGAATAAGTGATAAAGAACGGAAAAATCATCAGAGGTGTTGACAAAAGTCTAAAATATTGTATAAGATGAGAAGATCTGTTGTATGACTGTTGGAACTGATAGTTAAAAAATCAATAAAAATGTATTAAAAATAAGATTTGGAGTTTGTTCCATTGTTTCTTTTTTTTAAAAAATAAGATTTTATTAAAGCTGTTTCCTAATACAATAAGGTAAAACAAACTACTGTACAGCAAAACAGAAACTGAAAGTAGAATCCTCTTCCTGTTTGGCAGTGGAACAGACTCCCGCGAGAAGTGGTAGACTCTCCTTCCTTGGAGGTTTTTAAGCAGAGGTTGGGTGGCCATCTGTCATGAATGCTTCAGCTGAGATCCCTGCGTTGCAGAGGGTTGGACTAGATGACCCTTGGAGTCCCTTCCAACTTCAAAATTGCATGATGCTATGAAAACTAGCTCTTTCCCCTTGTCTCACACAGAAAGTGCCGGACCCCCCAGCTCTCACCTGGAGAGGTCTTCCCTTCCCTGCCCCTTCGTGTGTATGCAATCCTTAGACCCCCAATAACGGCTTCCCTTCCCTTCCTGTGCTCTCATTTCAACAAGCTCGGCTGTTAACTGACCCTCCCCTTGAGAATCAAACATCATTGTTTTTAGCAATTACGAAAAACGTGATTGAAAATCTCTCCCCCCCCCCAAAAAAATACGAGCCCCTCTCAGCCACTCACGTTACCTGGTAAACCTGAGCGGCCTCCTCTATAGGAATCACGCTGTGATATTTATGCAGCTTGGACCGGTCACAAACCACGCAGATGGACGTTTGATCGTATTCACAGAAGAGCTTCAGCGGCTCCTGGTGTTTCTTACAGAGTGTCTGTTCTCCTGACTCCTTGGCTCGCCGCTTGCTGAACTGCATGGCCAGCTCAACGATATTCCACAGGTGCCTGTTTGGCCGCAGGTTCTGCCAAGGGAAGGGTTTTCTGCATTGCGGACAGGAGAACACGTTGGCAATGGAGCCTTCACAGCACTGGGCAATGCAGTCCCGGCAGAAGTTGTGGCCGCAGTCGATGACCATCATAGGGTTCTGGTAATAATCCAGGCAGATGGAACAAGTGGCTTCATCCTGGAGGCTTTTCTCTGGGTTCGGCGCAGCCATTGGCGTCTACTAGCTGCAACGCAGAGGAACAAAGTTTAGTTTTGCTTACAGAGAGGGGTGTGTCTCCTTTTTGCAATCAGGAAGTGGTTGCCTCACGGGGAACTAGATTGCAAGGGAGGGAGTGATGGAGTGTTTGAAGGTGGTTTTAACTATTAGAGGGACAAACATATGTTCTGAATAGTTTCCCCGAAACAATATTTGTTTGGGGAAGCCTATCCTGACATGCAGAATGTTGACATGTGCTTTAATCTGGTTTTTTACTTACTGTTGATTTAATTTTTAAAAAAATGCTTTAAATAATTGCTTTCACATATTTTTACTGCTTATTTCATTACGTTATTCTTTTTGTAAGCTGCTTCCAAGTTTTATTACAGTAAATTATTGTAAAATTAATGCAGAATCTCACTGCATTCAACAGGTTGGCTATACTGATGAAGGACACACTATTAAAGATTTATTCAAGCAACCTGATCCTATTAAGTGTGTACAGGGTTGCAGCCCAATGTCCCCTATCATACTGTATGCTGTTTAAGGATGAAGGACGGGTGTTTATGCAAGGGGGGGGGGAAGTTTCTACAGAGTTCATACAACATCGGCATAAAAACATACACCAAATTGTTATGCAACATCAGCATAGAAATGTTGAACCACTTCCCTTTAATCCAAATTTAACTTTTATGGAGGAAATCTGATGTTGCTTAAAACATTGCTGCCAATAACCCAGGTGCAATATCTGAATATTCTCATTTGCAATGCAAAGTTGCATACGAAAGTACCTGAAGTCATTAGTACTAAAGCCATCTACACATGGTTAAAGGCAGATTATAAATGTGTCAGAACTGCCTCTAAGGCCTCCTCCACACTGAGCAGTTTTCCTCTTGCCCTGCTCCTTTCCCAGGGAACTGCCCACCAGCAAGCTCGAATTACCATTTGAGCACTAAAGAATAATTTTCCTGGGCATTTTTTTTTTTGGGGGGGGGGGGGTTAGAAGAGGATGGATGACTCCTAAATCTCCTGGCAGGGATGCTTTCATAAAGTGGGATAAAGTTGGTTCCTTTTCCTCATTTGTTCCAAACTACTGGGCTGATGAAGTTATTGCCAAGGGCTGAGCCTGCCTTAATTACTTTGACTCTGTCTTGCAAAAGCAGCATTTACACAAAGCAAAAACTTAAAAAATGCCAAAAGCCTCTGATATACCAATCAGATAACATTATTATTCATTCGGTTTATTTGTGGTCCAATACAATAAGTTTCTAGGTGTACACCCCGTGCATTTAAAGCACACATAGTGCCTATTTATTTCCCTCAAAAAAAATGGTGGGAAATGTAGTTAAAGAAATTGTAGCTCTGTGAGGGGTAAACTACAGTTCCCATGATTCTATTTTTTTGGGGGGGGGGATATACTTTAAATGCATGGTGCATTTGCAGTCTATAGTTTTTCTACAGAGATATTGCTTCAGTGGAGTAAAAAACCACACAATGTGTATCCCTAAGGAAAGCCTCTCTCTCCCCGCACCACAGTTAACTGTTTTATTAATTTTTAGTACTTTTTGACCCCACCTTCCTCCAAGGGGCACAAGGTGACAAAACATGCTTCCTTCCTCCATCCCTCCCTCCATTTTAACTTCACAACAGTCCTGCGAGGTAAGTGAGGCTGAAAGACTGTGATGGCTCCAAACCGTGACCAGCCAGGTGCCTGTGGGAAGCTCGAAAGCTGGACCTGAATCTTCAAACACGGTTTTCTTCAAACTTTTCTCCATGGTATTAACAATTTTAAATGCCCATTATTTCATGACACCTCTTTTCCGAACCTTTCCCCCCGCGCTCTAACCACTATGCCACACTGCCACCGCGCTGTTTAAATTGGAAAAGCAAAACCTCTTAAGCAGACCACGCTTCGGACCTCCCGGGGTTTCTCCCCTGGCTTTTCAGCTGCCCCATCTCCACCCACGTCGCCTGCAGCTCTCTCTCTCCACCCGCCCACCTACCTTGCTCTGCTCCCCTCTAGCTCTCGCCTGCTAAAATGCAGCGTCCGACCCCCGGGAATCATCAGCCAACCTGCAAGGCAAAAGCCCGGCCCGGCCTAAGGAGAGAGCCCAGCAGCGGCCTAACTCCGCCCCGCACAGCGCTCCCAATGGGAGATCTCTGCCGGCTGCGTCCGCTCTCCTATAAGGCACCCATCTGGATTATAACAAACCAACAGAAAAAGGGAGCGCGGCCTTTAAAAAACTGGAAATAAGGAAATGAGTTGGGTTTGCTGCCACTAGGCAGCTCCCAGAGGTCTCTTCCAACTACCCCCAGGTGGTTTCCTTAAGGGAGAAGAAAGCAAACAGCTGTTTTCTGATTATTATTTTTAAATCGGTGTTGCTTGCAGCAATTTTATGCCCACTGCCTTGCAAGGTTCTCCTGAAATAATTTAAATAAATAAATGTGTGTAAGAGGCATGGAGGGGGATGTTCAGGTGCATTTTACCCCACCCTGGATATACAATGCTGGCAAATACTGGACTATTCTTTTCCTGCCTGCCTGGAAACACTTAAAGGCGCAGGAGCTTGGGAAGGGTGCGGAATGAATTGTAGTGCCGTGGGGGCTCTGGGTATTTAGCAAAAAAAGAAAAAGACCATGCCAGAGTTCAGAAGGGGGAGCTTCACAATTGCAGCGGGTCTGGTTTCCCGCAGGTCCTAGTGCGACACTAACCACTATACCACACTGCTTCTCAATCTTCTTCTCAAGGAAATGGAGGCATCCTCTTGATTTTGTTAAAGCCAAACAACCACTGCATTTCGGATTTGCACCACAATCCCAAAACACAGTTGCAGAGAGAAGACTCGCACGAACCGGATGCTTAGAAACAGCTTGCAGGTCTGTTCTCTGCAGAAACTTGCACACCCATTCAACATGCTGGCTCCAGAGTGCATCTAGAAACCCTTTTCAAGGTTAGCACACGTGCTTGTTTCTAAAATTTATTTAAGTGTGTATATATATATGGATTATGGCGATTATAAAATTGTAAAACTCAGTAAAACTTTAAAAAAATAAAAGTGTTTACCATCATGAAAGAATGGCCAGGCTGCCCAGGTAATGCAATCAGTGACCATTATCAGGTATCCTGGGAGACAGGATTTCTGCTGTAGATGGCCTCCTTCTGTAATGTATATATGATGTTTTGGGGTGGTGATCTTGGGCTACAGGGTGGACATTATTGTTCAGGGTTCTCCCTGTTGGGAGGGACCCTGTTGCAACAGTTCCTTGAATAAAGATCAGGTTTACTAGCCGCTTTGCTTCTCAAAATACTCTTGTTATTTTTCTCCTGCCAATAGGAAACCCTCTATATGGGCTCCTGAAATACCCCAGAAAGGAAAGAGCAGTTTTTCTTATAGCAATACTAGCAAACACAAAGTTTGAAAGGCCTGGGAGAAGGGGAATGTGTTTGCCTTAAAGATGCACAACGAAGCTGCTAGGCAACCCTTGCATTTTCTTTCCTTCACCACCACCACAATGGGGGCTAGATGTTTAAAACAGAAAGAGTTTGGGCTGCATCTTGCAAGAGAGGAGTATTAAATGAAGCCTGGCCAGCAGCTGTGACCCAATAAAGCGATTTCATACTTTTGAGTTAATTAGTAATCTGCTAACTAGGGTCAAGAGTAGCAAGAGGCTATCCACCATTTCCCGCGTCACTGCCTCAACATAGAGGTACTCCTTCCTCTTCTCCCAGGCTTTCTGCCTGGGAAGAAACGAAACGCCCGATTGCAGGAACACGAAAACGAAACTGAGCTTGCCTATTCTCCTCCAGCTCTCGGAAAACACCGGCTGCTGCTTCTTGGGCGATCATGGCTACCGCAGATCCAGCAAAACACCTTCAGGACGAAGTCACTTGTTCCATTTGTCTGGATTACTTCAAGGATCCAGTTATGATCACGGAGTGCCAGCACGACTTTTGCCGAGCCTGCATCACAAAGTATTGGAAAAGATCAGGAGCTACCATTTGCTGCCCGGATTGCAGAAGAGCAGCTTCCTGGCAAAGCCTGAAACCCAACCGGCGCCTGGCGAACATGGTGGAAGCGGCTAAGCAGCTCCGTCTGCAGCTGGAGCAAAGTCCAGGAAGGGAGAAAATGTGCAGGGAGCACAAGAAGCCTCTGAGTCTGTTCTGCACAACAGAAAATACCCTTATTTGCATGTTCTGCGAGAGATCCAAGGCTCACAGAAACCACCGTGTTATTTCCCCAGAAAGAGCTGCTGCAGATTACAAGGTAATGACGGTGCATTTTAGCAAAGACTGCAATTGCAGGTGTAAGCCCGGTGCAGTTGTGATATCTCTAATCTAACCACGATATAGAACAGGGACAGGGAACTTGTGGTCCTCCAGGTGTTTTGAGCCCAGCTCCCATGAAACCCAGGCAAGGGTGATGGGAGTTGTAGCGTAGCAGCACCTTGAGGGTCACAGGTGAGTAGCCTCCCCAGATATAGAAGGTGAACACCTCACTTGGTATATTTCTCCTCCCCTTTTCAGAGCTGGTGTTTTAAATCTACAATCAGGGTTAGTTTCAAACCACACTGTGCCAATTCTGTTTGATGCGTGATAGTGGTTCACAGAGCTCTCTGCAAAGGTTGATATTTGATACTTCCAGAGACCCACCCTTCGCCCTCAATAATGGGCAGCCTCACCACACCATTTTGTGGGCCAGCCTCTTTCAAGTGTGGCAGCCATTTTGTGACGGGTTTACAGGAATTTCCCCTCAAAATTCCAAGGTGTCCATTGGCCCCCAAAGGTTGGCAATTCCTGTCTTAAGCAGCCACAGCTGTTTCTGTCTCGGGGTCTTCCTTGCGCATAACATTTATAGTGAAATGGTTGCCTTTTTGTTTTTTGGATTTTTTTCACAGGTTGCCACATGAAGTGCTATTTTTTTTTTTAATAATGCAAAAAAAAAAAAAAATTAAAATCCAGATTCTGCAAAAGAGCCTGGGTGGATCCTGTGATAGGAATTTTATGGTCTTAGACATATGGCAATGTTCATAAGTGTACCAGCCAAGCACATACATAGATCAGCACAGGAAGACCAACCTGGAACCATTTTGATTCCCAAACTGTCCCAAACTGACCAAATGTTTTCTCTGCAAGGTCAAAGGAAAATGGAAAAGCCTCCCCATTGTCTTTTCCTTCACAAATCCTGTCTTAAGGGTATGTCTGTGTTTGAATAGGGTGTGAGCCTGTGACTTGGTCCAGGAACTAAGTATTTATCATTACAAAAGACGAGCCAGGCTCTCCAGGAAATCCAATCAAGTAACCTGCCAGACATGAGATAAACGACAGGAGAAATACAACATTCAAAATTTCTGTTTTAGACCGCCTTTTCTGTGATGTAGGTGTGATATATCTGAGGGGTGGTCTTAGGTTACACCCCTTCTGTGATGTAGGTATGATGTTTCTGGGGGTGGTCTTGATCTACAGTGTGGGAATTTCAAAAGTCTTTATAAGGCCTTGCACGCCATTTTTCTGGGTTCCTCCTCTCTCCTGCGTGTGAGGGGAGCACCCTGTTGAAACAGATCAGTAAAGATCAGGCTTACTAGCTGCTTTGCTTCTCAATATTCTCCGGTTGGCCTCTGTTATTCTCTCCTACCAATAGGGAACCTATGTAAGGACTCTATACGGGCTCTTGGATACCCCATAAGGGAAAAGGGCAATTTTTGTTTACAACAGTGGGCGTGTTTTGTTTTGGCCACTTTCCTGGGACCTGTGCCAAGCTGTGCCACTGTAGCAGCTGATGGAAGTTGAGAGCCCAACAACTTCTGGTCAGCTGCAGGCTCCCCCTATCCTATAAACATTTTCAAGTCTGCTGCTTGTTGTAAATAAAACATTCTCAGTCTGCAGAAACTTTAAATCTACCATATCACCCATTGTCTGTCCTTAGGGTGTGCTACTTGGACATCTAAAGGAACTGAAAAAAGAAAGAAGCAAGATTCTGTCGGTTAAATCAAATGGTGAGAAGCCGTGCCAGGACCTATTGGTAAGAACTGGCATAACTCAGGGGTCAGGAAACTTTTTCAGCCGTGGGCTGGTCCAGCGTCTCTCAGACCATGTGGTGGGCTGGACTATATCTTTTTTTGGGGGGTGGAATGAACGAATTCCTATGCCCCACAAATAACCCAGAGATGCATTTGAAATAAAAGCACACATTCTACTCGTAAAAACACCAGGCAGGCCCCACAAATAACCCAGAGATGCATTTGAAATAAAAGGACACATTCTACTCATGTAAAAACACGCTGATTCCCGGACTGTCCATGGGCTGGATTTAGAAGGCGATTGGGGTGGATCCGGCCCCCGGGCCTTAGTTTGTCTATCCATGTGCATAACTCCTCCTTTTAAGGCCTGTCAACAGTGAGCTGATCACCACTGGCAACGTTATCATTTGAGAGCAAGGATCTGTTACATCGGGAGTGTGATTTGATAAGGATCCACATTCTCCTGACCTATGTTATATTTTACATTACTGTAGTATCTAGGAAGGGGAAAGGACTAGATAAGTGCCTTGATATTGTTGTGATTATGAAGTTGGAATATGTTTGAGGCTGCTTTCAAGTCAAGATTTATGGGTGAAACAGATTTTCTGGATCCATTTCACTTTAGGCCTGGGTTTGGCACTGAAACCAACTTTCCCAAATGCCCCCTCATTCTGAAGCATGGAGGGCGACAGAGAAAGGGCTTTTTTGCTGGTGGCCCCCAGTTTGTGGAATAGGTTTGTATGGTGCCTGTGATGATAACGACTTTTTGTACCATGTGATGATAACGACTTTTTTTTTTTACTCTTCACCAGCAGGCCCCAGGTTGGTTTAAAACAATTTAAAATTCATGATTGAAAACAGTTTAAAAAATACAGTCACAGGAGTTGAAATATTTTAATGTTATCCTGTATCCTGTATCCCATTTTAGTTTCTGTTCAGTGAATGGCTGGTGTGTTCATTTAATACCCTCATATGTTTTCTTAACATTTGATGTGAACACCTGAAAGAGACGTTAATCAATTTAATTCCAATTATGTGCAGTGCTTTTTTCCAGGGGCTACGCAGTACCGGCACATCTTTTTGTTGTTGTTAAAAAGTGTGACACTTGCTATAACAATTTCACGGTGAGTACCAGCACCTATTTTTCTAGGAAAAGCCCCCACTGAGTATGATATATATTCCAATGTGATATTATTAGGATCTGGATTGGGCAATCTATTAGAACATCCCATTGTCATTTGTATCTCTCCATTGTAGAAAGAGGCAGAAGCCAAGAGGGGGGAGATTGTGTCTGAATTCCAACAACAGCGGCAGTTTTTAGAGGAACAAGAGCAACGCCAGCTGGCCAGGTTGGAAGACATAAAAAGGGAGATTGAGAAGAGAAGAAATGATTATGCAAACAGATTTGAGGATGAAATATCCTACATCAACGATCTGATTGGTGATATAGAAAAGAAGGGCACTCAATCACCAGATGAATTCTTGGAGGTAGGTCTAGTATTCTGAACCAGAATGTATTCATGACAGAAATATCCTGCATCGGTGACTTGATTGGTGAGATGGCAGGTAAGGGTGGCCAATCGGCAAAAGATTTTTTGGAGCTGGTATTCTAATCCAATATTGATTCATAGCCAGCACAAATTGGTTGGCAGAGGCAGCTGGCCAGCAGCTCACTGCATGTGTGATAAGCAATGGTTTAATAAGAAAAATGGCCACCGATGGTTGATTTTTTTGCAAGTAAGTTGTTCTCATTGAGTATGCATCCCTCATCATTCTCAGAATGAGTTGGAGTTGCAACCACTTTCAAAGTCCCAAGTCTCTTGAAAAACGGCAAAGGGTAGAACGACTATAGCGTTGGATTGAATCCCATGTTTTTTTGAAGCCAAAGAAGCTAGTGGACATGTGACTGTCAAGTTATTTTGTAATTGATTATCACTTTATTCCTACCCTTTATATACAAACATAGAATGCAAATCCAGGTATGTAAAGCAGACTGAAATGAATGAGGTAATTGATGGAATGCTGAACCATGTAAATTCAGCAGTTCTAATCTTTCCCATCAAAGAATCCATACAGGGGAGAAACCATATCCTTGCTTAGAATGTGGAAACAGCTTCACTCATAAGAGAAGTCTCACTTCACATGAAAGAACTCATAGTAGGGAGGAATAATAATAATAATAATAAATTTTATTTATATCCCGCCCTCCCCAGCCGAAGCCGGGCTCAGGGCGGCTAACAACAATAAAACAGTACAAAAACCATTTTAAATCCTTAGAATGTGGAAAGAGCTTCAGTTCCAAGATGAGTCTCACTTTCCATCAAAAAAATTAGTACAGGGGAGAAACCGTATCACTAGTTGGAATGTAGAAAAAGCTTCATTCTGAGCCCCGATCTCACTTCCAATCTAAGAATTCATCCATGGGAGAAGCCACAACAGTGCTGAGAATGTGGGAAGAAGTTCAGTGAGAGAGCCAATCTCACAGTCCATCAAAGAAGTCATACAGGGGATAAGTATATGTTGGAAGAAAGATGGTATTAGAAAACAATCAAACCTAAAGAAATTCTCATGCACATGTGAGAAAAATGAATATTCTCTGTTAGTAGAGTTAAATAATTTTTCATATTATATAGATTTTGCTTTAGTTGTTTCATGCGTTTATGAGAGAACTCATAGTAGCCTGCATATCAGGCAATACGCAGACTCTGAATCCCGGTGGAGTGTTAGTTTGGAGAACCAGCCACCCCTCTCCCTTTCTGTGGTCACATCCATACAATGCATTTGAAAGCGCATGACTCTATCTAAATAGTCCTAGGAACTGTAGCAGAGTTACAGTCTCAAGCACCATAAACTAGCTTACAACAACAACAAATCTTTATTACGGTCGTAGGCCAGCATAAGGAGGGCGGATACAATTGTTCAAAACCTTTAAAAAACCCCAAAACTAAAATGAGTTAAAGCAGAAAATATATTTTAAAAGTCTATAAGAATCCAAAAGAAGCTAAGAAAATCTAAAAGAAGGGTTAGGAACATTAGACAAGAGTGAAAGAGTGTGAGACTATACCTATCAGTCTACAGAGCACTCTTAATAAGAGTGCCCATTATATCTAGTTTGTGGCACAGGTCATCCAACAAATTTTGAGCGCTGCCGTGCAGAATCTGGCAACGTATGTTGTAGCAGGGTTGGTACCTGAAAGTAGGGAGGTATAGAATTGTCCTGTGTGCCCTGGGTACTTATGCAGCGTTGGTAAGATGAGGCTAGTATGAATGTCTATAATAAAGACACTGGAGAAGCACATGCTCTGTTGTTTCTGTTTGTCCACAGTCACAGGGCACTGCCTCTCCAGATAAGCAATCTTCCTGTATCCGCCTTCAAGGACAGCTGAGGGGAGGCCATGACATCAGCCAAAGGCCCTCCGGTGCTTAGGGACTTTTAAGTTTAGCTAGATATGCCATAGGGGAGAAACTAGCTTACAGTTTCTAGGATTCTTTGGTTGAAGCCTTGTGCTTTAATGTATAGTGTGCTTGTGACCACAGTTCTCCATTGTGAAGTTACGTAGGGTAAGTTTACAATTGGAGAGCCAAGTACGCTGGTGAAATTGACCCAGCTTTCTCTTGACACTAGGAAAGGGAGGTGGGCAGAGACAATTAAGGAAATGGCCTTGCAGTGGATCCTTCCTCGCAGTTGTGCAAAATTAGCAGGAAGCAGGCAAGGAAGCCTCACCCTTTCGTGAGTGGCCAAAGAGACACTTCTGTGCAAGGGGAAGAGACTAGGTAGGATGTGAAAGATGCCATTGTCAAATGTATAGACCCGTAAGAAACAAAAGGATATCTGGAGGACTAAAACAGCTTCATGGAAGACATCTGTTAGAAGGTGACAAGAGAACCATAACAGGAGTAGGATGAAGTACAATTGTAAATCCACCTTCCTACACGACAATCACAGGGTTTAAGAAATCTGATAACAAGAACATTTTTGTCTTTCACACAGGCACAGTGGGAAAGAGGCTTAAAACTGGTTCGTTCATCCATTTTTTTGTAACTACATACAACCCAATTAACTACAGTGGACGCTCGGGTAGCGAATGTGATCTGTGCGGGAGGCACATTTGCAACCCGCTGCGCCACGTCTGCGCACACATGGGTCACGATTTGGTGCTTCTGCGCAAAGCTCCAAAACCCGGAAGTAACCCATTCCGGTACTTCCGGGTTTGGTGCGGTGTGCAACCCGAAAACACACAACCTGAAGTGTCTGTAACCCCAGGTATGACTCTACATTCTACACAGTTCACAACTTAAAATCAATTAAAAACAAATATAATCGGATAAAACAATTGAGGCAGTAGCAGCCTAGCACAGAAGTTAATACAAAGCCGCACAAAGCAGTATAAAATCAATAAAAGGGCATTGAAACATAGCAAAGAGAGAAACAATTGTTCTACTATATATAGAGAGAGAGAGAGAGATGATGATGATGATAATAACTTGTTGGCGTCCAGCAAAGTCATACTCTGAGCAGACCCATTGAAACCAATGGCTTTGAGTATTATTAACATTGGATGTCACCCATTAAATTGAAATTACACCGTGTGCAAAATGTAGCTAAATTGTCTTTGCTCTTTTCACTTCTAGGGTATTGGAAGCATACTGGACAGGTACCTACCTTCTGCTTTTGCTTTATAACAATGCTTGACTTACTTGGGGCCCCCTCTCCCCTCCCCAACTACCCTTTTAATCGCCTCTTAGCTACTGTTTTAAGGCTGCAGGGAACCATCATTGGGCTAAAATGGGTGAGTCAGTGGGGCAGGGCTTTGGGGTTTCATTAAGGGCCTTCCTGCCCTCAGTCCCACTCCCCTATAATTTTGAATACACCACTCTCTTATTTTATTGTGATAGGTTTTAAATTGGGTTTGACAAGGGAGTCCTGATTAGTAAAACTAAATGCATAGAGCCTAGCCTAGAGAGAGGATCCAGAATTTGATCTCTTTTGCGATGACACTGAGTCGTTCATCCCCATCTCCCAGCAAACCTGAGTGCTCTCTGTTTTCAACACTTCATGCAATGGCAGGGCAGAAGTTTGTCTGATTTAGGGGATCCCCAGGCTTGGGGAACCTAATGTCACTCTTGAGACCTCTGTCTCATCATATCAGGATAGACAGGCCTTGGCATGCAACTCAGGATTCCTTTTTAGGCGGAGCACAGAAGTAAAAAAGAAAAGTGGTGCCTTTGTGTTAGCAAAAACGGGGATTAAAATTTTGGATGTTGAAGTAGGTAAAGACGCCATGATGGAATCCACACACACATTTAAAAAAATTTTTTTATTATTTGAAAAATACATTGAATTTGCCATAGCTCACTGTCACCATCTAGTGTCAAATTTGTATATTGCGCTTTGCAACACATTTAAAATGTTTTATATGCAGCTGTATAGCTGAGTCCATCACTATTTCATCCCAGAATCCTAGGTATATAACCTGATCCCTTTGGCACAAAGTAGAGACCTTATTCAGCCTGCAGTCTCCACCTTGGTGCAACAGATAGCAGGTACAGCTACACCTAGGATTCTGGGATAAATAATCAGTTGTCTACCTAGTTCACTATCTAAGCTGACCTCAGTCGACATGACTACAAGATCCAGCACAATTTTTGTGCTTTGTTTTTCCTTGCCTACTCCCCTTTCTCCTGGTGCCCAATCTGTCACTTAGCATAACCTCTTGCTTGATTAAAGGTGCTTCCAGACTGATGCTACTGTAGGGTGGGATTCAGTCACATACCAGCAATTTGATTGGAAGGTTTTGTACAATGTAGCTACCTCCTTAAAAGATCAGACTTTCTTTTGAGATACGTACAGGTAGATGTACTGCAAAGTATGGGGTGATGCTTGCTTTGACTTCACTTCCCTGTAAACGAATCAGGATGAATGCTCATTAAATAGCCAATGTCATCCAATCTCCTTTGAAGCAAATCGGCATGTATGTAAGCAGGTAATCTAGAAATGGCCAAAGATTTCTGGAGAACTCAAAAGCTTCCTGAAGGGGCCACGGCTATAAGGCTCCTACACTTCAGCATTCACCGTTATGCCATTAACTATGAGGCCGAAATTAAACTTTTTACCATCATAGCACCCATATGCTATCAAGTGGTGGATGAAGCTGCAAGCGAGCCTTTGTGAAGCAAAAAAGGTGGCAGTTAAAATAAGGGACTGTACAACTAGATTGAGGGTGGTCCTTTGAATATCTTGCTTTCTCCCACTAGATGTGAGACAGAGAAATTTCAGTTTCCAGCTACTCCTGCTTCTGCAGACATGAAGGAAAGGCTGAGGAAATTCTCTCAAGAAAGTGCATCTTTGACGAGTTCTCTGAGGAGAGTCAGAGGTTTGTAAAAGAGAACCCTAAATCGGATTGCAGGGATGAAACATGAGGTGCCACACTCCTTATGGTCAGCAGCATTCTACCTTTAAGAGAAGCGTAGCAGGGTGATGCCAGCAGCCATAGATTCTCCCCCATGGTGCTCGTTATTAGAAAAAGAGAGTGACTTTGTGCTAGTGTGGTTTGATGGCTTAGATAAAAGGTCTGGCTAAGACCAGGGACGACTAGTGTCGAGGCTCCATTCAGGCATAAGACCCACTAAGCGACCTTGGACCACTCTGATTATAGATAGAACTAATAGAATTGTAGAGTTGGAAGGGACCATAAGGGTCATCTTGTCCAATCTCCTGCGCCAGGCCTCCACATCTGGACTGCAAGCCAAGTTGGCTATGTCCTGCACATCTGCCCTGCACCCGCCATCAGGAGCAGGGCAGATAATGACCAGGCTCAGTCAAAAGGGGCTTTGTAAGCTAATCAGCAGTGCCTGAGAAGCCCTGTGCAAAGAACTCTAGGGGAAAAAACCTATCAGCTGATAGTTTGGTCTTGCAGAGCTTTGCTGAGCATCTTGCAAGGTGTGGCGATTAGCTGAGAGTCTGGCCTAGTGAAGCCCCTTGCAAAGCTCTCTGTTAGACCCATGAAGTGGGGGGAGGGGGAAAGGGTCATCTGACATCATTATGACATCAGGGGATTGTCAAATCTGGCTTGTGATTGGGTGGAGGAGAGAACAATCTGGCCAGTTCCCCATTCTTGTCTATTGCTATCGGGTCCCCATTATGGGGAAAGGGCGTTCGCTCTTTGCTACCCAAAGTGTGTGGCATGTGCCCCGTCTCCTCTTCCTGGCTACCCAGAATTCACTTAATCATCCTGTTTATCATTCTTACCACTACAGCTGACCTTGCTTTTAACAGAATCATTCATCATATCAGAGATGTTGTTCATCTGTCAGTTAGCCTTAGGAACATGAGTCATGCATTAGTCGCTAATTATTGTGAATGATTATTGTAATTAACAACAATGCTTCATTGGTGCGTGGTTAAACAGGCTGCAAGGTCCCTTCTGTTAGCCTTATGATGGACGTTTTACCTTGCTCTCTTTTCTCCTCCTAGACTGTTCTGAGCCCAACTGTTCTCAGTCCAACACGGTCAAATCAAAATGGATAAGAGGTAAGCTGCTAGTTCCGGAGAGCAAAAACAGGCCAGATGTTGGAGAGTTCCAGCATTTGATGTCCTGACGTTTATGTCTTCAGATATAAGCTGCTGTAGGGGGAGATCAAACTGGACTGAGGCCCTGGCAGCAGTGCTGGGGGGCGGAGGAAGCGAGCTAGTCCCTGTTCTGTTCCTCCAGTCTAAACCAACCCCCCAACCCCCAGCAAGTAAATAGCTTAAGGGGGACTTAGATTGGGGGAAATGGTGTTGTGGAAAGGGTTACATTAACCATTTTCCAGCTCAAGGGCCGCATTCTCTTCAAGACAGCCTTCCTAAAAAAAATAAAAATCAATCTTTATTGGTTTATAAACTGCACACACATACAAAAAACCCAAGAAAGCAAAACACACAGCACATAACTCACAAATAACAAAAATAAAATAAAACAGTACAATGCGGAAACACAAAAGATTTCAGCCATTGACTTCCGACCTCCTTGATGTGGGTTCTTTGTTTCCTTGTTTACTTTCCTTTATTTTTCCATAAACATAGCCTGTATTATATCCCTTACGAGTTCTGAGAGTTATTCAAAGCATTCTAAAGTTTTAATATGGGGACAATGTTCTTTTAAATCTTGTCTATAAATCTCCCATTCCTTTTTAAACTTTTGGGTTGGTCGATCCCTGATCTTTTCCGTCATTTTCGCTGGTTCCATTTATTCAAGCAGTTTTGTTTGCCACTCCTCTTTTGATGGAATTTTATCTCCTTTCCACCCCTTACCAATCAGCATCCTTGCTGCTGCTGCTGTTGCATACAAAAACAATCTAGCCTTGAGAGAAGGCTGTCTCTCAAATTAGCCTTCCAAGGACCACAGGCCACGCTGGGTGGTGCCAGAAACAGAGCCATAGCTACAGGGGGGCTAGCCAGGGTTTTTGCCTGTTATGAAGCCTTCAGAGGGGCACCATTGAGACTCCCACCTCCCAGGCAAACTGAGCCTTTGACCCGGGTGAAATAAATCCTAGTTTTGCCCCTGCCAGTGGCAGAAGTGGGTGAAGCAGCGAACGTAAATTTCATCTTCGTTTCTGCACACGCAGCCTCCAGCTTTCAACTCTCACCCTTCATGTGCCCCTGTATTCTCGCCATGCAAATTTGGTTGTATGAATTGGCCTAATTGGTTCTGCATTTCTCCCCTTCTAAAGAATGCATGCAACTTGCAAGCTTGGTACACTACCTTACGGATTCTGTTAAGTGTTTGTCTTGCCCTGCTTCCTGTTCTCTTTCAGAAAATGTGGTGTTGGATCCGGAAACAGCCCATCCCCGGTATATCGTGTCTTCAGATGGAAAATCAGTACGGTGGGGAGATGTCCGCCAGGACTACCCCTACAACCCAAAGAGGTTTGAATACGCCCGCTGTGTGCTTGGAACGCAGGGATTCAGCTCTGGGAAACATTATTGGACAGTGGATGTTGAGGATGTTGACCATTGGGCTGTGGGCGTAGCCAGTGAGTCTGTGGAGAGGGATAGAGAAATTGATTTTGAACCTGATGAAGGGATCTGGGCGATGGGCTTTAGTTATGATCAGTACAAAGCTCTGACTTCACCTCCTACCGTTTTGGAGCCAGAAGAGGATCCAGTAGAGATCCAAGTTTCTTTGAACTATGAAGCAGGAACGGTGGCTTTTTATGATGCTGAAGATAAGACCCGTCTGTTTATTTTCCAGTCAATTGATTTTGAAGGGGAGGAAGTTTTCCCCTTTTTCCGGATTGGAAATTCATCAGCTCCCCTCCAGCTGTGCTCTTAAAACACATGGTTCTTGGCCTGTGCTTTGCTTTGCTTTGCTTTGCCTGGGTACTCAGGAGTCCAGGTGTTAGTCCCAAAGAGCAGCGGATATCATAAATCCTCCACCGCATTTTGTGATTCTCATAATCACCAGCTTCTTCCCTCACTCAGCATTTTGCAGTTTTAAAAACTTGCATGCTAAATGCAAGGCCCTATTTTGTCTGGTTTTGATTCTTAGTTTATATTAACCACACTATTTATCAGCATGTAACTCCTCAGGTTTTTTTCTTTAGCTTTTTATGTTTAATAAACCTGTGATTTGATATCTCCATTGTCACCATTGCAGTCTTTAACTCATTTCATTAATTCGTCAATAAAATTATTAAAAAATCCTTTTAACCTTTGTTTTGACTCAACCAACTTTTTATGCTGCAGTTCTGCTATGATACGTTTAGTTTATTAAATTGCTTTTCTTAGAAGATTAAAGGCATCCTAAAAACTTTTTTTAAGTACCATACTGAACAAAAATGATACAGATAATGTTCATAGCTTAATAATTTTTTTTAAAAAAACACCATCCCATAAAAATAACAAAAATATGCTAACCAATTGACCAGACCTATGTTTCAAACCATCCCATCCTAGCCCTTTTTCTTTTTTAAAAAAGAACCATACTGAACATTCATATTCATAGCGCAAAAATTAACTAAGAAACCCACCATCCCAGAAAAATAACAAAACCAAGCTAGCCAATTAACCAGGCCTATCATCACCTCACATCCCATGAAATGTCTGCAACTATAGGAACATGTTAGCATTGTGCCAGAAAAATGACAATGTTGGTACCAATATTTTGTTTTAAGATACATGTTTTCAAGATGGAGTATTGTATTTTGTGTGAGGCTAACACGCTCTGGCGTTTGTTCCCGGACTTGGGTTTGTGTGTCAGAGTGTGTCCAGGACGTAAGATAAAGCACAGACGTGTCTTCTCTCTGGTATAGTGAAGGCCATAGTTGCCGTCACAACTGATAAAGAAGAGGGCTCTGAGCACTTGTCTATACAGCCGGGCTTTTGTTTATGCATTGAGCTCAGAGCTAAAGTTAATGGATTTTAAAATTTGGACTAGGGTGGGTTCCCATCCCCACGTGGCAGAGTGTTGCCACGGCTGCTCAGCCTAACCTACCCAACGGTTGTTGTGAGGGTTAAGGGGGGAAGCTGCTCCGCCTTTTGGCAAAGATCAAATGTACCGGTTTAATATCTTACGAGTTTAATATCTGGCATGGCCTCTGTTCAGTGCCGGATTTACGTATAAGCTAAATAAGGTATAGTTTAGGGCCCCACTCTCTTGGGGGCCCCAAAAAAATTAAAGGAAAAAGAACTGGATGTACATTTCCAAAATATAAGATAAAAAACAAATAAAATAAAACCTACATACAGCACCAGTGGCAAATGGCTTTAGATACCTATTAGGTCCATAAATTACCATATAGCATATATTCAACACAAAAAAACCAGTGACAATTTGTTGTTGACAAAGAACATCTGGACATTTAAAGGGCCCCATTACCTTCAGTAGCTTCTGGCCTCATCAAACCTAAATCCGGCCCTGCCCCTGTTAAACAATAAATACAATCTTTGACCTTTTAAACTTTGGGTTGGCGGGTCATTGCTTACTATGCTATGTATATATTTTCGTGGTATTATATTGTAAAATCTTTGGAGGAAAGGCGGAGCAGAAATTTATTACATGCCGCCCTGCGCTCCTTAAGGGATGCAAATGTAAGAAAGACAAGTGGTGCAATCAAAGCGCATTTAAGCACCACCATCAGGCATATCTTCATGGGTGTGAGCCATTTCCTGAAAAGTCCAAGTTTTCTGTCCCCTCGCGGCACTTTACCCCTTCGCTTCAGCGCCACGCCCCCTTCAGACCATTTGGCGTCTCGCTCGTCTCCGCCTTGTGCTGCGTCTTCGCTTTCGCTTTCGCCTGTCTCCTCCTTTCCGTTCCTCCTTGGTTTGCAAGGATCCAGGCTGCGGCGACAGAAGGGATCCTCCGTCTTTGGACCCCAACTTGACCTCTACCGCGGCGAGGCGGGACTCTCTTTCTCCCGCGCTGCCCAGACCGCGCATTTTGCGCGCAAGGAGGCGCACCCATGGCCGCCGCCGCCGCCGGGGACCCCTCCAAAACTCTCCAGGACGAAGCGACCTGCTCCATCTGCTTGGATTACTTCTGCGACCCGGTGATGATCATCGCTTGCGGGCACAGCTTTTGCCGAGCCTGCATCGCCCAGTGCCCGGAGGGGCCGAGCCGCGACCTCTCCTCTTGCCCCCAGTGCAGGATCGCTTTCCCCCGGGGCCACCTCCGGCGCAACAGGCACTTGGCGAATATGGCCGAAGCGATCCAGCGCCTCCGCCTGCAGAGCCTCCGCCTGGCCGAAGGGGAGCCCAAGGAGAAAGTGCCGAAGTTGTGCGGGAAGCACTACGAAGCCCTCCGGCTCTTCTGCCTAGAGGACCGCGCCTTCATCTGCTTGGTCTGCAGGGAATCCCGGGCGCACAAAGCGCACGTCGCCCTCCCCATCGACGAGGCTGCCCAGGATGCTAAGGTAAGCGAAATCGACCCCTCGTTTTGGGAGAATTTGGAGCAGGAAGAGGATGGGAAAAGGGTGACTCAGGAATAGGCAAATTCGGCCCTCCAGATGTTTTGGGACTACAACTCCCATCATCCTTAGCTAACTGGACCAGTGGTCAGGGATGATGTGAATTGTAGTCCCAAAACATCTGGAGGGCCGAGGTTGTCTATGCCTGCTCCAGATCTTCAAATGCCACCATCCCCAGGATTTTATTTACAGTTTTACTTGTATACTACTCTGAGAGCTCTTTAGTGAAAAAGCGGCTTCTGAATCTTTTAATTAATAGTATAAGCGCTGAATGCCATTTTTTTTTCTTTTAGGATAACCTCCAAAGCTGCCTAACAACCTTGAAGAAGGAGAGAGATGAATTTTTGAAGGGGAAATGGTGCAGTGAGACAGAAATTCAGGAAATGAAGGTAGGCAGGCTCCCAGTTTGCCATCCACTGAACGCAGCTGCCTCCTTTTTCTGGACTGCAGCTCCTCTCAGGCCCATTAGAGGAGAAGTTGTTGTTGGGGCATTCCATGTCAGTTCTGTTAGTTTCTGTTTCTCACTGAGCAGCTGCTTGCAGTCACAGGACTATGTTTTCATTCCACAGTCCAGATACTGTTGGAGTCTCACGGGAAAGGGAGACAGGATGTTACTGGTTTCCTGTTTCCTTTGTTCTTTGATTCCTTTGTTCTGTTGCTCTCTGCTTCTCATAGAGAGAACATGTATATTTCTTTGCTCTCTGCATAGCTTAGTAATAAAGTATAGCAATGTAGCCCATACCGATCTCATCCTTCCGCTGTGGAGTTGTTTTAATGCTCTACTGGGCTCAAAGGAAGATGAGCCTTATCAGCTCGGACGACCGGAGCTGAAATTCCAATAAGTTCAACGCTGTCATGTCACCCACCGCCTCGGATTTTGTTGAAACTTGGTGTACACCCTTCCCTTATGGTTGAAAAAACAACAGCCCTTAATTTTCCCCCTCTATCTCAAACGGTTTTAATTTTATAGCACTTGAAAGTTTCATGAAATCTGTGTTTCTGTCCCTCTTGAGATCCTCTGTATTATGTGCATTTTATTTTTTTTCTCCATAACCAATGATCAGATCTCTTTGAAATTTTACACATAGATCAATAACATGATGAGGATTTCAGGAAAAAATACACCAGCACTCAAACGATTCTATAAATGCCTAAAAAAATGTATAAATGTAGCTTTTGGGTGGAAAAACTAGGTTTAGAAAACCTAAATTTTTAGCGTTAGGGCACAATGCAATCAGAAGTTTTTGATGGTGAAAATTATTGCAAAGACATGCTCTTTCTCAACAAAGAAAAAAATGTATGGGTCTCTTATGTCTTGTAACAAAATTTTATGTTTTTTGGACATCGTGGGGGGGGGGGGGAATCAACTGGGTACAACTTTCCTACAATACATAGCTGTAAAAGAAAAAATTAATGAAACAAAGTTCATCTTAGAATCTAAAATAATATTGGTTATTATAGGGTTGTTGTTTTTTCAAAAGTGCAGGCTTGTTTTTCAGTTTTGGGGGTATTTAAAACTATGAAAATTGGCTATATCGTGAAATCAATCTAAAAACAACAAAACACAGCTAAATGCAGATAGGTCCATACAACATAAGCTGAAGTGTATCAAGGCATCTACAAAATGCTTTCGTAACATTTAAGATATAGAGATGGATGAACACAGGATTTCAGAAGTGAATATGGTTACATTATAGATTTCTGGAGTGAAATGCGTAGCTAAAGACCTTTCGAATAAAATATTGGAGGTGGGGACAGGTAAGCCCCGCCCCACATAACTGATCACATGATGCAGTGCACACACAACCATTTGAATGGCAGTGTCCATCAACTTTTTTGAAAACCCTTAGGAGTTGGCACCTCCTATGTATTGTGTTTTTAATATTTGATTGGGAGCCAATCAAACAATAATAAACTATTGTTGTTGTTATTATTATTATTATTACTAGTACAATGGTACCTTGGGTTACATACGCTTCAGGTTACAGACTCCGCTAACCCAGAAATAGTACCTCGGGTTAAGAACTTTGCTTCAGGATGAGAACAGAAATCGTGCTCCGGCAGTGCGGCGGCAGTGGGAGGCCCCATTAGCTAAAGTGGTGCTTCAGGTTAAGAACAGTTTCAGGTTAAGAACGGACCTCCGGAACAAATTAAGTACTTAAGTCAAGGTACCACTGTATAGCTTAGCTGAAGGTATCAGATCAGATAGTGGGACAAGGTTGGAAATACGTGGATTGCAAAACAGGAGGAAGTAATGTTCTTGTCCAGGTCAGTAATAGCAAAGAAGTGGGTGAAAAGGTTATTGCCAGGAGAATGGTGATGGGTTTGGGAATGAATCAGAAAGAGATGACCCCAAGCTGGCCGCTGGGAGTGTGCATTCTATTCTCACAGTGACCAAACAGATGCCTTTGGGAAGCCCCACCCCCCCAAAAGCACTGGAGGAAAATGTCCACCCTACTGACCTTTGCATTAGGTTATACCTCCTGCTTGTTATGGTGGAATGAATAAGCCCTGATGAAACTAAGCACAACTGGCTCTTTCCCCCTGTTTGAGCCTGTTTCCCTGGGGATGGAATCACAACAGCACACTGAATTCGGTCTCTCTTGTCCTCTGCTCTTTGCAGAAACGCGTGGAAAGCATCAGGAATCAAGCTGCGGGAAAGTGGGAACTGCTCGATGCGTGTGAAGAGATCATGAAGTCAATCGACAAAATAGCCAGCGAATTCTCAGAGCGCAGTTCTCATCTCGCCAGGCTGATTAAAGAGGCAGAGGAGATGTGTCTGAAGTCTGCCTTTGAACTCCTGCAGGTGAGATTGTACAAGAAGATGTGAAAGCCCAGGGAAATTTGGGCTGGGTGGACATTCCTCTCTCCTTTTTTTGTTGTTGTTCCCCTCCCCAACAAAAAAAAAGGGAAAATTAAAAAAATGTTGGTCTATGACGTGAAAAGGCTACAGCAGATTTGTTTCAGTCCAGACAAACCTTCTTTTTTTTAGAAGTCGTCATAAATTTGGTGGCAAATATGAAGCAGAAACCGATAGCAATAACACAGAAAAATGAGACTTTTGTGTTCTCGCACACACACCCCTTTTTGACACTGGAGGAGCTGTAGAGTGGTAGTCAGTGCTAATCCTACTCAAAGTAGACCCACTGGAATTAATGAACATGGTCAACCTCGGTTCGTTAATTTCAATGGGTCTACTCTCGGTAGACGCTATTTGAATACAACCCATAATAATGGTCTTCTTTTTTACTGTAGTGTTGATGGTCTGTCCTGTTTTCATTGTTCTGTCTTGAAAGGAAGGTGGGCTGTAAATGTGCAAAATGCATTAAGAGTTAGTACTGATGAACTGTAATAAACTTTGAAAAGTGGGGCTGATCAATTTATCTTCTTTCTCCCCCAGGCTATGGATCCCTTGCTGAGCAGGTAAGCCCCTGTTTACAGAATCATAGAATTGAAAAGGATCATCTTAGTCCCACCCCCTTCAATGCAGGAATATGCAGCTGTCCCATATGGGGATTGAACCTGCAACCTTGGGGTTATATCAGCACCCTGCTCTGACCAACTAAGCTATTTTTCAAGATTGGGACAGCCCTGCCATTAGGCAGATTAAGGCCGCCATCTCAGGCAGCTGATTATGCCATGAAAGCGAAGCAATTGCTAGTTTATTTAACAGGAAAGGAATCGGGGAGCAATACAGGGCAGTGCTTTATTTTAAATCATATGTTCTTCCAGGTGCAACACAGAAATATATGGGAAACCCAAAGCTGATCTGAATAAGAAAGTTGAGTGGCTTAATGAAAAACTACAGCTGGTGCAGACCAAGTTGTGTGAGCTTTCAGGTAACAGATTATGTTTTAACTAGGATAATAACAATCACATGAGTCAGTCAGGCTCATCCCCAAAAGAGACAGAAGTTGCCACTGCAGAGTTTTATATATATGGGAGTCCTTCCTCATCTCACATAGTGCATATCAATACAGTGGTACCTCACGTTACAAACACTTCAGGTTACAGACTCTGCTAACCCGGAAGTAGTACCTCGGGTTAAGAATTTTACCTCAGGATGAGAACAGAAATTGCACACCAGCGGCATGGCGGCAGTCCATTAGCTAAACTGGTACCTCAGGTTAAGAACGGACCTCCGGAATGAATTAAGTACATAACCAGAGGTACCACTGTATTGGCAGTTCACAAAGCCACGTCTTGATCTGCGTCTGTGGTTAATCCTGAAGTAATTAGAGCAGATCCTTAAGAAAAGTCTGTAGAGTTATTTGGAGTACTGGGTCGCAATAACAAGACAGCTTAACCAAAGCTACTACTCAGTATTGGGAGACTCAGACTTTCTTTCTGAGATTGCTTTCCGTCACAGGGAATGAGGCAGTAAATATTAAACAAGTATCCCCTTAACTCCCAGCATGACCGGCTAAAATCTTACCTGCATGATTGGGACCACAGTTAAATATTGCAGCCTTTCTGGTTTCTCCCTCCAAAAATGAAGAGCATTCACACCCACACACAAGTATATAGAGTACACATCCAGTGTGAACTGTACATGGTATCTGAAACTTTGTCTGAGTTTCCCTTCCACCTTTCTCTCCTCAGCACCTCCAAAACTGGCCAGTCCAAGAGCAGGTGAGTTTGCATCCATGCCAGAATGGGAAAGAAGCATTTGGTCTAGAACCTTCCATGGGATATGAAAGCCGGGCCCCAGTGACTGACATGGTTGGGCACTGTTGCTGAGCAGCAGGTGCCTGCTTTCAGACGGAGGGAAATTGGGAGATGCAGCCTCCCAGCTCTTTTGTTTGGCCTCATGTGCATGTTCAGACGTTCGTGTTAGACTGAAATTAACTGATCTGAGAGGAATGGGGTGACTCTTGTGTTTTTGAATCCAGGAGGCGTGCCACAGCAACTCAATCAGCACAGATGTACTTCTGTTTTTGTCTATCCAGCACCTCCCGCAGGTAAAAAATGGGAGAGCATGGGGATAAATATTTGGGTGGCCAGTGGCTGATGGGAATCTAGCAACATCCGGAAGGTTTGCCATCCCTGAGTTCCATGCTATTCAGCAAAATGAGACGATCCCCTCACTTGGCCCATCCTTTGACAAACTGCCTGCTGTACTACTACCTTTGGGTAGTTAACCCAATGACCTACATAATGTACATTCTTGCCCTGAGCATAACTCTTGTCCTCATTTATGTCTCCTCTTTTTCTTTCGTCAGAGCCTAGGGGTCTTTCCCTGACAGTTGACGGTAGTTTTTGACGATAAGTTTGCGGGTCTAACAAAACTGGGTCATCAAATGGGGCGAAATAAACGAATGCATGCCATGCCTCTCCTGCCCCCTGGAAGAAAGGCAAAGATACAGCAGTTGTTCATATGACAGTTAGCCTTAAGAACATGATGCATGCATTAGTCAATAATTATTGTGAATGATTATTGCAGTTTAATTAGCAACAAAGCTTCATTGGTGCATGATTAAACAGGCTGTAAGATCTCTTCGGGACGCAGGTGCGGGTGGCGCTGTGGGTTAAACCACAGAGCCTAGGACTGCTGATCAGAAGGTCGGCGGTTCGAATCCCCGCGACGGGGTGAGCTCCCGTTGCTCGGTCCCTGCTCCTGCCAACCTAGCAGTTCGAAAGCACGTCAGAATGCAAGTAGATAAATAGGCGCCACTCCGGCAGGAAGGTAAACGGCGTTTCCGTGCGCTGCTCTGGTTCGCCAGAAGCAGCTTAGTCATGCTGGCCACATGACCCGGAAGCTGTACGCGGCTCCCTCGGCCAATAAAGTGCCGCAACCCCAGAGTCGGTCATGACTGGACCTAATGGTCAAGGGTCCCTTTACCTTTACCTTTAAGATCTCTTCTGTTAGCCTTACAGCAGACGTTTTACCCTGTTCTCTTTTCTCCTCCTAGACTATTATATTCCCAAGAAGGGGAAATCAAAATGGATAAGAGGTAAGCTGCTATTTCTGGAGAGCAAAAGCAGCCCAGATGTTGGAGAGTTTCACCATTTGATGTCCTGACGTTTGTCTCTTGAGATAAAGGTTGCTGCAGGGGGAGATCAAACTGGACTGAGGCCCTGGCAGCAGTGCTGAGGGGTGGAGGAAGCGAGTTATTCCCTGCCCTGTCATTCCAGTCTAAACCAACCCTCCCAGCAAGTGAATAGCTTAAGGGGGACTTAGATTGGGGGAAATGGTGTTGTGGAAAGGGTTACATTAACCATTTTCCAGCTCAAGGGCCACATCCTCTTTTAAACAACCTTCCAAGGGCCACATGCTATGTTGTGGGGGCCCAGAGTCAGAAGTGGGTGAAGCAGCGAGTGTAAATTTCTGTACACACAGCCTCCAGCTTGCAACTCTCACCCTCCATTTGCCCCTGTAGTCTCACCATGCAAATTTGGTTGTATGAATTGGCCTACTTTGGTTCTGCGTTCCTCTCCTCCTAAAGAATACATGCAATTTGCGAGCACTGCCTTACGGAGGTAACCGATTCTGTTAAGTGTTCGTCTTGTTTGCTTTGTTTTACCACCCGTCTTCCTGTTGTGTTTCAGAAAACGTGGTGTTTGATCCGGAAACAGCCCATCCCCGATATATTGTGTCTCCAGATGGGAAAGCATTATGGTGGGGAAATGTCCGTCAGGACTACCCCTACAGTTCAATTCGGTTTGAATATGCCCGCTGTGTACTTGGAATGTGGGGATTCAGCTCAGGGAAACATTATTGGACGGTGGATGTCCGAAATGTCAACCATTGGGCTGTGGGCGTAGCCAGAGAGTCTGTGGAGAGGGATAGGGAAATTAATTTTGAACCTTATGAAGGGATCTGGGCAGTGGGCTTTAGGCGCCATGATCAGTTCAAAGCCCTGACTTCACCTCCTACCTACTTGGACCCAGAAGAGGGCCCAGCAGAAATCCAAGTTTCGTTGAACTATGAAGCAGGAACTGTGGCTTTTTATGATGCTGTAGATAACACCTTCCTCTTTAATTTTGAGTCAATTGATTTTGATGGGGAGGAAGTTTTTCCCTTTTTCCGGATTGTCGATTCATCAGCTCCCCTCCAGCTGTGTTCTTAAAACCAATGGTCCTTGGCCTGTGCTTTGCTTTGCTTTGCCTTTCCTTTCCTGGGTTCTCTGACGAGTCCAAGTGTCAGTTCCAAAGAGCAGCAGATATTCCTTTGGAAGTCTGTACAGGCTGCAGTTTCCATCCCATGCTGCTGTCCCACATTCCCCTTCAACAAAGGACCATGGTGTTTTGGCTTGACTGTGCAGATGATTGCTTTATAATCCAGTACAGAAAAGGAGCATTACAGTATTGCAAATAATGTTACTTTAATTTTGCACCCTCTCGGTGGTGCCAATGGGGGATTTCCTCCCAGTGCAGATAGCAGCTTCAGAGGAGGGATTATACTTTGGGACCAAAGCAAAGGGTTAAATCCCCCACCACTTTTTTGGGATTCAAATAATCATTAGCTTCTCCTCTCAGTATTTTGCAGCTTTGCAAACCTGCATTTTAATGCTAAATAAACCAAATATTGTCTATTTTTGACCCTTAATCTTCCCATATATTAACTCTGCTATTTGTTAGCATAGAACTGTAGCTTTTTACTTTTAATGAACTTATGATTTGCTGTCGCCGTTGCAGTCTAATCATTTCATTAATCTTTCAATAAAGTTTTTTTTTAAAAAAATCCTTTTAACCTTTGTTTTGACTCAACTAATATTTATGCTCCACTTCTGTTATGATAATTTTAGTTTATTCTATTGCTTTTCATAAAAGATTCAAGGCATCCTAAAAACGTTTTTTTAAAGTGCCATACTGAACAAAAATGATACAGATAATGTTCATAGTGTAAGAATTATTTTTAAAAAACCACCATCCCAGCAAAATAACACAACTAGGCTCACCAATTAACCAGGCCTATGTTTAAAACCATCCCATCCTATCCCCTGAAATGCCTGTGAGTAAAGGAACATTTTAACATTCCACAATGTTGGTGCCAATATTTCATTTTAAGATACATGTGTTTGAGGTAGAGTATAGTTTGGGGTTAGCCCAGGCCCACAGGCATAGGCAAACTCGGCCTGCCAGATGTTTTGGGACTACAATTCCCATCATCCCTGACCACTGGCCCTGCTAGCTAGGGATGATGGGAGTTGTAGTCCCAAAACATCTGGCGGGCCGAGTTTGCCTATGCCTGGCCCAGGGTCCTGACCCCCAGGTATTTTGTGTGAGGCCCCAATCTCCTGTCCCTCCCTCTCGCTTTAAAAAAATAATTATTTTGAATATTGGGCAGTTGAGCATGCTGCAAAATGCAATCCCGGTTAGATCCATGCTGGAAATGGAAGAGTGCTGCGAAACATCTAGTGGAGTATTATATATCTTTTAGGCTACTCAAAAATCCTGTCACTATTTTGTATTCTTTTAATATCTTATGTATATTATTTTCAGTGTATTGTTACACATCACCTGAATCTGCATGAGCGGTGCGTAATTCATGGGGTTGCAGGCACGCTAACCAGGGTCTGCTCAGGGATGGACTTTGGTAATATGGCACCCTGAGCAAGAATAAAATTTGATGCCACCCACTAAGTATTACTTATTTTCACAATAATTCCTTATTATTGTTTTTGCAACCCTTTGGCTTGGTGTCCTGTGCGGGGGAACCACCCACACCTCCCTAAATCCTGTGTTCCCTTTTGTGGCAGTGAGGCACATGTTGCATAAAGATCATTCACTCGCAGAAACAACGGCTTGTGTATATTAATCTATGTGAAATTCCAGAAACTGCGAGAAGCTAGGTTGTTTACAGTAGAGAAGGGGCCGATTCATATGTGCCCAGCGAGGGGATCTGGGCCATCTCCTTTAATAGTGGCAATTACTGGGTCCACAATTCCACTAAGACTTTTTTGCCAATGAGCTTTGACCCTAGAGCAGTGGTGTCCAAACGTTTTTCAAAGAGGGCCAGATTTGATGAAGTGAAGGGTCACGAGGGCCAACCAAAGTTGTTCACCTTTTTTTAGGATTGACGTTGTTGAGGTTTTTTTAGGATTTTACCCCAGGAAATAAACTGCCACAGAGGCCGGATTAAACCGACCAGCGGGCCAGATTAGGCCCCTGAAACAGGCTTGGGACATGCCTGCCCTAGAGTGATAACGGTTGCTCTCCAGTACGAAACACAGGAAGTTTCCTTTTCAGACTATCGCAGTGGGTCACTTCTTCATGGGGGGAAAACGTCCGCACTTTCTTCAAGGTCAGAAGCTCATCAACCCATCTCAGATTTCGCAGCCTAGCTTTGCGATGGCTAGAAGAATGTTTATGGGCCTGTTGCAGGGCACTCTGGTTTCTTAGCTTGCTTGTCCTCAATAGCTTTTGAGAAACCTTCATTGTTCAAGCCATGGCCAGTGGGACTTTTCTGCAAACTTGCAAGAGGAGATATTAGCAGCAGTTCAGAGTAACGCTGAGCAAAAGAGCTAATCATCTCATCTAGTGGATTTTGGGCTCTCTCTAAAGATTCTGGCAACAGAACCATCTTCTAACTTATGACATACACCCTTCCACACAAGCCCAGGTGCCCACACATTCTGAATGACTCCAGTAGCCAGCCTTTAGTTTCTCAGCCACATGCAAAAGATCTGATGGTAGGCAGAAGGCTCAGCCTTCTGCTGGATGGCCATCTGTCATGGATGCTTTAGCTGAGATTCCTGTATTGCAGGGGGTTGGACTAGATGACCCGTGGGGTCCCCTCCAATTCTAAGATTCTATGGTTCTGCTTCACACCATGCTTTGAAGGCGCTCGGAAGCAAGGAGAGGGATTATTATTATTATTATTATTATTATTATTATTAATTTATTATTTGTACTCCGCCCATCTGGCTGGTTTTCCCCAGCCACTCTGGGTGGCTTCCAACAAAGATTAAAAATACATTAAAATGTCACACATTAAAAGCTTCCCTAAACAGGGCTGCCTTCAGATTTCTTCTAATTGTCAGGTAGTTGTTTATCTCTTTGACATATGATGGGAGGGCTTCCACAGGGTTGGTGCCACTACCGAGAAGGCCCACTGCCTGGTTACCTGTAGCCTCACTTCTCGCAATGAAGGAACCACCAGAAGGCCCTCAGCTCTGGACCTCTGTCCGGACAGAACGATGGGGGTGGAGACGCTCCTTCATTATTATTTATGCAGCAGATTATTGCTGCTTTCAAGTACTGGCACAGCCCAGCATTGAAAGAGGCAGACTCCTTCCCTCCCCTATTCCCTCCAGCTTCAGGAAAGCGGCCTCTCAACTCATCACACTGCTTTGCTGCTCTCCTAATTTTTTTATTTTTTATTTTAACTTTTGTACAGCATTTACAGTATTTCTGCTCTCCTAGTACGGAGAGTATTCACGTCTCTGCAATCCTCTCAACCCGTTGAAGCGCTTGGCTGCCATTTTCCACAACTGAACAGAGGTGTCAAGCCCCGCCCCGCTCTGCTTTCTCCACAGCCGCCTGCAGTGGCGTAGCGTGGGTTGTCAGCACCCGGGGCCAAGGCAAGTAATTTGTGCCCCCTAACCCGTGGATTTGCGCCCCCTAACCAGTGGATTTGTGCCCCCTAACCCTAACCCCCAGATGTTGCGCCCGGTGCGGCCGGCCCCCCCTGCACCCCCCAAGCTACGCCACTGGCCGCCTGGGCCTGTTAAGTCCTAAAGTCAGAGGGGCGCTTTTACGAAGTATTGCAGGGAATTGCCTAAAGTAAACTGCGTGACAGATTTTTAGGCAGACCGTTGTAGCTTTCACGCGCTGGAAATGTATGAGCAAAGGAATCGGCTAGGAACTGTATATACAGGGGAAACTTGCAAAATATCCCCAGCTCTCACCAAACATCGTATGGGTAAAAAAGCAACAAGCCAGGAGCATCAATATTTCCATTGGAAAAACATTCGGGGAGGGTCGGATGAGCAGAAAGCAGAGACAAACACTATTTGTCCTTTCTTCTACAATATAAATATATTCTAACTCTGTTCCCCTCTCCCTGGACCCCACCCGCGCGCACTCGTTTCCCATTGGTTTAGAAATAGAATCCTTTTTGCTATTGGCCTGTTCATCTTCGACCAATCACAGCCAGCTCAAGAAACGAATAAAAGGCGCCTACTCGAAGCACCTGCATTTCTTTCCTTCTTTCGTCCAGAAAGAAGTCGGGAGTTTCGGAAGATGTCAGGTCGCGGCAAGACAGGCGGGAAGGCACGAGCCAAGGCCAAGTCCCGCTCTTCCAGAGCCGGGCTGCAGTTTCCCGTGGGCAGAGTCCACCGGCTGCTGCGCAAGGGGAACTACGCCGAGCGCATCGGCGGCGGAGCGCCCGTTTACTTGGCCGCGGTGCTCGAGTACCTCAGCGCCGAGATCCTGGAGCTGGCCGGCAACGCAGCCAGGGACAACAAGAAGAGCCGCATCATCCCGCGCCACTTGCAGCTGGCGGTGCGCAACGATGAGGAGTTGAACAAGCTGCTGGGCGGCGTGACCATCGCGCAGGGCGGAGTCCTGCCCAACATCCACGCCGTCTTGCTGCCCAAGAAGACCGAAGCTCTGCACAGCGCGGCCGCCGCCAAGGCCGCGCCCAAGCCCGGCACCAAGGCCGCCAAAGGCACCAAGGCGCCCCTCAAGCCCAGCACCGCGCCCGTCGCGGTCCAGTGAAGCCAAAAGGCCAAACAGCCCGGACTACGGCCGGCGACAAAATAATCCAGACCCAAAGGCTCTTTTCAGAGCCACCCACAACGCTCAGAGAAGAACGGAAACACTGCTGCCCAAAATAATAAACCCCTGCGCTCGCTCGCACACTTTCCCCATTGCTGCGAAAACGCCTCCCTATCATTTACGCCTTTCTTAAAAACACATTGAGGCTGCTGGTGGTCACAACCGGGGAGTCTACAATCATCCCTGCTTGCTTTACAAATTTCAGTCCCGTGGGAATGGAAATCCACATTTTTGTGCCCATGATAGCTATTTCCTCGCACCCACGGCAGCACATCTATATAAGCACCGTAGCCAACAAGGACTCGATCCCCTGCCTGGTGAAGCAGAGATACAGCCTGCAGCCAATAATTCTAGCAGCTATTCGCCTTTTTCTCTTGTAAACCAATTTATACCAAAAGACACTGATTCTGCACTGTCCTCCACCTGCTACATAATGCTAGGACACTTGGGGATTTGCAAAACGTTCTGAATCGTATTTTTAAAAAGAAGTACCACCAGCAGCAATGCCAAAGCATTCAACACACCCAGCCCCTTTCCTAGGATGCTGAAACAGTGACAGCTTGGAGTGAAGGGGGGGGGGAGGGTATGGGGTGTAATAATTTTGAAAAACAATAAAATAATTGGCAAAAAGAGGGGATTGTGGGGAAATACAATATCAGTTCTGGTACAAAAAACAGGTTGCGCAGGTGCAATATATTGCCCTGTTTCCCCCTCTCCAGTGTTTCGAATCAGCATCCTATGAGAATCCAAAGATTCACCAAAGCAGAATGGACAAACTTATCTCTCTCTAAGAAGGGACCCATGTGTCTTATACATGTCAGTGGTTTCATCTCTTCCTCACTCCTGTTGTTAAAGCTTTATCCTTCCTCTGCAATATGGCTGGGTGACATACAGCTAGCCTAGCTAGTCTCTCTAGCAAGCCGTACTACAGAGGAATGGTAAAGTTTTCAAGTCCAATTCAGAGCCTTCAAGTATATCTGGGCTCCATATCTCAGCAGTATGAAGAATGAAAAGATCATGGGTAGGCAAACTAAGACCCAGGGGCCGAATCCGGCCCAATCGCCTTCTCAATCCGGCCCGCGGAAGGTCCGGGAATCAGCGTGTTTTTACATGAGTAGAATGTATGTTTTTATTTAAAATGCATCTCTGGGTTATTTGTGAGGCCTGCCTGGTCTTTTTACACGAGTAGAATGTGTGCTTTTATTTAAAATGCATCTCTGGGTTATTTGTGGGGCATAGGAATTCGTTCATCCTCCCCCCCCAATATAATCCGGTCCCCCACAAGGTCTAAGGGACAGTGGACCCGCCCCCCTGCTGAATAAGTTTGCTGACCCCTGGGAAAGATTATCTCCCCAGCAAAAGCAACTGCCATGAAAGTGGTAATCTAACTACTGGAACTGGCATCAAAATGCCATTCTCCCTCCCTCGTAGTCCTGATAAACACGGATTCTGCTGAACTATGTCCCCAAGGGCAGAAAATTGAGATCTTATTTCAGAGTCCATATCCCCTATCAAGACCCACTGCAATTTCACCTATCATTTTGACAGATTCACAGCAACGCCCACCGCCCAGCGCCCACCCCGCGGTATTTTTGCTACCTCCCAGTAATGCCTCTCTGAGGCAAACCCCTCGCAGCACAGTGCACAGACAACCGAATCAAAATACATTTAGGTAGGTAGAGATCCATGCTTCATGCACCTTCAATTTTATAACAGCACTAGGTGCGGATGCACGCTAGTTGGATCCTTCGTCAGATTTGCTTGAGTAATACGGAGCCCAGAGCAAATTAAAAAAATAGGCTTCCTAAATATTTGGTGCCCTCCTCCCATCACTTTCCGTTATGTGTGTGCTCTCAAGTGCACTACATAATAGTTGTGGCAACTCCATATCCTTTCTGATTGGGGCCTAACTTTAAGTAGATACTTGTATAAATATAGGGATTTATATAGTAATCTGTATTAATGCTAGTTCCACATCTCCCAGATGTAGCATTCTATAGCAGGTGGAAAACAGAGCAGAGCACTGGAGCCAGCGTCTTTTTGTGCAAGTTGGAATACAAAATAAAAAGTTGGAAAGCTACTAAGTATTCCTGGCTACAGGCTGCAACTGCAAATTTAGGGGATTAGGTTGTTGCTTAGTGCCCGGTTGGGGTTACGCAGTGCTTTTCACAGTACATGGGGTTCTAGTGCTCATACTGTGTTGTGGATGCCAGCAGAAAATAGCTGTTATTGGCTCAACAAGCTGTAATAATCATGTGTAAGTGGGCAGCCACATGAAAAGGTCGATTTCCATGGGACTGAAGTTTGTAAAGCAAGCAGGGATGTGTATGTAGACTTCCCATTTGCGACCTGCAGCAGCCTCAATGTTTTTAAGGCGTAAAATGATAGGGAGGCGTTTTCGCAGCAATGGCGAAAGTGTGCGAGCGAGCGCAGGTTTATTATTTTGGGCGTCAGTGTTTCCGTTCTTCCATGAGCGTTGTGGGTGGCTCTGAAAAGAGCCTTTGGGTCTGGATTATTGTGTCGCCGGGCGTGGTCCGGGCAATTTGGCTTTTTGGCCTCACTGGACCGCGACGGGCGCGGTGCTGGGCTTGAGGGGCGCCTTGGTGCCTTTGGCGGCCTTGGTGCCGGGCTTGGGCGCGGCCTTGGCGGCGGCCGCGCTGTGCAGAGCTTCGGTCTTCTTGGGCAGCAAGACGGCGTGGATGTTGGGCAGGACTCCGCCCTGCGCGATGGTCACTCCGCCCAGCAGCTTGTTCAACTCCTCATCGTTGCGCACCGCCAGCTGCAAGTGGCGCGGGATGATGCGGCTCTTCTTGTTGTCCCTGGCTGCGTTGCCGGCCAGCTCCAGGATCTCGGCGCTGAGGTATTCGAGCACCGCGGCCAAGTAAACGGGCGCTCCGCCGCCGATACGCTCGGCGTAGTTTCCCTTGCGCAGGAGCCGGTGGACTCTGCCCACGGGAAACTGCAACCCGGCCCTGGAAGAGCGGGACTTGGCCTTGGCTCGTGCCTTCCCGCCTGTCTTGCCGCGACCTGACATCTTCCGAAACTCCCGACTTCTTTCTGGACGAAAGAAGGAAAGAAATGCAGGCGCTTCGAGTAGGCGCCTTTTATTCGTTTCTTGAGCTGGCTGTGATTGGTCGAAGATGAACAGGCCAATAGCAAAAAGGATTCTATTTCTAAACCAATGGGAAACGAGTGCGCGCGGGTGGGGTCCTGGGAGAGGGGATGAGATTAATTTAGAATATATTTATCGTAGAAAAAAGGGCAAATATGTCTCTGCTTTCTGTTCATCGGACCCTTCCCAGTTTTTTTTCTAAAGGAAATATTGATGCTCGTGGCTTGTTGTTTTTTTACCCATACAATGTTTGGTGAGAGCTGGGGATATTTTGCAAGTTTTCTCTGTGTACATTATAGAGTTTTTGCCGATTCCTTTGCTTATACTGTACATTTCCGGCGCGGGAAAGCTACATATCATTGGGAACATATTAATTTAGAATATATTTAATGTAGACTGCCTCATTGGCTGTTTTCACGCAGCACCCCAAACCAATCCTTTGACGTTTGTGTTCCTTCTTGTTGGCTTCCACGCACTCGAGGTGGTTTGCAGTGATTTATAATCTCAGATAGGAGATTATTATCCTTACTCCGATCAATCTCGTGTCCCCAGCGCTGTATGAAGGGCAAATATACTTGCGTACCAAAGTGGAATCAGAAAAGGAAAAATAAAATAAAACCCGGAGGCAATTTATAACGGCGACTACCAATGCAAAGACGACTGAGCAAAACAAAAAAGGTTTCCTTAGCGAGATCATACTAGGGATGCATCATCTGGTGGTACTATGTATGAGTGGTATCGACTCGTGGATTCTTTGAAACTGATTTAGCTTTGCCATAGCTCTGCACGTTTCAGTGCATGATTCCACAATACATTTATTAGGAGGAACCAAAATGTCACAAAACAACGAGCAAGTTGTCGTGTTTACAAAGCTCTTTCTTATCTTATCCTTATCTGAAGAAGTGTGCTTGCACACGAAAGCTCATACCAAGAACTAACTTAGTTGGTCTTAAAGGTGCTACTGGAAGGATTTTTTTTATTTTGTACAAAGCTCTTCGTTATGTAAGAACAGCAAAGGCGAAAAAAGAGGCGGGAAAACTGCCTTGATGTCAGCCTTTTTATGCGCATACGCAAACTCCGGTTTTGTTTACTAATCATCCTGATGATTAATACACGTTGGATTCTTAAAAAGTAGGTTCTGATTGGTCTACAACTTAGGTTAGTAATTTAAGAATAAGTAACAAAGGTCAATGAATGCATATATTTAAGCCAGACTGTTCCCACTGAGTAAAGGACGGGATAAGTACCAAAGGGGGGGGGAATCTGCCAACAAAACCTCACGCGTTAATTTGGACATCCAGGAACAGAAGGATTTTGTGTGGCGTCAAAAATGTTTACACAAAAATGGGATGATTGAAAGGTGAAAGGAAGCCAGGATATTCTGTGGTTCTATAGTATTGTGCGGATTTGACAATTGGTAAATGAAAAAGACTTGATAGTAGATAGCACTATGAATACGATAATAGCTAGAGACTGTTTATGGCGATGGCAAATATGTTGGAGTTGTCTGGAAAATACAGTGGCGCTTGGATCACATCTCAGTCCGGTCCTGATGTGAAGTGAATGCAGAAATTCCTAAAATTGTTTTGCTGCAACTGTAAAACCTTTGACTGCTACAGAAATTAACAAATGTCATGCTCAATCTGCCTCTCTGACATTCGTTGGCAATAACCGCCCTGAGATCTTATGATGAAGGGCAGTATATAAATCGAATGAATGAATGAATGAATGAAATAACGTAGATTTGAAATCTTTCTCCAGGTTTCAGACTCTCAGTGAATTAACCAGGAACAATTTAAGTCTGCGCTTGTGAGAGAATCAAATCAGACGCACTATGTACATACAGAATTATCCTATTATTATTTCAATTTATTGGCCGCCTAATACAAACGCCCAGAATATTTCTGAGCACATTTAAAGAAAACAATCAAATCTCAAAATGAAACAATACACCCAAAATATAACACAAAGGCAGTTCAGTATGATATTCCTATTTCCTCAGATACCTGGAAGTTGTGTATCCTAGGTGTGTCCCACTGTATTCAGTGTCTTACTCACAGGTAAGAGGGCACACAATCTGTAAATTCTTAACATCTGTAAATGTAAAAAAATGTAAGATAAATGTGGGACTGCAGCGGAAAAAAAGCTTCTGCCAGAAAATACTTCTTAGTTTTTTTAAGTTGCCATAAAGATTGCTGTGTTTGTGGCAACAGACGAGAACGTGGCTCCTCATCAATTTATATGATTATACATAGGAGTAATTATTACTGCAAATCAAAAGTTTCTGAAATAGAATTTAAGTTCATGAAAAGTAACCATGTCGGACAAGATTATATTTTAAAAGGAAATATTAAAATGAGATATCTCCTCAGGTGTTACTTGTTGGTAACCTTCTTTTGCCCATGTGTACGTCAAAACTGATTAAATTTACAACGTCTCCCAGAAGTGTCTTTTTGAGAGGCGCAACTTTTCCCTCAGGCAGGCGAGCGAAGTGCCGGGGAGGAGAAAAGGCGGGAAAATCTGAAGCGCTTGGCCGCCATTTCCCCCAACTGCTCAGGAGCATCAAGCCCCGCCCCCTCTGCTTTCTCCTCCTCAGCCTGCGCATATTTAGTCTGGGAGTCTAGAGGGGCACTTTAACGAAGTATCGCAGGGAACTGTCTAAGGTAAACTCCGTAGCAGGTTTCTTGGAGGACCGTTGTAGCTTTCACGCGCTGGAAATGTATAAGCAAAGGAATCGGCTAGAAATTCAATGCACAGGGGAAACTTGCAAAATATCCCCAGCTCTCACCAAACATCATACGTGTAAAAATAAAAGGGAAAAAGGCAAAAGCATCAATATTTCCATTAGAAAAATATTCAGGAAGGGTCGGATGAACAGAAAGCAGAGAGACACTATTTGCCCTCCTACAATATATTCTAAATTAATCTGACAACCTTCTCCCAGGACCCCACCCGCGCGCACTCGTTTCCTATTGGTTTAGAAATAGAATCCTTTTTTCTATTGGCCTGTTCATCTTCGACCAATCACAGCCAGCTCAAGAAACGTATAAAAGGCGCCCACTCCAAAACACCTGCAGTCTTTTCGTTATTTCGTCGAGAAAGAAGTCAGGGACATTTGAAGATGTCAGGTCGCGGCAAGACAGGCGGGAAGGCGCGAGCCAAGGCCAAGTCCCGCTCTTCCAGAGCCGGGCTGCAGTTTCCCGTGGGCAGAGTCCATCGGCTCCTGCGCAAGGGAAACTACGCCGAGCGCATCGGCGGCGGAGCTCCCGTTTATTTGGCCGCGGTGCTCGAGTACCTGAGTGCTGAGATCCTGGAGCTGGCCGGCAACGCAGCCAGGGACAACAAGAAGAGTCGGATCGTCCCGCGCCACTTGCAGTTGGCGGTGCGCAACGATGAGGAGTTGAATAAGTTGCTGGGCGGCGTGACCATCGCGCAGGGCGGAGTTCTGCCCAACATCCACGCCGTCTTGCTGCCCAAGAAGACCGAAGCTTTGCATAGCGCGGCCGCCGCCAAGGCCGCGGCCAAACCCGTCACCAAGGCCGCCAAAGGAACCAAAACGGCCCTCAAGGCCAGTACCGCGCCCGTTGCAGTTCAGTAAGGAGCAAATGGCAAAAAGGCCTGCCGAGGGCGACCAAATATGTAGACCCAAAGGCTCTTTTCAGAGCCACCCACAATGCTCATGGAAGAACGAAACCACTCTTAAATAAATTAAGCTGTTGGCTTGGAAAATTGGCCCATTGATTTTTAAGACGCCTGGGAAATGAGGTTTCAGGGTCACGTTAGGTCATTTAAAAAATCACTTTTAAGCTGGTCACATCCCTTTCGTTAGACATTTAAATTCCATGAAAGCAGAAATCCCAACTTCTTATGTGACTCGGATTAGCAATTTCGGGGACCATGACAGCTAATTTGTGCTTGCATGCCCAATGCATCCATATGAGCACCAGCACTCCATGTTTTAGGAAAAGGATTGCAAAACTCCAATGGGCCACTTACCTGATGATTTCCTATCTAACTGGTGGATTAGCTGTATGGTCAGATACAGCCTGCAGCCAGTTATACTAGCAGCTTTCCAACTATTTTGTATACCAGCTTGCACCAAAAGGCACTGCCTCCAGGGCCCTGCATTATTCTCCAACTGCTACATAATACTAGTACACTTGGGGGATTTGCAAACGGTTCTGACTCACTTTGTAGCAGCAGCAGCAGCAGCAGCAGCAGCAGCAGCAAGGCCTCTCACCCCACCCTACCCCTTTCGCAGGTTGCTGAGACAGTGACAGCTTGAAGTAAACCAAAAGGGGATTGTGGGGAAAGACAAGCTCTTCTGGTAACAGAAACACGCAGGTTGAACAAGTGTTATGGATTTCCCTGCCCCCAGTCTCTGGTCACTGTTTTGGATCAGCATCCTGTGAGAATCCAAAGATTCACCAGAGCAGAACTCACCTCTGTCTAGGAGAAGCCATGTGTCTTATACAGGGTGAGTCTTTTAAAAGAGGCCCCGTGGAACATGTGTACTCCGTATCCACGGGGCCTCTTTTAAAGGACTCACCCTGTACTTATCAGTGGCTTCATCTCTCCCCCACCCCCGGGGGTGTGTGGTCTAGTGGCATAAAAAGGTTAAGGGACCCCTGACCATTAGGTCCAGTCCTGGACAACTCTGGGGTTGCGGCACTCATCTCACTCTATAGGCCAAGGGAGCCGACGTACAGCTTCCAGGTCATGTGGCCAGCATGACTAAGCCGCTACTGGTGAACCAGAGCAGTGCACGGAAACGCTCTTTACCTTCCCGCCGGAGCGGTACCTATTTATCTACTTGCACTTCATGCTTTCGAACTGCTAGGTTGGCAGGAGCAGGAACTGAGCAACAGGAGCTCACCCTGTCGTGGGGATTCGAACCGCCAACCTTCTGATCGGCAAGTCCTAGGCTCTGTGGTTTAACCCACAGTGCCACCCGCGTCCCTGGCCTAGTGGCATAAGAAAACACAAACGTTCAGAGAAATATTTCAGCACTTTATTATTTTTTAGATTTGGAGGAAAATGTACAACTTTTGAGATTTACAAACAATCCTATGAAAACATTGCCCAGTAAATAGCTTAACTCTAAAACTTAACATAACTAGACTGGCTAGCCTCTCTAGTAAGTCGGTTGCCAGTCCATAGCTTTTAAGTACATAATTTCATCTGGGCTCCATATCTCAGCAGCATGAAGATTGGAAAGATTGTCTCCAGGCAGAGGGCCTTCTTGGTAGTGACGTCCTCCCTCTAGATGTCAAGGAAATAGACAACTACAGTACCTGACTTTTAGAAGACATCTGAAGGCAGCCCTGTTTTGGGCAGTTTTTAATGTTTGATGTTTTATTGTATTTTTACTATTCTTCTGGGAGCTTTTCAGAGTGGCTGAGGAAATGCAGCCAGGTGGTTGGGATATAAATTATTATTGTTATTGTTATTAGCTAGAGCTAGAGCGGCTAGAGCGAGTATGGCGGGGTGCCCGTGACGGAGCCTCAAGAACATCTTATAGGGTTTTTATGAAAACCTATGAGATGGCGGTGAAGGCCGCTAAGAAGTCTTACTTCTCGGCCTCCATTGCATCCGCTAGCTCTCGCCCGGCGCAATTATTTAGTATAATTAGGTCTTTAACGTCCCTTGAAGGACAGCCAAATTTAAATAACAATCTGACACACAGCTGTGAGGCATTTGCGAGCTTTTTTGCGGAGAAGGTCCTGTTGCTCCGCCATGACCTCCCTGCCAATTTGGATACAATAAAGGAACTGGAGGCCCCTCGACTGTCCTCGGGTCCAGTATTGGACCACTTTGACCGGATATCCCCAGCCGATGTGGACAGACTCCTCCGAGCTGGAAATCCCACCACCTGTCCTCTTGACCCATGCCCGTCTTGGCTGATTAGAGTGTGTCCAGACGAGGTGCGGGCCCCCCTGGGGGATATCATCAATTTGTCCCTTGGCACCGGGATATTTCCAGGGGAATTGAAGGAGGCAGTGGTGCGCCCGCTCTTAAAGAAAACATCATTAGATCCCTTTGATCTATCCAATTACCTGCCCGGTTTCGAATCTTCCATTCCTGGGTAAGGTGATTGAGAGAGCGGTTGCTGAACAGCTTGGTAGGTTTCTGGATGAAACATCGGCTCTGGATCCATTCCAGTCTGGCTTCCGCGCTGGTCATGGGACCGAGGCGGCTCTGGTCGCCCTAACAGATGATCTCCGCAGGCAGCTGGATCGAGGCGGGTCGGGGCTGCTGATTCTTCTAGACCTGTCAGCAGCCTTCGACATGGTTGATCACGAACTCCTGGACCACCGCCTTGCCGACGTGGGGATCCAGGGCACAGTCCTTCAATGGCTGCGCTCGTTTCTCTCCGGTCGGGGACAGAGGGTGGCGCTTGGGGGGGAATTGTCATCCCGCCACTCCTTGGTGTGTGGAGTGCCTCAGGGTGCGATACTCTCCCCGATGCTTTTTAACATCTTTATGCGCCCCCTCGCCCAGCTTGTCCGGAGTTTTGGGCTGGGTTGCCATCAGTATGCCGATGACACCCAACTCTATCTGTTGATGGATGGCCATCCTGACTTGGCCCCAGACACACTGACCAGATGTTTGGAAGCTGTGGCTGGATGGTTACGTGGAAGCCGGTTGAAGTTAAATCCTTCGAAGACAGAGGTCCTCTGGCTGGGACGGGACGATATGGGATTGGTGGGGCAACTCCCATCTCTTGCGGGGGTGCAATTAGTGCCAGCACCATCCGTTAAGAGTTTGGGTGTAATCTTCGATACCTCCCTCTCTATGGAGGCGCAGATTACAGCTATAACAAAGGCGGCATTTTTTCATCTCCGCCAAGCTAAGCAGTTGGCCCCTTATCTCTCTCGCCCTGACCTAGCCACTGTGATCCACGCGACGGTCACTTCCAGACTGGATTATTGTAACTCGCTCTACGTGGGGCTGCCCTTGAGACTGACCCAGAAACTCCAGCGGGTGCAGAATGCCGCGGCGAGACTCCTTATGGGGTCTTCGCTGCGAGATCACATTCATCCAGTACTATACCAGCTGCACTGGCTCCCGGTGGAGTACAGGATCAGGTTTAAGGTGCTGGTTTTAACCTTTAAAGCCCTATACGGCCTAGGA
Organism: Podarcis pityusensis; assembly: GCF_964106645.2. Taxonomy (NCBI): domain Eukaryota; kingdom Metazoa; phylum Chordata; class Lepidosauria; order Squamata; family Lacertidae; genus Podarcis; species Podarcis pityusensis. Next base: position 109,277,916 of record NC_138029.1, read on the forward strand.
CCCTCGTACCTACAGGACCGCCTCTCCTGGTATGCCCCACAGAGGAACCTACGGTCTGCAAATAAAAACATCCTGAAGGTCCCAGGCCTCAGAGAGGTTAGGCTGGCCTCAACTAGAGCCAGGGCTTTCTCGGCTGCGGCTCCAATCTGGTGGAACGCTCTGTCACAAGAGACTAGGGCCCTGCGGGACCTGACATCTTTCCGCAAGGCCTGCAAGACAGAGTTGTTCCACCAGGCCTTTGGTCAGGGCCCAGCCTGACTCCCTCCTCTGGCAACCTGCACAGAACTTTGCTTAACGGTTGCCATTAATTTGATTTTAATTAATTTTTATAATGAAATGTTTTAGAATGTTAGATTATTTGATTGTTTGATTATTTGTTTGTTGTTAGCCGCCCTGAGCCTGGCTTGGCTGGGGAGGGCGGGATATAAATAAAATTTTTTATTATTATTATTATTATTATTACTAGCAAAAGCACGATTTAGCCTTTGTGTTTTTTTTAAAATTATATTTATTAAAATTTCAAAAGAAAAAGATTACATTGATAAAAAAAATAACAATAAAAAAGGAAAAATACAAAGCACAAAAGTACAAAAAAGAAAAAACAGTTAAAAACAATTCCATCTTTTCATCACTTCTCTTACATTTACTTGTTTCCCGGACCTCCTCATAACTCCCTCTTTTGTATTCCAATTCAATTTGTTAGTCCAGCAATTCCTTTCCCTCCTTTTTAATCCTGATCTTTAATCTTGATATATTATAACATTAATTTTTTACGTATTAAAAACCAATTTTTCCATATTCTTTTATACCATTACAGCTAGAAACCACTTAACTTCAATCCAACATCATTCTAACATTCATTAATTTTACAATATTTCTGTAAGTAGTCTTTAAATTTCTTCCAATCTTCTTCCACCGACTCTTCTAGCCTTTGGGCATGCGGCCAGGGATCTTGAGCCCCTAACAGCTGTGTGGCTGGCAGAAACCCAACAGGTCAAGCCTTTCCTCTACAGTAGTATGGAAATACCGTACTGCAAGAAATGCGTATGTGGTTGCCACCTTGTGGCCAAAAGGCAGAAGTATCTCTTTGGAAAAGTTAATACAAGCAGTTTTATAAATTGCACCTGGAGTCCAGAATCACAGGTTCCTTAAGAATCTCTAGGCAGATTGGACAGGTGGCCTCACTGTGGGATGTGGACCAGATCAGCTCTCGCCAATCTGGTGAGCCCTCCAGATATTTGGGGGCTGTAGCTCCCATCAGCTAAAGCCTCTGGAGGGCACTAGGTTGGCGAAATCTGATCTAGTCCACATCCCATAGAGCCCAAGAGGTCCGGACATAGATGGACTCCTAGCAATGGGCTACACAACGGAGCTCTCACTGTCATTTTGTCTATAACCACTTGCAAAGACCCTGCGCAGAGTTGCTTGTTGCACCTTTAAATACCAAGACACCTAATCAGGACACAGGTGTGTCACCTGCCTGCTCTAAGGCAGAGTTAGAATCCCAGTGGCCACAGCCGGTAGCTTTCACTTTTGTTGTTGATCTGCAGCCATGAGCAGGAGATGTTTCATCCTCATACCATGAAAAGCTTCATTTGCTGGTTTCTGCACACTAGGCTGCTTTAGAGGAACAGAAGCAGGCAGATATATTTCACTGGACAGCAAACAATCCTAATAAACAAGGTGGATGGCAGAAGACAGGGAAGAAGCGGCCTCTATGGCAAAACAGGGAATATATGCAAATATTCCCGTTATAATTGTATTTATATAATTGTTTTGATTTCTACGTTGTACTGATACTATGGTATGTAGTGTGGTGTAAAGTGCTCTGTGGTCTTCTGATGGGTTGTAATAATAATAATAATAATAATAATAATAATAGCAGATAAGAAAGTGAAGTTTATGTGTTGCTCCTCCACAGGCAAAAAACTCAACAGCTATGGCTTTCCCATCTCTGCATTACCATTTTGAAAAACAGCACATTCTGTACAATGGTTTTCAGCTCAAACCCAGATGAAATGGTGACCAAATGCAGAATCCCTATCTAAGTGTCAGCATAGCTTAGTCTGCCTCAAATTCCGCCCCCAGAGTTTCATGGCTGAGTGGGGATTTGAACCCTGGTCTCCCAGGTCCTAGCCCAGCACTCTAACCACTACACCACACTGGCCTTCTGCCTTTCCCTCTTCCCATATTTTCTATACATCCATTTCAGCTTTCCCCTCATTTCCCCCCACTTTTCATAATGATCATAGAATCATAGAGTTAGAAGAGACCACAAGGGCCATCGAGTCCAACCCCCTGCCAAGCAGGAAACACCATCAGAGCACTCCTGACATATGGCTGTCAAGCCTCTGCTTAAAGACCTCCAAAGAAGGAGACTCCACCACACTCCTTGGCAGCAAATTCCACTGTCGAACAGCTCTTACTGTCAGGAAGTTCTTCCTAATGTTTAGGTGGAATCTTCTTTCTTGTAGTTTGGATCCATTGCTCCGTGTCCGCTTCTCTGGAGCAGCAGAAAACAACCTTTCTCCCTCCTCTATGTGACATCCTTTTATATATTTGAACATGGCTATCATATCACCCCTTAACCTCCTCTTCTCCAGGCTAAACATGCCCAGCTCCCTTAGCCGTTCCTCATAAGGCATCGTTTCCAGGCCTTTGACCATTTTGGTTGCCCTCCTCTGGACACGTTCCAGTTTGTCAGTGTCCTTCTTGAACTGTGGTGCCCAGAACTGGACACAGTACTCCAGGTGAGGTCTGACCAGAGCAGAATACAGTGGCACTATTACTTCCCTTGATCTAGATGCTATACTCCTATTGATGCAGCCCAGAATTGCATTGGCTTTTTTAGCTGCCGCGTCACACTGTTGGCTCATGTCAAGTTTGTGGTCAACCAAGACTCCTAGATCCTTTTCACATGTACTGCTCTCAAGCCAGGTGTCCCCCATCTTGTATTTGTGCCTCTCATTTTTTTTGCCCAAGTGCAATACTTTACATTTCTCCCTGTTAAAATTCATCTTGTTTGTTTTTGCCCAGTTCTCTAATCTGTCAAGGTCGTTTTGAAGTGTGATCCTGTCCTCTGGGGTGTTAGCCACCCCTCCCAATTTGGTGTCATCTGCAGATTTGATCAGGATGCCCTTGAGTCCATCATCCAAGTCGTTGATAAAGATGTTGAATAAGACCGGGCCCAAGACAGAACCCTGTGGCACCCCACTAGTCACTCTTCTCCAGGATGAAGAGGAACCATTGATGAGCACCCTTTGGGTTCGGTCAGTCAGCCAGTTACAAATCCACTGAGTGGTAGCATAGTCAAGACCGCATTTTACCAGCTTCTTTACAAGAATATCATGGGGCACCTTGTCAAATGCCTTCCTGAAATCAAGGTAGGCTACATCCACTGCGTTCCCTTCATCTACCAGGCTTGTAATTCTGTCAAAAAACGAGATCAGGTTAGTCTGACATGACTTATTTTTCAGAAATCCATGCTGACTATTGGTGATCACAGCATTCCTTTCTAGGTGCTCACAGACTGTTTGCTTAATGATCTGCTTAATGATCATGTTTATGTTAATGTTTGCTTAATGTTTGCTTAATGATCTGCTCCAGATCATGATTATAAGGGGTGCCTCTTTTAAGGGAGCTGTGGGGCAGATGTTACTTTACCTTGATGGGATTTCAGTGCGGGGAGAGGTATAAATGGTCTGCCCCCTTAGTTCCAGACACCTGGGAGACCCCAAAGGAATGGAGCCTTGCGCAACGAGAGCTCACAACTCTGAGTACATTTTAATAAGGATAACTCTAAACATTTATACAGCAGCCATGAAATTAAAATACGCCTGCTTCTTGGGAGAAAAGCAATGACAAACCTAGACAGCATCTTAAAAAGAGACATCACCTTGCCAACAAAGGTCCGTATACTTAAAGCTATGGTTTTCCCAGTAGTGATGTATGGAAGTGAGCGCTGGACCATAAAGAAGGCTGATCGCCAAATAATTGATGCTTTTGAATTTATGAATTATGGTGCTGGAGGAGACTCTTGAGAGTCCCATGGACTGCAAGAAGATCAAACCTCTCCATTCTTATGGAAATCAGCCCTGAGTGCTCACTGGAAGGACAGATCCTGAAGCTGAGGTTCCAATACTTTGGCCACCCCATGAGAAGACTCCCTGGAAACGACCCTGATGTTGGGAAAGATGGAGGGGACAAGGAGAAGGGGACGACAGAGGACGAGATGGTTGGACAGTGTTCTCGAAGCTACCAGCATGAGTTTGACCAAACTGCGGGAGGCAGTGGAAGACAGGAGTGCCTGGCATGCTCTGGTCCATGGGGTCACGAAGAGTCGGACACGAATAAATGACTAAACAACAACAAACAGATTGCTGAAAACACACCAATACGTTCTCTTAGCAATTCTTACGACACTGCAAGGTAGGTTGGAATATTAGGGTCCCCACATTAATTTTTATGGGTGATGGGGAGGGTGCTAAGGAAGGAGAAAATGAGTCAATTGAACTTCATTTTGACTTTAAATGTAATTTATAATGGTGAGGTAATACATCCTGGGTATATGTGAAGTTAATCTCATCCAACCCCTAATTAAACAGATTTGTTCCTGCCACATGGGCCTCTGTGATTGGTGGCACAGTGTCTACCTGTGGAAAAAAGTTTGACAGTTGCAGGGGAAGTTAGGAGCGAAGCTTTGAGAGACTCTACTTTGGGAATATCAAGGGGGGGGGCATTGATTGCCACAGATTGGTTGCCCTCCCCTCTCCCTCCCTTCCCCCAATTTGCTTCTTCTTGTCAGCTTTATATAATTATAGGAATATTCAGGCTCTACAGTGGTACCTTGGTTCTCAAACACCTTGGTTCCCAAAGGCCGAAAACCCAGAAGTGTGTGTTCCGGTTTTTGAATGTTTTTCGGAAGCCGAACGTCTGATGTGGCTGTTGGCTATTATTTTGGGGCATTTGCACCAATCAGAAACTGCAGTGTGGTTTTCAAACATTTCAGAAGTCAAACGGAATTCCGGAACAGATTAAGTTTGGGGCTTTTGTTTTGCTATTTATTTTGCATTTTTGTTTTTGAGGCATTTTCAGTTAATTTGTTTTTGTGACTGTGTGGAACCCGGTTCAGCTATTGATTGATTGATTGATTGTGTGACTGCGGAAATGGATAAAAAAAACCATCCAAACAATGACTATCATCAGTGCAGGTAATAATTTTTTATTTTTAAATTTATATCATCTACAATACTGTTTTTTTATTTTATAGTACACTGCATTGGTTATTGCTTTCATTTCTGGATCAATGGTCTCGTTAGATAGTAAAATTCATGTTAAATTGCTGTTTTAGGGGTTGTTTTTAAAAGTCTGGAAGGGATTAATCTGTCTTGCATTACTTTCTAGGGGAAAGCATGCCTTGTTTTTGGGACGCTTTGGTTTTGGAACGGACTTCTGGAACATATTAAGCTTGAGAACCAAAGTACCACTGTACTCGTATTCAAACCTTTCACATACATTCTTTTGCAATTCTTACAACAAGCCTGCAAGGTAGGTCAGTTTTATTATCTGCAGGCTGCAAATGGCGGAGGTGAGAGAGAGAGAGAGAGAGAGGGAGAGAGAGAGAGAGAGAGAGAGAGAGAGAGCGGGAGAGAAAGAGAGAGAAGCTTGTCTAGGATACCTGAGTGGACTCATTACAAGAGAGGAGAGGGCAGCTCTCAAATTCGTAGCACAAGTGTTCAGCCATTATGCCACGATATCCCTTCCCTCTACATGAGAGCCAGCCAGGACCCATGTTTTTCATAGCTGCCGTCAAAATAGGTCATTTATTTTTATTTCATATGGGGACAGAAGAGATGGTCTCTTCTTATTTATTTATTATTTATTTATTGAATTTATATACCATCCTACACCCGGAGGTCTCACAGCAAAGATCACAATACATGAAATCAAAATAAAAACAATGACCCAATAACACTTGCCCAAAAAAGAGCCGCATTTTAAAAGGGTATAGGATGTTGATCAGTTCAACAAAAGGAACAATTTTGGCTGGCGCCTAAAAGTGTATAATGAAGGCGCCAGGCGAACTTCCCTGGGGAGAGCATTCCACAGGCGAGGAGTCACTGCAGAGAAGGCCCCGTTCTTTCCAAGACCAGCCATGAGGGTTCCTTTAGGGGAAAGCAACAGATTCAGTCTGACTTCCTCCACTCTCTCCTTTCCATGTACGTGCTCAAAAGATCCCTGATCTCCCGCGCTCGGGGGTTGGCCGCGTTCACCGGCTGCCTCTCCGGCTGCTGGTAAGACCGCGAGACGGACCTCACCACTTCCTGCCAGCCTTCCTGGAGAGGCTCGCCTCTGGTCTCGCAAATGTTGTGCAGGATGCAGCAGGCCACGATGACCCGGGGGGCGTAGCGCTCCCTCACGTCCAGGCGGGAGAGCAGGCACCGCCAACGGCCCCGGAGGCGCTCGAAGGCGGACTCTGCCACCGTGTGGCAGCGGCCGAGGGCGTTGTTGAACCGCTGCTGGCGGGCGTCCAAGTGCCCGCCGTACGGAGTCATCAGCCAGGCCAGCAGCGGGTAAGCGGGGTCTCCGAGGATCACCGGCTTCAACTGCTCGCCTCCCACGTCCACGGTCACGCCGGGACCAAAGGTACCTTGGTTCATGGCGCGGAAGATGGGCGAGCCGCGGAAAATCCGGGCTCCGGGAAGCTTCCCGGAGCGCCCCGCGTAGACGTCCGTGAACCTGCCTTTGTGGTCCACCAGTACTTGCAGGACCATGGAGTAGTAGCCTTTGCTGTTGATGTACTCGGTGGCTCTGTGCGCCGGAGCGATGATGGGGATGTGGGTGGCGTCGAGGACCCCGATGCAGTGGGGGAAGCCCTTGGCAGCGAAGCCTTCCATCACCTCCTGGGCACCGGCCAGGTGGACCACGTGGTGGTAGACGTCGTAGAGCGCTTGGCAGACTTCCATGACGATCCTGGAGACCGTGGAGCGGCCCACCCCAAAGCACTCGGCCACCGAGCGATAGCTATCCGGGGTGGCCAGCTTCCAGACGGCGATGGCCAGCTGCTTCTCGACGGTGATTGGAGCGCGCATGTTGGTGGTCTGCCGCTCGAGGACGGGCCTGAGCCGGTCGCACAGCTCCGTGAAGGTCCTCCGGCTCATGCGGAAGTTCTCCTGCCAGAGATGGTCGTCCCAGTGGGGCAGAACCACCTTCTCCCACCATTCAGAGCGGCCCGGCTGCACCCAGAAGGCCCTCTCCATGATGTAGAGCTCGTCGATCAGGCCGGCCAAGACGGCCGGCGACTGGAAGAGGCACGAGCACATCATGGCCTTCAGAGAGTCGATGCTCGATTCCACCACCGCCCGGAGGCGCACCGACGCGGCCGTCTCCACCATCTCCTCCAGCTCGGCCAGGTCGTCGCGCCCTCGTGGCAGAAGCTTCCGGCGTGTCACCAGCCGCGCAAAGATGCGCGACTGGATCCCCGCGACGGTTGTGATGGCGGCCACGGCAGCTGTGGCGGCGGCGAGAGCAGCTGACGCCATCTGATCGCCTTCTGGAGAAAATGAAAGACAAGAGAGGTTGTTTCAGGAACACCAGGAAGGAGCTGCTTTGTACCAGGGCAGATTCCGGTGATGGAGCCCCATATCTGATAGGCAATGGGTCTTAGGAGCCTCAGCAGGGAACAGCCTTTTGAATGTGTTTGTGGGAGGCAGGGGGCCCACGATTGTTTCCTTTTTAATTTCACTATTTATTTGTGCTTTTACTTTGTATTTCATCTATGAACCACCCAGAGATCTTGTGACAACGGGCGGTATATAAATCTAACAAATAAAATATGAATAAATAAATGTGGGTGACTCTAAACGAGGATCGGACAAATTCATGGAGGACAAAGGCTATCCAATGGCTATTAGCCACGATGCCTGTGCTCTATCTCCATGATTGGAGGCAACAAGGCTTCTTAAGAATAAGAATTTTATTAATTATACCCTACCCATCCGGCTGGATTTCCCCAGCCACTCTGGGCAGCTCTCAACAGAATATTAAAAACATGATCAAAAATTAAAAACTTCCCTAAACAGGGTTACCTTCAGATGTCTTCTAAAAGTCAGGCAGTTGTTTATTTCCTTGACATCTGATGGGAGGGCATTCCACAAGGCGGGTGCCACCACCGAGAAGGCCCTCTGCCTGGTTCCCTGTAACCACACTTCTGGCAGTGAGGGAACTGCCAGAAGGCCCTTGGAGCTGGACTTCAGTGTCCGGGCTGAGCGACGGGAGCAAGGCCAATTGCTAGGAACCACAGGAGGGAAAAGGGCTCTTGTGCTTGGATCCTGCTTGCGGGTTTGCCACAGGCATCTGGCTGGCCACTGTGAGAACAGGATGATGGACTACATGGGCCACTGGCCTGATCCAGCAGGCTATTCTTAAGTTCTTACTTTGGGGTGCTTTCACCAACAGTTAAAGTCCCATCTATCTACCCTGAGTTTCCCCGGACAACTAGTGTTGGGTCTGAATGTTTGCCGATTAGGATTTGGCCTTTTTTTGGATTCCGCAAGGCTTCTTTTAAAAAAAATAAAATAAAAATAAAACAATGCAAAACAATTTTGTTATTGCTGCAAAGGAAAGGGCACATAGAATTTGCCAAAAAATATAATTTGTTCAGGTTCCTATTATTCATTAGGCAAATACCTGTTTGTTTCGGTTCAGCTTATTCTGTTGCTGCAAGTCCTGGGGGGGAAAGCATGTGGGCACAAGGGGCATTGAGGTGACCAACACCTGCTGCATATATTTAAAGGAAGAAGTGGGGCTGGCCTGTGGAGGCTGTGAGACCAAATATTCGAATGCTTCCTCCTGTACAAGGAGAATTTCCACGTTTGAAACTTGCAGTCATGGAAAAGGCCAGGCTACTTCTGTAGGTCCAGGATTTTGTTGTTGTTTTTTTTACATTGAATAGGATAGAATTTTTTAAAAAGAGAGATTTCCTGCTTGTAGCTGGAATTCTTTTGTGTTTTGCCAGCCGTTGAGAGTAAAAGCCGACTGTGACATGTTGGTTTAATCTCTCAAAAGCTGAAAACATCCCAGAGTTTGCAGTGCAGGAGCTTGCACAAGCTAGGGCCCGACTGGAATGTCCTTGGAAGCCTGAGAAAGAAGTGGAAGCTGCTTTGTTTATCAGTTTCGCATCCACACCCTTCTCAGCAGCCCCTGAAGGCTCTTCCTGGTCACAAACCCGCATTCGCAAATCTAATGAACTAAAAAACCAAAAAACTCTACCGTCTTTTAATTCTATGAACATGTACCTAAGCATGCATCTGTTAAGTCTCTCAATAGCTTTGCAAGAGTTACAAATATAGACAAAAATGCTAGCTTATTCTCCTACTTTGTGAAATGAGCAACTTACTGTGGGCCAGAGGATACCCAGTTTAGATATACCGTCGTACCTTGGTTGACGAACGCCTTGTGAGTCAAACGTTTTGGCTCCCAAATGCCGCAAACCCGGACGAGATTGCTCCAGTTTGTGAATGTTCTTTGGAACCCAAACGTCCGATGGGGCTTCTGATTGGCTGCAGGAGCTTCCTGCAGCCAATCAGAAGCTGCACCTTGGTTTTCGAACATTTTGGAAGTCAAATGGACTTCGGAAGGGATTCTGTTCGACTTCAGAAGGCAGCCTCTTAGGCGCACCAGACAGAAGGGACCCTAAGGCCAGCAACACATCCACCTTTTACATGATGAAATCAAACTTTTGACTCACACGGTTTCCACTGAAATACTCTTCTGTTTTGTTTTTCTGTCTGAGTCCTTACCTGAGCTGCTATTCCTTGGCATCTCCTCTGTCTTAGGGTCCTGGGGGTCTAAGTTCGATGTTTCTTCTTCTGTCTCCATCCTCAACCTCACCTTAGGCTTTAAGAAAGGAAAACCTAATCAGGAAAGAGAAGCCAGAACAAAGGCAACCACCAGGGGCTGGCAGATTCCAACAAGGCCTGCCGCTCCTACTGTGGCAAGATGAGAAGCTCCAAAGATTATAATCATCCCAGCATGTGCAGAGCAGAGTAGATTCTGAAGGAGATTTTTGTACGATCAGAGTTGGAAGGGACCTCAAACATCATCCAGTTGGTGGAGCATCAGACTCTTAATCTCAGGGTCATGGGTTCGAGCAAAAGAATCCTGCATTGCAGGGGGCTGGACTAGATAACCCGTGTGGTCTCTTTCCAACTCTACCATTCTAATGCAGGAATTACAGCTTGGTTTCCTGGTAGAGCTGGAAAAGCTCCAGAAAAACGCAGCCAAAATCGTCAAGAGGCTGGAGACACTCATATACTTGTATGACAATACTGAGCAGGGGCAATGCCTGACAAACCTGGGCATGAGAGCTGATCTACCCAGCACTCTGAACAGTGCCAGGCATTGTGGCTTATCCGCCATTTTAATGCCCACCAGACCCCCACAGCAACACCACATCCCCATCCGTACTGTACATTGAAAACAGTATCATTCTGCTCAAAAAAATGTCATGGCTTCCCCCAAATAATTCTGGGAAATGTAGTTCGTTAAAGGTGCTGAGGGTCGTTATATGTCTCTGACTACCACTCGCTGGGAACTGCAGCGGGGCAGAGTACCGTTGTGCTCATGTCCTGCTGGCAAACCTCCCCACAGGCCACAGGGCGAACAGGATACAGTGGTACCTCAGGTTAAGAACTTAATTCGTTCCAGAGGTCCGTTCTTAACCTGAAGCACCACTTTAGCTAATGGGGCCTCCCGCTGCCACCGTGCTGCTGCCGCCGCGCGATTTCTGTTCTCATCCTGAAGCAAGGTTCTTAACCCAAGGTAATATTTCTGGGTTAGCGGAGTCTGTAACCTGAAGCGTATGTAACCTGAAGCGTATGTAACCTGAGGTACCACTGTACTGGTCTGGATGGGCCATTGGCCTAGTGAGGCAAGTAGGAGCTCCCTATTCCACTTGCAGAGCTACCAGAGTTCCCTGGGGTTAAATAACACTGTTCCCAGTTCCCAGCATTCTTTGGTGGGAAGCAATGGCCTTTAAAGTGGCATGACGCTGGTTTAATGGTATAGTGCAGAAGATGTCTGTGTTGGACCCACTTCCAGGAAATTGTGCAGGCCGCTGCCGACTTAAAATAGTGACCCTTAAACAAGCTTCCTAGGAAGTGAGTCTTGCTGAACTCACTGGCACTTGCTCCAAAGGAAACATGCGCAGGGTTGGGCTGGGATTGGGGAAGGTGGCCATTGCTCTGTGGTGGAGGTAGTCTTAGGTTTAATCCCAGGAACCTCAGGATTTCAGATAGCTAGCCTGAGAAGGCTTAGGACAGGCGTACCCGAACTCGGCCCTCCAGATGTTTTGGGACTACAACTCCCATCATCTCTAGCTAACGGGACCAGTGGTCAGGGATGATGGGAATTGTAGTCCCAAAACATTTGGAGGGCCGAATTTTGGGGTGCCTGGCTTAGGACCTGCCTATGGCAGGGATGGGGCGGGTGGATAGCTGGGGGCAACATCGCCCACCATCCCTGGTCACTAGCTACATTGCCTGTGGCTGATGGGACCTGGAGTCCCACAGTGCCAGGAGAGCCACAGGTTTTCCTTTCCTGACTTGGGAGACTCGCCATTGGGTGGAGCTGCACACAGTGCATGGCTAAATCAGAGGCAGGCAGTCTTCAGGTTTGTCTGATATCCTATTTATTTTTACCTAGAAGACCAAGATTTTCCAACCAGGGCCAGATGCAAAAGGCATACCTCCAGGGTGCGGTTTTCCCAAATGCGGGTTTCTATTTTTTTGGACTACAACCCCCATCATCCTTAGCTGGCAGGACCCAGGGGTCAGGGATGATGGGAACTGTAGTCCAGAAACAGCAGCAGACCCAAGTTTGGGAAACCTTGCTCTAGGGCAGGGACAGCCTGTGTGGTGATTTCTTAATACTTCAAACTACGACTCCCAGAAGCCCCAGTCTGCACTGCCAAAGGTCAGGGAGCATGTGAGCTATAATCCAAAACCACTTAAGGGCGCCGGTGCAGTTACCTTGTGTTTCTGAGCAGCAATAATTTATTTCCAGGGCCAGAAATGAATTGAGCCGGAGCTGAATTTCACGCGGAAGTCTATTCCTGATTAGGGATTTCCCCCCCCCTCCATTTCAGGAATTTATGTTTAGGGGGAGAACATCATTTCTTCACTGCTGATGGGACGACCGAGCGCAGGAAGCCCTTGCCGATCTACTGCAAACCATCCAGATCTCAGATCTCGAGCCACCTTCCGCCTACCGGATTCCCACTTGATCCAGCCTGGTCGGCGTCTTCCTTACACCATCCCCCCGTTTACATTCAGGGAGGCGCCAGACTCCTTTATCGCAAGCTGCGGACCACAGGAATCATCTTGCTTGTTCGCTCCATCTGGAGATGAAAATATCTCATATTCCCCCCCAGGATCGGATCGGCTCTCCGGGCAAAGTTGGGTTTCTAAAATCCGCCCCGCACGATTCCTCCGCCTTGTAAGCAGCAGAGGAGACTGGGATCTACTGGGGTCCCCCACTTCCTGGAGGTCTCGCGGATTCTGCAAATGCACGCAGGAAACGCGCGTGCAGCGTGCAAGAAGAGAGACGAATCCAGGATCGGCAGCAAACCCTCCTCCGACAGCCGCGGGACCGAGGAGATCCTCTTCCTGTGGCGACTGCGCCCGAAGATCTCTTACGTGTCAGCTCCCCTCAGGGTCCTAAAGCCTGCCTGCTCCCGGGAGTTGTGATTCTGGGTCGGCTTCCTCACCAAGACTGTGCCTGCGATGCAGTTCTTGCTTCACTTAGGCATCATGACTGTGCCCTGGCACCAGGGGTGGCCCCGCCATCGTGGGTGCCCGAGGCCGTGGGTGTCATGCAGCATGGCACTGAAATTTGTGGGTGCCTGGGGACCCAGTTAGCCGGCACCTATGACCAGGAGATGGTGGCGCTGTGGGTTAAACCACAGAGCCTAAGACTTGCGGATCAGAAGGTCAGCGGTTCAAATCCCCGTGATGGGGTGAGCTCCCGTTGCTCAGTCCCAGCTCCTCCCAACCTAGCAGTTTGAAAGCACACCAGTGCAAGTAGATAAATAGGTACTGCTCCGGCGGGAAGGTAAACGGCGTTTCTGTGCACTGCTCTGGTTCGCCAGAAGCGGCTTAGTCATGCTGGCCACATGACCCGGAACCTGTACACCAGCTCCCTCGGCCAATAAAGCGAGATGAGCGCCGCAACCCCAGAGTCGGCCACGACTGGACCTAATGGTCAGGGGTCCCTTCATGCAGTTCCTTCAGACCCCTGGATTGCCATGGGTGCAGGGCACACAGGGTGATCAACTTGGTCAAGAATCAGCCTGCTCTGCTCAGACAGGTCAGGCATCAACAGAGGGGCGATGACCGCTGGGAGGAGCCCAGAGAGAAGAAACGCCATGGGGCATCTCCAGCGGCACAACTGGATACCTTCATCTGCCCCACCTGCAACAAAACAGGTCTCTCCTACATCAGTCTCTACAGCCACAGCAGGCGCTGTGACTCTCCAGCGGCTTGACTTTTACCCCCCCCCCCAGGTACACTCTTCCATAGAATCATAAAATTGTAGGGATGGAAGACAACCAGAGGGTAATCTAACCCAACCCCCTGCAATGCTGGATCAATGCTGGTACAGTGGTACCTTGGAAGTCGAACGGAGTCTCGATTTCCAAAACGTTCAAAAACCAAGGCGCTGCTTCCGATTGGCTGCAGGAAGTTGCAGAAGTCGCATCGGATGTTCGGGTTCCAAAGAACCTTTGCAAACCCAAAGACTCACTTCCGGGTTTGCAGCATTTGGGAGCCAAAACGTTTGACTTGCCAAGCAACACATGATACTCACGAGTGGCTTTCAACTGGCTGCGGCAGTCAGATCATAACAGATGATAAATGTTTAGCTCTGAGACGAATTCTCCCACCAATCATCCCATCACCGTCTCATGGGAGACGAATTCTCCCCTACCTGTAGCCTTTGGGATGTTACTGGACTTCAACCCCACGCACCTTAGGGACGATGGGCCTTGCAGTGCCCTGTTCACCTGGCAGCCGTGGGGGATGTGAAGCTTTGTGTCTGAATTTCCAGTACAGAAATGCTTCTGCAGAAATACCATATTTTTCGCCCCATAGGGTGCACAGGCCCATAGGGCGCACTTATTTTTTTATGGGGGAAATAAAGGGGGGGAAATTATCCCCCCCCCCGAGCCCCAAAAAGCAAAGAAGCCATGACAGCAAGCAGGACGGATCCTGCTAGCTGTCCTGGCTTCGTTTTTAGCCTCGGGGCTGGGGGTCCGGAAGCGAAGGCGAGGTTGCGCAACCCGGAGCTTGCCGGCCTGGGGTGGGGGAAGCCCGAGCTTCCCCAGCCCCCAGAACAGGCTGCTATCCGCAAGCCTAGGGAGCCTGGCGGGAACTCCCGCCGGGCTCTCCAGGCTTGCACATATCTGTCCGAAGCCCGGGGCGCGCCCCGCTGCGCCCCCCGGGTTTCGGGCTGCAGGCTGCTTCCTGAAAGCCTGCATTCGCCCCATAGGATGCACACACATTTCCCCTTCATTTTTGGAGGGGAAAAAGTGCGTCCTATAGGGCGAAAAATACGGTACTTAGAAATGATACCAAGGAAGGAGGGCAGGGATGTTAGGGTCTGCATGGTTCATAGGAGCCCCCCCCCCCCAGTGTGGAGGCTGTTTGTTATAATGTGTCTAGGTAGGAACAGCTGGTTCTTGCATCCCAGAAAACAAAAGATGCTCCAGGCCATTCACAAACAAGAGGCGGGTGTGTCAACAAGAGCCCTCTTCACGCAAACAGACCCAGCCAGGCAGACCCGTCTGACAAGGTCTCTTCACCTCCGCCACCTCCAAACCCTTTTGCAAAGGACAAATCTACCACTTCTCTGACATAGCACCACCCATAACCAGAAGCTTGCAGAAAGGCCATGGGTAGGCAAGCTAAGGCCCGGGGGCAGGATCCGGCCCAATCGCCTTCTAAATCCAGCCCGCAGACGGTCCAGGAATCAGCGTGTTTTTACATGAGTAGAATGTGTCCTTTTATTTAAAATGCATCTCTGGATTATTTGTGGGGCATAGGAATTCATTCTTCCCCCCCCTCAAAATATAGTCCGGCCCCCCACAAGATCTGAGGGACAGTGGACCGGCCCCTTGCTGAAAAAGTTTGCTGACCCCTGAGAAAGGCCATCCCAGAACCCGTTTTCTTGCCTTGTCCATCCTCCTTGTCCACAGCAACCTTGCTCAACCCTGCCTCCCAGTGTCTTCTCCCTCCCCCCCCCATAGACTCATAAGAGTTGGAAGGTACCCCTTGGGTCATCTACCCCACCCCCCTGCAATGCAGGAATCTTGCCCACAGCCATCTCTGGGTGGGCTCGAAACACCAGCCTTCTGGTTAACATCCATTTGCACTGACCCATTGCGCTCTTATCCATTATTGCTTGCTTTTGTCTCCATCTTTCAGCCACCCTGCCCTTTATCCTTCCGTCCTCTGGGCTCCCTTCCACGCCCCAGTTCTAACACTGCCACCCCTCTTTTCAACACACATATACGGAGAGTTTTCTTCCAGCCCAATCCATTCTTCATTTCCTTTCCAAGCGATTTGTCAACAGTATGTAACTATCACTTCCCCTTCTGCACTTAGAATACTCGGCAACATTCCATGATGTTGCAGCTGCTTAGCCAATGGCTGGGGGTTATTTCAAACGCCAGCCTATTCTTTTAACCTATCCTAGTAAGTCATTCTCCAGCATGGGGCTTACAACTTCCTGCGTATGGATCCCACAGTAGAAGCGGCATAGAGGAACCATACATTGAAGATATTGCCTGTAGGTTTATATATGTTGGCTCCCACCCACTCAGACAGATTGTGGGAGGGGGCTGTTCCTGCTTTATTCCATATTTTGTGTTCACTAAGAGGTGCATCTGAGATCCTTTGTGATGTCACAGAAGACGCTGCCACCAACTTTTCCCTATCCATGGACTCCAGGCCATCCGTCATTGTAAAAATGTGCCTGGAGACAGACATGTCGTGTAGAGAGAAGATGCGCCATGGTGCATTGGCAACAGCACAACCAGACGCCTTCATATGCCCCAGCTGCAACAAAACATGTCTCTCCTGTATCGGCCTCTACAGCCACAGCAGGCGCTGTGACTCTCCAACAGTTCACCCCAAAAGGCACACTTCTCCATTGTCTTCCGAGACAGACAGATGCCAACAAAAACCTTCACCCTAAGGTCCCAGATATGTGACATCTATCTATCTATCTATCTATCTATCTATCTATCTATCTATCTCTGTGTGTGTTTGTGTGTATACATATAGAGAGAAATAAGATGGCACAAAATGGTTTTGTGTTGAGTGGCACGTGAGTTTCTGTGCTACAACATTTTTCTCACACCCCTTATTTACCAGAACTAGTAATGTAGGGAAAGAAAGGGGAGGGGGGGAAGAACCCCACCCTCCAACTTTTTTCCCACCCACCCCCGCCTTCCTAATTACACAACTAGCCAGCCAAAATCGTTAACTGCAAAAAGGTTTTTTAAATTCCTGAAAAAGAAAACTACAACCCGTTACAAACGCAGCCCGGATGTCCCGCACACTAACGGAACTACAGCCAAAGAGCGTCGCCACAGCCACACCACCGCCACAGCCGTCTCGGGAGTCACCTCCGGTACCTTGCCCTCGCCATGGACCGCCTGGTGGACCCCAAGCGCAAGGGAGAAGCGTCTGCCGCGTGACCAGGCTGCCCGAGCCGGGGTAGCCGGGCCTGCCGGGTTAAGGCCGGGGCCGGGGGAGCCTGTGCCTCTGCCTGCTTTCGCACAAGTGACTCTAGCAGTTCCGTCTGGCGGTTCATGAGCGCAATGATCTGCTCAGTGTCCACGCGGTCCCGCTCCCGCTCCTCCAGATCAGCTTTTGTGTACTCGCCCAGGGCTGCCAGGATCCGGTCGGTGGCTGCCTGCACCCTTCTGTCGGCCGCATGGGTGATTTCCAGCGCCAGATCCTGCCTGTTTTTCCTCTTCCTCTTCCGGATGTTGGCGAGGCGCTCTGCGGCGTACGACCTGGCGGGGTTGGGCAAGGGACTTGGGGAGGGGGTTATGGCCCCGTCTGAAAAGCAGGAAACAAAACTATGCTTAGAACTCACTTCCTCGACAGCAAGTCCCATCGAACAAAGTGGGACTTTCCGAGTCAACATGATTCGGATTTTCAGCGTTAACTTTAAGAAGCAGTGCGTGAGTTTGCTTTCCCCCCTCTTCCTCCTCCTCTTATTTTCCTTTTGTGTTGTGTCATTTTTTGGTATAGCTTGATTTTTTAAAAAAATTGATCTGTAAGCTCTCTCTACCATGGGTTGGTTCAACTGAGCCACAGTGCCAAGGAAAGACAAACGTGTTGGCTCCTATCCATCCCTTGCAAGTCGGCTTGTTGGTACCTACCTGTCTGGTTGCTTGTGGCAAGAAAGAAAAATGCATCCGGGTAACTCAACAGGGAAGAGGTATGCTTTGGCTTGTGGGCCACAAATAACTAACATAGTTTTGTGTGGCCCGGCAAGCTCCTGCAGATGACCATGGGCGAGTGACGTTTGCAGACCAACTTGCAAGGCTGTTCCCTTGAACAGCATCCCTGTTGACATGAGACAAGCACTCGCTATCAGTACTTTCTGGAAACGAATGACATTTCTGGAAACACTGAAGACGAATTTGTTTCGACACAATTCTCCACCTGGAAGAAACGGCCTTAGGTTTAACAATACAAAACGAAAACGTCAACTTGGTTTTTGGTGCTGCTTTTAAAAGCTTTGTGTGTGTGTGTGTGTGTGTGTGTGTGTGTGTGTTCCGCTCCTTCTGTGGCCTGCCTGCCAATTGCCTTGAGACAGTATGTAAAAAGTGATTCATAAATTAATAAAGCTACCTATTAACATAACTCCACCGATTAGAAAGGATTCTTCCTTGCCCCAGGCGAGCAGCTAATTTGCATCCAGTCATTCAAACGATGAACCTCATGAACTGGCAGTTCTTATCTGCTTGTTTTGTTCTGTTCTTACCTACTGTTGAGGCAGAGCTGCCCGGTTTATCGCAGGGAGTAGACAGCAGAGGTGGAGCTGGACTGCTGGCTTCTGCTGTTCCTGAAGAAACACATTACATTGATTAATTTCAGGAGCAAAGCTGGCCTTCGTCCACAGCGACAACCCTAGCCCCCCTCTGCTTCTGATCTATTGTATCAAAAACCACAACGTATGCATATTGTTGTGCAGAATGGACTGAGGAAATGCTTGGGGGCAGATGTGTGAATGCAGAATGCATAAGAATGAAATGATCATCATATACAAAACACACCGCAATCCCTTGGGCATTAACCCAGCCCTTGCATTTTGATTATCGAGTTCAAGAACATAACAGTCTTGTCTTCAAGCACTAGGCTGGCAGCTAAAGACAACCAAGGACCTTATGAAGGACCGGTTGAAGGAGATGGGTATGTTTATCCTGGAAGAGAGGAGACAGGATATCCATCTTCAAATATCTCAAGGGCTGCCACGTGGAGGATGGAGCAAGCTTGTTTAGCTCCCGCTTTAGAGGGTAGGATCGAAACCAATGATTCAAGTTACAAGAAAGGAGATTCTGACTAAACATCCCATAACTAAATAAGGTAAAAAGGACCCCTGGACAGTTAAGTCCATTCAAAGGCAATTATGGGGTTGTGACGCTCATCTCGCTTTCAGGCCGAGGGAGCCGGCATTTGTCCACAGACAGCATTCTGGGTCATGTGGCCAGCATGACTAAACCACTTCTGGTGCAATGAAACACCGTGACGGAAGCCAGAGCGCATGGAAACGCTGTTTACCTTCCTGCTGCAGTGGTACCTATTTATCTACTTGCACTGGTGTGCTTTCAAACTGCTAGGTTGGCAGGAGCTGGGACAGAGCAATGGGAGCTAACCCCGTCGTGGGGATTCAAACTGTCAACCTTCTGATCAGCAAGCCCAAGAGGCTCAGTGGTTTAGACCACAGCACCACCCGCGTCCTTTTATAACTAAATAACTGCATGAGAGGAAGGACATGCGCTGGTGCAAGAGGACTTGCTCCCTCTCGCCTCCTACAGAGCATGTGCTTCATGCCCTCCCCAAATCTGGTCTGGAGGCTCGGAGGCAACCCCAGAACAGATTTAGGGAGCACACTGCGGGGGGGGTGGGAAGTCTCACTGCGCAAGCGGAAGTAGCTCTTCTCTTGCAAGGTTTTATCGCTACTTTGGATATGACTCACTGTCTGTAACGCTGGAGGTATTACGGAGCCATTGTGGCAGGCAGTCACTGGTGTTTTTTTTAATCCTCCGCAAATTTCTCCAGTGAACCTGTCTAAGCTGGCCGGCTGTCACTACATCTCATGGTAAAAGGTAAAGGACCCCTGGACAGTTAAGTCCAGTGAAAGGCGACTATGGGGTTGCGGCGCTCATCTCGCTTTCAGGCCGAGGGAGCAGGCGTTTGTCCGCAGACAGCTTTTCAGGTCATGTGGCCAGCAGGACTAAACCGCTTTTGGCGCAACAGAACACCATGACAGAAACCAGAGCGTACGGAAATGCTGTTTACCATCCCGCCACAGCAATACCTATTTATCTACTTGCACTGGCGTGCTTTCGAACTGCTAGGTTGGAATTAGCTGGGACAGAGCAACGGGAGCTCACCCCGTCGTGGGGATTCGAACCGCCGACCTTCCGATCGGCAAGCCCAAGAGGCTCAGTGGTTTAGACCACAGTGCCACCCACGTCCCTGTACATCTCATGGTAGCTAATGTGCACCACCAGCAACACACTGGCCACGCAGCAGTGCATTATGGGAGAGGGATGACAGCCAAGAGGCACAGTGACACAAAATCATCCACTTGGATCTACATGCTTATAACGAGTGCAGCAAAGGAGAGGAGGATATATATACACCCCCCCCACTTTTCTTCAAGGAGCTCCAGGCAGCACATGGTTGTCACCCCACCTCTCAATTTTATCTTCGCAAAAACCTCGTGAGCTTCCTGGGGATTCGAACCCTGCCATCTCCCATCACGGCCTGCCTTCCTAACCACTACCCCACAGTGGCTCTTTGGATCCTGCGGCATGTTGAAGACCAAGTTATTCCACTTTTTTCGCAGGCTTTGGACTGTTTAACTAGATGTATGCTGCAAAAGCAGCAATTATGCCACGGTAAATGGATTTAGCCTTCCAAATGCCACAGTAGCTTTGACCTTTCACAGCAACAGCGGGTCATTTTTAATTTACCCTTATGGTGCAAAAGTGCTTGGGTGAGGAGAGAGAGACTTTCTGTTCCTCATCAGGCAATGGCTTTTCCACCTGTCTGCCCCCACCCAGCCTTACCAGACTATAACTTTGAGAACAGCAGCAGCAGCAGCAGCAGCAGCTGGGAAGTGAGGAGTTCAGGGATATTTTTTTAATACAGTTTTATGTTGTGCTTCTTAGTTTCTCAATTTGATCCTTTTACATGGTTTTTGTATGTTTTGTGGTATTTTGCTGTTACTTTTATTGATTGCAGATTGGTAATTCTTTATTGTGGTTGAACTTTTTAATTACTATTTGCTAATGTTTAATTTTACTGTTTTACTATTAGATTCTGATGGATTGCTGAACGTTGCTTTGTTTGATAGAAGTTGTTTATTTTAAAGTTATTATGACTTTTATATTGGATCAGATTGTTACTATTAATGTTTGATGCTTTAGTATGTTTTCATGTCTTGGAAGCCACCTAGAGTGGCTTGGGCAACCCAGCCAGATGTGCGGGATATAAATGAATTATTATTATTATTATTATTATTATTATTATTATTATTATTGATAGCCAAAGTTAGCCACACTCACAGAATCACAGAACTGGAGAGTTAGAAGGATTCCTGAACAATGAAGGAATTTCAGCTATTAGCATCCAAAACTCAGTGTAGGACAGGTTATTTAACACCTCTGATTTCAGCATTGGATATCAGCGCTTCTTGGGTGAAAGGCGGAACACACATTAAAGTCAATGTAGTGGTACAGGTGGTTAGAGTGTCAGACTAAGACCTGGGAGACCAGGCAGTATTTTTTCCCCTGGGGGTACTCAAGGGTAAAGCTAAAGGACCCCTGGACAGTTAAGTCCAATCAAAGGCGACTATGGGGTTGTGGCGCTCATCTCCTTTCAGGCCGAGGAAGCCGGTATTTGTCCACAGACAGCTTTCCAGGTCATTTGGCCAGCATGACTAAACCGCTTCTGGCACAACGGAACACCGTAACGGAAGCCAGAGTGCATAGAAATGCTGTTTACCTTCCCGCCGCAGAGATACCTATTTATCTACTTGCACTGGTGTGCTTTTGAACTGCTAGGTTGGCAAAAGCTGGGACAGAGCAACAGGAATTCACCCCGTCACAGGGATTCGAACCGCCAATCTTCCGATCGGCGAGCCCAAGAGGCTCAGCGGTTTAGACCACAGCGCCGAACTGGCACCCTTTTCCCCTAGACAAAAAGAACTGGCTAAAAGTGTGGCATTTACTGCAACGACTTCATGGTGAGAACCGGCACTTTTTTTCCTACAGGAAAAGCACGGAGACCCGGGTTCAAATCCCCACTCTGCCACAAAGCTCAATGACCTTGACCTTGGACTACTCACAGGCTCTCAGCCTAACCGACCTCGCAGGGTTGTTGTGGGGGATTAAATGAGGAGGACAACCATGTACGCTACCTCGGCCTCCTTGGAAGAAAAGGCGGAATCTAAATGCAGGAAAATAAAACAAAAGACACTGTCTCCCAGGGATTGCTTTCTTTTTTAAAGACTATTTTGAAAACCTCATTCCACAGGGCTCTCCTAAGACACCAAATGCCGCCACTGACCCGTGGGAGACGTCACAGGCATTTCGTCGGGGGCTTCCTCCTTTATGTACGGTACAGGGAAGCCGCCCCCCAGGCTGGGGACCTGGGGGAGCGACCGCGTCCTTAGAGCCAACGTCTCCTCCTGGCTACCCGCTTTGGCCCCCTCCGCCGCAGCTTCCTCCTCGGTGGAGCACTGAGACATCGAGTCGGCGACAGACGCCCCGCGGCGGCTCAAGGCGGGCAGCACCTCCGGGGGCGGGACGTCCGCCTCGTTGGCCAATAGGTGATCGAGCTGGTCGTAGAAGAGCCAGGCCAAATGTCCTTTCCCCGGGGAGTTGTTGGCCTTGGCTATCCGGTAGTCCCTCTTCAGAGTCTTGATTTTGGAGCGGCACTCCAGGGCAGAGCGCTTGTGGCCTCTCTGTGCCATCTTGCCGGCCACCACTTGGAAAGTCTCGATGTTCCGGTGGCTCCGCTGCAGCTCCTGCTGGATCTCCCGCTCGCGCCAAATGACCAGCAGGTCTATGATCTCAGGGTAGGTCCACGTGGTGCCACGATACTGCCTGTAGGGGGCGATGGCAGGCTCAGGCGTTTCGGCCGCTGGAAAGCCAAGTGGGAGGGAGGTGAAGAGAGAGAGAAAGGTTAAATCAGAAAGAACAGGGTGGGGAGAAAACAGCTGAGAATGTTTAATTACCGTATTTTTCGCTCTATAAGACGCACCAGACCATAAGACGCACCTAGTTTTTGGAGGAAGAAAACAAGGAAAAAATTATTCTGAATCCCAGAAGCCAGAACAGCAACAGGGATCGCTGTGCAGCGAAAGCAGCGGTCCCTCTTGCTGTTCTGGCTTCTGGGATAGCTGCGCAGCCTGCATTCGCTCCATAAGACGCACACAGATTTCCCCTTACTTTTTAGGAGGAAAAAAGTGAGTCTTATAGAGCAAAAAATACGGTATCTTTTTTTTTGCATGTGTGTCCTGAAGCATCACAATAATTTTTAAACTCTTGAAACAGAGGGAGTTGTCAACAAAAATAAGGACTGCACTAGATCTGACACTAAGAAGCTGGAAGGTTTTCAGCATTCCTCAAGTGGACTCTGCTGTACAGCCAGGCTTGAGGCACACAAAGCACGAATCCCCTGGGATAGCTCAGTCGGGAGAGCATGAGACTGTTAATCTCAGGGTTGTGGGTTCGAGCCCCACATTGGGCAAGAGATTCATGTATTGCATGGGGTTGGACTAGATGACCCTCGTGGTTCCCTCAAAATCCACAATTCTTTGATTCTTCTTTGATGCTTTGAGTGAGGGAGGGTGCATCTTCCTCAGTGCTGAGTGAGCCCAACCTGCTCACTCAAACTCTGGGCCGACAGAGGGAGAATAAACTTCCTTGCAATGAGGTTGAGGGAATGTTCTTTCATGTGTGGTGGACCTGTAAAACGGTAAAAGAGCATTGGGAAATAATTCAAAATTAATTGGGGAAAAAAAAGTTTTAAAGTACTTTTAAAAAACAACAACCAGAGTCCTTTTTTGTTGGGGAAAATTCAGACGGAAATTCCCAGGTGTCAAAAAAGGTTATTAATGTTTGCCACTATTGTGTTTCGTTAACCCAAAAATGCAAATTGAGCAAAGTCCCAACTAAAGAAGAATGACAACTTAAACTGATGGAATAAGCGCAGCTTGCAGACCTAACGTAAGAGAGCAAGGAGGACATACGTTTAAAGATTGGAAAAGGTGTACACTTGAAAACGTTGGCAGCATTAAGATAAATTCAACCGTGTAAACAAGTTTTGGTGGATGTAATAATGGAATACTGAATGGTTTAGTTTATGTAAAATATGCAGGGATTTATGATATGCAAAATGAACTATGGAAAGAGAAGAAGGGAAGCCACTGATATTTTAAGGTTGCATAAATTAGTATTCTAAATTGTAAAACAGAAAGTTTAATAAAAACTATAAAGGTAAAGGTAAAGGTACCCCTGCCCGTACGGGCCAGTCTTGCCAGACTCTAGGGTTGTGCGCTCATCTCACTCTAGAGGCCAGGAGCCAGCGCTGTCCGCAGACACTTCCGGGTCACGTGGCCAGCGTGACAAGCTGCATCTGGCGAGCCAGCGCAGCACACGGAACGCCGTTTACCTTCCCGCTGGTAAGCGGTCCCTATTTATCTACTTGCACTTAAGGGTGCTTTCGAACTGCTAGGTGGGCAGGCGCTGGGACCGAACGATGGGAGCGCACCCCGCCGCAGGGATTCGAACCGCCGACCATGTGATCGGCAAGTCCTAGGCGCTGAGGTTTTACCCACAGCGCCACCTGCGTCCCTAATAATAAAAACTATAGAGAGAGAGAATAGACTTCCTGGTTAGTTGGCCCCTCACCTAATTTGCTTCCAGGCAGGATCCGCCTCCCTCTCGCGACTTGCTCGCTTGGGATCCACTGCTCTTCCTCAGACTCAATCTTGCAGATCAGCTCTGGCTCGTCAGCAGGCAACCCTGCGCAGGAAGGAGCAGAAAGGCCCAGGTCAGTTGGCCATTCCACCCATCATTGGCTAGGGAGATGTTCTCCATTGCTTCACCCCAGTCCACAATAAAATGAATTCCATGGGATGGGGCAGGATTTGGGGTTCTTACCCAGCAAGGCCATCGTTGCAAAGTTGTTCTGCATGACAACACCCCCAGCGCGGGGCTCTTTGGTTCTGGTCCAAAACGGCTCCCTGATGAAGTCCCACCACTGTTGGGCTCAAGAGTCACCACCATCCAGAAAAATACACGGGGCCAAATGTCTCCTCCCACGGTTTCGACCAAGGAACTGTGACATGTAGGGGGAAAGCAGAGGAAACGGTGAAACATTTGGGAGCACCCAATGCTGCAACAGTAGGACGCGGGTGGCGCTGTGGTCTAAACCAGAGCCTAGGGCTTGCCGATCGGAAGGTCGGCGATTTGAATCCCCACGACGGGGTGAGCTCCCGTTGCTCTGTCCCAGCTCCTGCCCACCTAGCAGTTTGAAAGCACGTCAAAGTGCAAGTAGATAAATAGGTACCACTCCGGCGGGAAGGTAAACGGCGTTTCCGTGCGCTGCTCTGGTTTCGCCAGAAGCAGCTTAGTCATACTGGCCACATGACCCGGAAAAACTGTCTGCGGACAAATGTCGACTCCCTTGGCCAGTAAAGCCCAGAGTCGTTCACAACTGGACTTAACTGTCAGGGGTCCTTTACCTTTCACCTAATGCTGCAACATGGTTGAAGCCAAAGCCTGGTCACCCTCTCTGTTGTTGTTTTTTCTGATTCTGTGCTTCTAACTCATTCAAGAATTTCTTGTTCTCTAGCGTGTCATGGTTCTTTCCATTTTCCTGCTCCATATGCGTGGAATCAC
Source organism: Podarcis pityusensis (assembly GCF_964106645.2). NCBI lineage: Eukaryota > Metazoa > Chordata > Lepidosauria > Squamata > Lacertidae > Podarcis > Podarcis pityusensis. The sequence goes on from NC_138029.1 coordinate 109,303,129, forward strand.
CTTCCAGGAAGCAGTGGTGAGTTGCCCCCTCACGCCATATGTTCAAATCTCTCTTTAAAATTTGTCCTTTTTTTCTGGAGCCTTTGGCTCTGGTTAGCTTGTTCTCTTATACCCGGTGTAACTGTCTGTGAATCGGTGCCATTTTAAACTATTGATGTTTATTGCATTGTTTATATTAGTTGCTTTAGACCAGTGGTTCTCAAACTTTTTTCTCTGGGCCACACTCTCAGAATAAAAAATTGCTTGCATATACCACAAAACATTTTATTGATGGGGGGGGGAAATGCAACAACTTCTAGCAGTGTTTGATTCATAACATAGAACAGAACTGCTTTATAATATGACCATGGGGCAGCCAGAAAGTATAAAATGATGCAGCTACATAAGAACGGGAATCATTCCCAAAATATAATATTGATAGTCCTTGAATCTTCCTCCCACACTTGCCATCTTCTCCTGGACTGACCGTGGCTGATTATCAGTTAAACATCTGGTAAATTCAGATGACAACTTTGAGCTAGGTTAAGAAATTTGAGAACTTAATGAAGGAAAGTCATTTGATCCTAGGACAGTCCACATACTGGCCTATTCTAACCTGTCTTTCTTTTTTCTTCTTTTTAAAATAATTTTTATTAAACTTTCCATTTTAACAATCCAATCAAATCACATTAAGTATTCCAAATTATACAAATACATATCATATAGTCCAAATATTCTGCCAAATTATAATTTTTTGTTGGGGCTTCCCATGCTTCAAGTTCAGTGGGGTTCCAATCATCTTATGCTTCTACTGCCTTGAGTTTCCAATAGTTCCTTCTTTAAAACTTCCTGTTGTTATCCTTCCTTCTTTCGTGGCCTCTGAGCTCTAACCTCTTTTTCTTAATGGTGACTGCTCCTTCTCAGGCTGCACAGAAAAAGCATCTTGGCTCCAGAAGTTCATTCCGATTGTGCAGATAAAATATAACTGATAGATTTCTACAGGATGGGGCATTAGTGTGTGAAAACAGTCCAGATCCAATGATCCCCAGATGTGGCATCAGGTGACAGACAGGTGGGTTGCCCCGCCCACTTGTCAAAGTTGGCCCATGAAGGCCAGGTTCTAGCCCCGCCGGAGCCAAAATGTAGCCCCAACAGCCTGGCAAATAGATCCCTCCGCTAGACTCATCGGCCTGCCAGTCACACAAACACTCATATGCTGTATATATATATAAAATTCAGGCTACCATGCCAAAGGCAGAAACCGAAAGGGCTGCCAAGAGCCACTTAATTTGCCTGATGTGCTAATAATGTGCCATTATGTAGTTTGGCAGTCATTAGGTGGCACAGGACTTAGTTGTGTCTGGGTGAAGTCAGACATTTCCTTTTACTGCTCTTGTTGGAGAGAAACAACCAAGTTCTTGTCTAGCTTCCAGCAATTTTCCTGTGGAAGGGGATCCTAAGAGGTCTTCTAGCCCAACCCCGCTGCTCCATACAGGATCTGCAATACAGGGATGCAACTACAGCACCCCTGAGAGGGCCACCAGGTTTCGGAAGCTGCTCTGAGCCTTCCGGGACACCCGACCCCAGCAATTTCAGGGTGGTTTTTTCCTCCCTGGGTCCTGTGTCAAAAGCACCATTAAAACCTGAACAACCAGTTTGAACAGAGATCCCAGCTGGTGGGGCTGGGGAAAGAGACCGCACGTATACGTTGAGCAACAACGATGGCTCTAAGATGCCACCTCTGAATTTCAGAAGAGGTTATTTTCTGTGCTGAGAGCCTGCTCTGTGGTTGGTATTATTATTCCTTGCCCACCCTTCACCCTAAGGTCCTGGGAAATTGCAACACCAAACTGCAATATTAAAAACAGTTTTATCGTCACAAAAATAAGGCAGGCGCTAAAAATGTACATCTCAAAAGCAAGGGTAGAGGTGCCACTTTGTGGGGAGAGACCCCTACAACTTAGAGCTGGCAGAGGCAAACTCCGGCCCTCCAGATGTTTGGGACTACAATTCCCATCATCCCTGACCACTGGTCCTGTTAGCTAGGTATGATAGGAATTGTAGTCCCAAACATCTGGAAGGCCGAAGTTTGCCTATGCCTGACTTAGAGGTTGCGACAGAGAATGCCCTCTCCCAGGCTAAGGCATTTAGGGCTTTAAACACTATTTTTGAGCACCTGGAAATGAACTGGCAACCAGTCCAGCTGCTTTAAAACAGGTGAGATCTTAACTGGAAGCCCAGCCAGGAATCTTGCCTGATGCTTTTTGGAGTACGGTGGGCAAGTCGTGTCTGCCTAGCAAGGAAGGTGGCTGAAACCAGATTCCAAACGCCTTGTTGATTTGTTTAAAAATAAGAGCCACCGCTTGGGAAACTGTCCCGAGACAGAAGGAAATCTGAGTAGCAAATGTAGCATTACGTATCTGGGGTCTGTCTACTGAAGGACCAGCAGAACAATAATTTTAGACTCAGTCTAAATGAGAGGGTTTCCCCCCCCCCACAAGGCTGGGGGCATAACAGGGTTGGCTCCCGTAGCATGACAGTTGTGTCTGTTCACACTTATTCCACCATCTCTGATCAAATAGCACTGCAGGTTTTTGTGACAGCTTCTGGCTCTTCAAAACCATTTGGACCGGGCTCTATGGTGGGGCAAAAGAAACCAACAATGCATGCACACAAACCAGGACAACACTGCCTCTCTCATGCCACCTGCAACTCTCTCTTAAAAGTAAATAATTAAAGGTAAAGGTAAAGGGACCCCTGACCATTAGGTCCAGTTGTGGCTGACTCTGGGGTTGCGGCGCTCATCTCGCTTTATTGGCTGAGGGAGCCGGCGTACAGCTTCCGGGTCATGTGGCCAGCATGACTAAGCCGCTTCTGGCGAACCAGAGCAGCGCACGGAAACGCCGTTTACCTTCCCGCTGGAGTGGTACCTATTTATCTACTTGCACTTTGACGTGCTTTTGAACTGCTAGGTTGGCAGGAGCAGGGACCGAGCAACAGGAGCTCACCCTGTCGTGGGGATTCGAACCGCCGACCTTCTGATCGGCAAGTCCTAGGCTCTGTGGTTTAACCCACAGTGCCACCCGTGTCCCCATAATTAAAGTAGTGACGTGCTAAAAATAAAAATCAGAACTAGGGCCCTATACATTATCTTGTGAATCGCCCTGAGATCTTTGGATGAAGGGTGGTATATAAATTTTAATAACAATAACAATAATAATTAAGCAGTATCATACCAAACAAAACCGTCATGGTTTCCCCCAAAGAATCCTGGGAACTTTAGTTTCTTACAGGTGCTGAGAGCTGTTAGAGAAGACCCCTATTCTCCTCACAGAGGTTCCTAGGAAGAACTGATTGTTAAACCACTCTGGGAATTGTAGCTGTAAGAGGGGGACAGGGTTCTCCTAACCACTTCCAGCACCCTTAACAAACTACAGCTCCCATAATTTTTGGGGAGGGGGGAGGAAGCCATGATTGTTTAAAGTGCTGTGAAGACACACCTCTTTATCCTAGCTTTTGACACTAGAGGTGTCTATTTTTAGCACCCCTCTTGAGTGTAAGTTTTTACTATTGCGCTTGAACAATGAAAACCACCCTGGAACCATGGGGTGAAGGACAGATAAGTTAATTAATAATAATAATAATAATAATAATATAGTGCAGCTGAGGCCACACACAGAGGGAGGCAGGGGTGAGGGTGTCAACTGAGGACCCCAGGACTAAAAAACAAAAAAGACACTCGAGTTTCAGTGAGGAAAGGGGACAGAGTGGCGGTACTGATCTCAATTTTCTTTAGGGAATTTGAATAAACCAGGGGCAGAAGCACCTCGCTTCTTGCCCTGGACTTCTCAACCTTCTCTTCCTCATATGGGTGGATTTATGCAGGCATAAACAGGAACAACACCCACCCCCCCAAGCCTTCCACCAGTTTATTGCTGTCCTCTCAGAAACAAGTTCCACTGAGTTCCATCATGCTGCGCTTATTTCACAAGCAGAACTTCACCAACTCCACCACCGGCTTACACAGCCCCAGGGAAAACGTCCATCAGGTCAGACCACCACCCTACTTTCCCCAGCCCTATCTTAAGCCCAAACAAGTCATTCTTAGCAGGAGGGGGGGGTCTCAGCACCCCAATCGCCTTCTCCACTTCTTCCGATTCTGGGTCTCTGGATTTCTAGCAATCATTATTGGGGGGGGGGGGACTTGCTGCTGTTTCCTCGCCCGATCCACCGCACCCACCCACCCACCCCCAAACCCCAAGATCTGCAAGAGAAGCAGGAACAGCGCGGAAGCAAAAAAAAAAAAAAGCACGTGAGAACGCGCGATCACGGGAGTTGGGGGCGGGGTCCACTCGCACCCCAAACTCTGATGCACTTCCAGGGCCACCCCGACCTGCCAGAATGACTCACACTTGCCCAACTCCGGCCAGGTCCTAGAGACGCACCTTTCCCTTTTTTACCCCCCTTACCTGCTGGGTGTTTGGTTTCTGCAAAAGTGACGCGTCTGCAAAGGCTCCGCGGTCCCGGAGCGCGTTTGCAACGCGAGGAGGAGGAGGCAGCCTCGCCGCCCGCGGCTGCAATGGCTCCGGCTGCTGCTGCTGCTTCCGAGGAAAGGAGGCGGAGGAGCCTCGCCAGCACGTCCACACACTTCGCGGCACCGAGCGGGGGAAACATGGAAAAAAAAGAAGACCCAGGCACTCGGAGCTGTCGTGGCTTCCCTTGCAAGGCAGCCCGGGTACTGTAGTTCGGCCAAAGGCGGCGCCTCTCTTCGCCGGAGTCGCTCTGTTCCCCGCCGGAACTACAACTCCCAGAGTTCCCTGGGAAAGAGCGGACCCGGACTAGCTGAACTAGTTTTGGAACCGGTTTGTGTTTGTAGTGCGGATGCCGAGAGGCGCAAGCAGCGACCAACGCCTTGGAATGGGGCGGGGGGGGGGGGATGCGATGAGGGTTTCAAAATATATATTTTCCGGAGAGCTGAGCGGCCAAATTTGCATGGCCGATTGTGGGGTTTTTTTGGTTTTTTTTAAAGTTGTGATTTTGTTCCTGGAGGCTTCATGGAGCCTGGAAGGAACGCTTTTGTTTGGCAGATGTTTAGAAAGTTGACAGGAGTTTTAATCCGTTTTTAATCTATTGTTTTAATGGGGGGGGTAGTTTTAAATTATTCTATAAGTTTTTTGTATATCGCCATCCATCCGCAGATCTCAGGGTGCTTCACACACACAATATTAACGATTAGGGGGGAAAAACACAAAATATGTAATAAAAATATTGTTAGTTTTCCTTATTGATAATTTTACTGTTTTGTTCTGTTTTGTAAACCGCTTTGAGTGTTTTGTTTGTTTGTTTTGAAATCAAGCAGTGTATAAGTTATATAAAATAAAAGAATGAACAAACATTTTGAAATAGATTTGTCGTGCAAGCCTATGTATGACTACTCGGAAGTCAGCCCCGTTGAATTCAATGTGATTTAGTCTCTGGGATGTCTGTATAAGATGGCAGCTGCAGGCTGCAATTCCAAAGATGCTTACAAAGGCGCTTGGTAGGGTTTACCTCTGAGTAAACACGTGCAGGATTGCTGCCGCCCTTTGCACATTTACCTGGGCGTAGGCCCCACTGAATGCAGTTGGGCTTCTGTATAAGCATGCATTCAAACGACACTATTAGGATTGCTGAGGACTGTTCCTCTGCCTGCTCCCTTCCATCCTACACCTTCAACAACACCTAACCAGACAGACACCTGTCAGATGAAGTTTTCACCTCCACTTCATTTGTGTGCTGGGGTGGGGTGCGGCTTCGCTTGCTGAAATTATGTACATCAGTAAGCATGCAACAGTAGTCACACTCTGGGAATGGCTTTGACCCGCTGGCTAAACCAGGTGAGGGTAGCTGATGGGTCTCAAACCCTCCATGAGTTAGGACAGGGGTCAGCAACCTTTTTCAGCCGTGGGCTGGTCCACCGTTCCTCAGACCATGTGGTGGGCCGGACTATATTTTGAAAAACATAATGAACAAATTCCTGTGCCGCACAAATAACTCAGAGACGCATTTTAAATAAAAGCACACATTCTACTCATGTAAAAACATGTTGATTCCTGGACCATCCGCGGGCCAGATTGAGAAGGCGATTGGGCCGCATCCAGCCTCTGGGCCTTAGGTTGCCTACCCCTGATCTAGGAGGTGGAAAACACTGATCCTAAACCTTCACTGCCTTGTGGATATAATCATTTGTGAACCCCGAGGAAAAATTCATACCTGCTGGCTTGTGGGACATCTTCAGGAGAAGAAAGCGCTAAGGAGTAAACCCAACACAAATTAGGAAGGGAGTCCCTAAAAGGGTCAGAGGTTGCCTTGTACGCCTCCTTCTGGCAACTCCTGCAGGCAAACATGTTTCTTTCCTTTCCTTTGAACCACATCAGCAAGACCAAGAGTGGGGCCTTGTTATCAGGGCATCCCAGGACCTCCATATACACTGCCCTGGCTTGCAGCCCAGGGAGGTCACTTCAGTGATGCAGATGCAGAAAAAGCAACAGTTAATGAGACAGCTTTTGAATGCATAGGAGAAAGGTTAGTGAGATAAGGTGGTAACTTGAGGCCATTTAAAAAGAAACCGTCCTTAAGAAAGGGAGGCTGCCATGCCTGTGAGAGCGCTGTTATGAAAGGGCACATCTCCTGTGCTAGACATAATTTTAATACTATCTCTCCCCAGGCCAAGGAATCCCGGGATTTAAAGTTCTGTAAGGAGAGCTGGAGGCCTGTTGCAGAGTTAATGGCACCATCACCGAATTTAAACTGCAAGAATTCTCTGAGCCTGGGAAACAGTGATTTGGTATAAAATCTCTCCAGGCCTTCCACTCTGCAAGCAGCTGGTGAGCTTAGAAGCACTCAGGCACAGAATAGGCAAAGATAGCCACTGAAGCTCAACATCAAAAAAACGAAGATCATGGCCACTGGGCCCATCACCTCCTGGCAAATAGAAGGGGAAGAAATGGAAGCAGTGAGAGATTTTACTTTCTTGGGCTCCATGATCACTGCAGATGGTGACAGCAGCCACGAAATTAAAAGACGCCTGCTTCTTGGGAGAAAAACAATGACAAACCTAGACAGCATCTTAAAAAGCAGAGACATCACCTTACCGACAAAGGTCCGTATAGTTAAAGCTATGGTTTTCCCAATAGTGGTGGTTGGAAGTGAGAGCTGGACCATAAGGAAGGCTGATCGCCGAAGAATTGAAGCTTTTGAATTATGGTGCTGGAGGAGACTCTTGAGAGTCCCATGGACTGCAAGAAGAACAAACCTATCCATCCTTAAGGAAATCAGCCCCTGAGTGCTCACTGGAAGGCCAGATCCTGAAGCTGAGGCTCCCATACTTTGGCCACCTCATGAGAAGAGAAGATTCCCTGGAAAAGACCCTGATGCTGGGAAAGATGGAGGGCACAAGGAGAAGGGGACGACAGAGGACGAGATGGTTGGACAGTGTTCTCGAAGCTACCAGCATGAGTTTGAGCAAACTGCGGGAGGCAGTGGAAGACAGGAGTGCCTGGCGTACTCTGGTCCACGGGGTCACGAAGAGTCGGACACAACTAAACGACTAAACAACAACAAATCTTGCAAATCTTGCACTGGACTCCGCCTGACTTTGGCAGCAGTCTGCATAACAAAGTGATCTTTAATGAAATTGCCTCAAGAGCCACCAGGTGGCAGCAGACACAAAGGAACGTAAATCTGAGGTGGGAAAGGCTGAGTTTTAAACTTCATGCAAGTTGTGATGGATGGAGAGATATTCATGTCATTTTTGTACTGAGATTCCTGCATTGCGAGAGGTTGAAACAAATGACCCTTGGGGTTCTATGATTCTATTATTCCCCTCACATCATCCTTCTGCCAACACCCCCCCCCCCTTTGTGTGGAATTCCTCTTCCAATCTGTACACACGATCATTTAAAAAGAAAGTACTTTAAAAATAAAAATCCTGTTTCTGCATTAGGGTGCAAATCCATGCAGACTTAATCGATCCATTAAAATTCATTTGATCAACCAAGTAAGATTTATTTAACAGGATGACTGCCCTAAGGTGGGCTGATTTGCCTGTGTGCGACTACACTTTGATTCTTGATCTTTTGCACTGCTGACGTGTTTAAATTAGCAGAACTTTAAAAGGACCTGTTCAGTTTTACATTTTGACAAATGCACAAGGCAAAACACTCTTGAGCAGGCTGGTTTAAATGACGTTCCTTTGACTTCTGAATCGCGCTCCTTCGATAGCTCAGCTGGTAGAGCGGAGGACTGTAGAATACTTAAGAACAAGTCATCCTTAGGTCGCTGGTTCGATTCCGGCTCGAAGGACAATCTGTTTTGCAGAAAGGCCGAAGGTCGGCATTTCCAGTGAGGGCTGAGAGAGATAGCTGCTGCCAGACAGTGTGGACAACGCTGAGCTGGGCGGACCGAGATCCGGTATATTGTATAAGGTTGTATTTTTCCTAATCACTTCGGGACAAGATTCTAGTCCACGGTGATCGACACTTTTCCTCGAATTCTGTGCCTAGTTACTCAGTGAGATCGCTGTGGCTTCTCCAATGTGCGCTAGCAAGAAAAATCTGGCATTTTCGGGTCCATGTGCTCAAAGCAGATGAGCAGAGAGTCAAAAAACTAAAGGGAAGAAAGTAGAAGTGGGATGTATAACTTAAAAGAAGTAGTAGCCAATGGGGTGTCCCAAGTCCACAGACCAACCAATAGCGTTCGCTGCTTCCGTAGGAGTTTGCACCCAATAGCGTGGCTTCCTTACAATTTCAACGAGCCAATCGCAGAGCTTAGTTCCAGTTCTGTACTTAAGAATTTCCCCAGAAGTTCTATTCCTACCCTTGTACTGTTTTTACCATTGTTGTGGTTACCCTTCTTGCCCGATCCTTTGCGTGGGCGCCCTGCCAGATGAAACGTTCTGCAGACTCGGAAAACTTGCCATGCTTTTGTGACCTTTTGGTTCCAATAAAGGTATTATTACCCGATCGTGGCTTTTGGAGTTATAGTACTCAAAAAAAAAAAAAAAGAAAGAAAAAAAAAAAGAAAGAAAGAAAAGAAAAGAAAAGAAAAGAAGAAGACAAACAGAGCGATCTTGTGCATGCCTACTCTCGAGTAACACCCATTAGTTCAACGAGCATCTCCCCTCGTTGCAAAGCTCACACGTGCAACCCAAACCCACGATCAGAAAGCAGAGAAATAGATTTAAACTTTCCTTATCTATCTGTCTATCTATCTGTCTATCATTGCCAGAGAAACATGTGAGATCTGACCTAGCGGAGCCTAACAGTTAAAGGTATTTCTGGATACCAGGTTCTCTGGTCATAATACCTTTATAAGAAAATACATTCCAGTGGCGGGGCCTTTTTTGGGGGTGGGGGGGGAAGACTTTTGATTCCTTCAGTGCACTCTGATCACCTGTGAATTAAATTGAGAATGCATCGGAAATTTGGTGGGGCATTTGGGGAAAAAAACACAATGTCCTTCGAGCCGGAATCGAACCAGCGACCTAAGGATGACGGCTTTTCACACTCTACAGTCCTCCGCTCTACCAGCTGAGCTATCGAAGGAGCGCACTCACTGCTTTTAATCACAGCAAATAAGCGCCTCCGCGATCAGTTTCGTTTCTTTGCTTTTCCGCCTTCCAAATTCCACATTTGTTGACTCAAAAGAAAAGATGACGTTGAAGGCACGTTGCTAACGCTAAAGCAACGCATTCCAGCCACGTTCTGTAAAACTGACCAATTTAGCATGGAGGGGGAGGCAATAATATATATATATATATATATATATATATATATATATATATATATGCTTTAATATGTTTTAATATTTTAACTTTTGTAATGCTTTAAAGCATGGGTGGAAAATTTTCTGGATTTTTACGGTTTTATCTTTTTGCAAACACACACACACACACACACACACACATATATATATATATATATATATATGCTTTTTGCAGACAGATGGGAATTAAACCACGCTCGTCGTCGTGCAGCTGGTCAATGCTATCCATGTAGACTCGGAATCTCCTGAGTGTTCAGAAGGGATTACTCTCAGATTAATGCGCGCAGGGTGGCAATCCTGCTAATCGGACTGGGCGACGCGGCTGCAGGGCGCGAAGGACAGGCGCAGAGAGAGGCACAGGAACGTGTACAAATGGGCGCGCGTGTGCATATCGGTAGGCGCGCGTAACGTGTGAACCTGCCTTAGTGCGTGCGTGTGTGCTTATGCATATTTGCCGCTCAGCTTTCCAAGCAAAATAGCTGCCCTACCCTGGTGCTGCCACACGGTGGCGGTAGGTCAGCGGCGAAGCTGGATCACGATATGCGGGTCCGATTCTGCCGCCGGTTCCAACTCTGACGCTTGGAATCTTGATACTTTCCTCTGCTGGCCCACTTATATTTCAATTTCTATTCTATTTTATTCCCACCAGCGAGATTTTCGTGGAGCCAGACTGGAGATCCCAGGGCTAGAGTGTGAGGGTGCCTAAACTTTGGAATTCCCTGCCTATTGAGATCAAGCAGGCACCTTCACTATACTTTTGGCACCTGATTCAAAGCATTCCTGGTGAGACAAGTCTATGCAGATGCTTAGATAGTGGTGGCAATTTTAATACGTTTTAATATTTTAACTTTTGTAATGCTTTAAAGCATGGGTGGAATTTTTTCTGGATTTTTCTGGTTTTATCTTTTTGCAAACAGCTATGAGGGCTTTTTAAACAGTCAAGCAGTGCATAACTTTTTATGAAATAGAATAAATGTTGTTTTTGTCTTTTGTTATTAAGATTCTGGTTGCCTGCCCTAGGTGACTGGCTGGCTGTTTGGACAGGAGTTGCAACTGGGGAAGGATGGGGGGGGGGGAGAGGGAAAAAAGAGCAGCCCCCTCTCCTGAACTGTCACTGAAATGCACAGAGAAAGGAAACAAAACAATTTGCTGGAAGATCCAGCAGGAGCCATTCCAGGAAGTTTTGCTGTTGTTGGCAAAGCATTCACAACCTGCATCTGTTCCCTTTGCATTTTGTTGTGGGGTGTGCGTGTGAGAGAATAACTGCTTTTAACTTGAAATGTTCTTGATCCCCTTTGCTGTTCCTTCCTGGTACAGAACAAGGAACTCTTTCCCTTAAATCACAGTTGGTTCTCTCTTTTATAACAGCAGCAGGACTCACCTTCAGGCCTAAGCCTGTTTTCCTCTCCCCTTCCCTCCCCTTTCCAAAAACCCATTTGTCGTATCCTGCAGGTATTTCATGGACAGCTGCCACATCTTCTTAGGCTACTGCAGGTCTTCTAGAGAAACACCTGAAGAAAAACTGGCCAAGTCAGATGCTGCCCCAGGTTTCATGACTCTACTGCTGGTACTGCCTATGAAAACACAGTAATTCCCATTTGAAATAAAGGAACACCTTGGAACACAAAGAGATCTGTGATCCAGGGCGGAAATCAGTTCCTTAATTACAAATGGCAACCCTGTCAACTTTTGAATGGGTGGGAGAAAGCCTTCTTGTACACAGAGTCTGGGAGGCTTTGAGAAGAGAAACTGATTTCATGATACGAAAAATGCAGGTTACACCACCTAACAAATCCAGATGTTTGCAGAGGTCTAAGCACCAAAGTTTCTGCTTAAACATACACTTTCAAATGAAGGGAATCTTCTTGTTGTTTTAGTTTTGACAACTGGATTAAACGACAGACTTGCATGTATTGGCATATTTTGCATAAGCTCCTGATCGCAAAGAATGGAAGGTTTTGTATTGCTTTTTGGAAGAGAAGAGGTATATATAAAATATACCCATGAAGTTATTCAAGCACTTATTCCCATTCCTGTGATGCCTCAACTGGTCTGCTCTGCCAAGGCCTCTTGAGTGTTCATCAGGAACTGCCTAGATATCTGGGCTTGTCCAGCAATATTTCCATTTTGGTCTGAAGTTGCTGTCCATACTACCTCTTATTATCAGTGAAAGCCTTGATTTTTGCAAATGTTCATATACTTTTACATTATATTCTTGTAATACGGGAGCAATCAGCACGACACAAAATGGAAATTACAAGCCTTTGCAGGTGCTAAGAGATTTAGAAGGGTAAATATTCACCTTAATGCCCTTGTTACATTCAAACTTATTTTCTATAAACACCAACTTTGTTTGAATACCTATTCAGACATTCCAACTCTACAGTTCTATGATTTGGAGAGCATATGTCAATACATTAAGTGTAAATACGAATAGATCTATATTTATTGTGACTGTAGATGGCAATTCTTCTTTTGTTTCATTGTCCCCTTGTGCATGTTTGTCTTTTCTTAAATAGATTTCCAGTGAAAAAAGTATATGAGAAAGGAGCTACCCACATAGCTAACCTCAGCATGTAGCCACATGAGTGAGAAAGCTGCAGGTTTTATTCATGTTACATCACATTTCAAATGTCAGTGCCAATTATACAGATGCCTCTTCCACCTGAGGCGTATTTACTCAATAGGAGGATGGAGAATAGGTTAGCCAATGGCTCTTGTTAGCAATGTTAACTAGGTATGTAAGCTCCATATTCAAAGTATAATGGAGCTGTCAGGTTAAGATGTATGCTGCCTCTGGACCCATTATGCTGCCAATGAACAAGAGGGCAGGTGTAATAAATCACTATTGCATCCCGCTTCTGAACTGTCCAGGAGCAACTAGCCAGCCACTTTGGGACAGAACAATGAACTAGATGAATCTTTGGTCTGAACCAATAAGGCAACGCTCATTCCCTGCCTGCTCCCCGCCAGACCTTTGTTATAGACTCTCGTGAAACGCTGAAGAATTGACACCGAGCGATTCTGCAAGATCAAAGACACAAAAGACAGGAGCTGTTTGAAAAGGACCGGCTTTTATTTTGCTGTGGAAAATAAGTTTTTGCATCTTCAAACATTTCACCAATTGAAATTCGGACATTAAAAACAGCGTCTCTCTAGCAAACACCTTAAAGAGTTCAACCACCCCAAAATTTCACAAGCTTTTACTTTCAGCTGGAATTTCAAAACGGACCGTTCCAGGAGCGGAAAGGGAGCTTGGGAGAGAAGGAGGGAACTGAAGAAGCTGGCGGATTCTCCCCGACTGACCCAAAACGTTCTTCCGGGGCCAATGCCATCTCAGCTGATCTCCAGTCCCTTCACCTGAAGCACTCTCTGGGAATGGAAAGGGAGGTAGTAGCACTGTGAGCTAGGACGTTCACACAAAACACAGACCACATGCCACAAGAAAGAGTTCAGGCCATAGATGGCTTGGATGGACAGAACTCTGCCATCCAAAACAATGGGTTGGGTGGGAAGGACAGAGAAAGTCCTCAATGTCAGGCCCTTGCGTTGGTGTTAAAGGTAGAGTCAGTTCCCTAAAAACAGTGTCCCATCCACTGGCTGAATCTTCAGAATTCTACAGGTGGGTGATAATAACAACTGCTGCCTGGACAGGAGGAAGAAGGGTAGATACACAGGCAAGGTGAGCAACTGCGGTAAAAGGGGGAGGATGGAGACAGCTTCACCAGTTCTCTCCTTCCCATTCTAATTCAGGGGCCTTTGCTTGTGCCCCTAGAGACAGAAAGGGGAAGCATAGGGACAGAATGTGCTCCTCCTTCCCCCAACCCCAACTTTACTAACTGCCTTTCACTGGTCAAAGAGGTCATCTTTCAAGGTGCTTCCTTCCCTGCACTGGAGATCAGTTTGAGTCTAGAAATGTGAACCCCAGACTAAAGAGTCCTGGAGCTACTCCTCATTTTCATCTTGATGTCTCCCTGCCACCCCCAATTCAAGCAAATTTCAAAGAAGGGTGTAGGACCTACTGAGAGTGCAACTCACCATCACCGCATGCTCTCTTTCACCCTCCTATGGTCTGTCAGTGAGTTTCCACAGGTACCCATTCAAGGGGAGAAGAGAAGGCCTTTGCCTTCAATGGAGAATCTCCCATTCATAAGTGAACACCCTTTTGAACGGAATATTTCCCCCCCAAACCTCACCAATATATATCCCCTCACAGAGGTTCCTCCTCTGAGAGAAACCCAAGATGGATCACCCTTTGAAAAAGAAAATAATAATCTCATGATCAGGGTTTTCAACAGAAGAGACGTCTTTCTCTCACGATCCCAGTAGCAATACTGCTTTTTCAAGGAAGTACCAACGAAACATAATTAAATAGATGCAACAAGATCATTCAAATGCGGTTCCCCCGAGGCATCATCTCCTGTTCTTCCATCTGCACCAGCTAGGAAAACAAGAGATGCGGAAGGAAGACCTCCCACACCCGTTTTGCTGAACTTGGCCGCAGGAGAGAAATTCCTTACTGAAGTGGAATTCTAAAACAGAGACAAGGGGCCGTATTCAACTAAATTGTGGAACCAGTGAAAGCCAGCAGAAGGATCCCAGCTAGCGCAATAGGACTTTCTCCCCTCTCCTCCCCATGCCCTTTCCATATCTGCTTCAGAGGGTTAGGAGAACCCACAACAGCACACAGGGATGGAGGAGGACAGGGGAGATCATTCTGTTGGACCAGAAGAAATAGTTGCACTGGCAGAACAATGTCCTTAGTGCTATATTGAATACAACCCCGTATTTCTTTCTTCATTCACCATGGAGAGTTTGAATAGGTTTTTTTTTATAAAAAAAAGACAAAAAGTAATACAGCATCATCCAAAGAAACAAACAAAATACTACCCTTTGGTGTGGTCTGAATTTTGGCCATATGAGGTCCGAAGCTCCTTCTCCATGCTTACTTTATCTAGTGGCTCTGGAGCAGCTCAGCAGCGCCTTCTAGAGGCAAGAATGGGGAAAGAAGCTTCTGCACCGCTGAATAAGGCTGGGCTCCTCCCATGGTGTGTTCTGCTGACTCGGGGATTCTACCTCTGCCCCGTTGCTCCCACAGACCTGGTGGTGGATCAGTGCTAATGTGACAACCAGTTGCAAGAAATGCTACTGAGGGATAAGCCACCTCTGTGGTGGGGCTGAATTTAGGGACCGCCCCTCCCCCCAAAACCCAAGGCGAATTAAGGCAGCCATTGGGGACAAGTTTCCTCACTCAACCTGGGAAGAGAACATGGCATCACGCCAGAATTAAACCAACCTCCTTTTAAATGTCATGTAGCTAGTTTATAATGGTGGCTACAAAACATAACTGAGAGCAAATAGATGCTCAAGATGGTACCATTTCTGACTAAGTGGGGGTTATGAATGCTCCTTCACACACGTCACGGAAAAAGCTAGCCCAAGACCTTCTCCTGGACATGCTAGCCTGGCACATATAAGGGGAATTTCATGTGGGTGAGTTTTCAAATTTAATCTCCCACCTGCCATCTGAAATGGTCCAGCCCGTCCGGATTTCAGTCGCCGTAGCTTACAGTAAGGACCAGCTGACAAGAACCTCCTTTGGCAACCAACCACATCTCCCCCCCCCCCCCCGTGCCACCGTTTCCTTATTACCCAGGTAAAAACAACTGGAAATTTAGACACTCGCCTCACCTGAGCAATGCTCACATCGCCTTTATCAGTGCACGCGCCTTACCTCCCATCGAACACAGTTCAAGAATGAGTTATTCAGAAGACCCAAGTAAAAATGGCCAATATGGTCAATAAAAGTGGTCCTTCTAAGGGACTCACTGAACGTCCAAAGGAGTTTCCTGTTTGCAATGCTAGCATTCAACTATGTCCAAATGAGAAAGGAACAGGCCGTCAAGAGGGGAGAAAAGGCCCTCATTCCCTCCCTATTGCTCAGGCCTGCACAAACTGCGACCCATCAGGCGGAATGCAGCGCACCAGCTAGGCAAAGCGACCTACCAGGAGGTCAGCAATTTTTTTGCTTGCCTGCATACGTGGAACAGGGAAGTTATCAAGCCATGTTGGGTGCCTGCAGAACTGCACCTGGCTTGCTGGGCCGCAAGCTGCGCAGGCCTCCGTGAGCTCAACGAAGCTGGGAAAACCTCGATGGGTTGCTGCTTTGGTTTAGCATGGGCTTTGACCTCAAAAACACACCGACTTGGAGAAGCCACCAAGGATCTAATGAGTGAACAGACCACCACATTAAAAAAAAAAAAGGAGAATAGGCACTGGAGGGTAGAACGGAGAGAGCACTGGGAACGCTCCACCTCCCCCCCTCTTTGGGGCATCGGAATAACCCCCGCAACCCCGCCCCTCCTACCCCATAATTTTAAGTGCACAAAACCACCCTCATCCCTGGAATGCACTCGAATGCCACACAGGAAAAGAAAAATACAGAGTTTTGTCCCCGCCCCCCACTCCCAACTCCAAGCACCCCTTTGACAACAGGGTCCAACATGCTTAAGGGTCGTCAGCTGCTAACTCCAGCTAGGATCGTAGCCTGTCCAGTCCGAAGGAGGTGCTAAGTAAACGCGGCGGCCTCTGAAGAGGAAACTGACAATGCCCTGGTAGCCGGCACGGGGCACTCCGGACTTGAGGTCGTCCATGACCCCTAAGGCCTTGGCAAAGGCCTTGAAGGAGTCGCGAGTGGTGTATTGCACTCGGACAGTGCCCAGCTCCCGGCGCTGGTTACCCTGCAGCTCCTCGACCCGTAGCTCAGGGGCCCCGTAGACCTGGGCTAGGAATGAGCGCTCGTACTCATCCTTCTTGAGGTAAGAGAGGTCCATCTGGGTGAAAGGCACGAAGCGGTCGTTGAGCTTAATGAACTTCAGGTACTGGTCAAAGAACTGACCGTGGCTCACGCCCTTGCGGCCAAACGTCATGGTGCGCGACACTTCGGGCCTGATGCACGAACGGCCCTGCCGTTGCTCAGGGTGTCGCATCCAATCATCCCAGAAGGCCTTGGGCCACTTGGGCTCCAGCTCGTCCCACAGGTCGGACAGCAGAAGCCAGCCCAGCCCGGGGAAAAAATCCGTACGGTAGAGGAGCTCTGGGTGGTTGGCGTCCACCATCTGCTCCTTGCCGTTGTCGTTCCAGGCGGAGAGACACCAAAGGGTGGGGTCGGCTAGCAAGAGCGGAAAAGCGGCCTGGAAGTATTCAAAGAAGTCTGGAGCGACTTCCAGGTCGTCTTCCACCACAATGGCCGCCTGGTACTTGAAGTTCCGGAAAACCTGGCTCAGGGCCCAGCGATAGTGCCGGGCGATCTTGTAGTAGCCTTGGAACTTGCGGTGGTCGGTGGGCACAGGGATGTCGCTCAGGTTGGGCTGCTTGATGTGCATGATGGCGTCTCCATAGGAGGCGATGACCCTGGCGGTCTCCTCGTGTCCGCAGTCCTGGCTCACGATGATGGGGAAGCGCTCCTTGGAGGGGCGGTAGTGCAGCAGCTTGTCGAGGCAGCGGCGGACCGTGCTGCGGTCGCAGGCAATCACCAGCACTGGCAAGACGGCGTCTGGAGAGATTTGGCTGCGACGGGGCAAGGGGGCAGCTGTCGAAGGCGGGGCGGAGGACGCAACCGAGAGGTGGAGCCTTTTGGCTTCAGTAGCCTTCCTCCTGTTCCAGAGAGCACTGTAGCGGTAGATTTGATGCAGGAGGTCCTTCTGGCGCTCCAGCTCCACCTCTGCGTCCTGGGCCAGTCGGATGACCTCTTCGGTGAGGCGGCTGTGGTCAGAGGAGGACTGAGGCCGAGTCCACAGGAAGAAGAGGATCAGGGCGTTCCAGGCCACAAAAAGCAGCACGCCCCAGAGAACCAGGTTGCTTTTCTTCAGCATCCTTCACAGGCGCAGGCCCCCACCCTGTCTTCTCGTGCTCGCTTTCCCCTCCAATGGGCGTCACAATACCACCATGGACCTGCACAACAAGTAGGGGGGAAATAAAAGGGTGTTAGGGGAGGTCACAACATGTTCCATCTGTTTCTCTCTTCCTTCCTTGCCCTCAGTGATGTGGGTTTTCCAAACACTAAAATCCTATGCAAATTAGTTCTGATACCTTAGAGAATGTACTAATTTATCACGTTTATTTTGCTTGCATTTAGTAAACAAAAGTTGTTGGTTTTTTTTAAAAAACAACAACATCCCATGTTAATTTTTCCCAACACACTACAAAAGTTTGACCTGATATATTTGAGGAGATGAAAATCAAAGCCTTCCTTTATCATCATCATCATCATCATTTATTAAATTAATGTGGTTTAAATGTTGCATTATGGGGGTGGGGGAAGAATTACTGGGAGAGACTTACAGTTAATAGCATGCAATTTCCTTATACTGTTCAAATTTAAGCAAAAAAACAGAGGTGCTGAAAACTGTTGACACACTAATCCATTTTAGCAATCCAAAGGCTTGTGCATGATATGCTGACTATCTCATTGCCAGAGATAATTACTTGAAAAACAACAATTACAACTATGAAAACTGCCAAGCTTGCATAATATTGTATTTGCAGTTGGCATCTATTCATTATTTTTTACCCCACATCACTGCTTGCCCCCTACCAACCCAGACTATTAAAAAGATGATACATGCAATGTTTAACACAGATCTCTGAAGGGAAGGTGCAATTCTGCAGTAGGTAGGAGAGATTTAATGGGCCTGCGCTCTCAGTGCTTTCCAGATATTTCAACAAGAGAAACATCAGAGGTATATTCAGTCTCGATTCATCATCTACCTTCCGCATCACTTTTACTCTGAAGTCCACTCCACCTTGCTCCCTTGCTCCATGTAGGTACCACCATTCATTTTAGCAGTACTAGAGAAGGGCAATGGAAGCAAAACAGTTATGCTAAACGAAAGCAACAGGCATGCATGCCTGAAAGTTTGGGCTACTTGAAATACAGAACTGTTGCAAGGAAATAAACACAATGTCAGAGTCATTCTGGCAAGAAAACATGGTCACGTCAAATCAAAGGCCTACACAATCTAGCTTGCTTGGACTGGCGCTAATTGCCCCATAAATATCTATTTGATAAAGTCCAACAGGGCTCCTATGACCAATCACTGAGAACCATCGTTTTGCAGAGAATAGGAGTCAGCTGAGGGCATGGTCCTGCCCAGCACAGAGATTCTACTGCTTACTGTAGACAAAGCAGCTGTACCAGCAAGTCCAGAAAACGTTACAAGCCCACATACTTTTTTTTTAAAACTATGTCAGTCATTTTGTAGATTAAGAAAGACTTTTGTTAAGTTCCCTGTCTGGGCATTTGGAGATGATTCTTCTGCCACAGGCAATCAGCTAAATGAGTATTTGCATGCCTGCAATTACAGTAGCTGGTCTACATTGCAGCATTCTTGAAAATAAGAAAACTTTAAAACAGGGCAAAGTCATACCCTCTAACATTTCTCCACTGAAAATAGGGACATCCTAAGGAAAAGCGGGACATTCCAGGGACATCCTTGGAAAATAGAGACACTTGGAGGATCTGAGCAAAGTATCTGAATTTATAGCGGGAAAACCACAAAGAATACAAATGCTCCATGTAGCAGCTTTGGGACAATCATTGCTTCTTGCTACAGTCTTGTCCCCAGTTGGGTAGAAGAATCTCTGCAGGAGACTGGAAGCGATCCCAACATCTGCCCTATAAACACCCTCCAGTTCCATTCTTTTCTGAATTAAAGTGTGTTTAACAGACCAGGGTGGGGTGGAAAAATCTCTGCCTATTTTCAATGGCAGCAGCTGCCACCCAGGGTTTCTTGGTTTTGTGCCCTACACAAACTCTTTTCCCGTTCTGTGCACCACCCAGAAGAGACCTGGAAACTTAAGGCACATTTCTAGTCATGCTTACTCAAAAGTTAAGTCCTGCTGATTGGAGTTAGGACAGCCTTAGCATCTAATGCAGGGGTGGGGAACTGAATCTGGCCAGCTTATCTCCCCCACCTGTGGTGGGCCAAATTTGAAAGGTGGGTAGTGCTGGCATCACAATGACACCAGATGACCACTTTTTTGCCTGCAAAACACTAATCAGCTAATTCTTCATAGGAAATGTGCCCCACACTCTGCCCCACAGGCTGAATTAGGCCCAACAGGCCAGTTTGGTCAAGTCACACCCTCCTGCCCTAAGGCAAAGCTGACCAACAGGCTTAAACAACGAATTAAGGCCTTCCCATCTCCCCTCATTCCTTGCTGAAGGCCGCCATTTATTTTTAAAGTCCTTGCATGCTGTGTTTCAGGGCAAGGCTATCCACAGGCTGCGTTCAAAAGATGAGCCAAGCTATACGTTTTTCCAGCGTCCGCATAAAACAATTCAATGACAAAATCAAAAATGCATATTGCCATTCACTGCTTGGGTTGGGCAGAAGAGAAACACACTTCTTTATACCCCCAGCAAGCCTTTCATCTCCACCAACCAGTAGAAGCGAACATAAACACTTCTTTTGACAATAGACTTTTGGCAGAGGGAGATTAAAAGCTTGGGGGGGGGGGAAATCTCCTTTCCCACCACTAGGCAACATCCCAAATGCTGGGGAAGAGCACATCAGTTATACCCCTGCTTAGACTGAACGATTCACTTTGCTGAGCAATTGTGCTGCACAACACGTGCCGACTGGCCTGCTGTGTGTGTTTGGGGCCGTGGCCTTGAAATCTCGTGCCCCTTCTCCATTCAGTCTCCATGTTCCTTTGCTCAGCACAGTCCATTTTCACCACGCTTCTTCCTCCAGAAAACCTCAAGGACTTGAGTTCAGAACAAAGAAAGTAACATGAGCTTGTTGCGCACAAGACAATTTTGTAGCACTTCCATTTGCATAATTTATTTGGAAAGCAGAATCCGATCTTTTGGGAGAACAAAGCGCGGACAGCTCTCCTTTCAGGGCAAAGAAAGAGCACAATTAACTTCTTGAGGAAACCACAAAACTGAATGGAGACTACCCAAGCACGGCACGGACTGGCACAAAGCCCAACCCAGCGCTGCGGAGCCATGACTCGAGTATCCAGCAGCAGTTTGCTACAGACCAGGGTGAATCAAAGCCAGGTCTGTCTTTCTTTGGCTGCAGGTATTGCCACCGCAGTAAGGAGGGAAAGAGGAAATATTTGAGACAGCTTTCTAACAGTGAGTGGCAGCCTTTATTAAAAATGTAAGCTCTTGAGAGAAATCTAGAACATGCAAATTTATTTTATTAACCAACCAGCTGATCAGTTAAGAAGTGGCTGATTATCAATCAGGATTCATTTTGTGGTAGGTGGCCCTATTACAATGCACACATTTGCTTCTTTGGGTCTCGGATAGTGAGACAAAGAAACAGGGAGCCCTGAAATCACACCCCTGTCCATTGAAATTCTGCTTAAACTCCTTGCTAGGGTGCAATTGCAAAAGCCTTAAGGAGGCTGCAATCTGAACTCTGATCCAAGTGAAACACTTTCCACTGGACCCAAGTCCTAAGCAGATGACCAACTTAGGCACACCTAAGGGTGCACAGTTCTATATGGAGGGGCTTGAGTGCTGCTAGACTCCGGATAGCCAAAATGGTGACCTCCAGATGTTGTTGAACTACAACTCCCATTGCCCTTGAGCACTGGCTATGCCAACTGGGGCTGGTGGGGATTAAAATCCAAGAACATTTGAAGGGACCCTTGTTGGCTACCTTGGTACTTGACTATTCTACAATGAACCAGTGCTGCCATACTCAGCAATGAACCTAGTCATTGAAACCAGCAAACTCAGAATGAGAAAGAGAGCAAGGCCCTGCCTAACCAAGATCCCTCCTGTAGTAAAGTTATATCCACAAGTTCCTCTGTGAGCAACCAAGGTTCAGATCAGCCTCTCTCAATGACAGTAGGAATTTTGGATACAGCCAGTAGTCATCTTAAGCACTACCTTGGTAAGTAGAAATATGGGGATATAAATTCTAATAATACAACGCATTTCATGAGTGGGTGTGTGCAGAGGTAACGTGAAAAGCGAACTGCAAGCTTATGAAAGAAGTGTTTTGAGATCAGCTGCAGCAGTAAGAGTTTCAGAGTAGTAAGTAAAGCTAGTTTGTTCTACGTGTCAAGTCTCCAGTGGCATCAACTTCAAGAGTTCGTAGCGGTAAATTATCGAGGGCTTAAAAGCATCCCTGCTCATAATTTGCTTGTCATGTGGTAGGGGAACAGCAGCCATAAACCTAGTTATGGGAAAACAGAAAATACTGGCAAAAACCACACAGCATAACAAAGTTGATAGCATATATTACCTATGGAGCTGAAGGTTTCATGAATGTGAGGTTGCAGATAGTGACTTTGTGAGAGGCATACCAGTATGGTTCAATAGGCTTTCATCTAAACCTTCACACTTCATGCTATGGGTCTGTGGTGTGAGTGACCTGCAAATCCCCCCGATTTAACCCCCCACAACTCTGCAGCTGACCCCCATAACCACTTGTCCCCTTCAACACTAATCCTCAATCCTCTAATCTTCTTGACTCCCTTTGGCCCCTGCTGCTTAGCAGCTGCATGGGCAACCTTCTTAATCCCCACTCAGTAAGAGAACCAGACATATACATTTAACATTGCAGGGTTGGATATGGACTTTGCAGCCAGGCTTGTGCAAAACCTGGCTATTCTGAGGCCCTGGAATCCCACTTAATAGCCAGACTACTCTGAGGGAACCTCAGCTTCTTACAGGAGACGACAATCGATATTGACTGGCTTGCCCATATACAATTTGACTCCTGAAACAAATAAAAATGCCCTGTGGTGGCCTTTAGCTTGTGTGGTATGCAGAAAAAATGGAGAGGCAATTGTTTAGCGTCCCTGAGATCAAGGAAGGCATGCAGAAATTACATTTAGGTGCTTGTCTGGTGTCCCTCTGTGCTGCTCAGCAGAGCTCTCAAGATGTTTCCTTCAACATCTGTTTAAGTCAGACAGATTCCTAAAATGACCACCTCTTGTCCAGGCAGGGGTTAGAAAGACCACAGTCAGGATAGCAAGCACCCAGGCGGTACAATAAAGAATTGAATCTGCCAGAGGATATGAGATGATGATCTTAAGGAAAGGTTCCACAGTTTTCATGGGTAAGATTTTTTTAAAAAAGCAGACCCAGTACTTGAAAGAGACAAGCAAGGCAGAAGCACCAGTGGATCTACACCCAGCAACACAGATCTCTCACTCCCTCTCCTCCCCTTCAGTAGTCACTGCTTTCTTCCAAACATTTGGCAGCAGAAGCTGTGGCCCTTGGGACCCAGACACAACATGTTAACTATCCAAGAAGACTGCAGAGGAATACAGAGGGTTTTACTGGATCAGATCCAAGATACATGAAGCAGGCTAGTCCACCCACAGAGTGAAGCAGCTTAGCATCAGTTTCTTGTCTGTGTTCTGGAGAAAACTGGATGGTCTGAACAAGTAAACAGTGGTTTGCCTATTGATGACACCACATCCCCAGATGGCTTCAGTCAGTGGCACTAAATACAACAGAAGATGATACTGATCCCTGTGGAATCTCACAGGAGTAACAATCCCCTAGCACTGCCTTCTGAATTCTACCCTCCATGTAAGAGCAAAACTGCCACAATATGGTATCTCCAATCACTAATCCACAAAGGGAATCTGGAAAGATAGCTTCTCTATGAAACATGGTCACACTCCCCCATACAGCCAAAGCAACCATGGTAGTTTACTTTATTGCAACAGTGGGTGCTAAAATCAGACTGCTAAGGATGTAGAGGGAGGGGAATAGCTTCACCTAAGAGAACCTGGAATGACAGATGCTGAAAACAACCAGTAAGTACTTAAGGTCATCAGGGTCCTTCAAAGGTTTAAGGAGGGGCAATGATTGTGCAACCACTGGTGCCCCATACTCTCCTATAACGTTGCCCCTTTCCTCATTTGAAATAAATTGAAATTCATCCAAATAGCAGCAACTCACTAAAGCTAAGGCGATTTCATGAACAGACTCCAAAGTAAGTGGCAGCGGAATGGAGGCAAGTGATTCAAGTGCAAACATGCTTGGCAAAACTGGTGATAGTGGGCTGCAGATGTCTCCATGCAAAGATTGCAACAGCAATCTAACCACTTGGTGTAGCTCCTTAGGACAACATGACAAATAGGCTTCTTTGTTACCAACTCTGCCTACGCTTTCTAAACCACATTCAGGCTTATCCACACTTACCTTTCTTCTGCTCTTTCCAGGCAAAGTCACACTTTAAAGCTCTGTCCAAGCCGCCCTCCCCCGCTTTTTTTGCTTCAGCACTTTCACAATGAAAATCCACACTTTAAAGCTTTATTGAAGTAAACAGCAATCTACAGAAAACCCGAACTGATACTAGCTTCGATTGAGTGCTAAAGTATGGCTTTTTATGGGGGAAGCTCCGGGGCAAAAAATAAAAAAAATGCTTGTACAGTGGTACCTTCGGGTTGCATACGTTTCAGGTTACATACGCTTCAGGTTACAGACCCCGCTAACCCAGAAAGAGTGCTTCAGGTTAAGAACTTTGCTTCGGGATGAGAACAGAAATCGTGCTCCAGCGGCGCGGCGACAGCAGGAGGCCGCATTAGCTAAAGTGGTGCTTCAGGTTAAGAACAGTTTCAGGTTAAGTACGGACCTCCGGAACAAATTAAGTACTTAACCTGAGGTACCACTGTACATGGAGCTTTTAAGTGCGGACTTGTGCCTGGAAAGAACGGGGCAAAAGATAAGTGTGAATAAGCCTTCAGTCAGATTTTCCTTGAATAGTCTACCACTTGCACTCTTGCTGCCATCCCAACTGCTTAATCTTCTACAGCTCCTCAAAAAACGAAGGAGCAGCCTTTGTTTTAGTCACTGGACTAAAGGAGCAATAGTCAGCCACCCATGTTGATACCTTACGCTAGGAACAGACCAGCAATTTGACAGAAGAGCTTGCAAGGTCTGCAGGAAAAACCCAGAGAGTAGCATGGAAAGCCAACAGATTCAACTGCTCCTGGGGCAGACCATTTCAACAGGTCCCCTGCGGAAAACAACTACCGTATTTTTTGCTCTGTAAGACGCAACAGACCACAAGACGCACCTAGTTTTTGGAGGAGGAAAACAGGAAAAAAATATTCTGAATCTCAGAAGCCAGAACAGCAAGAAGGATCGCTGCGCAGTGAAAGCAGCAATCCCTCTTGCTGTTCTGGCTTCTGTGATAGCTGTGCAGCCTGCATTCGCTCCGTAAGACGCACAGACATTTCCCCTTACTTTTTAGGAGGGAAAAAGTGAGTCTTATAGAGCAAAAAATACGGTAAATCTTGTGATACTGACCTTCACGGTTTATGGCTAAGACACCAGAAACAGCTCTCATAGCCTATGCAAAACCCAAAATGAATCTATGACTGGTAGAATGTGTAGAGCTCAAAATACACTGGCCTCCTGGTTATTTTGGACTGCACTAGAAAAGAAGAATGAATCGCTTTGAGGTGGTTAAACACCAAATTTGAGATTACATCTGCACAGTCAATCAGGGAGTCAGGCACTATGAGGGGTGGAATGACGACCAAGCCCCCAGGCTGTCCCCTGCCATACAAGATAAATGTACTAAATAAAATCCTCTGCAGGACAAGGTGTCTGGTGAGAGTGATAGAATCTTTATAGGTTCCTCCTCTGCTTCCACCACCACTACACTGATGCTAGACCAAATACCTGGCTGGAGAATGTAGGACAGTCGCAGGGTCAGCTGCCTCATCCCACCAGCTCTGTGATCCAAGCCAGAGTGGCTTCATTATCCAGGATCAAATGCTGAATTACCGCTGTTCCTTTTAAGACTGATCTGGCATTTAACAGGAACAGGCAAAGAGAAGCTGACTTGGCAATTAGAGTCCCCAGTAAAGGAAGTAGAGAGTAAAAAGAGAAGTTTGCTATTTGCTCAACATCTCCTTATCTCACCTGGCAAGCCCAGCCAGCACTGCCAAATCTCTGTCACAACACGCACATGATAAATGGTGACGCCCTATGCTATGCCTGACTATTCAACTGAAGTTGCACCAAACATGCCTATAATTTGAATGGGGATCTTAAAAATGAAGCAGAAAAACAAAACTAAAGTGGGACAGTCATGGAAGGAAATCTACCGTATTTTTCGCTCCATAAGACGCACCTAGTTTTTGGAGGAGGAAAACAAGAAAAAAAATATTCTGAATCCCAGAAGCCAGAACAGCAAGAGGGATCGCTGCACAGCGAAAGCAGCGATCCCTCTTGCTGTTCTGGCTTCTGGAATAGCTGCGCAGCCTGCATTCGCTCCGTAAGACACACACACATTTCCCCTTACTTTTTAGGAGGGAAAAAGTGAGTCTTCTAGAGCAAAAAATACGGTAGTTACTTCCCACCACTGGCCACCCAGTTGCAACGATTGATCCCACAGGAACACATTGCTAAAAAGGAACAAGCAGAACACAGAAGACACCCCTGCCCCCCCCAGCAACAATACCCTCACTAGGGCACTCAAAAGGTACTGTACTCACTCCCAGCCTTGCACCAGTCACATACATGATACTTGCATTTCTTCAAGACAGCCATGAGGATTATAATCTCCAGTGCCTGGATTCTATTCCAGAGTGCATGTTCTGAAAGTCTGCTCAGGTATTAACTGCATAGTATAAACAGCTCTGGATACAACTTTAGAGGGCCTCATGAATCTGGCCGAAAACAGTTGTGTGCTTGGATGCCAGACTAGGCAAGTGTCATGCAGAAGAACAGGTTTGCTTTTCACTGTTTCAGAGGAACTGTGTTCGCCTTGCTAAAAAACTGAGGGCAGTTTAGAACAGGAAGTTGTGTTTTTTCCATATGCCTTGCAAAAATAAAAGATTAGTCAGGAATTTAGAAGCGGGTTGGGGAAGGATATGGCAATACAAAAGAGAACTTTCAGCAGTAGCATTGTTCTTCAAACATTACAACACCAGTGTCAACAGAGTCTGAAGAGAAATTCCCCTAAATGTTTTTAGTGACGTGGGCACTGGCAGAATTAACTTGTTGGCCTGAGAATGAAGAGGGCCTGACGCTCTCACAAGAGCAGCCACCTTAAGAATGAGCCAGAAGTAGAAGCAGCCACACATTTCTGATTCAGCAAAGCAAAGAGAACAATTCCATCTTTGCACTCCGCAAAACTGAAGACTGCATATATTCTGCATTCCACCCATGGATGCCAGAAACAACAAGAGAAAGAAGAGGGTTGCCTAAATCAGCAGAGAGCAAGTCAGGAAAGAGCCTTGAGTAAGGCAGAGTTGTCAAGATGGCATTCCCAAGCACCACCACACACGCTCATCTTCTTCCTACATCCCTCTGTGACAGAACACAGAAAGCTGCCTTATACCAGGTCAGACCATTGGTCTGGTCTGCCTAGCTTAATACTAATTACTCTACACCAACTGGCAGCAGCTCTCCAGGGTTGTAGAGAGGGGTCTTTCTGAGCCAAACCTGGAGATGGCCAGGGACTGAACATGCCATCTTCTGCTTGCGGAGAATGTGTTCTTGCCACAGCACCACACTCCTTCCTTATCTGCAAGGCATATGAGATCCAAGTCAGCTTTAAAGCAGATTATCCCAGCAGCACACTGATCTCAAAAGCCAAGTTCACTAAGCCACTGATATAAATGAGGAGAAAGTCCAACTGTATCTGTCAATGTCTTAACAGAGAAGAAGCACTCATATTCCTGCAAAGCCAGACAACCGTGTACACCCAACAAAGAAGCGCAAGGCCTGTAAGACATACCTTGCATCCAGAATAGGAATTATGCAAATTGTCGAGTTGAGTTGCATGATTTATTCCAATCCCGTTACTTCTTCCTCTTCTTCTTCTTCTTTTTTTAGAATGTTGATTGTACTAGCACGGGCAGCATGGTGGAAAGCAAAGAAAGGGAGCTGTGGACTGAGAACTATGGACATTTCTGGTACGGGCTTTTATCTGCCTAGGGTCTCATTTTTATTTCCCAATGGTCACTGAGGCACATCATGTGCAAACAAACCAGAGGGTGATGATGGGAAGAGAAGGCTTCACCATCCATGGGATGCAGTTGTGGGTTTAACCTTTAATAACTAGCAATACTTAGAACTTATCTCAAGACTTACTAGTCAGTGTTCCAGCTCTTATTCTACAACTTACAGCAAGCTGTGCTGTTCATAACCCAATCTGCTAGATCAGTGTTTTTCAACCTTTTTTGGGCAAAGGCTCACTTGTTTCATGAAAAAAATCACGAGGCACACCACCATTAGAAAATGTTAAAAAATTTAACTCTGTGCCTATACTGACTATATATAAAGTAATTCTCTTGAATAGGAATCAAATAAACACAAAGAAAGTATTTTATAATTACTTTATTATGAAATAGTAAGTAAACAGAAATATGAAAAATTATAAAATACTTTATTCAGTGCGCAACCTGGGCCTGTTTGGCTGAACACAAAGCTGATATTCTGGCTGGAATCAAAGAACGTAGCTCTTCGTCAACAGCTCTCAGTCTCTCTCTGTATTTAGTTTTTATAGCAATCATGCTTGAAAAGCTCATCTCACACAGATATGTAGTGGAAAATGGGAGCAATGTCAAAATAGCTTTGTTTGCCAGAAGGGGGAACTCCTTGGCAGTATCCAACCAAAAACTGTCCAAAGGTAGATCAGCAAATCTTAGCTTGAAACCACGATTTTGTCTCAGTTCAGTTAGTTCCTCCTGCTCCTGTAAAGTCATGTCCTTTCCACCAACTGATGCTGAGCTATAAGGGTCCCTAACCCAGTCAAGGCATTCAGTGGAGACTGAAGAGAAATAAAATGACAACTTCTCCGGTCCTCCTGGTGACTCGAGTCGCGACGTCTTCTTCTCTCCGCTGCTGCGCACACTGTGCTCGGGCGGGAAGGAAGTCGGAAGATGATGTCCTACTGTGATAGGTCCAGGCTGGAGTCTGGACCAATCACAGCCCGGACATCAGAAAAGTGGAGGGTGTCCCCCTGAGGAGCGCCAATCGGCGCCCCTGCTGGCCGAGGGTGGGGTCAACCCCCCCCATACCCAGGACACAGTCCGGCGCCCGCCTAGTGGGCGAAAATTAGAATTTTTTTTTAAAAAAAAAATCTTTCAAATTTTTCAATTTTTCCCACGGCACACCAGGCAACATCTCGTGGCACACTAGTGTGCCGCGGAACAGTGGTTGAAAAACACTGTGCTAGATGAGTGAAATTTGAAAGAGTGTCTGCATTGTTACCTGTCGTCTCCCGCATGTACTGGCACGAACTGGTGTTAACTTTCGGTATCTTTCCTGGCACCAAATTTCTCCTTGTCAATCTTCTCCAAATTCTGAACACTGTATTTGAGTTTTTGCATAACAAATAAATGGGTCGAAATAAATATTCTACAGGTTTGCATTTTTCCTGGGGTAAAACAGAAAGAGCTTTGCTATGAACACCAAGGCAGTAGCCATAGGAACAACAGCTCAGCAGATGCTTTGCATAGAAGAAGCTCCAGGTGCCATCCTCAGTAGCTCCAACTGAAAGGCAGCACTAGGAAAGATCCGAGACACTGGAGAGCTGATGCTAGTTTGAGTAGACAGCCCTGGCCAAATAGACCTTTGGATGGACTCAATGTAAGTCAGTTTCATATGTTCAAGAGAAAGGGAAACTAGGACACATGAAAAGGAATGGAACCAAAGATGGAGGACAAGGGGCAGCTCCTAAGTAGTAGACGTCCTACTCAAGGGGGCCACTTCAACTCAAAGTCATTTTATATTTCTTTAGAACAGTGGCTTTTGTACTGCAGGAAAGATTGGGTGGGAAGTAGGTGGAAAACCTGGAAGAGGACAAAAATGTCCAGGGAAGAATATGACTGAGAAAACTGTACCCTTCCTCTGCCTACCAGCCAAGAGGATCCTCTCTGAGTAATCCTGGACTGAGGGATGCCTTCTCTTAAATTTACACCACCATCCCAATCAGATTTGGGAAAAGTAGCTTTAAGAGGGGATCACATAGGTATCTTATTCTACTCCTTTTCTAATCATAGAATCTTACGAGTTAGAAGGGACCCAAGGGTCATCTAGTCCAACCCCCTGCAATGTATGTCACGTTGAGTGTCATGTGTCCTTCACAGATCTTTGTACTGTGCTGAAGGGCTGCTGTGCACTCTACTGTAGAGCAGAGGGTTAGCATTGGGTAAGCCGAGGCAAGGGGCAGAATGTAGGGTAAGCTGAGCAGGCAGGTTCAAAAAGTTTGCAAAGCCACCTCAAATGCAAGAATATAAAGCAAGTTCTTAAACTGTTGTCCTGCACTACAACACTGGAAACCACAGAAGCATTAAAGCATCCCCTTGTGCCAGATTCAGAACAAGCACTGAGAAAGGGCCAAATTACAGAAGGCAGGAATTAGAAGGCAGAGAAGGGACAGGGAAAGAGCAACAAAGGGAAAGGGGGTAATGTCTAAGCAGGGGAATTCTACCCAGGTGAAAAAACATCCTCTAAAATGGATGGAGAACCTCAGATGTGTAGGACAGATCCCACCTCTTTCCATTTCAATTCTAGGCTCTAATCAAAGTTGTCCATTAAGATAATTTAGGGAACATATGTGGAGAATAAATTTAGAATTCCTCTAAGGAGGCAAAAAAAGGGGAGGAGGGATAATCCTCCCCCCCCCCCACAACCAATAAAAATGTTAAGAGCCCTAACTGTATCGCTAAAAGTCCATCCACTCCAGCAACCTACTCTCACTGTAGTCAACCAAATGTTTATGGGATGCCTCCAACAGTGCCCTCCCCACTTGCAGCTTCCAGCAACTAGCATTCGGGGGACTACTGCTCCCAAAGCGGTGGAATAACATAGCCATTGAGCATAGTAGCCACCAAATTTGTCTATACTTTGAGCAGGAGTTTTGATTTTTTCCCTATAGGTTTGTTTAATAAGTAAGGGGTGAGAAAGCAACAGTTATTCTATGCAAACATATGCAAGCTTGCAGGTAAAGCCCTCTTGCTATTTGACTTCAGATTCACATCCTATATACCTTAGGATCAGGGCAGCTTACACCATACTAAGTATCAGTACAGTCAAATACCATCAGCCCCATAACTTGAGCAGAATTGGCCTGTTCCCTTCCCCTTCAGAATCCTCAAACAGGATGCATTTTAAAGAGGTGCAGCAGCAGCAGCACAATCCCAATTACCGTTAGTCTCCTTCTGCCAACTTCTACTACTTTCGTGTGTGTGTGTGTGTGTGTGTGTGAGAGAGAGAGAGAGAGTGATGGTGGTGAATGACCCCTTGCCTAATGCAAAATTGTTGCTCCAATTCAACTTCCCCCTTTCTTGTCTTATCTTCCAAACACTCCTTCCTTTCCCAATTACTTGACGAACTCCACTGACCTCAGATTCTGCTTTCCAAACAAGACATCCTCTATAAAATTAGCATGAGGACTCCTCATGCCCTAAAAAACCCACCGCAGAGCAACTCATTCTTTCCCCACTACTAAAATGAAGTGGGATGAAGTTTGGATTGTGAAAGATGTGCTTTTTCAAAATGTAATGTGTGCCAGGTCTATAAAACCTTTTAAAGGACCTTCAGCATGAACACAAATATATACACAGAATATACATACCTACAGAAGCTGCAAAAGTGATCCAATGTCCCCAAGGGATCTGGATTTTATTTGTCACTAGGGGTCCAGGGGCCCTCAGTGGCTAGGTGTGCCCATCAACCTCTGTTCGTGCATCTACAGTGGTACCTCAGGTTAAGTACTTAATTTGTTCCGGAGGTCCGTTCTTAACCTGAAACTGTTCTTAACCTGAAGCACCACTTTAGCTAATGGAGCCTCCTGCTGCTGCCGCGCCGCCAGAGCACGATTTCTGTTCTCATCCTGAAGCAAAGTTCTTTACCCGAGGTACTATTTCTGGGTTAGCGGAGCCTGTAACCTGAAGTGTATGTAACCTGAAGCGTATGTAACCCGAGGTACCACTGTACTACAACCATACCTAGACAGTGATAGCTTTGGCTACAGTGGTCCATACACTGGTAACCTCACAATTAGAGTACCGCAATGCATTGTATGTGGGGCTACACTTGCACCTGGTTTGAAAGCTCCTGCTAGTACAAAATACAGCTCTTCTATTTCTTTGTTTGCTTTTTCTATGGCACCTCATAAAATAAATTATCTGGGCATCTTTATACATATTGCACTTGCACTGAAAGATCTGCACTGGCTGCTAATAAGCTACCCAGTAAGTCCGTATTTTGTTATAAACACTTAAAACACTAAACAACTTGGGACCAAGACATCTTGCGGACTGCTTCCCTTGGTTCAGACCAGACCAAGCCAGGAGTGTTAACCCCTAAGTTAAGTCTTTGAAGTGAAACAGGTGACTGACAACATTTATTAACACTGTAGGCTATGATTGCTGTGCTTGCAAACATGGCAGGAAACCCATCCCCCAAGAGAATGATGGAATGAGATGCCTCCATGTAATAACTGCAAAGAACCTGGTCTGTATTAACCATAGTTTGGCCAGCTTGATGTTTACTGATCTCAATTTTAAAATGGATGAAACTCAATTTCTCCCAGGTAAGTGTGTTCAGGAATTCAGCCCTAGTTTGTAAAATGCTTCAACCAACTCGTTCATCTCACAAAGCACACCATCATCTTCCAGTTCCCTGGAAAGAGATGCAAATATTTTTAGAATAAAAAAATTCTTCCAGTAGCACCTTTAAGACCAACTAAGTTAGTTCTTGGTATGAGCTTTCGTGTGCAAGCACACTTCTTCAGATACTCCAGTGTATCTGAAGAAGTGTGCTTGCACACGAAAGCTCATACCAAGAACTAACTTAGTTGGTCTTAAAGGTGCTACTGGAAGAATTTTTTTATTTTGATTATGGCAGACCAACACGGCTACCTATCTGTAAATATTTTTAGGTACACCTCTGAGGCAACTACAAAGCCTCTAGCTGGGCTGGGGTGATAACTCTGGGATCTCATGACCAAATCCAAACACAATACAGTCATACCTCGGGTTACAGAAGCTTCAGGTTGCGCGTTTTCGGGTTGTGCACCGCGCCAAATCCGGAAGTACCGGAACAGGTTACTTCCAGGTTTCGGTGCTCACACATGCACAGAAGTGCCGAATCGCAAGCCATGTGTGTGTAGATGCGGCGCTGCGGGTTGCGAATGTGCCTCCTGCACGGATCACGTTCGCAACCCGAGCATCCACTGCATTAGCTTCAACAGGCCTCTTCTTTCTTTGGGCTGAATAAGACTTCCTCAGGGCTGCCTCATGTATTCCCTTCAGCCCCTAGCAAAATAAAACATCCCAAGTGCATGAACACATGTCACATGGATTAGTAATGCCCACGACTGGACTCAGTGAGACTTGCAGGATTCAACACCCTCCCGTTTTGAGTTCCATGTTTCAAGAACATTGGAGCACCGGGTCTGTTTTATACCCAACACTCCTCCTTTCTCTCAATTCCAACCCCCAACACAGGCACAGCAGAATCCAAACAGATATTTCCTTTGGGAGCTGCAGGCCACAGTAACTTCTAAGCCCCCCACTTCCCAGTCATGGCCAGAAAGGGGGAACCCACAACCAAGTGCCCCAGCTTGGTCTACTGTCTTGCATGAATGAAGTAAAGCTGAGTCAATGAATGAGAGTTATTTATGTGTCGACAGTGGCTTCTTCAGCATGGGGACTTCAAATAAGAGGGACCGCTTCCTGACCTACCACTTTCCAAATCAAAACACCTTGAGCATTTTTTCCCACCAGGAGCTGAGGTCCAGACAAGTCCATCCAGCCAAAGCCAGGAACTCCCTCACCCACCCCCGCCAGCAGACTAATAGCTATGCCAAAACTTCCAAAGCATCTGTCAAGCTGTCAGTGGAAAACTCCCAGCCAAACTTGTTTGACTGTCCAACGCTGAGCCCTGGTCTGGATTAGAAACTCAAAGGTGGAAGGTCAACAAATCCCTGTTTTGTCTGGCTCCAGCTCTATCCACATGAGGAAAACCCTGGTCCCAAAAGGGAACCTAGGAACAGATACTGTTGAGTTTCAGTTAAATTCCTCACAGCCCCACATGCACAACTAAATACTGTCAAAGCACCAGATATGAGTCACAATATTTGCATCAGTGGAGAAATTGGTTCCTTCAAAAAATGCAGG
The DNA here is from genome assembly GCF_964106645.2 of Podarcis pityusensis. Taxonomy (NCBI): domain Eukaryota; kingdom Metazoa; phylum Chordata; class Lepidosauria; order Squamata; family Lacertidae; genus Podarcis; species Podarcis pityusensis. The sequence goes on from NC_138029.1 coordinate 109,337,044, forward strand.
GAGCACTGAAACATTTTTTCTGTATTAGATGCATACATGCCTCACATTAGAATAACAGGATTTTAGCTCTGGATTGGATCACTGAAATACTGGGTAACAATTGTGGGTACTGCTCAGGGTTTTATAGTGTCTGTGGTCTTACACATTTGTTCCCCTTATGGCAAAACAGCACTCCCTCAAATTCATATGTTGACATTTCAGCCCTCTAGATATGAAGGACACAAAGTAATAGGGATCTCGCCATAAATAGCCATAACTATGTGCCATTTCTGTATCAGAGTTGGGGATTGATTTTGCAAGCTAATTGGGACCTGCTCCTGTTTTTCTGCTGAAATCTGGGAGGGCAAAGTCATTGCAGAATAACAATGATTTTTCAAACATTTGCTAGGTTAACACAGGAAGGGGGAAGAAAAGGGTTCTTGGCAGCGTGAATAGAAATTCTTGTTCCATTGGAGAGCTATGACTAGCTCTATTTCCTCACGCTGCTGGGAAGGAACATGCAACTGGCTGATCCTAGCAATAGATTCATGAAACATGCCTTTGGCTTGACGTAGCACCTCTAAGCAATGGGCTTTGAGGCCTTAAATCTTAGAAGCCTACACAATGCTCTTCCAAGAAATCAATCAGTTCTAACAATTCAATTCTCTCTCTCATTAAAAAAATAAGCACCTTAAATATGAAGCGGAGGCGTTTCACATTCCAAACTACAGACTAAGGTTTACATACTTTCTATCACTATTGCACTTATGGAGGAGACCCTGAGAAGGTCGGGTCTGGGCATGGTGGTGTTCAGCTACAACATGAAGTCACGCTTACTAAGGGAAGGGTGGAGATTTTGAAGCAGAAGACTCATGCAAATCACACTCTCTGGGCTTGTGTCTTTTACCTATGCTTATTGCTTACTGGAGTATACAATCAATGGGTAAACTGGAGATAAAAAGCAAATCAGAAAGTAGTATGCAAGGAGCTTTGGATGATCAGGGCCTCCATTTTTACCTTTGCAATTGGCACAAGGTTACTGATACTGGAGCTGTAATGCATACACTGGGAAGGTGCCTGGTCAAATGCCTCGACTGTCACAATGACCCACAGCCATGCATCAGACAATGCAATGGGACTGTGTGCAAAGACAGGGAACTTTGGGGATTCACAATTTCACAAAGGTCATCTCAGGATTTGAGGAGAAACTACATTACATGCAACAAGCCTGAGGCTACATTGGGAAAACAACCCAAACCTCAACACATTCAGCCTGTGCAACTTATTCAGATGAGCAAGAGACTAACCCCAAATATACTGAATCATACTCCTTCATGGCTCAAGTTTTCCAGCCCTGCCAGAATTGAGCATATTCTTTCCCTCATCCTGCCCCCACTCCAAAAGAGAGAGTTAAAGTACTCTTTCTAGTTGTGTGCATCCACAAGCAAAAGGATAACATATTTACTAAAACAGGATAGATGTAGGGTTTTGATCTTGCCTGAAAGGTAGCCTCTAGGCAAATTCTAGTTCAGTTCATCATTGTTAGGTGACAGCTTAGATAACACTTTGCCCTGCCCAGAGGAAGTAAATTCTGTTTTTGTACTTTCGTGAAGCTAAATGCAGCACTGAGCCTTTCAGGAAGTCAGCCCAGCTGCCAGCCTCATGGTTACTGGTGCTAATGCTCAGAAGGCAAAGTGATAGAAACACTCTTCCCTCATCCCTCATCTGGGTTTAATGCTCACAGGAACTAGGTCCCACTTTCTACTCTGCCAGGCCCATAAAAACAGTTGAAGCCACAATAGTTGGTTGTGAAAGCTTCACAAACAGGCATAGGGAAGCTTTGGCCCTCCAGACTGCAATTCCCATCATCCTTGGCCATCAGCCACACTTGCTGGGACTGATGGGAGTTGTAGTTCACTAACATTCAGAGGGCCAAAGATTATCTACACCTGCTCTAAATGGAGCATGAGAAGAAAAGCATTTGAAGTTACAAAGTGTGGGGACAGAAGGTTAATGGGAAGCAGAACTACCTAAAGACTGAAAAGAAAAAAGAAAAAACACACAACAGTCTCAGCTGTTCAGCAAACAGAAACGCCCAGCGACTAATCACGAGGCAGCCTAGCAAGACAGGCTATCAGTATGACCGGCTCCATGCTTTAACCTTGGACTTAGAACTAGTTACAGTTAAACACACAGAGTCCCAGAGGCTCAAGCAAGTCTGTTCAGATAGTGGCTCAGCCGCCAAAGGCATCTCAGTGTATTAAATAGCCAGCTCTTAAGACAGCCTGTGCAGTTATTTGATATATTTTGTCTATAAACCACCATAAGGATCTAGCTGGGTGGTAAGATGAGGGATGCAAACATGATGGGAGAATACAAGGCGACAACAGGAGAGAGGCCATGACCATGCAAAATTGTTCCTTCCAAGTGATTCTAACGGGTGCAGACCATTCTATCACCTAATTCCTTGCTGTAAGTGCTATTAGAGCAGGTAAATACACAGAAGGCAGGACGAAGAGGCCCACTATCCAAACAGCACTGCTGGAAATGTACATGTACTCATGAGCCACAACAGACACAAATACTCCCAGATCTAAAACCGGTCAGATAAGGTCTCTCAAAAGTTTTGCTCCCATGTGTAATACCCACCACAGAACTGTACAGAGACTACTACATAGGAAACACATTCAACCCATGCAGGACTGTTTATACAGTTCTTTTGCACCAAGTTCATCAGATATAAACAACTAAACGTAGAATTACCAGAACAACCTAGAATTCGATCCTTTTTAAAAGGCCGCGTCACTGTAAAGCGTTCCTAAATCCCCTCTCCATAGTGGCTTAGAAGTTCAGCTTGTACCCACCGTCACCATTAAGTTGCTGTTGCCACATGGTGCCAGCACTTTCCCCTCTATCTGAAGCTCTGTGGAGTTAACACACAGCGTTTGTCCCGAGCAGATTAGCAAGTCCAGCTCAGGAGACATTCCTTGTGCGCCTTGACAAATAAGTCCACTTCAAGAGCACCCTGCCGCTGCTGCTATGTTCAGCTTCTACCTCCCCTCTCTGTCCCGCTCTCCGATCAACAGCCCAAGTCCAGTGTTATAAACTTGCCTTCTGTTTCTCTGGCAGTTTTTATCGCTTGAAAAAGATCTTTCTGCCGGTATCCAATTTCCAGTGGCAGGAGAGCGGCAGGGCAGAATCTGACAGATTCGCTGGATGCCTGAATTGAGGGAGGGAAAAAAGACGGCACGGCACGCTGCCCTGCTGCAAAGTTTTGAACCCAGAGAGCTAGTTTCACTTCCCCGGGGAAATCAGGAAACGTGGCCCCTCCTTTGTAGGAGGGAAGGGGGCAGGGTTAAGAGGTTGCCACAGGGCAGCCCTCTCTATCAGGAAGTCAGGGCCCCTCTCCTCCTTCAACCTGAAGAGGGAAGGCTTAACCCTCACACACCCAGAACATCCATAGGGAGGCTGAAGATAAAAAAGGGTTGGATTCTCAAGTCTGCATCTTACAGCGACTGCAGTGAAGCTAATGCAATCCTGAAACTGTTGCACTGGCCAATATGGGAAAGGTGAGGGCTGGATTCTGACCTCAGTTACTAGCATTAGCCCAGTCCGGATGATTCTACCGAGTCAAAGCTGGGATCAGATTCTGACCTAAGTGACAGAAGTGGATGCCAAGCTCCCCCTCATACTGCATTTATGCCAAGGAAACAGATCAACATGACCCTCTCTTGCTAAAAGTGGGCTTTGGTGGAGTTGAAGTAGAGTATCAGCAAAGAAGCACAGGCGAAAGGTACAATATTCTTGGTAAAATACTAGGAATAGGTCTGGAAGAGAAAACAGTTCTCCTGGAGATGATTAGCTAAGCAAAGCAAGCAATGACCGCAATGAGCTAATTTCTGCTGCCACGTTTCCCCACAGAGGAGCGTTAACCATTAACTGCTCTCTTCTCAGCCAGCTGGTCGCCTGTTTCTGGTGGTGGTGGTGGAAGTGTGTGTGTGTGTGTGTGTGTGTGTGTGTGTGTGAGAGAGAGAGAGAGAGAGAGAGAGAGAGAGAGAGAGAATGTG